>NC_056696.1:64500000-65125000 GCF_018350215.1 Panthera leo
CCAGGAGGCGGAGACCGCCGGGGGACATCTTGGACCCTCTACCACAAAGTCTGTTTTCTCTACAGAGTCCCTGGCCTATCTCACAGCTGCTACTCATGGCTTAGATGAAGAAGCCGAGAGCCTGAAGGAGACATTTGACCCAGAGAAGGAGACAGTAAGTTTTTATTTACGTGAGTGTCTGATTACAGAATTAACTCTGAGATCGGGGGACAGTTTAAACCTACAAGTGTCACTCTCCCATCTGGTTAGCAGGGGAGGCAGAGGAATAAATGAGGTCAAAGGAGGCTCTGTAAACTTCCCCACATGTTTGCTTTTAACCTTCTGCCTTTCAGATCCCAGACATTGACCCTAATGCCAAGCTGCTCCAGCCGCCTGCACCTATCATGCCATTGGATACCAATTGGCCGTTACTGACTGTATCCAAAGGCTTCTTTGAAGGCTCCATTGCCGGCAAGGGTAAGTGCCCACCCCTCCTATAGTGTTTTTGTTGTCGTGTGTTTGTGTTGTGAAGAGCTGTCCTCCAGAGCACCCTCAGCTCTGGAGCAGTGACACGCCAGTCTGAGCTGTGGTACGTTTGTTTGTTTTTTTTTAATGTTTGTTTATTTTTGAGGGAGGGAGGGACGGAGAGAGAGAGAGAGAGAGCGAGCATGCAAGGGAAGGGCAGAGAGAGGGGGAGACAGAGAATCCCAGGCAGGCTCCGTGCTATCAGCGCAGAGCCTGACTTGGGGCTGGAACTCAGGAACTGTGAGATCGTTACCTGAGCTGAAATCAAGAGTCGGATGCTTTTAACCCACTGAGTCGCCCAGGCGCCCTGTGTTTATGTATATATGTATGTATGTATTAATAAATAGATCGATGTATGTATGGATTAATAAGTAGAGAGAGAGGCAGGCTCCATACCCAGTGTGGAACCCAATGTGGGGCTTGAACTCACAACCCCAAGACCAAGACCTGAGCTTAACCGACTAAGCCACCTAGACATCCCATCTTTTAAAAATTAAATAAGAGTATATGAGATGATTAGAATTTGGAAAATAGGGGGAGAAAAGAGAGTTGTCTTAGTCCAGGCCTCGGGCAGCCACTGTGACCACGTGGGTGTGTTTCCTCAGGTTTTAGCGTCTGTGTGGTCAGTCCTGGTCAGTATCTCATCATTCGTGAGGGACAGTGTTAAGGCACCGAAGCAGCAATGTCAGACTCTGTCCCGTGGGCGTTTGCAGATGTGTGCTACCACCGTCCCCCACTCCCACCCTTACCTGCTCCTGTTGTTTTGGAGATGTCTGCTGGCTTATTTTTCCTGGCTGACAGCCTAGATGGACCCCAGGGCATTTTGTGCCCAGCCCCGCCCTCTCCTCCGTCTCTGACCTACCCTGTGTCCCCGTGCCCTGCACACGCTGGAGTGGCAGTAACTTAGAGATCTCGGCAGGAGACTCCAGGAGTTGCTAAGTAAAAAAACGGTTCAGGGGGTGGTGTTTGGTGTCAGCAAGGCCAGTTGTTCCCATCTCTCTTCTACCTCCTCTCTTTTTGAAACCTGCTGCAAGGTAGCATAGCGTCTGTACTACAGAAGTAAATAATAAAAACACTAAGTGGACAGAGGCTTGGCATCTGCTTTTGTAAGGACGCAGCTTGCTTGCAGAAGAGGCCGGATCTCAGACTTGCCTGGCTATAACCAGCTCCTTTGTGTTCTTCTGTCTGTAGGCAAGGGAGGAGCCCTGGCTGCTGATATTGACATTGACACCGTTGGTACCGAAGGCTGGGGAGAGGATGCGGAGCTGCAGCTGGATGAAGGTGAGAGTTCTTCTGGGGGTCTCCTGGCAGGATGGGTGGCCTGGGGTGGGGGGACGGGTGGGGGCTGGGCCGTGGGGCGGTTCTGCAGGCTTCCAGACCGCGGAACCGACAAGGATCCCGGCTTTGGGCTTGCTTCATGCTGAAATTCCGTCACTGCAAATCCGCTTTGAGCCTGGATTTTCCTTACAGATGGGTTTGTGGAGGCTACGGATGGCCTGGGGGATGACGCTCTTGGCAGGGGACAGGAAGAAGGAGGCGGCTGGGATGTGGAAGAGGACCTGGAACTCCCTCCTGAGCTGGTGTGTGGGGTTCTCGCCCCGGGGAGGCTCCCTCTGGGTCTCCCTGTGAAAGCCGGTGGCCATACTGCCCCCCACCCGTCCCGAGGCCCCCAGAAGGGAGGGGGTGTCGATCCTCCCGACCTGATGCTTATCTCCCATCAGCCGGTCAGGCTGCAGCAACAGCAGCTTATGAAAAGGCAGCAAGCTTTGTCGTCTGAATTGGAGCTTTTGGTTTATCGTTTTGTTACTGGTGAAGCTGCCCCTGTTTTGAGGGTCTTCTCCCACTAGTGCCCCCCGCCCCTTCCTCCCCGGTCGAGGCTGGGAGCAAGGTCAAGGACTGTGTTTAGACTTATCAGAACAAAGTGCTTGAATAGCTTATGAATGACTGATGTTTTTTCTCTTAGGATGTACCCCCTGGGGCAGCCGGGGGTGCTGACGACGGGTTCTTTGTGCCTCCCACCAAGGGAACCAGCCCAGCTCAGGTGAGCAGGGAAGCGCCACCCTGCGGGCATGAATGTTTCTGAGCTGGCTCTGCTGGACTCGTGTGTAAAGAACGTGGCTACTCTTCTGCTCTAGGTACAGGGGAGGGTACTTTGGGAAGAGAAGGGGCTGTGTTTCAGTTGGCTTGGGTTTTCTGTTTCTTGTTAGATCTGGTGCAATAACTCTCAGCTTCCAGTCGATCACATCCTGGCAGGCTCTTTTGAAACAGCCATGCGGGTAAGTCTTAGAGTAACGTTGGCTCTTGCGGAGTGTTTCTCGCCCGGGGTCCCCAGGGAGACGGTTGACTCCTCTTAACCAAATGGAAATTAACCTATGCACGAGGGCAGAGGCGTGCATTTATCGTGGAAACCCCGGTCTTGCCTAGGGAAGGTAGCCTCCTAAGGCCTTCTTCTACCGGGTGGATCTTTGCAGCCATCTCCCACCCATTTATAGTCTGCTTTCTGGTTCACATCAGTAAGTTAGTGCCCCCTCAGGAGCGGGTATGTTACAATACGTTACGATAGCAACAGCAGTAACTCCAGTAAGTACAAATGCAACAACCGCTAACATTGACACACTGTGTGTCAGGCACTATCCTGAATGCTTTATAGGTATTACTAAACGAGGTAGGCCCTATAATTAAGTATAATTTACTGATGAGGAAACAAGTACAGAGAAGTTAAGTACCTTGCCCAAGGTTAGCTAGTTTTGCAGTGGCAAGGTCCCAATTTTTATAGTTCTTTCCTCTTATATTCTAGCTCCTTCACGACCAGGTGGGGGTGACCCAGTTTGGCCCCTACAAGCAACTGTTCCTACAGACCTACGCCCGAGGCCGCACCACCTATCAGGCTCTGCCCTGCCTGCCCTCCATGTATGGCTACCCTAATCGCAATTGGTAAGGCCCCTTGCTCCTGGCTTCTGTGTCTTCCACGTGGGGTGGATATTTCAGATGATAGCCTGAGGGACAGTTAATGGTCGTCCCAGAGGGGAGGTTTCCTAGTAGGAAGGAACTTGGGCTCGACACTCTGTGAGGTTTGGTTTATACATCCGCGTCCAGTTCCCCCACCTGTTTCCCCTTTGAGTCTAGCGGCTTCCGGGTTATCCCTTTTTCTTCCTACTTTTCCAAACTTCCAGGAAGGATGCGGGGCTGAAGAATGGCGTGCCAGCCGTGGGCCTGAGGCTCAATGACCTCATTCAGCGGCTACAGCTATGCTACCAGCTCACCACAGTTGGCAAGTTCGAGGAGGCCGTGGAGAAATTCCGTGCCATTTTACTCAGCGTGCCCCTCCTCGTCGTGGACAATAAGCAGGAGATTGCGGAGGTAGGAGGGGGTAGCCCATCCTAGCCCCGGGCACCCTCACGGTCTTGCCTCTGTGCCGTGACCTTGCTTTGCCCCTCTCTCAAGGCCCAGCAGCTTATCACCATTTGCCGTGAGTACATCGTGGGCCTGTCCATGGAGATAGAAAGAAAGAAGCTGCCCAAAGAGACTCTGGAACAGCAGAAGCGCATCTGTGAGGTACGATCTCTCTGGGCTTCTGCACGGTGCAGAGAGGTCCGCCCCTTCAGCCTCCATTAGGTCTGAATTCTTAAAGTCCAAACCCACATTTCAGTCTGGGGAGTAAGAGAAGTGTGGGGCTACTTCCCTGAGGAGAGGGTGTGTTTTTCTCCGCTTCTTCATTCCATCAGTCCTTCACACCCCGGGGGCAGAAGATCGCTCTGCCTCGTAGTCAGCCCCGTTTTCGTTTGCTTTGTGTTGTGTTTACTGCGTGGGCCGCAGCCCATAAATGACCTATGTCTGCTGTACCATCAGCCTGGCATGTGTCCCCCTCTCTGTCCACCAGATGGCAGCCTATTTCACCCACTCCAACCTGCAGCCTGTGCACATGATCCTGGTGCTGCGCACGGCCCTCAACCTCTTCTTCAAGCTCAAGAACTTTAAGACGGCTGCCACCTTTGCTCGGCGCCTGTTGGAACTTGGGCCCAAGCCAGAGGTGGCTCAACAGGTAGATGGGAACTCCTTCCTCAGGCATAAAGGGACCAGACCGGCTCTCACATGGAGGGAGTAGAGGCCAAGGCCTTTGCCTCTAAAAACAAAGCACTGATTAACAACATTCAACAGAAGGAGGCAACCGAATGCCGTCTTCTCTTTACTTAGTGGCAAGGGTGCTTCCTTTTGCTCTTGGAAAGCGAACTCGTGACTCCTTCAGACAAGGCACAGGTGTAGAGTGACCTGCCAACTAGAAGAGCTCCGCCTTCCCGTCCCTGAGCTCTGCTACCCGTTCCCACCACTGCTAACCTCCGCACACAGGTCCCGTTACTTGGGGTCTCTGAAGGCATTCCTCCTGGGCGGTGCAAGCCAGTTTTAACCCTTTGAGTCCTGGCTCTGATAATCTCCAGGCTTGGTGGAGGACTGTGGGTCTAGATCCGTGGAACCACTGATACTGAGAAGGGGAGATCCTGATGCAGCAGGAGTGGTCGTAGTTGTGACCCCTTCACGTGTGTCCTGTCCAACTCGTTCACTCGGTACAATGGCATCTCGAGTCAAGGAAGTTACTGAACCGTGGTGAGTTGTGACGTGCAGCTTTCAGTCCTCTTAAATAAAATACTCCTTCCCTCCCTTAGACCCGCAAAATTCTGTCTGCGTGTGAGAAGAACCCCACAGACGCCTGCCAGCTCAGCTACGACATGCACAACCCCTTTGACATCTGTGCTGCGTCTTACCGGCCCATCTACCGTGGGAAGCCAGTGGAGAAATGTCCACTCAGTGGGGCCTGCTATTCCCCTGAGTTCAAGGGTCAAGTCTGCAAGGTCACTACAGTAAGTACTGTCCTCTAGAAAGACATCCGGGATCTGGAGGGAAGAGGAAAGAAAGAGAAAATAGAAAATAGCGTGTTGGTTCTTTTTTTCTTCCGTTTTTGCCTCTAGCTCCTTGAGACAGTGATACTAAAGAAAACTAGAGCTTCTCCCCATTGCTGTTTACTGAGCAGTAACAGATCTTAACCACATACTCTGCTGTACTCACTGAGGAGTGGAGGGAGTAAGCTTTCTGGGCTGTGCACCCTCGCAGATTCCCTAACTTTTCTCTGTTTCCTTTTCCACAGGTGACAGAGATTGGCAAAGATGTCATCGGTTTAAGGATCAGTCCTCTGCAGTTCCGCTGAGGCTCCCTCTGGTGCGTGCAGGGTCAAACACCGTATTTTCCTCTAGAGAACCAATCTCTATATCCTAACTTCTTTCTTCCTCAGCTGCCCTTCAAATTATCGACATTGAGCTGTCCTGCCCTAAAACTTAATGTCCCTTTCTCCTCTTCTCTGGTTAATCAAAATGTCTAGACCTCTCTGTCGTCTTGTCAAGGTGACTACAGTTGTGGTGATCTCCCTCCCAGCTTAGATCGCTCAAGGAACAGATGAAAGTTCCGTGATGAAACTTTGCCTACTGCATTCCTTCAGTGTTTATCTTTTCCCTCCCCACCACCTTTGTATCTTTCTTTTGGATGGAAGCCGGATGTGATAAATAAGACCGTAACTTTTACTCAGCCACAGCAGACTCTTAGCCATCCCCCCCCCCACGCCGTTTTCCTTGGGCATGTGAACTCCCAGGCAGGTACCCTGTGTGTGCCCAGGAACTCAAAAGTCTGAGAAGAAACTGGTTTCCCAAGAATGCACATCACTTTTCTTTGGTTTGTTCTTTATAGCCATTGTTCTTGTGTTTGTTTCTCACACTTAATAAAGTAAATTTCTATGACAGTTTTGTGGCTCCATTTGTTTCCTGGACACTCTCACGTTCCTACTTTATGTAGCTGCCCCACCAAACCAGGTGTCTTTTTCTTCTTCTTTTTTTTTTACGTAGAGAGAGTGAGACAGAGAATCTGAAGTAGGCTCCAGGTTCCACGTTGTCAGTGCAGAGCCCGACCCGGGGCTTGAACCCACAAACCGTGAGGTTGTGACCTGAGCCGAAGTTGGATGCTCAACGGACTGAGCCACCCAGGCACCCCGATATCTTTTTTTTAATTACAAAAGTAATAAACACCCACTGTCTTTTTAAAAAATACATTTTTTTCATAGGATATATTAAACTGTGAGAACATAGCAAGTAGCTCCCCTGTTCCGTTACTGACAGCAACCTTTCCCCTTTTGCTAGTTATAGCCAGTACTTACTGAGCACCTACCGGGTACTTCTCGCTGTTCTAGACGTTTTACAGGTAATACACATGTTACAGCGGTTACATTGGCAATACAGGGTTTTGCTTGTCGTGTGCTAAGACTACATTGGGTAGATTGGCATGCTGTGTTTTTGATTACAGTTTGTACTTTTCCTTTTAAACTCCGTTTCAGGGGCGCCTGGGTGGCTCAGTCGGTTAAGCATCCGGCTTCAGCTCAGGTCGTGATCTCACGGTTTGTGGGTTCGAACCCCACGTTGGGCTGATAGCTCAGAGCCTGGAGCCTGCTTTGGACTCCGTGTCTCCCCCTCTCTCTGTCCCTTCCCCACTCTCACTCTGTTTCTCTCTCAAAAATAAGCATTTTAAAAATGCTGTAAAATAAGGTTTGGCAACAACTTTCACTGTACATTAGGCAGGAGGTGAATAAATATGGAAAGGAGGTGCTAGGAGTATCACACTAGTAAGGATAGAAAAGCAGAAGCAAGTTTAAGAGATGATGCAAAGGACAAATCATGTTTCAACTCCATCGTAGTTCTCTCCAGTTACCTGCAGTATTTTTCTTTTTTTTTTTTTTTTTTACCTCCAGTATTTTTCTTATTAACATGTTTATATTAACATAATAGTATAAAGCCAGGCGAAATACCTATAATATGTGCTTGATATAACTATAGTCCTATTAGAGACATACATGTAAGTGGGTTGGAGTTAAATGAGAAAGCCTGGAATAACAGGTGTTGGGGAGAAAGCGGTTAATCAGAGAAGGATTAGGTTATAGAAGTTTAGAATTGAAAAGAACTTTAATCTGAGGCCTAGAGTGATAAAGGGTTTTGAACAAAAGTACTTAGTTACGGGGGCGCCTGGGTGGCTCAGTCGGTTCAGCGGCTGACTTCGGCTCAGGTCATGATCTCGCGGTCCGTGAGTTCGAGCCCCGAGTCGGGCTCTGTGCTGACAGCTCAGACCCTGGAGCCTGTTTTGGATTCTGTGTCTCCCTCTCTCTGACCCTCCCCCGTTCATGCTCTGTCTTTCTCCGTCTCAAAAATAAATAAATGTTAAAAAAAAAAAAAAAAAAAGTACTTAGTTACAGAATTGGGACTGGGACTTAAGTCTTCTGACTTTCAGTTCAGAATGTTTTCTCCTCACCACTTGTGTCTGGAAGAACACAGTACGATTTGCACAGGTATGATTTACAAACCCTGTGCCCTATCTGTGCCGGAAAGAGTACCTAATCTGGTACCCGACACGGTACTCAAGTGTGCGTTTAGGAAGCTAAGGACGGAAGCCATGAAGTGACTTCATTTAGTTTAGTGTTGTTTTGTTTTTAATGTTTACTTTCGAGAGAAAACGTGAGTGGGGGAGGGGCAGAAAGAGGGGACTCTGCCGCTGACGGCAGGAGTCCCATGCGGGGCTTGAACTCATGAACTGTGAGCCAAACTGGGCCAAACTCAGACGCTCAAACGGCTGAGCCACCCGAGCGCCCCTAAGTGACTTCACTCAGATGTGATTTCTCCCTTTTAAGCTTTATAGCGCTTGACCCTTCTGTGAAGACATTTGCCTTGTATCATCCTTACTGTGTGTACCTGTCAGTCTCATCCTACCTCCAGCCTAATCCTCAGGCAGCTCTTTTACAGCAGGGGCTAGTCCCATCTGTGTCACTCTCCGGGGTTGTGCCCCGCACAGGATCCTGCACAACAGTGGGTGCGCTCTAAATGCTAACACAGATTTGCGTGGGAGGCAGCTCTGACCCATCTGAAGAGGAGAACCATCCCGGAGGAGGGAAGGGGTGTCTGGAGTTGTCTTTTACCGAGGCTCCCCCCCGCTTCACTGGATTAGAGGTTGGGTTCTATATGGAGAAAAGGGGATGGTTCGGGGAAGGTAGGTCTATAGCTACCACGATGAATGGTCCTCTGGCTCAGTCCGAGGTTCCAGACTTGCTTTTTCTGCCTGAATTGCTCCAACGCACCCTGTGCTCTAACTAAGCTCCTAGTCCTGTGTCCTTCATTCTGGCAACCCTGTCGGAGAACAGGAAATGAGAGACAGCCGCCGGATCCCGCGGTGAAGTGTGCCTCATCAGGGTCCGGGAGGGCTGCGAGTGGCCAGTGAGCGCCAGCGGGGTTGTAGGCCCTCGCCTAGGAGCTGAGCTTACATCAGTGAAGACCACGGATGGCAGTCCTCGCCCGCTGGGTGTTCAAATTCCACGCAGTGCCTGGGGGGCCAGTGTAAACAAGGAAGTAAAATCAATAGAATGTCAGAGAGTGCTAAGTGTTGAGAAGCATATGATGAAAGAGCCTCTTCTCTGGATAACGCGAGAAGTTGAAATAAAGGAAGCCGGGCTAATCAGTAACCTGCTAGAATTTCACAGTGAGTTTCACTCCGTTAGTTCAACGGTTCCTGGCGAGAAAGAAAAAAAAAAACAAAACCCAACCCACAGAGCTTCCTGTCCCTTTAAAAATGGCGGCTCCGGCCCGGCCTGCACTACTACTGGTTGCACGAGGACAAGGGGAGGGGCGCGGGGCGGGGCCGAGGCACGGACGCCGCGAAGCCCCGCCTCCTACGGCAAGCCGGAGGTAGCAAGATGGCCGCCGCTGAGGAGGCTTGTGGTGCTGGGGCCGACGCGGACCGGGAATTGGAAGAGCTTCTGGAAAGTAAGAACTCGTAAAGGGGAAGGCCCGACGGTGGGCGGTTGTAAGGGCTCATTCCGGGGCAAACTGCGCCCGAGATATCGGGGGCGGAGCGGGAGAGGCTTTCCAGAGGTTGGCCGGGGGCAGAGGGTCTGCCTGTGACTCCGAAGAAAATCTCTGGGTCACCCTCTCCTTCCTCCGCGGCGGGAGCTCGGGAGCCCACGTTGGGCCCCAGAGCGTCTCAGACCGTTGATCTCCCTGCCGGAGGGGAAGCAGTAGCCCGCCGGACGGTGTTTCACGATCCGGCACCGAACTCCCCTAGGTTTCGGTGAGCAAGTTCTTGTTAACCTAACTTCCTTCCCGCCAGCGGCTGTTTTCGGTCTTTGGTGGGCTGCGAACCGACTGCTCGCCTTAAGGGTCGACCAGCCCTTGGCGCGGCCTTCTGTGCGCTGCCCTCTCCCCCATTTTTTCCTCTCGCCAAGCCTTTCACCCTTCCCTCCCCGGGCCCCATTCCAGTACTTTCACCGTGTCAGACAGCTCAAGCCGACTCCCCTCCATTACTCTGAAAAACTGAGGGGGAGAGGGCTTTAGGGGGAGACAGCTCACCCTCCTGAAAGAGGCTGGATGTTCTTTTCTTCCCCGCCCTCCGCTCTTCTGTTGGTTTCTTGCCCACAGTGGGGCCAGTGTCCTCCCGCTAAGCCCAGCAAGCGGATTGGTGGGGAGGACTCAGGTTTTTAGAGCAGAGGTGAATATGTTTTGTCTCTTGCCCAGTCACAGAGACGTGGGCAGGCAGAAGGATGAACAGAAACGGTGAGGAGTGCCAAGTGACTCTGTGGATTGGCACATAGTTATCTGCGGAGATGAGGCCAGAGGAAGCTCTAGGAACCTTGCCCAGGGAGGGCTGAACCCGTGCTATCCCTCAGTCTGTGCGAGTACCAGGACCCACGGGAAGCGGGGTGGAACGTCTTGTGGCTTTTGCTTTCTTGCCAAAAATTACGCCCTCGAGGGCTCCAGAGTGAGTTCAGGAGTTTAAGGACACCTGTGTTCTCTGCTCTCGTCGGATATTGGTGTGGGATTTCTGGGGAATCGGTAGAATGTGGCAAGGAAGTCACTGCGTAGATGGAGATGTCTTTGCAGAGCTTTTAAGTCTCTCTTTCCTGCTATGAGAGAGACGCCTCTTCCACCTTTAGGGATTTCTTCCTCTTTGATCACAATAAATTGGGTAATGAAGAGGGAAGTGGGCAGCTTACTGAGGGGTGGGCCAGGAGAGGGACACTTAAAAGGGAGATGGCACTTTGAAAGACTGTTCTCGTAATGCTGTGCCCAGAACTTACCCCGCACCCCCCCCCCCCAACCAAGCCTTGAATCCTCATCCGTCCCCAACACACACACTATGTCTCTTGTCTCTGAAGGTGCTCTTGATGATTTCGATAAGGCCAAACCCTCCCCAGCACCCCCTCCTACCACCATGGCCCCTGATGCTTCGGGGCCCCAGAAGAGATCGCCAGGAGACACTGCCAAAGTATAAATTCCACCCTCTTAAGGGAGGGTGGGGGGGGGGGGTGTGGGCAAGCACCTGCAAGCAGAGGTGGGGCAGGCCCCTGTGGGCTGGAGTGGATTGGGGGGAGGGGGCCTGGCCTGACCCTGAGGATGGAGTGGTGGGATCTTGAGGAAGTGCTTCGAAGAGACGGCAGATTTAAAAGGTTGGTTTGGGAATGCCACCCTATACCCTTCCCTCAGTGGCCCGGTGCCTTTCTTACTGTCCTCCTGAAAAGAGGTAGTTAGAATGTCCAGTGGAGGTGGGCAGGAGGGCAGCACTGCATTTCCCTGAGCCCCTGCCTGTGGCTTCTGTTGGTGGGGGCCAAGTAAGAGATGCATTTTGCCCCCCCCCCCCCCCTTCGCTGCAGGATGCCCTCTTCGCCTCCCAAGAGAAGTTTTTCCAAGAACTGTTCGACAGCGAGCTGGCTTCCCAAGCCACTGCAGAATTCGAGAAGGCCATGAAGGAGTTGGCTGAGGAAGAGCCCCATCTGGTGGAGCAGTTCCAAAAGCTCTCAGAGGCTGCCGGGAGAGTGGGTGAGGAGGCGGCCCTGGGGGGCTGGAGACCCCTGAACAGACCTCCACAGTGTCTGTTGCGCACAGAGAGCACTCTTAGTCAAGCTGACAGCACTCATCATATCACGACCATCGGGTGGGACCAGGAGATGGGAGGAGGGACGGGGACACTGCGTCATGCAAGGGGGCGAGGCTGAAAAGTCACAGAAAAGATTACGGAAAACTGACCATTTTAAAGGTCATAGTGTTGTGGGTGTCTTCGTGGAGAACAAAGTGACACCCGGTTCGAGTTGATCTGTGAAAGTGACTATGAAGGTGACCACGGAGGATTCAGAGGTTTGGAGTGCTAGTGACTCACCAGTAAATGCTGCGTATCCAAGCTGATAACCAGCGCAGTCTGGGGAAGCAGACAGTAAAAATCCAAAAGACTTGGCCTTTCTCGATCTTTCCTAGGCAGTGATGCAACCTCCCAACAAGAATTTACATCTTGCCTGAAGGAGACACTCAGTGGACTCGCCAAAAATGCCACTGATCTTCAGGTGAGGGGAAGGGGTAGGGGCCACGAGAGCCCATCAGACACATCAGCAAAAAGACAGACTCTCTTGGGTAGCATCTGAAGTCTGTCCCTGCCACACTGTTTTGCTGCTGGCAAGTTTAAATAGTTCTTTCCCACTTGAAAGGGTGCTAAGCATCCCAAGAAGGCACTGTCTTCAGCTTACGATGGGGTCACATCCTGGCCAATCCACCGTAAGTTGGAAATACCACAAGTTGAAAATGCATTTAATACACGTACCCTACCAAACATCACAGCTTAGCCACACCTACCTTGAGTGTGTTTAGAATACTTATGTTAGCCTGTGGGTCTGCAAAATCACCCAACACCAAGCCTATTTCCTAGTAAAGTGTTGAGTATCCCGTGTAATTTAGTGAATGCTGTCCTGAAAGTAGAAAACACAACGGTTACGTGGGGACAGAATGGTTGTCAGTGTTATCAGTTGTTGATGCTGGTGATCACGTGACTTCCTGGGAGCCACGGCCACCGTGGCATCTCGAGGGAGTATCATCTGCATATCGCTAGCCCCGGTCAAGGATCCAAATTGAAAATTGGAAGTAAAGTTTCTACTGAATGTACATCCTCTTCACACCATCTAAAACTGAAAAGTGGTCTTAAGTCGGACCATCTGTATTTGCTCACCTCTCTCCTGTCCTTTCTAGAACTCAGGCATGTCAGAGGAGGAACTGACCAAGGCCATGGAAGGGCTGGGCATGGAAGAAGGGGATGGGGAAGGGAACATCCTCCCCATCATGCAGAGTATCATGCAGAACCTACTGTCCAAGGACGTGTTGTACCCATCACTGAAGGAGATTACAGAAAAGGTTTGTGAACTTCTGTTTCTGCCTTTCCTCCTCATTTTCCACTGTGTCGACGACGCCTGTGGGCTTCCTTGTCTGCCTCGAGCCTACAGAGCTGGAGTAACTCGAGTGCACAATCTCTCTGCTCTTTTCTCCTTTGTGTATTTGGAACAGGAGAGTGGGGAGGAGCTGTGTCTTTGGGAATAAACGTACCCCACTGAAGATGCTTAAGGTAGAAGGGGAGGCTCTTCAGCTCTGGTTTTCTGTAAACTGGTTCGAGGCTGTTGTCTGATCAACCCTTTCTTGTGTCTCTTACCAGTCATTTCTCTGACGATGATTTACTGGCTTTATGCTAGAAACAATTTAAGATAGTGTAAAAGGTGGTCCTTGCTGTCAAAGAGCTTACAGTTTCACTAAAGAAACAAAACACAGGAACAGAAGCTTTTCAACGACACGGTGCAACATGCGGTCAAGAGTGAAGTGGACAGTGGAGACCAGGAGGCAGCAGACTGGGGTCCGGGTGCACCGAATCCAACTGTCAAGCGAAGAGTGGCTCTTGACGTTTATAAAGGTTGTAAAATCAGAACAGACAAAGGAAAGAACATGTGCCAGAGAGATCACACATGGCCCATAAAGGCTAAAATATTTACTGTCTGGCTCTTCACAGAAGAAGCGTGCCGTCCTCTGGTAACTGTAAATGCTGGCACAGCCAGGTGACGTGGTTGGAGTCAGTGCTACTGACGTCTTTAGTTTTGACTTCCCCTGTGTCCCCTCCCCCTTCGCCTCTTATCGCTTTTCAGATTTTATTGCCCTTCCTATCCACTGTCCATTAATTCTTCTGCACCCGTTCTCCCTTTCCTTAGTATCCAGAATGGTTGCAGAGTCACCGGGGGTCTCTTCCTCCAGAGCAGTTTGAAACATATCAGGAACAACATAGTGTCATGGGCAAGATATGTGAGCAGTTTGAGGCCGAGACCCCCACAGACAGCGAGGCCACTCAGAAGGCTCGTTTTGAGATGGTGCTGGATCTCATGCAGCAGGTGAGGCCTCCTCTTGCCGCTGGGCGTGTGTTCGGTGGAGCGGGTATCTGGGAAGGAGGCCACACTGCCAAACCCGGGTGGAGGAGGGAGCACGAGAGACGCCGCGTAGCCTGGTCCCCAGGAGAAAGGAGAGAGACAGTGGCTCAGATACCTCTTTCGGACTGCCGTTTCGTGGGATTCTCTCCTTCTCAAGTTCCTCTTACTTTCCAGCTACAGGATTTGGGCCATCCTCCAAAAGAGCTGGCTGGGGAGATGGTGAGTATATCTTCTCTTAGATTTGAACCTGAGCCCAAGTTTCTGGAATTCTGTAGTCTCGAATGATTCCACTTGAGGTGATCGCTGTGGCCACTGGGGACGCACCTTCAAAAGCTGTCGCTTGAGGTAAGAGCAGTAATCTCAGTCCCTCCGTCTCTTCTCCAGCCTCCTGGCCTCAACTTTGACCTGGATGCCCTCAATCTGTCAGGCCCACCAGGTGCCAATGGCGAACAGTGTCTGATCATGTGAAACACAACACGCGTTCGGCCCTGATTCCCAGCCATGGGGAACATCTGGAGTCAGCAGAACCACTGGGAGCCGAGGCAGGAGTGTCGTCTGCAAGAGCAGTCTGCCCACTGCCCTCTGTCATCCCAGCTGAGATTGTGCCATACCAGCTGAGGCTCTTACTCTGTCTTTCTGGTAATAAGGCCTATTGTGCGGGCCGTTTCTGTGAACCCTATCCGTTGTGGTTGCTGCTGCTAGCAAAGGCCCAGCTACCTACCAGGTGAAGGAAAGCATCCCTTCGGGGGCATGCCCTTCTTCCCCCTCCCAACTAATGTTATATATGGCCACACCGATGTTCACTTTTACATCCAGGGTCTTTGTGCCTTGTCTCTACTCCCTCTCTCGGACTGGGGAGCAGAGACAGAGTCCTGGGGCTCCATATCTCTCTAGTTCTTTTGGGAAGAGCCTTTGGAAATGAATGGGGAGAAATTCAGCCTGGGCTGGGGCTCTCGGTCTGTCACCGTGTCCTCTTGCCTTCAGACAGACCGTTGGGAATTCCGTGGAGGGAAAGGAAGTAGGGGCTTTTGCCTCTGATCACAGTAGGGTTGAAAGAGAAGCCCTGGGATTCTCCTCTCGCCAGGTGCTGAGCCTCCAGGTCCCTGGTGTAGTTTGAGAACTCAAGTCACCAGCTTGGGTCTTTGTATGACGCTGTGTGACCTGGGTGAACCCAGCCCTTGACCTTCCTGTGCCCCTGCCTCTCCTCCTCTTCTCTCTTTTTAAATACCTGTTTATCCCAGCCCTTCTCTGCACCCAAGCTGTGACAAGGAAGGGCCATCCACTACTCTGATTGGCCTCCTCCCTGGAAAACATACATAATTACAGTGTCAGGTCTAGGAAATGAAAGACCGTTCTTCCCCAGATGTGTTCTGGCTTATTTGAGACCTCTGATTTCTCTGAATCCTGTCCCTTGATTAAGCAGGTGACTTGGGAATGGGAGTGGGGTGCAGCTCGGGTCCTTTCTCTTGACTAATAAATATTCTGATTGAGGAGTGTGGCCTGTTTTTCGTTCAGGTCTTTCTGTGATCTTCCTCGGCTTCTGTAAGCTGCAGCGTGAGGAATGTTTGCAGACCAGTTCATACCATTGCAGTGCTGGTTCTACCACCGCCCCCTTCCCCAGCTGAGGCTGCCCCTCGGTTGGCCAAGGACGCTGGATGGCCATCTTGCCTCGTTGCCTCTGGGTGTTCCAATCTGGGAAGCCCTTCAGTTGGTGTTGTATCCTAAGGTTTCACATTTTTATTATCGTTAGCAATATATTATTAACGTTTTAAAAATTATTTCTATTATCATTGTTATTTTGAGTTGATCTTGCCCTTCTCTTTGGGAACCACTGCATCTATGGACCTTGGCTGCCATGTGTTAGTGGATACTCTGGTCAGACCAGCTGGCTCTCCTGTCTCAGCACTCAGAAGATAATGCACAGGGCAGGTGACACTCAGCCTCTGAGTCACTTGGCGCTCCGAACATGCCACTTTGCAGGGGTTAAGCTTTCTTACCCTTAAGACGATTCCACACATTCTGTGTGGATGGGGGATTGAGCCTCAAGCTGTTTGGGAAGGTCTAGGTACTGGACCGCATCAGAATATGAAAGCCCCAGTCTGAATCTGACTCCTCTGTTGTGTAGGAGGTGGGAAAAGCGGAGGCAGACTCGTGATGGTGGTCACAGGGCCTGAATGGCCAAAAGTCTCTACCAGCTCCGTCCAAACACCGGACGAGGATAGAGAGGAGGAGGGAAGGACAAAAAGACCCTGTCCCTGAACCGTGTACCTGCTGTACTGGCAGTTCTCTTTTACCGATTTTCAGTCCTGCTGTCCTAGTCAGGGCTTACTCCAGGAATCCAGACGGATGCTCTAGTCCAATTTAGTTCTGTTCCCAAGCCATTTGTTTTCATTTTGATTGAACATGAACAAACTGACCTCCAGCTCCTCTCTGTCCCGGAAGCGCTGTTGGAGTGGTTCTGGGCTCGTGAAAGACAGAGCGGTCCTTCTCAAACTGTCTGCTAAAGAGCCAGGGTTTTTGTTTTGTTTATTTCACCCAGTCCTTCGTACGCTCAGATGCGTTCCCGTTGCCCGTGACAAGTGTGCAGTTCACACAGCACGCCACCCACCACGCAGGCTTGGCCACACCCAAGCTGACCAGGCCCCTTTCAGCAGGCTGAGTCCACTGGTCATGCCCCTGGACATCACAGCAATGTCAGAACGCTAAGACATTTCTAGACACTCTGAACTTCTAACTCCTCATGTCGCAGACAGGTAGAAAACTGTTCACAGACCAGTACAAGTCTCTGAAGTATATTATTTTTGGAGCCTTTTCTTCTGCTTAAAAATAACCATTAAGAAGTTTAGGTTTAAGCTGTATGTGGAGTTTTTATGCTGCTCTCAGACTTTAAAGGAGGTACCCCTTTGTTCCAAAATTCTGTATGTTAGAAAATAAATTTGTAGTTGTTTGGATGGTTTCATGAGTTAAGAATCGAATTCATACAGAATTTGCGGTAATGAGGGTATTTTCCCGTGACTCTGGAGACCATCCTGGCGAGGGCCCCAGGAGGTGCTTATCATACACTGTCACGATGGCTGGGGAGCTTGGAAAAAACGATGGTCCACAGTAAACGAGGTTGAGATGATAGACCTTACGAGAAACGATCAAAAGGCTTAGAGGAAGTGGGCATGTGAGGATGAATGTCTATTACACCGGAAAACCCACTAGCTGACCATGTTCCTTAGGAAGGTCTGGGGACATTTTTGTTTGCTTTATGAAGGAAAGGCACTAATGAATGGGTCACTGGCATCTTTGGGAAGTTTAGAAGTGGCTGTCTCTGTGGGTGGAGGCTGATGGCAGGGGATGTTTAAGAACTGGTTTCCCTTGTAGCAGTGGGGATGATAGGATCCTCGAATGGCGGAAGCCAAGTGGCAACACTTAACTCTCAGAGTCAGGGTGGGTGGGTTTCCATAGGGCAGCATGTTCAAAGTGGAGATGGCTAATGGAACGTGGGTGGTCCCAGGGACCAGATAAATGGACAGCCAAGCAAGGCATTGGTTTGTATTTAATTAAGAGATCAAGAATGATTGAGCAGAAGAATGAGATCAGTAACTTGAAAAGTCAAAATTCCTTGCCCATTTTTTAGGCCTGAGACAGTTCTTAGATTCAAACTACCAATTGAAAGATCCATTTACTTAGTCAACCATGTATTGGGGGAAGATTGCCCAGATTTTTTAAGTTGGAAAATAGGGATACTGGGCCTGAGTTGACTTTGATACCCAGGGACCCGAAGCGCCACCACAGCACTGCCCTTCCTACGCCCCGTCCTCATCGCAGTAGGGGAATATGGGGTCAGAACGGAGTGCTTGCCTGAATCTGCCTCACGGTGGGTCCAGAAACCCACTTTATGGTCATTTTTTTTTTTTTTTTTCAGTTTCCAAATGTATAATCAGAAAGGACATGCTTGACAATCGGCAGAAAGCCCAAGTAGAAGCTCCTGAAACTGCACCCCCACCTCTACCAAGATAGAAAATAAAAAATACTGCGTTCTGGGGGAAATGGCAGTAATTAGTTCAACGCTTAAAAGGGTAGGCGGATGCTGGAGTGTGGGTCTCCATCATTTCTTTTAATTCCACCCGTCTGGCTCTTGCAAAAACTGGATTGGCCTGAGGCGGATTGCATGGGGCTACTGCAAACTTCGGTGGGTGGTAGTCCAAGCAGTACTGTGTTGGGTGTGTTTCCTCTACGAGAGGAAGTAACACAGCTTCTGGTATAGGTACGTGGTTTTTAACGTGTACTGTCTGACCCTCGACAGAAAGCTTGCCAACCCCTCATCTAGTGAATACGTTCTCCCAAGGAGTATCAGAAACACTTTGCATTCACAAGTGGTGGGCACCAGTATATATTCACAGTCTTGATCTGGAGCTATGTTATTTCTCCCCCGTCGTCACCGTGTAGCCCATTCTGCGGGGTACCACGTTTGTATGCTTTGTGTAGCTTACGCTACGCAGGGATTAAGGACATGCTAATCAGACTTGATGAACAAGCAGTGTCAAGTATTCTGGGTTCCTTGGTGAGACACATGCACTCCGGAGAGTGGAAAATAAATCCTGCAAAGATGCACGGTCCTGCCACGTTGGTTAAGTTTTTAGGAGTCCAGGGAGCTGGAGCATTCTGGGACATTCTCTCTAAAGTAAAGGGTAAGTTATTGCATCTTGTGTATTTTGCCCCAAGAAAGAAGCGCGGTGCCTTAAGTAGGCCTCTTCAGTTTTGGTGGCACCGTACTCTGTGCTTAGGAATGCAAGAAAGGCCTCTGCAGCAGATCCAGGCTATGATATACAAGCAGCCCCGCGGCAGGGGCCGTATGACCTGGAAAATTCTGTGGTACTAGAGGTATCTGTGGCAGGAAGAGATGGTGTGTGGATTCTCGGGCTATCCTCAACAGGAGAGTTCCAGCATAGATCTCTCGGGTTCTGGGGTAAGGTTATGCCATCTGCAGTAAAGAAAGTTTCATCATTTGAAAAGCATCTCCTGGCATACGATTAGACCCTGATAGAGACTCAGTGCTTGACCACAAAATATCAAGTGACTATGTGAGCAGTTGCCCATATAACCAGCTGGTTATTGTGAGACCTGCCAAGTTATAAGATTGGGTGGATACAATAGCATTTCGTCTTACAATGGGAACAGTACCTTTGGGAAGAAGCCCAAACAGCCTTGGTGGGCACGAATAAGTTAACCTGAACAAGGGTCCTCAGTTCCCCAGATTATGTACATCTGTTACAGTGATAGCTTTGTCGTAGCCCATGCCTGTGGCAACAGGAGAAATCCTGCAACCATTTGATTGGCCAGACGAGAAAAAAATTCAGGTCTGGTTCGTGGAGGAGTTGGTTTGATATGTTTTAGGGCAAGCCAAATATGGACTATCGCTTCTCAGTGGCCCCATCTGGAGTGGTCCTAAAAGTCAGTGATGAGGGCAAATTCTCAATCAGTAGGTCTTTAGGCAGTGTAGGTGATTATCCGCTTTGGAGAGTGAGAAGTGGCCTGAGGCAAGGGTATATGTGAACTCAAGGTCAGTGGGCTGGTTGGTCAGGGGCCCAGAAGGTGCAAGATAGGAAAATGCGAGAGAAGATCTGGTGAAGAGCATTTGGGTGGGTCTGTGAGAGCGGGACTTACTATAGCGTCCACCAGAAAAGTGTTAGCTAATAACCAAACGGACAGGACGATTTGACCAGGAACCTCACCTGGCCCAGTTCTTCCAGTGTGCTCATGAGTAGAATCACCCTGATGGCAGAGATGGAGGCTGTTTATCGGCCTCTTAGCATTGGACGCCTCTCTTGCCAGAGGCTGACCTAGCTATTCTAAATGTCTAACCGGTCAGCCACAAAGAGCAATGCTGATCCCCCAGTTCAGTACCACTGCTCAGGGAGAACAACCAGCCACTTGGTGGCAATGATTCCATTCTGGAAAAGTCAGCAACTTACTCTGATCCCATATCTTGCTTTGCTTATCCTGCCTGGAGTGCCTTAGCTAGTAGGACCATCCAAGGACTCAGACGCGTTTGATCTACTGGTATAGGATCCTACATAATAATGCTTTGGAACAAGGGACCCGTTTAATGACAAAGCAGGTGCAGCAGTGGGCGCATGACAATGGGGTCCACTACTGTTACCAAATACCTTTCCATCCAGAAGCTTTTGACCTGGTAGAGCATTGGGATGGCCTTTGGAAGGTGCATTGGTGGTGCCAGCAAGAACGGGGTGCTGTCCTTTACAATACAGTGTAAACCCACATGACCATAATGGGGTGCTTTATCCTCAGCCCCTAGGTAGAATCCAAGGGCTCTGGAACCAAGGAGTGGAAACAGAAGTGACCCTATTCAACATCACTCCCAGTGATCTACTTGAGGATCAGGGGGTAAGGGGTGCCGGGAGGATGCTTCTATCAGGCACAACATAAGAATGTCAATAAACTTAAAGAGATGACCGTCATCTGGTCGCTTTGAGCTCCTAATGCCTGCAGACCATCAAGCAAAGAAGTTACCATACTGTTTGGGACAATTGACTCTTACGAGAAGATAGAACTGCTGCTAACATGGACACAGTGGGAAGCATTTGATGCGCACGTGATCCTTGGGATATCTCTTGGGCCTCCTATACTCAGTTTTAACCATAAATGAGTAAGTAAAGAATTACATCCTGATTAAGGGCATGATCTCTTAGGGCTCGAAACCCTCAGGAATGAGGGTCTGGCTTACTCCACTGGGTAAGCCATCTTGACTAACAAGTGCTAGTCAAGGGGGAGATGACTCGACTGGGTGCTAGAGAAAGGAGATCATAGCATTTACAGTTTAGGGACTCCCCTTGTAAGTGTCCCCAGAAGTTAGCCAGAATGCCTGGATAGAATGGACTTATGTACAAAGCATATGGATCTGAGCAATGCTAGAAGCGGACTACATAAACATTGTTGGTACCCTGTCCAGATCCTCTTTACCAGGAAGTGTAAGTTTTGGCTGCTGATAGCTCACAGCTGCATCCTCTTGAGAATTGCCCTCTGTACCGACAGGAACCCCTTCTGGAAACTTCTGGAAGGTTATTCCCTCCTGGGGACAGCATCACGGCCAATGGTATGATGCCGGTTTTGGTGAAGAAGTCAGCTGGGATTCTGCTGGAGATTGCATTATCAGCAATGACATGTAATCATTAGTTGTGTTATCAGTAAATGATAATAGATAATTCCCCCCTTTCCTCGAGGTGGGACAAATGTGCCATGTATATGCCAGGAGTTCCCAGTGGAGGCTAAATGTAGGAGCCCTATCTTTACCTAACTTTTCCCCCTGTCTTACCTTGCTTGCCTCACTCCATTTACAGGTTTTACTTGAGAGCACTCCCTCAACGTACCATTTGCATGGAATCCCTTTTTTGAGCTCAGCTTCTAGGGAATGTAGCCTAAGGCAGGAGAACAGTGGAGCCAACCAAGAGAGGAGAACAGGAGCAGTTTGAGTTTGACCGAGGTAGAGCAAGGGTGAGTTCAATTTGGAAACATTAAAGTACCATTGTCTGGAAGAGAAAGGAATACCCTTAACCTGATACAAAGCATCTATGAAATCCCTACAGCTTACGTTATACTTAATGGTGAAAGACTGGTTGCTTTTCCCCCTACGATCAAGAATAACACAAGGATATCAGCTTTCACTACTTATATAAGGTTCTGGCCAGGAAAGTTAGGCAAGAAAAAGAAATAAAAGGCACGGACATTGGAAAGGAAGAAATAAAACCGTATTTATAGACGGCATGATCTTGTATATAGGAAATTCTCAGAATATAGGGTCAATTTACAAAATACATTGTAGTTCTATACATTTGCAATGAACAATCCAAAAATGAAGTTAAGAAAATAGTCCCATTCACAATAACATCAAAAAGAATACTTGGGGAGGGGTGCCTCGGTGGCTCAGTCAGTTAAGCATCTGACTTCAGCTCAGGTCATGATTTCATGGTTCGTCGGTTCGTGCCCCGCATCGGGGTCGGTGCTGTCAGCTCAGAGCCTGCTTCAGAGCCTCAGTTTCCCCTCTTTCTCTGCCCAACCCTAGTCACTCGCTCACTCCCTTGCTGTCTCAAGAGATATATATATATATGTATATATATATATATATATATATGTATATATATATATATGTTTGGGGAAAAAAGAGGGGCGCCTGGGGGCTCAGTCGGTTAAGCGTCCAACTTCGGCTCAGGTCACAATCTCGCGGTCCGTGAGTTCGAGCCCTGCGTCGGGCTCTGGGCTGATGGCTCAGAGCCTGGAGCCTGCTTCCTATTCTGTGTCTCCCTCTCTCTCTGCCCCTCCCCCGTTCATGTCTGTCTGTCTCTGTTTCAAAAATAAATAAATGTTAAAAAAATTTTTTTTAAAAAAGAGTACTTAGAAGTAAATTTAACAGAAGTGTAAAACTATACTGTGAAAACTATAAAACGTTGACAGAGGGAGAGCTAAATAAATGGAAAAACATCTCATTTCCATAGAGCAGGACACTCAACATCATTAAGAGGGCAGTACTCCCCAAATGATCTCAAGAGTCAGTGCTTTCCCTCCCTATCAGAATCCCAGCTGACTTCTTTGTGGAAATTGACTAGCTAATTCTAGAATTCACATGGAATTGCCGTGGACTCAGAATAAGAAAACAGTCCTGAAAAAGGAATAAAGAAGGAGGACTCACTCTTCCCAATTTCAAAACTCACTATAAAGCAATGGTAAAACAGTCTGGCATTGGCACAAGAATAGACATTGATACCAATGGGATAGAATTAAGAGTCCAGAAATAAACTACATCTTTGGTCAACTGATTTTTCACAAGGGTGCCAAAACCAGCCAGAGGGAAAGAACAGTCTTTTCAACAGGGGTGCTGGAACAACTGGACAGCCACATGCAAAAGAATGAGCTCAATCCTTACCTCACATTATATGCAAAATTAACTCAAAACAGGTCAAAGACCTAAAAGTAATAACTAAAAACAGAGGGGTAAAACTGTCATAACTTTGGACTTAGCTAAGGTTTCTTAGATATGCCACCAAAAAGCATGAGCAGCAAAACAAAGATAAATTCACCAAAATTAGAAAGCTTTGTGCATCAAAGGAGACCATCAAAAATGAAAAGACAATCCACAGAATGGGAGAAAGTATTTGTAAGTAATATACCTGATAAGGGACTTGTATCTAGAATATATATTCTTACAATTCAGTAAGAGGAAGACAATTTAAAAACGAGCAAAAGGATCTGAATAGGCAGCTCTCCAAAGAAGACAGAAATGTCCAATAAACACGTGTAAAAATGCTTAACATTGTTAGTCATCAGAGAAGTGCAAACCAAAACCATACTGAGATACCACTCCATATCCACTAGGCTGTCTAAAATTAAAAAGTCAGATAACAAATATTGGCCAGGATGAGGAGGAATTGGAACCCTCATACACTGCTGGTGTGAATGTGAAATGGTACCACTGCTTTGAAAAACAGTCTGTTAGTTTCTCAAATGATTAAGCATATGGTGAACCATGTGACCCAGAAACTCCACTCCTAGGTATATACCCAAGAGAAATGAAGTGAAATATAAACCCATACAGAAACTTGTACATGAATGTTTATAGTAGCATCATTCATAATAGCCAAAAGAAACAACCAAACTGTCAGCAGATGATTGGAAACACAAGATGTGATGTATTCATACAATGGAGCGATACTTGATCTAAAAAAGAATGGAGTACTGACACATGATACAACATGGATGAACCTTGAAGACATGCTAAGTGAAAGAAACCGATCACACACACAAAGTGTATTATATGATTCCTTTCATATGGAAGTCCAGAATAGGGAAATCTATAGAGACAAAGGAGTTAATGGTTTTTTAGGCTGCAGTGGGATGGGAAGATAGAGGGTGGTAGCTAAAGGGTACCCGGTTTCTTTTCAAGGTGACAAAAATGGTTGAAAACTATCTGTGGTGATGGCGGCACATATCTGTGAATGTACTAAAAACCATTCAATTGCACACTTAAAATGGGTGAACTGTATGGTATGTGAATTTCATTTCAATACAGCTGTTTTGTTTTTTTTTAAAGTGCCACTGGCTATCAGGTATGTGAGTCTAGAGCTTGAAGAAGCCTGGATTGGCAATAAAGACTGGGACACGGATGGTGGTTCACACTGTCAGAATGGATAAGATCACTTTGGAAGAACACTTAGAATGAAGAGTGAGAACAGCTCATGAAATAAATGGTCAGGTGATATAAATAGAACTATGACATACAGTGTCACAGAAATCCGTGAGATTGGATATTTAGAAGGGGTGATGATCATCACAACCTCAAATGCAACAGGAGAGCCCAAAATAAGATTTGGTGGCAATAGCAATGGTGTCCAAAGCAGTAAGCATAGAAACCAGATCACGGAGTGGGAGGTTTTCATCTCCAGAGCTCCACTAAAGTCAGTCTCGTTGAGGTCTTAACCTCCATGTTTCCAAATCCAGTGGTCAGTTTTTAGTCCTCAGACTCTTAAACAGGAATGAGAGTTGATAGTGCCCTTCTTGAAACATTTATAAAATTTGTTTTATAGGATTCCTTGCTCTTTTGGGTTTTAAGTTCTTTTTCTTGGTTGCTCCTTTAAAAAAATTTTTTTAATGTTTATTTATTTTTGAGAGAGACAGAGACAGAATGCCAGTGGGTTAGGGGCAGAGAGAGAGAGAGAGAGAGGGAGACACAGAATCGGAAGCAGGCTCCAGGCTCCGCGCCGTCAGCACAGAGCCCAGCGCGGGGCTCGAACTCCAGAGCTGTGAGATCATGACCTGAGCCGAAGTCAGACGCTCAACCGACTGAGCCACCCAGACACCCCTCTTGGTTGCTGCTTTTAAATAAATTTTGCCGGATATTTTTTCTCCCTGACCTTTACTAGTTGGAGTGCCTTGGGATTAGAGGGCTCAACTTATATATAGACTCTGCTTGTCTTCTCTTGCGTGTTAACTAAGTGAGCACTCCCCACTGCATGGTTATAGATGCCATTTATACGTTAATAGCTCCCCACTTTATACCAGCAATTGTCTTCTCCTACGAGCCTCAGATTCATATTTCAATTGTTTACTCAGAAGCTCCACTTGGAAATCTAATAGGCACCTCCAGTTCAACATGTCTAAAATAGAACTGGACATTTCTCCAACAAAAACCCTCCTCCTGCTCCCCCCTCCTGCCTGGAGTTCTATCTCAGTAAATGGCCCGACTGTTTATTCTGTTGCTCCAGTCCAAAAGCCCGAGACAGCCCGCCTCTTTATCTTGCACTCCAGACTCACTCTATTAGCAGGGCACCTCTGCCACCTTCCACGTTATTTCCCGAATCCGGTCACTTCCTGCCACTTCCACTGCAACTCTAGTCTTGCAGATCTTTTGCAACAGCTTCCTAACTGGTCTTTCAGCTTCCATTTTGCCTCCCTGCAGACAGTGTTCAAAGAACCAACCAGACCAAATCTCTTCATTTATAAATCAGATCGTGTCACCTTTTTACTCAGAACCCTCCATGGCTTCCTAGCACCTGTAGGAGATACAATCCTAAATCGTCTTCTTGGTCTATAAATCTGGGAGTAATCTCTGACCACGTTTGTCTAATCTGCTCTTTCGCCACACTGGCTGCCCTGCTGTTCTTTGAACACACCAAGCCCACTCAGGCTCCAGGTCTTTTTACCTTGTTGTTTCCTCTGCCTAGAAGGTTCTTCCCCCAGTGGATATGATTCACTCTCTCACTTCAAATCTTTATTCAAATGTCACCTCGGCAGAGGGCCTTCCCCTGAACCGCCTCTGTAAAAGAGCACACCTACTCAGGTAACCCGCTTTTACCCCGCTTTATTTTCCACTAGTCTTCTTAATATTATTATCTTTCTGACCTTCCCCTCCCTTTACAGTCCCAACCCTCTGCACTGATAAATAAGTTCTGTGAATGCAGGAACGTCGGTGTGTTTTCTTCACTGCTTCAGCCCCAGTACCTAGAACAGGAGCTTACGGACGCCATAGGAATTCGGTATATGTTGACGGACTGAATGAAAGAACGGTTGGAATGGTGAGGCATCAGACAGCTGCTTTGTGCTCTGGTCCTCTTCTAGATGTTGGGGTGACAAAGGTGACAGAGACAAGCCATTATAGAGCTTATATTCTATGGTACTTTCCAGTTACAAATTCATAATTATAGCTTAAATGTCACAGGTAAAAATCGTCATGAAAAAACAATGCAGAGTGAGAAGGCAGAGGAGGATGGTGGTGTGGGGTATCATTCTAGTTGGAACAGTCAAGAGCTGCCTCTCTGAAGGAGGAGGATTTCAGTAGAGATCTGAGTGGAGAGAGCAAGTCTAGTAAAGATCTGCTAGAGGAAAATCCCGAGAGGGAACAAATGCAGAAGCCCTTAGGGATGGATCATGCTTTGGCTGCAGCTAAGAGTGGAGAAGGCCAACAACGCTAGAGCAGAGGTAGGCAGTATGGGAGAGGAAATCGGAGAAACAGGCACCAGGTCATGTAAGGCCTTCTTTGGAAGCCTGTGTGTGTGTGTGTGTGTGTGTGTGTGTGTGTGTGTGTGAGAGAGAGAGAGAGAGAGAGAGAGAGAGAGAGAGAGATAGGGAAGCTTTGGGGGCAATAATATGGCCTGACTTACATTTTAGGCCGCCAGTCTGGCTGCCTTCCAACTAGCAAGTCAATCATGGAAGTAGACAAACCAGCTAGGCGTTCATATGTTCATAAGTAACATACAATGAATTCTAATAGGATGGTAGTGGTAGAGGTGAATGGGGTCAGGTTCTTGCACCGTGCCCCGGTCAAAATGCCCTGCGCCCGGCAGCAACCTTTCCAGGGATCTCCCGCAAGCTTCCTTCAGGTGTCAGAGCCAAGCGGTGTCCACCACCAAGCCCATTCTGCGGAACTTGCGACACCCCCCCCCCCCCCCCGCCTCCCCTTCGGAGAAACAGCCTCTTGAATCGTTCAGCTGCATCTGAAGCTTCCGAATCCCTTAATTTAAAAACGGGTAAATGGAAGCTCTCGCGGGGAAGCGGGTCTCAAAGGGATTGAAACCACTTAAGGAAACAAGGTCCTCAAAGGAAATGGGGTTTCCACAGGGAGCCTGGCAAGCACTGCCTGTTCCCAGTGTTCAAAAACAGGGCGGAAATGGAGGCCGCCCAGGAGGTTGCCCTCCAGTCGGCTGGAAGGGAAATTCGGTTCCACCGCAGCCACAAGTCCGGGAGGCCCCCTGCCCCCGCGTCTGCCCGCAGCCGTGCGAGAGGCGCGAGCCCCTCCGAGCACGCCGCGAAAACAGCTTCGCCTCACGGGAGCGCGCACGCGCCCCTTGCTCTGTTTGCCGTTGGCCCTAAGCCCCGCCCCTTATGCGTCCTCCGCGGAGGGCTGGGAGCCGAGAGCTCGCGCGACCACTCTTCCTTCAGTCTTCTCCAGCACCTCGTCGCAAACGGGGCCGGAAAGCGTGGCGGCGCAGGCGCAAGCGCCGAGAGCGGAGGCGGTGGTGGTGGCGGCCGCTGGCCAGTGTAAGATGGCGGCGGCGTTGGTGGCGGCAGTGGACGGGGCGGCTGGGCCTGGAACAGTCGGAGCAGCCGCTGGCAGAAGGATGACCCAAGACGGGAAGCGGGCTGCTGAGCCTCGCCGGCTCCCGTGCTTGTAACTGCCCCAGCCGGACACCCCCCCCTTGACCTACCCGGTCCGTGTCTCGTTCCGGCTTGGCCTGACCCCCTCGCCCCTGGCCCGCTCCCCGTCAGGATAGATTGGATTCCTTTCCCAAGCTCCCGGGGCTCAGGTCTTTTCCTGGCCCCGACCCGGGTCTCCGCCGGGAGGACTGGCTGCCCTTGCCTCAGGTCAGCCCTGGGGTTGCCCCCAAGAGCCTGCCCCACGGTCCACAGGGACGGCTTTGCTGCTCGGGTGACCCGTTTGGGTGCGCGTGTTTACCCCCTTAGGCTGGGGGAAGCGGTCGCCCTGCGTCTCCCCGTCACCTCGGGGCCACCGCGCAGTGTGCCCCCCTCCCCCATCCCGAGTTCTCGGGCCCAGCACCTTGTACGGAAGGCCGAGGTCCAAGTCAGTTGTCGCCGTCTGGTCTCGCTCCCTTTGTAATACAATTCTCGCAGCTTGCTTCCCCTCACCCCCAGATCTTCCAGGGCCCCGCAGAACCGTACCCTTTTGCTCCCTGTTAGTTGGAAAGCATCTGGTGGCTTGAATTTCTGACTCATGATTGTCGCTGGAGTCTCTGTAAACAAACCGGCACTAACGCTATCACATTCTCTCCGGGATTTCCCCCCTGCCCTGTGGCTTCTTGTTGAGAGGTTTGGTTATGGGTTAGCAGCGACAAGATTCAGGTTTTCCTTTTAAATGACTTTTAACGTTTTAGCGGAGCTGGGAGATGACTTGCCTGGTTCGTGGTATTTCTGTAACTGCCTGGGTTATTTATTCAGTAGTTGGGCTTACTCTGGTTTTAAACAGTGCCGAGGAGGTCTGAAAAGGAACTAAAATGTATTCACAGATATGTCGTGTTATGGTCAGTAGAGATACTTTTGCCATTTAAACTTTAACTTTTCTCAGCCCTTCAGTGAATCAACCGACCTATTTTCTCAGGAGCTCAGCCTGGCCCAACTTCAGTGATAAAGAAGGAAAGGTGAGTAGGAGTTGAAGGCATTTAAATTCCTGAGCCCAAGACAGACCCTACCCTGATGCCCAAGTGCTGACCACTACAGTCATAAAATTCCTACCCCAGTATCCCAAAGAGTTGGGGTGTTGTTCTTGGCTGTGTTCCAGCTCCGGTTAAATTACTTTGACAAGTTTTATGGGCTGTGGGCGTCTTGACTTTCTGTCCTAAACTGTTGCTGGGTATCTTCAAATAACGCACCCCGCCCCCCCCCCCCACCTCGTTAAGCCTAGAAGGGAATGTGTCCCCCTCTTCCTTTATTCATTTGCCTTGTGTGTTGCTTTTCTGTGGATCGTGTTTCTTACGTCGTTAAAAGCTGGGAATTAGTCTGCCTGAGTTCTCTTCAGCCTTTTGTCAAATCGAGTCTCTTCCCTTCGCAGGGCTTTGCATTGTTACTTGTGTTTGGAGGAGAATCTTCGGCTGCTTGTCCCCGAAAGCTGGGAAGTGGTGCTGGGGAGGTCGGCGTCCGAGTTCAGTCCACTTGAGAATTCCAGTTTTGCAGGACATCGTAGTCAAGTTGGGGTTAAAAAAACCCAATCAGCTGCTCTTTAATAGCCGGTCTGAAGAATTTGGGGTCAGCCGAGGAATCATCTTGTGCATTCAGCAGCACAGGCCAGGGTCAGAGAGGGAGTCAGAACATACTCGTAAACGTAGTTTTTGTAAGACTCCTGGGTTTCTGGTAGCGGAGGATAGTGCTGTGGTTGAAGTCCACGGGATGTGACAGAAGAGCTGAGTGGCTCTGGGAGGGAGGCCTGGCTGATTCTTCATACGTTCAGGGTAGGTAGTAGGTAAAGGTTGGGTGGGACACTGCTGAGTTTTGTTCCGTGTGGTGTCCTGATTGGAACATCAGCCGGGCATGTCTGTGTGTCAGTGAGACAGATAAGTACAGCCGTTAGAGCTGGACAGATCAGAACTTAACTACTGTACTAAGATTTATTGGCCATGTGACCTTGGGCAAGCTACTTAAACTTCTCTGACTCTTAATTGCCACATCTCTGAAAGTGGGATAACGCCACTTACCTCCTACAGTCATTGTTGGTCTCGTGGGAGGGAACCTGTGTGAAGCTCTTATATTGTGCCTAGCGCATGATAGACACTGAAAAAATGTCTTCTGTTTTCTTTACACATTGTTGCTATGGCTTTGAATAAGGCATGCGCCAGTTTCTACTTCTTTGCCTTCTGTTTTCCAACGTAGTTTCCTTTTTATTTTTTTATTTTTTGTGAATCGTTTTTAACTGGTCAGCTTAGATGTCTGCTTTGTAGGCACCCATCTACAGTTACCTTCTGAACATGATTGGAGTCAGTGTGGTGGGGGTTCAAGACCAAGAACAGCGGAAATAATTAGACGTCCGTGTGTATGTGTCTCTCTAAATAAATGCGTTCTTAGACTAAACATCAGTGTATCTCCTTAGTTCATCGCCTCCTCCTCTTGGTCTCTGTTCATACACACCTGGTCAGCGTTGACACGAGGATTGGAATTCCTTCCCTTGCTGCTTCAGCGTTCACTGCCTCTGCTCCAGCTACCCCTTATGCCTTTTCCTTTTTTGCCTTGACGAGAATACATTTTTTCAAGCTCTTGGGCTCTGCAGTGACCCCCATCAATAGATCATCAGAGGCCTAGACCATGAAAAGGTCTCCTTGTTCTCGGAAGTGAGTCTGGGCTAGGGAGCTAGGAGTGTGGAGCGTTTTATTTCATCTCCCCAGCTGGCCCGTCTTAACAGCATGATGGCATAGATGCAGGTTTTTAACCTTCTCTTGTTGGCTTTTCTTCTACGTTTTTGGGGGAGGTAAGGGCACATGAAAATTAAAGTGTTGATAACGTCGCAATGAAATCAACTGTATTCATTCAGGCCAGTGACCAAATTAGACTTGGTCAGCTTTCGTTACCACCACCACCAAAAGTAGACTTGGGTAGAGGGTGTTGAGGTGGACTGAGACTGCATTTTTATTATTATTATTATTTTTTAATGTTTTTATTCATTGACAGAGCGAGAGAGAGTGAGCGAGCACGAGTTGGGGAGGAGCAGAGAGAGACAGAGATACAGAACCTAGAACAGGCTCCAGGCTCTGAGCCGTCAGCACAGAGCCCGACACGGGGCTCGAACTCACGAGCCCTGAGATCATGATCTGAGCCGAAGTCAGATGCTTGACCGACTGAGCCACCCAGGCGCCCTGATTTATTACTTACGTTTTTGTGAGATCTGGAGATCTGTGTTGGGAGAGGGGTGGGGTGGGAGGAGAAAAGGAGATATGTTGAAAAAGGTATAACTTTGTTCCTTATTACTCTGTGTGCTGGGTGAGAATCTCTCCTCCCCCAGGGGTTTCACCTTCTGTGCTTCAGGTGACATCTGTGTATATAGTGAACCAGTATTCTTAGTTTGTGGGCCACAACGATAAAATTCTTACTTTTCTGAAGTTATTTTATATTTCAGGGCGTCGCATAAGACTTGTCGCATCTTAGTAGGAAGTATTTCCTAGCATGGCTGAGTGGGAGGGTAGGTATGCTTGTGACTGTGACCTTAGTTCCCACCACCAGCCTGACAGGGCACTGTATACAGCAGTCTGTGGAATGTATAGGAACCAGCACCAGTGCTGTGATCCTTAGCGTTCACTGGGATCAACCTAAGACAGGCTTGTCTGCAGAGAGAGTAAAAGAAAGCAGCCTTTTGGTGGCCTGTTTAAAACAATACTGACATTTCAGAAGCAAAAGGACTCTAGAAGACATTCTGCAGAAGTGTGCCCTGTTGTGGGAGACTGAGACCTTCGAGTTTCATGCTCTCGGTCCTGTGTTCTATCAGGTGAGTTGCAGTGACTAATTAACCTTTGTTTTCAGGAGATAGATTTGTTTCTGGATTGTTTCTACTGGAGAAAAGTTATTCTAAACATGTCTAGGAATTTTCCGGATTATAAAAGACAGAATTAAGAGGTTTTTTTTTTGCATAACATTGCCTTTAAAGTTAGTCGTTAAGACTGAATTAGCTTTTTCTTTTTTAAAAAAACAAATTATCGGTAAGCCAAGATAATCGGCTTACACTCAACCAATTTGGAACCCCGGGCAACTAACTGGAAGAATTGAACCAGCAGTGGACACGGAGGTAGTGACACGTGTATCTCTTCATGTCAAAGCTACCTGCCAATGATTTTAGGTTAGCTTCACAGTAATAATGAAAACTTCATCTTAATGTTTTTGTGCCTGTAGTAGAGGAACTGTGCCACGGTTAGGATTGGTCAGAAATTCTTGTTTACTGATTCAGTTATTTTCTTGGAGAAGAAAGTCCTTGAGAGGTCTTTGAAAGTTAGTGCGTGATGAATTTTGTGACTCGGTCACGCTTCTTTAGAGCAGGCTTTTATCTGTGTCTCTGTAGGACCTGGTTTCTGGGCCAGAAGCCCACTTTCTCAAGTGCTACCTTCACCTCTGGAGTGTGCACGCTAAAGATAAATTAATGAACTGAGTCTGCCCTGAGTTTGCAGATAGGGCCTGGGAGTGACGAATATGACAAAGACGGCATCTTTTTAATGAAATGGTTGTGTAATGGATTGGGTTATTGGCGACATTTTTGGTATCGCGTGTGAGAGGTTAGATATTTGCTCTTGTCGTTGATACGGATCCTGTGTAAGGAGGCCTGTCCAAGTTCTAACGTGGAGCATCCATGCTTGCCTCTCATGTCATTTTGTTGTTGTTGTTCTTGTTTTTCTCAGCCATCTGGAAACCTGTGGTAGGATCTACCTCTAGTGGTAGCCAGGAGGCTGTATTCCCCTGGTGTAGTTTAAGCACTGCCACATTATCAGACGTGTTTTTGACCTTATTTTAGGACCCAGCATTAAGACTCTTCCCTCTCACCTAGTGCAGGTAGGAGGGCACTTCTTGAGGTTTTTAGACTTTCCGTTTTACTGTTTTATTATAAGTTCTATCTTTGGAGCATCGCACTTCCATCTCCTTTCCAGTGATTAAAGAACAGTTTGCAGTGTGAGTGCAAAAACTGGTAATGGGGGCTGGATTCTCATGTAAAGGTAAATCATTTCATCGTGGAAACACAGTGGAGTTTCCTTGGAAATGAATTTTCCTTAGAATCATTTAAACTGAGGTAAATGGGCTTAAATGTTGTCATAAAAGGTCCCTTAAGTCTGTTGCCGCAGACAGCACTTAAGGTTTAGAGCGCATTCCTAACATACTCTGAAATACTGTTACTAGAATTAAAGCCAATAAACTGTAAACACAGGACATTTGGAATTACCACCAGGGAGAGGAGGCATGCATCCAAAGGAGGAAAGAAGTTTCTTGTTCGTAGTGTAGTTGATGCAGGAATTCTTTATTTTCTTCCTCGTCACCTGTGAGGATTGCTTTGAGGTCCTCATCTTGGCCATCCGGTGAGCCTTCAAGAGGGAGAAGAACTCGGAGAGAGGCACCTGGGTATAGTGCTTTACCTGTAGTTCGTAGAGCATGGATGCGCTCGAGAGATATTGACAGATCTCTGAGTCTTTAAAAGGTCAACGAGAACAGGTCAACAGATCTCCTAGACTTAGAACCGTGTCCTCATTTGTGTACGGTGTTTGGAAGATCATTGCTGGGTGGTGAAGACGCCCAGGCTTCTCTAGGAAATGTGGTCTGGAGCCAGAAGTGAGAAGCCAGGAAGAAAATACACGTACCTCCCAGGTACAGACAAGCTCTTTGCAAAAATGTCTTCAGTTCTCTAAACCAGCTTCTGCAGGGTAATGGTATCATCCCATTTTATAGGAGGAGAAACAAACGTAAAAGTGCGTGGGAGGGGCAGAGTCAGACCCAGGTCCGACTGACACCAGAAACCCTTCTGTTCTACCAGGTTCTGTCTTGAAAAACCGGGCTCTTCAGTGCCGAGTGATGAAGCAAATGAGCTCAAAGGAAGAATTCGGTGTTTCTTATAAGAGTGTATCTAAAGAATAAAAGGTCTGTCCACATGACTGCACAAATAAAAACATTTCTGGGGCGCCTGGGTGGTTCAATGGGTTAAGCGTCCGACTTCGGTTCAGGTCACGATCTCGCGGTTTGTGGGTTCGAGCCCCGCGTCGGGCTCTGTGCCGACAGCTCGGAGCCTGGAGCCCGCTTCCGAGCCTGTGTCTCCCTCTTTCTCTGCCCCTCCTCTGCTCACGCTCTCTCTCTCTCTCTCAAAAGTAAACATTAACAAAATTAAAAAAAAAAATACTGAATTGTTTAAACATGGGTTTCAGGTGATGATTGATTGGTAGACTGATGAATTTTTTCAGGAAATAACTTTAATGGACTCAACTGAAGAGATAACTGAGTCCTTTTATGATCCTTGAAGAGGGAGGAAATGACATTCTCCCTTTATATCTGGGGTAATTCCATGGAAAGCTTCTCTGACTCTTCGAGCCTTTTCTCAGTACGCGTCTTTGTGGGCTTCTCTGTAGCATTTGAAATGGGAATTCTCTCTTTCTCCCTCTCTCTCTACATGGACCGTCCCCACCTTCTTGAAACCTTTTTATCTCTTGACTTCCAAGACTCCTAGCACTCCTTATTCCTTCCGCTCTCCTGAGCATTTTCCTGCCTCCCTCTTACTTCTTTCTCTAAGGGTAGATGTTAACCCGGGATTGTTTCCTCGGACTCTCTCACCTTTCTCGGGTACATATGTTTTTGTTGTTGAGTGAGGTAAAGTTTATAAGGTAGTTGATTTTGAAGCTTCTCCATGTAAGTCGTTCCCACGTCTGTATCTCTGACCCTGATTTCTCAAATTTCAGACCTACACTTGTTTTCTACTACCTTCCTGACATGTCAACTTGGATTTTAAACATAAAATCAAATTCATCTCTTCTCCCACATGCCAGCCTCTCATTTATGGGGTTGACTTCCCTTGGGCACCCAGACTCAAACTTGTCTTTTTGATTTTGTGAGCTTCATAACTACCATTGAGCCATCAATTTTACCTCTACAGGGTTCTCACATCAGTTCTCTTCTTGTAATGTCGTCTGCTATCAGCCTAAGACAGGTGCTCATTGCTTTTTACCTCAACAACCATGGCAGCCTTTAAACTGGTTTGTCCTTCCTTTTTTGTCCGTTTCTGTCGATCTTATTATCCTTGACAAAATAATCTTCCTGATGCCTAACACACACACGCACACACACACACACACACACACACACACACACACACCCTACTGCACTCCTTAACTAATCAGCTGTACCCCACCAGCCAGTCAAACCAGACTTGAACATGTTTTTCATCCTCCATGTATTTATTTTCCCATCCTTGTCCTGGTCTTTCTCACCTTTACGCACTGAAATCCTGTCCTTCCTTTAAAGCCCAGTTTATCTTTTTTGTAACCGTGATTGGTGCTTGGGTCACTTGTATCGTAGTTGTGTACTCATTTTTCCTAATCGATGATTGGCTGCAGAGGGGATCATGACTGCCTTGTCTGTATTTGTAGCTCCTGTATTGCCTTGTACGTTGTTGTGTTAGTAGCTTGTCTGTGTGTAGATGGGCCACTGGGTGGTGCCAGAGCCCTATAATTGGGATAAGCAGGGGCAGCCCGAGCGCCGTGCAGTTAGGTTGCCTTGTGCTGTGAAGTCTGCACAACACTGATGGACATTAACTTCCCCGATCCGGAAGCATGTATGGTCTCTTTCTGCTCCTCCGTCCAGCTTACCAGGGGAGACCGGGCAGTGTGGTCAGCCCCTCCAGGCACTTAATAGAGAGCGGCCCAGAACCTACCCCCCCTGGAAACGTGGTTTATAGTATGAGTTTCAGTCTCCTTGGGGTTATCCTTTGAATTTCAGTGCGTGAGGTTGTCTGATGAATAAACTGCATACCAATGGAGTGTGGCTGGTGGCCGGAAGGTTGGCCAGAAGTGTTTATTGTGAAGTAAAGAAATAGTAAGGTGAGGAGAAAGGATTTAAAATGAGCCATTTCAGCTTGAACTCCACAATTGGGGATGGGGAAAGTAGGACTGGTCGATTCCAGATGGACCGCAGAGCCCAGGGCAAAGAGGTAAATTAGGCCCGTGGATGGAGATTGGCCCTGAACAGCTGTCCCGTGATGGGGGTGTCGGGACGTCTGTCCTCCCAAGAGCAACCCGAGACCGTGTGGCTCTCTGGTAGGTGTTTTACCAATAATTGAAGTATTTCCTACCACTGTTTCTCAGTTTCAGAGGAAATTCTAAAACTTTGCTCCAACTACGGGTGTCGGTGTAGGAGAGCGGGGCCCTTGACTCGCAGAGGGAGGCGCACCACGCCAGGCACCGGGCCGCCCGGAGCGCTCCGGGCTCGTGTGTCGGTGAGCTCGGGTCTCAGTAAAGGGAGCAGTGGCGGTACCGTTCGGAGGAGTAGATGTGCCCGTTGGGCCTGAGGTGAGGTAGAACTGTCAGACCTATTTTCCTAGCAAAGGAGTTAAAATGAAATTTAATTTAAGAGAAATTTGAAAAATAAAAGCAGTAAGTATGCAAAATAACAGTACAACCACTGGAACTATTTTGAACTGCTTTCGGTTCTTGATACGTTTAGCTGTCACCAACTAGGTGTTGGGGTCTTTTAGAAGTTTAGGCTTCATCTTGCCTATCTTGCTTTTTTTTTTTTTTTTTTAAGTGTTTATTTGTTTTGAGAGAGAGGCAGGGGTAGGGGGGTGGGGGGGGAGAGCATTCCAAGCAGGGGACGTGGGGCTCAAACTCACAAACTGTGAGATCATGACCGGGGTCGGACGCTTACCTGACTGAGCCACCCGGGCACCCCTCGCTTGCCTTTAATGGTGCTGCTGGTAAGTCACGGGCAGCTTTGGTCACAGTAAAATTCCTCCCACACTTTCTTTTTCGAACAAGAAGACCTGATGTTTTGCCTTCATTTACTGTGGTGTGTTGACCACTTTAGCTGACTTGTTACTGTCACAGGCTTGAGAATTTAGTATTTAAAAAAAAATTGTTTTTCTAGTGTTTATTTACTTTTGAGACAGCGAGAGACAGAGCATGAACGGGGGAGAGTTAGAGAAAGGGAGACACACAATCTGAAGCAGGCTCCAGGCTCCAAGCTGTCAGCACAGAGCCCGACACGGGGCTCGAACTCAAGCTGTGAGATCATGACCTGAGCTGAAGTCGGATGCTTGACCGACTGAGCCACCCAGGCTCCCCATGAGAATTTAGTATTTTTAATTTTTAATGATCGGGCTTTGTCCTTTACATTTTGCCCAACTTCTTCCCCCTGCCTCCTTTCTCTCATTCTCTTTTGTTTGGCCAAATTTATTGAGGGATCATTCACATACAGTAAAATCTATGCCTTTTTTCAGTGACCTGTTCTGTGGACTCTGACAAACGCATACTCACGTAACACCACCACCCACGGTCGAGGCGGACAACAACTCCGTCGTTTCTAGAAGTCTTCTTGTGCCTGGTCGTTGTCCATTCTCCACCCCCATCCAGCAACCACTGATCTGCTGTCTGTCCCCGTAGTTTATCTTTTCTAGAATGTCCCATGAGAGGAATCCTGTTACGTAGCTGCTCGAGTCTTGCTTTTTTGACTTAGCATGACGTATTTGCAACCCGTCCTCGTTGCTGTGTGTGTCAGTAATCCACTCCTTTTTATTGCTCTGTAGTAGTTTATTTTGAGAGAGAGAGAGAGAGAGAGAGAGAGAGAAAGCGTGAGTGGAGGAGGAGCAGAGAGAGAATCCCAAGCAGGCTCTGCACCGTCAGCCCAACACAGGGCTCCAGTTCACAAACTGCGAGATCATGGCCTGAGCTGAAGTGGGACGGACGCTTAATCGGCTGAGCCACCCAGGCGCCCCCACAAAGTACTCTCGTACACTGTATTAACTGCCTCTTTGCTTGGTTTTTGGTTAGTATTTTGTCATATATTGGGTTAAAACTTTAAGGCCTTTTCCTTAAGACAGGAGAGATCTAGGTCACTGGCCTTTCTTGGGTAGAAATTAAAATGACACCTGGATCTTTTTCCCCCATCCCCCAGTAGTTTACTCTTTAACCTTCTGTTTGGCAGGGGTGATGGTTATTTTTAGAGTGTAGGCAGTAGGGCTAATCTAATTAAACTCCCCAGCTACCTGGGACAGTGAGCTCATCAATCGGCTCCTCCAGGCTCAGATTCGTTTGCTCTGGACTGAATTTTACATGGAAATCGATCAAGGTAAAAGCAGTGGATTTGCCGGGAATGTAGTGCAGTAAAAAATGAAGAAAGCAATTTATGTTTGGGTCAAGTAGGGTCCCTAACCTCTGATTATAAAATAACCATCATCTTTGATGGCGGCAGAGACTCTAGAGTGGTTCTTATACTTGAGACCTAGGCCCTGTCCTAGCATCTTAGCCTGTTTTCAGTTGGACACTTGAGTTCCTGCCCCAGAGTTGAGATGGCGTTAAACTTCTTCATTCCGACAGAACTTTATATCATAAGAATAACAACTCCTTTCCAAAGTGATTGTATTTTATTGTTATCATTTCTTGGCTTTTTAAAAAAGTGGTCCTCCTGAATGTGCACCCAGAGGGGTATGGAATGTGGTCCGGTGGTGTATAGAGAAAGAATGTTGGAATTTTTTTTTTTCCCTACAAACATTAAATGTAATATTTAATGTGAATCGGTTAGATAACGTGTATGTACATGCACGCACACATAGTCAGGATTCATGGTAAAAGTTTTCACCGATAGGGGTTTATAATCCGTTTTGAGACCCCTGCTCCAGAGCGTCCTTCTGCAGAACGTTTAACGTAGAATTCTGCTTATCTCGACCGTCTCTGGAATTAACCACTACTGTTTTACAAAAAGAGAAAAATGAAGCCTCAGGAAGGCTAAGTAGCTCATCCAAAGTCAGAAAGGATGCTAATGGCTTACTCATGCTGCAACCCTGGACTAATTTTCAGTCTACAACTAATTTTGCTAAACTCCATGGCCCCTAAAATGTGACCTTCAGAAGCTATCTGCCTTCCAACTCCGTGATTAAACAGAGTTGGCATAAGCATTCACGGGGTTGTCCCTGTTTCTGAATTTAGCAATACGTTCCGTCAGCTTTCTTCCTCACGAAGAAGATCTCATTTTGCAAGAACCGTAAGCCATTTTCCCCGAAAGACCAGCTCTATAGCCTGGGGTTGAACCGTGAGGCCCTGTTCTCCCCCCTCGCCAAGCTAGGAGCTCTGGCTTCTCCTGGCCCCGGAGGCCGGGAGCGCGGCTGTGTTTTCAGGCACCGACCTGAGTCTGCAGCTCAGGCCGTCTGGGCCTCTGGAGGAGTTGGTGCAGTTCGGCTCGAGAAGGGTCTCCGGAGCCACTTTCTTCTTTGGAGGTGGATGATGGTGAGGTGGAAAGTAGGGGCCGGTTGAGAGGTTTGCTCCCGGAGGTCAGAAACCTCAGGTCTCTCCTCAGTTGACCATCATCACGTGTGCTTATGACCTGAGGTTTTTAATCTTAGAGTAGCACAGCTTGTTTTCCTTACCCTGCGGGACTTTTGCAGTTTAAATGGAATGAATTTCAGCCCTGGGTGGGGAAGAAGATGCTGCGAGATGCTAAAGAGTAGAAACAGGGACCGCCGCCAGGAGAGGCCGGTGCTGTGTGCAGACCGCTCACAACACGCCGCCTCCGAGCAGCAGCGGGAGGAAACCAGCCGGCCCCGCGGGCCGCTCTTCGCCCGTCGTTTTCCGCGCGGCTTCACAAATCTGTGCTTTGTTGGCATTGTCTCCCAGCACCCTTCCAGGTCCTTCCCCAGACTCGGCCTTGGTCCTGCCTGTGCATTATTTCCACCCCCTGCCCTGGGCTGCGGAGCGAGCCTTGGGCAGCTGTCTCTTGGCAGGGGACACTTGCTGAAGCAACTTGGATTTCTGTAGAGGAGAGTAGGGGGTAAGGATGCGGGCGGGGCTGCTTCTGGGATAATTGTTAGGGGAATGAAAGGGCTGTTGAAAGATTAGAAGCCAGTGTGCCTGGGTACGAGGACCGGAGTCATAATCATACTTTGTCTTTTACCAGTGCCTTTTGTCCAGGCACTGAAAGGGCTTCACAAAATTCTAGTCTGAATAATATTATTCTTCGCTCTTTGGAATTTGCTCGAGGTGGGAGTGAGGCTCTGTAAAAATAATGAATGTGTTATGGTGGCATAAAAGGAAAAAAAGCTAGGTACCCCGGTTCCCAGACAGGGCTTTGCCGAAAAGATAAATCTGGTGAAAGTTGGTGGAGTTAGGTGCAATAATGTTTGCTGTTTTATGAAACGGACTGAGATGGAAATGTCACCCTCTTCTTCCCCAGCTTTGTACTCGGTGACTTACTTGTAAGAGGAAGAAAGAAACCTTAGGTTCTTTCTTGGGGCAAGGTGCTCCTTGCTCCTGAATTCTAATTCGGCTTTGCTTCTCGTCGTCCTTAGTTGATGTCTGTGCCTGTAAGTTTGAAGCTAGGCATCTGAGTAAACAAAGCCCAAGCTCTCACCCCAAGAGCTTGGTCTCTTCTGTCTCTGTTGACTTGTGTGTAAGATGATGTTCAGAGTCTGGCCCTCTGCTTCATGTTATGAAGACAGTGTTTCATAAAATTATGGACACATCTGACTGAATTTACAGCAGAAGATTCCTGCCTAGAGGGCAATGCTGAAGCTAGCTTTTTGTGTTAAGGCTCTCTGCTTGTAGTACCTGTCACTGGATATATGCCTGCTGGTTCAGGTTTTATTTCAGTTCCTTCCTTTCCATCTGAAAAAGCATTGCCAGTTACTCAGGTAAAGAGATAGCAGTTGACCTCCCAAAGATACTGTCTCTTTATGGAATTTAGACATGGGGGAGGGGGGCCTGATATGATTTTCAGCAGCTGAGAAGCCCTGTTGAGCACAGACTCAAAAAGTTTTTTTTTTTTAAAGCTTTAAAAAAAAAGTTCACTTATTTTGAGAGAGAAAGCAGGAGTGGGGGAGGGCCAGAGAGAGAGAAGTAGAGAGAGAATCCCAAGCAGGCTCCGTGCTGCCAGCACAGAGCCCAGTGCGAGACTCAATCTCACAAAACAGGAGACCGTGATCTGAGCTGAAATCAAAGAGTCGGACGCTTAACCGACTGAGCCACCCAGGTGCCCCCCAGAATAGTTTTTTAAAGTGATCTCTACTTTAAACCCCCAACATGGGGTTTGAACTTCACAACCCCTATATCAAGTGAGAGTCACATGCTCCAGTGACTGAGCCAGCCAGGCACCCCTCAAAAAGTCATTTTTATGAAAACGATAAAGGCCGTGCGTTGTTAAATCTCCTGTCCCTTTTCTCTTCTCTCCCAGATTATTTCCTAATTGTTTCCTTTTCTTCCTCTCCTAAATGCAGGCTGGCTACGGTAAACATCGTTCAAGATGTCCGGCAAAGGGAACGGCGCGGATGGCAAAACAGACTTAGCCAATGGTAAGGGGCCACCTGAGGGTCTCCTCCTCCCCCAGGGAAAGTGGAGGCCTGGAGTTTAGTGGAGGGAAGGACATCTTTCCTAAGAGTGGACCTCTCCTGCGCTGTTTTGTGTGTAGGAAACAAGGAGTTGTGGGAAGGTGCGTTTCCCCGGTTGTGATGAGAGGTCTCTTTCTGTGGTGGCTTACAGTTCGATAGAGCTAGTGGACGACGGACGGAGTTACAGCCTGAACCGACTGGAGTCAGGGCTTGCTTGCTTGCTTTGTAGGGTCTCGGCAAGTGTGAAATCACTGGGTCGAGGGCAGGTTTGAAGGTAGAATGTCGGGATTTTGACATGGGTTATTCGATCAGTGCTTGAACCCTGAGCCAGCTTCTTAACTGAGAAATGTCCTTCAAATGCATAGAATTGGGCAGCACAAGAGTCTAGCGTTCCTCAACGCCTTGCGGGCCAGGACTACAGGCTAAATTCTAGTTGATGTGATTGGTGGAACAGTGAAGCGGAGTAAGGAAAAGTGAGATTTTTAAAAAATGCTGTGTATTGCTCCTTTGTTCCCTTCTTATCATTGCTGTTCATTCATCTTCTTTCTGTAAAAGACAGTGGTTCAGATTTTTTGCTGGGCTTAATTGAAAAGTTCAGGGTTCTAGAGTGGTTTGGAATTTGGCTGTTAGCCAGATCGGGGATTAGCGGGCTATGGCCAGCAGACCAGATCCAGCCTGCCACTGTTTTTGTAAAGTGTGTTGGAACACGGTCACGTCCCAATCATTCACATGGTGCTTACGGGTCCTTTTGTGCCGTAACGGTGGCATCGCGTACTTGCGACAGGGCCCTTTGTAGAAAAAATTTGCCAGCCTCTGGGCTAGATCTTGGTCATCGACTGTTAGGGTCATCTTGCTGAGCTCGCGATTTGCTCTGGCCCTTAAATTAATCTGGTAGAGCCCCCAAGTCATCTTGATCGGTTAATCATAATTTTAACAGTAAATGCTAGGATATTCGGTGTTTACATCTTCCTTCTGCGTACAAGCGAAAGTGTGGTATTTCGTCCTTTCTCACCACTCCCGGTTTCAAAGCCAATTGTGTGTCAGAAACCACAACTACTAATCTTTCTCAGCATCCACAGCAGTCTCAGCAAATGTAGTTCCTAGGAGAAAATTGCTGCACTTTTCCCCTTTTTCTTCCAGTTCCTGCACCAGTTGTTTTCATGCTGGGATCTTAGTTGGGGTGCTTTTTTGAAAAGAGCTGTTTGTGTGTCTCCCAGCCTTCTGTCACTGCTTGAACCAAAGTGCTTGTATTGTTCATCTGTTTTCTGTGTTGGGTTTTGCCTCAGAGTTCGTCGCGAAGGGGTTCCGTTGCCGCCAAGATTTTTAGAAATTGCCGCTCTGCTCCAGGCGACTAAGCGGTCAGGCACTGCTTTGAACCCTTTAAACGTCATTGTGGGGTCGGATAGCTCGTACCAGAGTCGCCCGTCGCCGGTCTGCTTTTCCTAGCGGCCTTCACTTCTGGTGAGGTAAAATTTGGCATCATCAGGAAAGGAGGCCGTGAACAGTGTTCAGAATCCTCATTCCCTCCTTCCTTTCTTCACACCTCGGCTTTAGTGTGGAAGTCGTGGCCGTATTGGCTCTGGCACGTTGCCAGAGTGCTCGCTGCAATAAGATCTGGCTGTGGTTGGGAGGATGCAGTGTCTCGTTGTCGGGGGCTAGATTGCTCCAAGTGGCCCAGTTCTTTTATGGCCACCAACATGGCAGACCGAAAAAACATGCTGAACTTCCCTTCCCGGCGCCCTCTGGTAGCGTTGCTTGTCATCAGTTGTGCGTGTGCTTCCTGGTAAAACTCTACCTCAGGGTACAGTTCCAATAACTAGATGTAGTGCTAACGTTATTAAGTCAATGGAAGTTGTTAGAACACATTTATTAGCAAACAGCGAACCAGGAACCCAGGACCACAGTTACCGCATGTCCCTTCTACCTCCTTCTGGATTCTTAGTGGACTTTAAGACCTCAAGGGAAGAAACTGGGATTTAGGAGGTGGGAGGTGGTGGTACTTCCTTGAAGTAGGAAATCGTTCTTGTCTACACCCACTGTCAGAATGATTTTAATCTGTTATTTTCTGCCTTCCTCTAAGAAGATGGAGGTGCCAGCTGTTGCTGGGAATGGCTGTTCTTTTTTTTTTTTTTTTTTTTTCCTATTTGACTTAATTGTTTGCTGTGCTTAATAGACGTGTGTCCAGCAGAACAGAGCTTAAGGTAGTTGTATCGGTTGTACTTGGACTCAACCTGGCTGTGCTTTGCTAGAGAGAGGCGGGGGGGGGGGGGGGGGGGGGGGTGGGGGCGGGTTGTTGTCAGACTCTTGGGCTGCCCTGTGGTTCTTCACTTGGGTTGAAGCACCTTTGTTTGTGTGTGGCTTTGATCTTAATCTTTCCAGTTTCTTGTCCTGTACGAGACTCCCCCCCCCCCCCCCCCCCCCCCCCCCAGAAGGTAGTCTTTATGGTAAGCACTTGAACAAAAGCACGTTGACCAGAGTTGGTTTCTGGATCTTGGGGCGTGATGATTTCTTGGACCGAGGAGGGAGCATCCTTCTGATCACTGTCCCGTTTCCTTGTCTTCCCCCTCGCCCGCCCATTCCTCACTACCATGCAGGAAGCCTGTCTAGCAGTCCAGAGGAGATGTCTGGCGCTGAGGAGGGGAGGGAGACATCCTCAGGCATTGAAGTGGAAGCCTCAGACCTGAGCTTGAGCTTGACTGGGGATGATGGTGGCCCCAACCGTGCCAGCACAGGAAGCCGGGGTACAGATACAGAGAGCTCAGGTGAAGACAAGGACTCTGACAGCATGGAAGACACTGGCCATTACTCCATCAACGACGAAAACCAAGTGCACGACCGCTCAGAGGAAGAAGAGGAAGAAGAGGAGGAGGAGGAGGAAGCGCGCCCTCGGCGCCGTGTCCAGCGGAAGCGGGCCAACCGTGACCAGGACTCATCAGATGATGAGCGGGCCCTGGAGGACTGGGTGTCTTCGGAGACATCCGCCCTGCCTCGACCTCGGTGGCAAGCCCTTCCTGCCCTTCGGGAGCGGGAGCTGGGTTCTAGCGCCCGCTTTGTCTATGAGGCTTGCGGAGCAAGAGTCTTTGTGCAGCGTTTCCGCCTGCAGCATGGGCTCGAGGGCCATACTGGTTGTGTCAACACCCTGCACTTTAACCAGCGCGGCACCTGGCTGGCCAGTGGCAGCGATGACCTGAAAGTGGTGGTTTGGGACTGGGTGCGGCGGCAGCCGGTGCTGGACTTTGAGAGCGGCCACAAAAGCAATGTCTTCCAGGTGAGGCAAGGGAGCAGGACGGCCACTGGGAAAGTCAGGCAGGAGTTAGACAAGCCTGAGGTGCTTGGAGCGGGAGCAGACAGTGAGTCTGGGCTGGCCTCGGGGCTCAGTCCTGTCGTGGCTCCCTTGATAGCTTAGAGGAGTTAAATACGCTGAAAGAGCCATGACTGCCTTTCATTCTTCCCAAGCCTGGTGGTGGTCGGAAGCCTCGTTATAGGTCGGGTGCTTGGAAGTCATCAGGAAGGAACTCGGGGGGCCCTGATAGAAGGCATCCATCTAAGAGCAGAGGCTCTTGAGCCAGACGGGCTTCCCATCCTGGCCCTGCCCCCTCGCTAGCTTTGTGATCTTGGGCAAATTCTGTAATCTCCGGCTTCAGTTTGTGTATCTGTAACGTGGAGCTAGTAACAGGATCGTGAGGATTAATACGGAAGCTGAGCAGTCTAGAATCCTGTCTTGTACTTAATAAACGTTTGATGAATATCTGTTAGTATTGTCCTTCTCGTTTACTCATCAGCCCCTCCATCATACTGGAACTAGCATTGATTCCTGGGTGGGAGCTCTTCTGCGGAGAGAAGGCGCTGGTTGCCTTTGTAACAAGTTTCCCTTTGCTTCCTGAACCAAGATAGACTTTCCTCCTCTTTTCCTTACGGTTCTCCCCCTCGTAGGCGTAGCCCTAGTTCACCTGAGCACTAATCCTGTGCCAGTTCAGCCTTCCAGAGTCACCTGCAATGCCGTCTTCTATCAGAAGGTTTTCCTCCCTCTTCTTTAACTCTTGGAAGAAACTGGATTTGAGCCAAGGGTATAAGGCTAGGAGAGCCAAGTTTCCAACCGTTGCCCAACAGAAGGGATGGGGTGGGGCCGTTATCCCGTTTTTCCCTCTCAGATTCACCTCCTCAATTTCTTTTGTGTATCCCTTTTTGTCGTTAACGTTCCAGGCCAAGTTCCTTCCCAACAGCGGTGACTCCACCCTGGCCATGTGTGCCCGTGACGGGCAGGTGCGGGTAGCAGAGCTGTCTGCCACACAGTGTTGCAAGAACACGAAGCGTGTGGCCCAGCACAAGGGAGCGTCCCACAAGGTAAGTAAGCTCTCGCCCCCACGGTTGTGTGGTCCAGCTCCTCAGCCCCGGATCTCAGCCAAGGCCTTCGTAGATCTCTGCCCGTTGTGTCCCTTCTGTTGTGGACACCTGCCTCACTTCTCTCAGTCCTAAAATTTGTAGCTGGAAAGGGAGAAAAAGCAGCCACCCTAAACTTCTTGGAAGGCAAGTGTTTGAGAGCTCTCTGGATCTTGCACGTGTGGCATTCAGTTGATGAAGCCGAAGCCGACCCACGGTTGCTTTGGAAATCCTTGAGGTCTCCTGCGGCTTCCAAACTTCTTAAATCTACTTCGATTGTTATCTAGAACATCTTAACAGCGCCAGAGCCCTAGTGGTCGGCTCCTCGCATGTGAGAGCACCAACTTTTTGCCCAGGTCTCAGGGCACAGACAGCACTATTTCTGGAAGCCCTATTTAGAACTGGGAATATAGGACAGACAGTCATGGGGGCAGCCAGTGAGGAGCTGCGAGCTGCCTAGTCTCAGAGTGGTCATACTGTGGGAGGAGAGTGGCCCGCTTTTACAAACCCTAAGCTAATGTGTATCCTTTTCTAGCCCAAATGGCTCGGAAAATATGAAAATTACCTATTTCTTTGATTCTTAAGCCTACCCCAAACCTGCTAGTTAGCTAATTTTTAGAACTACGATGTAGAGAGTGACACTTGGGCACCATTTTTCTGCCCACCCGAGAGTGGAATTGATTTTGAGAATGAACCTTAATGGCTGACGTTTTTCTTTGGTATTGTTACTCAGATCCCTTGAGGACTTAGTTGAAAAAGCAAAACTCCTGTCCTCTTGACTTGTATGGGATCAACAAGCTCTAACTAATTCACACACAACAAGAGAGAATGGGTTTATTAGTTCTTTTCCTGGGGTTTTATAACAAAACAGCTAGGCAGGTTTCTCACTTAGGTATTTAGTTAGTTAGTTAGTTAGTTAGGTAGTTAGTTATGGGACAGAGGGCACAAATGAGTGAGGGGCAGAGAAAGAGAAAGAGAGAAGTTGGGGCTCACCTGGGGCTGGCTTGTATTTTACCCAAAGCAGGGCTCATGCTCACCCGAAGCAGGGCTTGAGCTCACCAGATGTGGAACTAGAACTCATGAACTGTGAGATCATGACCTGAGCCCAAGTCAGATGCTTAACGACTGAGCCACCCAGGCGCCCTCTGGAGATATTTAAAATGCAGTCCTTCCCGGGGTGCCTGCGTGGCTCAGTCAGTTAAGCATCCGACTTCGGCTCAAGGGTCATGATCTCACAGTTCATGAGTTAGAGCCCCCCATCAGGCTCTCTGCTGTCAGCATGGAGCCCACTTGAATCCCCCGTCTCCCTCTCTCTCTCTGCCCCCCCCCCCGACTTGTGCACGCACACACACACTGTCTCTATCAAAAGTAAATATTAAAAAATAAATAGTAAATAAAATGCAGTCCTTCCTAAAGATAAAGGAATAAACTAGATGGCCCTGATTCTAATCTGTAGAAACCTCATCCTTTCTTTTTTTCTCCTTCAGTTGGCCCTGGAACCGGACTCTCCCTGTACGTTCCTGTCTGCAGGTGAAGACGCCGTTGTTTTCACCATTGACCTCAGACAAGACCGGCCAGCTTCGTAAGTGTAGCAGTAGATATTTTTACATCACTGGACCTCTTGGCCTTGAAAGTACCCTACGTGTCCTAGGTAATACCCACCTCTCCGGTCAGTCCCCAGAGTCCCTCTGTGCCTATGCTAAGAAGCAGATTGAGGTTTAGGGCAATTCCTCACTTCTTTGTTGTTGTTTGTTTCTCAGCAGTGTAGCACTGTTCATGTGTACTTTTATTTCCAGAACGAGATTCAGTCATCTTACGTGTGAGTTTGAATAACTTGTTGATCTCCTCTCCATTCACTTGGGTGCCACTCAGCTCACCCACAGGAAGCACATCACCCTGCAGGGCAGCTGAGACATACGGTCCTATGTAGTTTTCAGTTATTTATAGAAACATGTAAACAAATGATAAATCTTGAACAAAAATATTGGTAGCTACAGTAGAGTTCTGTCTTATCACAGCTCATTTAGACATGAATTTGAGACTCGTGATTAATGATTAAACCCTTCTCAGCTATGTGATCTCATAGAAAGAACATAGCATCTTGTTTGGATCTGGACAGACCTGGGTCAAATTGCGACTCAGGCACTACTAGTTACGACCTCTCTGACTTTTCTGAACCTCAGTTTCTTCAGTCTGACTTTGGGCATAATCAGTATATCTTACTCTCTTGTCTCTGAGGGTTATTGATAAAGGTGCTTGAAGCCCCAGCATAGTGTCTGGCACTATGTTTGGAACTGATTATATTATGGCTACTAATTATTTTACTGTGTTAAAATTTTAGTTCTTATAATAAACAAGTACATCTTGTTTAAAAATTTCAAATAATAAAGTATGTGGGCAAAATGTATATGCTTCTTCATGCACATCTCCCCCACCCTCACTTTTCTAGCTATTGGTACCCGTTGTTAAAAATTTTGGAATACCTTTCCAATCCTTTTTTATACTTTTATGTACCTTAATATATACACATATGTTTCACCCATGTATATATATACGTACATACACGTAGGATTCTGCAATTTGCTTTTTTCACGTTATAATGTGTTTTTGGAGTTCTCTCTACACCAGACCATAAAGGTCTACTTTACAGCATTGGTGTAATACAGTTTATTTAATTGCTACCTTGTTGATGGATTATCTAGATTTTTTTATTGTCTTGTTAGTCTTAAAAACATAACAAATTTTGGGGTGCTTGGCTGGCTCACTCAGTAGAACATGGGGCTTTTTTTTTTAATGTTTATTTTGAGAGAGTGTGCACGCGCACGCACACACACACACACACACACACACACACACACACGAGCTGGGGAGAGAGAGAGAATCCCAAGCAGTCTCCACACTGTCAGCACAGAGCCCAACTCTGTCAGCACATGAGCCGAATTCACGAATGTGAGATCATGACCTGAGCCAAAACCAAGAGTCAGACATCTAACGGACTAAACCACCCAGGCGCCCCTAGGGAATATAATCTTAAGGCTGATTATTATTAGACTTATTTTTATTTTATTTTTTCTTTCTTTTTATTTATCTTTTTAAGTAAGCTCTATGCCCACCATGGAGCTTGAACTCCCGACCCCAAGATCAAGTCATATGCTCTCCTGACTGAGCCAGCCAGGCACTCCAGACTTTTATTTTTAGAAAGGTCACTATATATAGAAAAGGTTGTCTAGAAAGTGGAAGAATTTGAAAAATGTTTTAGGCTTGTAGAAAGGATGTACTGTACTTCTATAAACCTTCAAGAGAATGAAGATTGGGAGATTATGGGTTTTACTGGAAGGTGAACAGGCCTGGGTGACAACAGATCTACCTTCTAGACTAGCTTGCAGTTGTTTAGTTGTGAGGAAATAAATTAATTTCTTGATCTGCATGTTTGTGGTTTTCATTTTAAAGTTCCAGAGTAGGGGCAGGGGGAGAAACGCAGAGGTGAAGCAGATGGGCTGAGTTTGTTCGGTCTGCTCTGGTAGAGAGCTGTGAGGCAGGTGGGAGAGAGCTTATCCTGTGCGTCAGGTCCTAGGAAAACCACTGTGAGGCCACAAGGAGTTGGGAGCCCAGTACTGGGCAGAACAGATGAGTGTGTTAGCTCCCTGGATTTGGAATGAAATGAGGTACACGGTGGCTCTGGTGTGAGCAGTGATAGATGGGGAATGTAGGAGAAACTTCACGTAGGAGCAGGCCCAGATTCTGGATTTGGGGAATCAGGGACTGTGAGTTTTCAAAGTTTTTGTTTTAAGGATTGAAATAGTAGCGGAAAGCTTGACTGAGGTGGGGAGCCGAATGGCTGGAAAATCCAAGCTATTCTTAAGTTTAAGCTGGTGCGTGAACATCCACTTACATCAGAGACGTTTTTGTGTGAAGCTGGCGTAAGGAGAACTTTTATGTATTTATGATAGCTGCGTCTCTGGAAGCTGGTGGTATTGGCCGACCTCTTAGGAAAAGAGTTGGCTTTGGAGCTGTGGATGGGATATTCATTTAGCCAGTGGCAACCAGTTTGAGATCTTCTTCAAAGGAATTCTTTGGTCTGACTTGTAATTATTTTCCTTTTTTTTTAATTTTTTTGCTGGAACATACCTGCTTACTAAAAAACTGCAAATTTTATAGCGAAACTTAGTAAATTTGTTTCCTGTGTTTTTGTGGGCTGCCTCCTCCTAATGTGAAAAACATTTTTCCCCCTGCTGCCATCGCGATTAATCATTGAAACAATTTTTTTTTAAGTTTTTATTTAAGTAATCTCTACACCCAACATGAGACTCGAACTCACGACCCCAGAATCAAGAGTTGCATGCTCTTTCGACTGAGCCAGCCGGGTACAAGATTAATCATTTTTGTAGCACATCTGCTAGTTCCCCAGAGGGCCCAAGGTACTCTGCATTCATCCACCGGGAGAGAGAATTCTTTGTTTCAGGTGAATAAAGTGAAGCATTAGGAGGATTGAGTTCTGTCAGGATTACAGGACAGTGAAGCCCTATTTCATAATCTGTCCCCCCCCCTTTTTTTTTTTTTTTTAAGTTTATTTATTTTGAGTTGGGGAGAGACAGAGAGGCAGAGAGAGACTCCAGCTCGCACCCAGAGAGCCCCATGTGGGGTTCAAACTCCCAAACTGTGAGATCAGGACATGAAGTGAAGTCAAAAGTCGAAAGCTTAACCAGCTGAGCCACCCACGTGTCCCCAGGTTTCTTCCTTTTGCTTCCACATGGTCACCTTTATATTTGTCTGACCCTCTCCTTCTGAAGGTCCAAACTGCCGAGAAAATGGAATGGTCCTGTGAAAAGCAGCATCTGCTCGTTCTCCCGGTCTACAGCCCGATTAGACGGGGCACCCGGGTGGCTTGGTCGGTTAAGCGTCCAGCTCTTGATCTTGGCTCAGGTCATGATCTCTTGCTTCATGAGTTTGAACCCTGTGATGGGCTCTGAGCTGACAGTGCATGGCCTGCTTGGGATTCCTTCTCCCCCCCGCCCCCGTCCACTTGCGTGCTCTTTCAAAAAAACAAAAACAAATGATTAGAGCTGTCTCTTCTCCACTGCTGGTTTTATTCCTTAAACTCTTTTGGGATGTGTTTTCTACCTTGTGTTTTTGAGGGTTGTGTATGTGTGCGTATTTCCTAATGACGTTCATTTTTAATGATTTCCATCTACTGTTTTAATGAAAGGTTACAGAGATTTTAAAATCAAGTAAAATCTCTCCACTTTGCTTAGCGCATTTCTAGGCTGGAGTGACTTTGACCAGGCAGAGAGGATGCTAAAATCATTTCTTTACCAAGAAACTCGTTGTCATGGTTCTATTTCTTTCAGTTTCCATAGCAACAAGATGAGCAAAACTCTAGAATTAAAAACGAAAGCTAGAACCCAGCCCTTTCCTTCCCAGTCTTTCATTTCCTGTAAATTTACTAACCTCTGTGATGTCACATTTGACTGGCTGGACACTTAGACCTGGGAAGCCGTAGTGCCACCTTTAAGCTGGGACAGAATAGAATGATTTAGTCCGAGTCTTCTGGCTACAACTTCAGAATTTTAGAGAGTTTCCTCAGGACCCCAGTACCCTCCTAAGGACTGCCTTTTGTGGTACAATCAGAGGAGTAATTTAGAGAGGATTAGCCAGCCTTGTAGACAGCTGTCTTCTTAGGAATCTCCTCTCCTAGCTCACTTCGGGTAAAGGAAGAATGCTGGTTTCCTCCGGGCTGTCCCTGTGCCAGGAAACTGTGGCTTGTCAGTCTTCAGTGTGCATGTTTAGAGCTGGGTTGTGACACTTCTGTGGAATCCGGGAGACAGATTTAACCCTAAGGTCCCTTCTGGCCACTGTTTTCATGATCAGTCCTCTTGCTGACTGCTCCCAGATGATTGGGAGGGTAAAGTTTTTATCTAGGACGGGAAGGTGTGGGCAGGGTCGTCATGTTGGGCTCCAGCTAAACTGACACCACCTGGGGAGCAGTACTTTTGCGTACGTGTACCTTACATGTCTTGGGGAACACCGGAAAATGACTTCACTACGCATTTGTTTTTCCATTCCTCAAAGTAGCATTTATTAAATATACGTGGAAGTGATTTTGTCTTGTTCTTGTTCCAGTGTTCAAAACTAACAAAACCACTTTTCCCGTTTCTAAGTTTTTATTTATTTATTTATTTATTTATTTATTTATTTATTTATTTATTTAGAACATGCACAAACATGTGAGTGGGGGCGGGAGAGGGGGGGGTGGGGGGGGGGAGAGAGAGAGAGAGAGAAAGAGAGAGAAAGAAAGAATCCCAAGCAGGCTCGTCGCTGTCAGCTCAGAGCCTATCACCGGACTTGAACTCACGAATCGTGAGATCATAATCTGAGCAGAAATCAAGAGTCAAATGCTTAACCGACTGAGCCTCCTGGTGCCCCAAGACCACTTTTTTCTTTCTTTCTCAATCAGAATCTGGTTTCTTCGTAGCTTTGTCTGCATTACTCTCTGCTCTCTCTTGCCATGACCATCTGGGTATTTTCGAGAATACAACTTTTCTACTTTTCTACTCTTAAAGGAAACTGGTGGTGACAAAAGAGAAGGAGAAGAAAGTGGGGCTCTATACGATCTATGTGAATCCTGCCAATACCCACCAGTTTGCAGTGGGTGGACGAGATCAGTTTGTAAGGTGAGTCTGGCTCCTTTGTGTCTGTGAGGAGTTTGAGACTTGACGCGTTGGCTGCCGCCAGGTGTCTCTCGTGGGAATGTGTGAATGGCCTAGGAGTCCATTGCCGGCCATCTTGAGTTTTTTATCGTCTTCCAAAGAGTTTAAGCTCCTTCTGAGGCATTCTGTTCCCTAATGTAACGGTCCTGATGTGGGGGGGGTGGGGGGTAGCTTACCATATTATAGAGATGATCAAGTTTTAAAGAAGTTTGATAAATTGGCCAAGGTCCCTACAGAGCAGCTGAGACATAAACCCAGGTTTACTAGCAAATGCTCTATTAGTAAATATTTTCCACCATTTTTCATGTCTAAGTTAACATGTACTAAAAATTTTGAATGGTTTCAGATACAGATCTGAGTGGGAGTACTCACTGTGAACTCAGGGTTTTTGACTCCCACCGTCATGAACCAGTTTTCTTTTTTCATAGTGATACCTTCGTCACTGTGAACATTTGCTGTAACGCTTGCTGTTGAGGCCCATCCTGAGGAAAACCGGAGTTCAGAGATTCAGTCCTCATGTGCACCACTTAGCTTCCTTCTAGCCCTTCGTCACAAACTTAGTCACGTCACAAAACCCCTACCCAGTTGGCCTGCGTGAACTGTATTTCTGTGGCTATACCATCCCCCTTTGCTGAGTAATCATCAGTTTAAAAGGGAGGAGACAGAGGATCACTAGGAAAATAAATGACCTTTTGCTTTCCTGGTGGTGGGTGGAAAGCATTATCTTCCTTTTTCAACGAAAACACATTTTTATAACTGTGTTCTGAAATTAATTTCATTGATAAGTGTCTTGGGGATAGATTCAGTTTTTAGAAATGCATGAGAGATGACCTTCCGTTGTTCAAGAATCCTGCCACAAGAGAATTGGGCAACTTTGTTACTCTCTACTTCCTGTCTCCCTTGCTTTTCAAATTCCTGTCCTTTCTTCACCAATAACAGATACATAGTGGTAGTTTTTGTTTTGTTTTGTTTTTTAAATAAGAAGCAGTTGATCAACAGGGGTTGTACTTGTCAGAACGACCAGGTGGTGCCTCCTGCAAATAGGGCATTTACTGAAATTCCTGATTTGGATTTCCTGCCTAGAGCCCTGGATTGCTTGAAAAGTCCGTGTCTGTAGATCATTCATCCACGGGTCCTTGATGTTTGGAGGAGACTGAAGCAGTTGGCTTTATTGAGAACTGCAGTTGATAATGCCTTAATCCGAAGCTAATACTTGGCCATGGCTAGAGAAAAGCTGGAAATTAGTTTTAGCATGTCAGCACAAGGGGAAATACTTCGATTTTCTGTTTCTTACCAGCTTCAGTATCCTCTGTCCCTTTGTACATCCCAGATTCTGAGGAGATACAGGCTATTTACTTGGCAGAAGCCTGTGTGGGTTTTGAGGCCCCCTGACCCTGTGTAAGCAGATGGCCCTTGTAGCATCCCAGCTCTTCTCTGACGTTAGGGTCGTCTCCAGTTTCTCTGGCACCTCTTCGGTTCAGCCAGTTGAATGTTTTGGGATTTCCCCATCAGAGCTCACCTTTTCGGTACAAATTTGAAAATATCGTTACCGTAGAGTTTACATCATACGCCAGTAGCTTTCATTCCTAGCCTAAAGGAATTCCTTCAAGGGAACACAGAGAAATAGCTCACTCGTCCTCAAGGCCTTTGCATCATGAATACGAAATTTTGTTTTAGTATTGTGAGGGAGCGTGGAAAGGGAGCCTAGAGAGACATGCTTTTTGGTCTGTGACCCCAAAAAGGTGGGGGAAGGAGGGGAAAGAAGGGAAAAAGTAGGCAAATGGAGACGGTGGAGGTGTGAGTGCCTCCTACTAAATCTTGTTTGGGTTGGTTAACGAATCGAAAGGAGTGAAGAAGAGGAGGATGTATCAGCTGAATGAATCCTGTGGTGGTTGGTGGACAGGTAAATATATTGGTAAAGGACTCGGAGTGGGTAGATGGTCCCTTTGCCTCCCTGTCCTTCGGCTGATCTTCACAGAACAGAGAACACTAGATTACCGGCGGGTGGCGGGGAAGAGGAGGTGAGGCGGGAAGAGGAGGTGAGGGGGGAAGAGAGAGACTGTAACGTGACGAGTGGGCGGGTACCTGGAGGATGGTGGAGGGAGGTAACATAAGGGTGCTGGGTGCTGAGGTCATGCCGAAGCCACTCTTTGTCTGATTTAAAACGTGAAGGGCATAGAAAGACTCACTGCCGTGGAGATGTCACTTCTTCCCAGCTGGATCTGCTGATTTGGTGCAGTTCTGATCAACATCCCAGCACGTTATTCTGTGGATAGTGACAAACCCTTTCTAAAGTTGATACAGAGAGGCGGGAGACCCATAATAGTCAACACGGTGTCGAAGGGGAAGAACGAAGCTGGAGGACTGACGCTGCCCCATTTCAAGACTTACTGTAAAGCCACAGTAATGAAGATGGTGTAGTGCTGGCAGAATAACAGACAGACAGATCAGTGGGCTAGACTAGAGGGCCCAGAAGTAGACCTGTGTGAGTGGAGTCCCCTTACCTCTGACAAAGGATCATAGGCAGTCCAGGGGAGCCGAAGTAACCTCTTCCACAGATGGTACTGAGACAGCTGGGCATCCGCATGGGAAAAAAAAAGGGAATCTAGGCACACACTTTACACCCTTCACAAAAACTGACTCGGGTGGATCATAGACCTACCAATAAAACCCCAAACTATAAAACTCTTAGGTGATCACGTAGGAGAAAACCCAGATGACCTTGCTGGGGTATGGTGATGCCTTTTTACTTCAATTTGGATTTAATAAGTTTTTATTGTCTAAAACGTACAGTTGGTGGAATCTATTCATGCGTCTTCGCCAGCGGCCGGGGCATCTCCGTCCTTGGTGTTCCTGGTGTAAATAGCTTGAGCTCTGTACTTTGAAACCAGTTTGATAAATCCTTCGCTAAGGAGCTCCCGGAGGGCTGCCTTGGCCAGAAAACCTCAAATCCCCGGTGTCTCAGGGCGGACAACAGCTAGAGTCTGAGCTTATAGTTAGGAACGGCCTTCCGGAGTTTGTCATGAGTTGCTTTGTCAAACAAGACCAGGTTATGGAGCTTGTCCCAAACTTGGCCTTTGGACACTTCTTTTTGGCCTTGCCCCCAGATTTGTTCACTGGGTCTTTGTCTTTTTTGGCCCACTTTCTGGCATCTTTCTTCTTCTCGTCGTCCTTGGGTGGCATTGCAAAGCTCAGAGAGCAGTGGGTACCCCTGCGGGCCTTGCTGAGATGTTGGACCAAAAGTGGTGACGCCTTTTCAGACACAACACCAGAGACACAGTTTGTGAAAGAAATAGTTGATAAGGTGGACTTTATTAAAATGAAAAACTTCTGCTCTGTAAAAGACGCTGTCGAAGAGAATTAGAAAACAAGCCACAGATTGGGATTAAATATTTGCAAAAGACCTATCTGAGAAAAGACCGTTGTTTAAAATACATACAGAACTTTTAAAACTCCACGATAAGAAAACAGCTCAATTAAAAAAAAATGGCTCAGAGACCTTAACAGACGCCTCACTGAAGAAGGTATATAGGTGGCAAGTAAATACATAAAAAGGTGTTCCACTTGTGTCACGGGGAAAATACATACTAAGCAGCGAGAGAACGCGGACCACGGCAAATGCTGGCAGGTATGTGGAGCCACGGGAACCCTAACAATTGCTGGGAATGCAAAATGGTAGAGCCACGTTGGAAGACAGCGTGATCGTTTCTCATAGAACTCAACATGCTGTTCCATTTGATCCAGCAGCCATGCTTCTTGGTATTTATCCAGAGGAGCTGGAAACTTCTGTCCACAACGAAACCTGTACACGATGCGCATCGCAGCTTTATTCACCATTACCAAAACTTGGGAACAACCAAGGTGTCCCTCAGTGGGTGAATGCATAAACTGGGACATCCAGATAATGGGATAGGATTCAGTGCTAAAAACGAAATGAGCTAACGAGGCACAAAAAGACATGGAGGGACGTGAAATGCATATTACTAAGTAAAAAAAAAAAAAAAACAAAAAACCAATCTGAAAGGCTACATCCTATGCGATCCCAGCAACATGATATTCAGGAAAAGGCAGTAAACTACGAGGACAGTAAAACTACTAGTGGTTGTTCTGGGAGAGGCGAGAAGAACAGGCAGAGCACAGAGGATTTGGGGGACAGTGACAGTGCTCTGTATGATCCCATAATGATGGGTAGGTGTCATCATCCATCTGTCCCAACCTGTAGAAAGTACCACGTCAGGAGCGAGCCGTCAGGTGAACTGTGGACTTTGGGTGATCATGATGTGTCGGTGTAGGTTCATCCTTGGTAAGAGCAAACACAAACCACTCTGGTGGGTGTTGTTGATAATGGTGGGGATCCTGCTCACATGTGGACAGAGAGTGTATGAGAAATCTCTGTCAGCCCTCTCAACTTGACTGTAAGCCTAGGACTGCTCTAAAAAATAAAGTCTCTGCCATTTGAAATTTCTTCCTGTCCTATGCTCAGAAAATAAGGGAAAAATTCGTATTCGTCTTTGTATCGGTGCTGTCTGGCTCAGTAATTGACAAGCTACACTGCCTGTTTTTTTCCTAAGTAAGGTTTTATTGGAGCACAGCCCTGGCTGTTCATCTACGTGTTATCCAAGGCTGCTTTTATGCTACAGTGGCAGAGTTCAGTAGTTGTATCAAGGACCAGGTGGCTTGTCAGCTTAAAATATTCACTATCTTGCCATTTAAGAAAAAGTTTACCAACCCCTAGTCTAGCTTCACAGCTAGAATATAGTAGGTTTTTTTTTTTTTTTAAGTTTATTTAAATAATTTTGAGAGCGAGAGCACATGCACGGGGGTGGGGGGTGGGCAGAGAGAGAGAGAATCCCAAGCAGACTCCATGCTGTCAGCACAGAGCCTGACATGGGCTTGATCCCATGAACTGGGAGATCTGACCTGAGCCAAAAATAAAGAGCCCAATGCTTAACCGGCTGAGCGCCCCCAGGCGCCCCGTAGAATATAGTAGGTTCTTGATAAATACCGAAGAAAGGGGAAGGAATGTAAAGATTTCCTCATAAAGAGGAGGGGCAGAGCGCATTAGATACAGAGGAATACTGAATGGTCCATATACCAAAATATTGCATATTTAAATGTGTTTTACAGGACACCTGGGTGGCTTAGTCGGTTAAGCGTCCGACTTTGGCTCAGGTCATAATCACAGGTCGTGGGTTTGAGCCCCTCATCAGGCTCTGTGCTGACAGCTCTGAGCCTGGAGCCTGCTTCGGATTCTGTGTCTCCCTCTTTCTCTGCCCCTCCCCTGCTCACGCTCTGTCTCTGTCTCTCTCTCTCTCAAAAATAAATAAACATTAAAAAATAAGTAAATATGTTTTACTAATTTGCTGACTTACAAAGTTTACGATTGCTTAGTGACATTTAAGAATTGTTGGTTTAGTTTAGAGGGAAAAAATTGATTATCAGATGCTCTGTTTGTTGAAGAGTACTAATTAGCAATATAGCAGTCTCCTATTTGTGGGTTTTTTTTTTTTTTTTTTTTTTTGATAGCTAGGGGAGGGGCAGAGAGAGAGGGAGATGCAACTAAGCAGGCTCCGCGATATCAGCACAGAGCCGTACACGGGGCTCAAACCCACGAAATGTGAAATGGTGACCTGAGCCGAAACCAAGAACCAGACGCTTAACCAACTGAGTCACCCAGGCACCTCTCCTATTTGTCTTTTCTTTATCCGGTGTTCATTTGGCAAAGATTTCTGGGTAATTCTCAACGCAGGAGGATATTAAGCAAGAAATTGTGGAGAATAGAAGTATGTATTGATTCATTCATTTCTTCATCCAGTGTTTACTAAGCACCTGCTATGTGCTAGACACACACTTGACTAGACATACAGGGAGCATTCTGGAGAAACAGGTATGTAAGGATTAAAAATATTAAGTAACTACCCAGGATTACTCATCTACTAAGTAGCAGAGTTAGTATTTGAACTCAGATCGTACGCCTCAGATATGGTAGAAACCCTTTCACCATGCTGTTCTTTCTCACAGAGGAAATATTAAAGACAAAATTAGCGTATCAGGTAGAGGGAGCGGTGTGTGTGGAGGTGAGAGAGTGAGGTTGCGACATGGTGTCTTCAGAGAAGCATCGCTTTTTTGTTTTGTTTTTGTGTAATGTGTAGGATCTTTTGAGAAGAGGTGGAGAGTTGTATGTACTAAGGAGTTTGGACTTTATTTAGTAGAAAATACAGAGTCACCGAGTAGATTTTAAGCCGGGAATTTACACAAAATAATTGCATTTTGGAATGATCCTGGTGACGACATGAGCAAGGAGGTCAGAAGGATACAAATAATCTCAGCGAAACCTCTCTCTAGGTTGCAGTTTCCCTATACAGAGGCTGGAGAGCTGAAGACCCGGGCTCTGGGGAACATGGGCATTTTAGAGAGACAGACGAGCTCATGAACACCAGTAAGGGGCCGTTGGCCATCAAGGAAAGACACCGTTTGAGGGCAGGAGTGGTGAACGCTGTCGGGATGCGAGAGAGACGCCCCGAGACCCTGCTGTGGGTGGAGGCCGTCAGGTCCTGGTGACTTGAGCCAGACAAGTGTCAGTAGAGGGCTGAGGGCCGAGGCTGGACTGCAGTGGATTGAGAAGTGAATAGGGAGTGAGGAGGTGAAAACGTTGATGCAGGTTGCTCTGCTTAGTAATTTGACTACGACAGGGAAGGGCAGAAAAGGCAGCGGTGGGGCCGGTCAGTGGAGGGAGGGTTTTTGGGAAGTGGGCGGACAGGCACGAGGAGCAGGTTGAAGAGTAGACGGACGGAATCAGGTCCTGCAGGGAGGAAGTTAAGAGCAGCTGCGGAGAGGAGGCGCGGAGACTGGAGGGAACACGCTGCCGTGTGTGGTTTCTCCCGGATGTCCAGCGCCTGGCGGGACGCTCGCGCACGACATCTGCCCCAGATGTTGGGATGGATGGTCAGAGGTTGGGTTGCAGAGATGAGGGAAGGGGACCGTGGTTGGATGGGAATGAAGGCAGGAGAGAGGACGTCTGGAGGAGATCCTGGTGTGGTGGGTGTTCGTAATTGTCGCCGTGGGGAACGAGAGGGAGAACCAGCCAAGTAAGGGGCCAAGACGGGACCGAAGACCCGAGGACTTGCACGAGCCCGGCCTGGTAGCAGCGGACCCTGTTGGGGAGCTTTCGGTGGAAATCAACAGTAAGCGATTACAAGCTGGGAGAGGAGAGAAGCCGCTTCGGGCTGATGGGGTTTAGGATTACCACCTGGAGAAGAGCTAGGGTTTGAAAGGGGGTAGGAGAGGCGGGCCTTCAGGGAAGAGCGGGAGCCAGAAGCTTGGTTGGGGACGGTCCTTTATCTGTCCTGACCTCCCACTGGCTGTGGTTCCCGCCACTACGCATTGCAGCTCTTCAAGGGATCGGTTTGTAAGTTGTAACATCTCCGTCGTTTCCGCCCACGGCAGGATTTACGACCAGAGGAAAATCGATGAGAATGAGAACAACGGAGTGCTCAAGAAATTCTGTCCTCACCACCTGGTAAGGTTCACGAGGGGCCGGTGGTTCCAGGCTTCCCCGACTCAACCCCAAGGCTGTCCCCAAACTTGTCGGCCTGGCGGGTGGAGCTTGGACTTTGGAGTCAGACCCCTGGACTTGAATCCTGGCTCCACCACTTACTGGCTTTGCGGTCTCCGGCAGCCGCTTCACCTCCGTTAGCTAGGTTTTCTTAGCGACAAAGTGCGGAGGTAAAGATAACTGCCTTGCCCCGTGACGGTGGGGCCGAGTGAGATAGGGCGGATGTAGGATGGCTGGCATCCTACAGAAGACGGCCAGCCGAAAGCCCTCTCCCCCGAGGCGGCCGCGTTTCACGGGCTGTACTCCTGTCCGTCTGTCTCTTCCGCTCTCTCACTCTCTGGGAGAAGATGTAGGGGAGTTTGAAGGAAAACCTGTTTCCTGAAGGTGGTGTGACAAGTGGGGGGGTGGGGCATCAGTCAGTATCTGCTCCTTATTGCAGGTGAACAGTGAGTCCAAAGCAAACATCACCTGTCTTGTGTTCAGCCACGACGGCACAGGTACGTGCGCAGGGCCCGGCTCCGAGGCTGGCGCGCCCCCTCTGTCCAGGGAGCTGCCGGGCCAGTGAGGCGCGTGCCCTCCGGCGCTCACCGCCGTGCCCTGGCTCCGAGTGGAGCAGCTGGGGAGTAGTCGCTGCTGGTGAGCACACGAGCGGGAGGACACAGCAGACGACCCCCGGAGGCGCCGGGCGCCACCCGCAGATCAGATTTCGCAGCGCCCGTCCCGAAGCCCAGGCTCCTTGCCTGAGCAGGTGCTCACGCCTTCGGCTCCTCCTCGAGTCAGTGGGTGTGACCTTCCTGAGCATCCTGCTACCCCTGGGTTGGCAGCGTGTTCTCAGTCTACCCTGGACACCTGACCTGCCTGCCGTTCCAACCGAGTGAGATGGGTGCCATCCCCGGGTATTAGGAGGGGGCACTACCGGCCAGAAGCTGCACCCCAGCCCCCGACTCCTGGTCCCGGCTGTTTTTCAGCCTTTGCCTTCACTACTGTCTGCTTGTTCTTGGCAGAGCTCCTGGCCAGTTACAACGACGAAGACATTTACCTCTTCAACTCCTCTCACAGCGACGGGGCCCAGTATGTGAAGAGATACAAGGGCCACAGAAATAATGCCACAGGTGAGGCTGTCTTTTAGTTTCTGTCTGGTGGCTTGGAGAACTGCAGTGTTTCAATCAGGTTGTGCAGATAAGAACTACCTGAGGGACTTGGCAGGGGGAGGGTGTCCCTGATTAATTAGCCGGGGGTTTTCACGGGCCTGCTGTGCTCAAGCACGGAGGGCCCGAAGCCCCTCGATCCCTGCAGTGAGATTACTTCCTCTGGGCGTAAGGGGACGTGGGTGACTATTTTTCCTGGGGCTGCAGGCGACTGCAGGCTTACCAGGCTTGTCGGGGAGGCTGGGAAAGCCGTCCGCTGCCGGTGGTACCGAACTGCCTGAAATAGGGGGGAGCTGCTCACTCTAGGGTGGAGGGGGCGGTGGGCCTCTGGGAGGAGGCAGAGGAGGAGGGTGGTGCTGGGGGCTCCTCCCCAGTCTGTGGCGGGAACGGCCGTCTGGGTTCTGCGTGCGGCTGCCTAGCTTCGCCGTGCCACGGACTCACTGCCGACCTTTCGGAAATGCCGAAGCGTGGCTTCCGTCTTCAGACATCTGATTCAGCTGGCGTGGGGTACAGCGTGGTTGGAGTTCTCGAGAAGCTCCCTACTGGACTCTCGTGTACAGAAAAGTTGGGGTGGCCACGGCTCTGTTGCTGCCACCACTCCCAACAAGTATCTGTCATGATTTTGACTTGGAGGGACGTGTCCTTTCCTTCCGAGTGAGTGAGGAGAGCGGGAGAACTTGGGCTTGGAACTTAGTCCACGGGCAGCCAGGGCGAGGGTGCAGCCCCGTGCTCAGCGCGGAGCTTGGGCCCCCAGCTTCCCTAGCCACGTCCCAGAGTGGAGCCCTGTTGTTCAGTCTTGGGTACGGGCGCTTCTTACGGGCAGCTGTGGCATATTCCTCCGTCGTCCTTAGCCCCACTGCCGGCCCAGGAAGCACTGACGGGGTCCTAAGGAAGCACACAAACCAAGGATGGGCCGGGAGTGTGGAACAGGGCTGCCTGGTCGGGGGATTCAGGCCGGGACAGGTAAGGCATTCGTGAGGCCGGGGGTGCCCCGCAGGGTATAGACCACGGTGATTGAGGCTGCCACCGAGGGACCGGAGCCCCTCTGCCCCACGGAGCTCTTCGAGGGACTAGAAGCAGGCTCTGGGAATGGCATGACTCTTGCTCTGTCTGTTGTATACGCACAAGCCCTTGATTTGGTTTGTGAAAATGAAAGGGATTCTGTGGCTCTTTGCTGACTCGGAGTTTGTGAATAACTAAATTCCCTATGAGGTAAATACATACAGGCCCGATGCCAACTTCCGTGTGGTTTCTTCCCTCGTTCATCGTTTCAGTAAAAGGCGTCAATTTCTATGGCCCCAAGAGCGAGTTTGTGGTGAGCGGCAGTGACTGCGGGCACATCTTCCTCTGGGAGAAGTCCTCCTGCCAGATCGTGCAGTTCATGGAGGGGGACAAGGGAGGCGTGGTGAGTACGCTGTGCCGGCCTGGCCGGCTCCCTGCTCTTCTCGCCATTGAGGTAGGTGTTCGCAGGGCCCCCGAGTTCACTGTGGCGGCGCGATGCCCTGTCTTGGAGTCTGGCCAGCCACATCGAAGGCACCAGGGGGTGCTGAGGTTTGCCTGGAATGTTTTCTCCCGTGTTCTGCCTTCTGCCCCTCTGAGGCATGGTTTGTTCGGGAGAGAAAGGGACTGTAGGGAAGAGCCTGTGGCCTGAATGCGGGGTCTCTAGCCATGCACCTTTTCTGAAAGGAGAGCATGGGAGTTCGGGGCACTCCCATCGTGCCCAGTGCCAAAGGGGTCTCCGTGCCACGTGCCTCATCCCTTAAGAGTAGCCGAGTAGGCATCTTGACTGGATTCTGGGTCAGTGGATACAAGGTAGAAGGAGCACTTTTCAGGCAGTTGGGAGAGTCAGAATATGGTCCACACATCCTTTCGTGGGGCATTCAATGTTAGGTTTCTGTCATGTGACAATAGCGTTTTATTTATATAGGAGAATATCCTTGTACTTAGGAGATACGTATTAAATACGTAAAGGTGAAATGTCATGTTTATATTTAAATGAATATAAACCCATAACATCTACATTTAGATAGGGACAGAGCAAATACGGTGATTTGTTGTGGTGGTGGTTTAAATACTGACTGAGCAGCCTGCTGTACAGCCCATGAGCAGATCACAGTCTGCCTGTCCTTTGAATTCCAGACACCCTTCGTAGGGGTAGGACAGAAAGGAAGCATGAGGGGTCCTGAATTGGGGAGTGAAGTATGGTCAGCTCTTAAGATCCATCTAGCTCATCATGTATTTTTTTTCTTTTTTGAGACCCAGACTCTGAAAAGGAATTTAGTGGCTTCCTATTGTAAGATTTTTGGACTGCAGAAGATCTGAAAGAGGCAGTTTGAGAGACTGCCTTGTACTGATTACCCGAGTCTGGTTAGGAGCCTCTCAGGAACGGCTGAGACAGCTTGGTCTCTCTCCCTTTTCATCCCGTCTCAGCTCCGGGCAGTTGCAAAGAGCCCATCTCTTCATGAGGTGTCTAGACAGTGGTGGTAGAATTTAAAATGGTGCTTTGCAGTCAGGCTCCCTTTCCTTGCGTGTTTCTTGCCTTCATGTGAAGCTCTTTCAGGTTTTTTCTGGTTTTGTCTTAAGTTTTCGGGACCTGGGGCCAGTAGAGATCCCAGGCTTCTCTGGCCTGGACGCATGTGGAGAGGGTGTGGAGCTTGAAGGTGTATGTCACTGTTGCCTGCTTCCTGTCCTGCCCTTCCGTAGGTCCTCCTCTATCATCTGCAGTGAACAAACTAAAACACTGGAGTCTTCATGAGAATTCTGCAGTAGGCATGTAGTCAGAAGGAAGTCAGAAGGGCCCAGTGAATCCTTTCTAGATCATAAACTGTCTTGCGTTCCGTTCCGGAGAGACGCAGGGCCGAATGCCCTCTCCCAAACCACTCTGCAGGCCGGTTTGCTTTCAGCTCTGCCAATATCAGGGTCTGATGGGTAATCCAGGTTCTCAGGTGGAGAGGGCAGCCGCTTGGGATAGGCGGGCCCCACGCCTGGATCTGGTGGTCACGAGAGTGAGAGACCAGAACAAGAGATCTAGAGGCTGCACCCCGAAGAGCGTTTCCCAGCTTGTTCTTGTCCCCATGTGAGCTTGATGATCTGTGTGTTCCCACCTGGCCGCCTCCGTGTTTTTGGCCCTAACTTCCCTGCAGCTGCTCGCCGGGCACCAGCCTCCAAAGAAGATGCATAGCAGCTCATCGTAAAGTAGAATATTACAGCCAGAAGGGATCTTAGAAGTTATCATCCGCCTTGCCCAGGTCTCTCGACTCTGGTTTTGCGTCAGTCTCTAGTCCTTTCTTTGTTCCCATTTAAGGACAAGGGGGTGGGGTTGATGTTAAAGGACAGTCCTTGGTCCCCCAGAGCACTTCACTGCTCTGTCCCATCCGCGTATCTCCCAGCCCAGGCCTCTTGAGGCTGGAGCTCGTCGCTCCGCTCAGGTTGTTACTGACCGGGTAGTGCTGGCGTTCAGATGGGCCCGGCCCAGAAGCTCTCTGTCGGCTCCCCCTGCAGGCTCCAACCCACGTACTATACGGTATTGACTGCTGTCTCTCTTGCCTTTGGCTTTGTCCTTAGTCCCAAGTTCCAAGGAATTTTTTTGATTTTGCTGACTTGCTCCAGGAGAGGTAGTCAGGGTGGAGGGCTCCTCAGGAGGCGGCGGAATGATCTCTGGTTTGTACGTGTAAGTTGTCACGTATCTTTGGATAATAATCTCCGGCAGTGGAGCTCCTGTCTGGGGTCTCCTCATGCCGCAGATGCTGAGAACTGTCCGCACTACCTGAAAAGAGCCCCAGTAGAAACTTCGCAGCGAGCTGATACGGGGCTTGAGAGAAAGAGAAGAGGGGAAACGTGGTTTCTGCTTTACTCTCAGGCTCGGGCTTCACTTCAGTCTTCTCTGAGCATTTATTTACTTGTAAAATGGAAGAACAAAGACGATTGGAAGCCCGGGTCAGTATTATTTTCCATGCTGGCCCCAGTTTCCCCTCAGCTGCGCTCTCTGCGTGTGCAGGCCAGGCAGAGGAGGTTGGTCCAGAGAGAAGGAAAAGATAAAAGAGGCTTTTTGCCAGGGGTTGTTTTTTTGGCCTACGGGGGCAGCTGCAAGGCGGGATGGGATGGGGGGGGGGGGCGCGGTGCGGGTGAGGACTGGCTAGGGCCACACCCTCTTCCTTCCGGGTGCCTTTCCTATCTATTCTTCGGCTGACTAAGCCCCAAAATGCTTTAGCAGCTAGATCTGGGACCAGCTCTTCCAGTGGCCCTGGGAGCTGCCTGCCCTGCCCTGCCCTGCCCTGCCCTGCCCAGTTTGGAAGGCTGATGTTTCCAAGTTAGACAGCAGGGGGCATGGGTGCCCCCAGACAGAAGGAAGCTGCTGAAGCCAGAAGGCCTGCCTGTCTGCCACAGTCCCTTTCTCCTGCGCAGTCACTGTACCCAGAGGTGGTTTAGATTGATGCCGTGGATGCCCCAGGAAGCTGTGTTCCTACACTGTGCCACCCTATGGCTGAGCCTGTTGGGCTTTCTGGGTGCACAGCAGGATGCCGTTGCCCTGGGGCGTGCAGGGTTCTCCAGCATCCGCGTGCCTCCACTGCCTCACCCCTCCCCAGCCTGTGCCTCCCTCCAGTCCAAGTAAACCGTGCCAAGTGAATGTGATTGTTCTCTCTTTTCTGGGGGCTCAGCGGCAGCTGCTGCTTTCTTCATTTTTAAAAATTTATTTGCCATTTGGTGAAAGGCACTGAGATGTTTTTTTTCCAGCCTTGGGCAAGTTGGGACTGTGGAATCCGGAGTAGATGAGGTCATCTGGACCTCATTGCCTTTTTGTGAAGCCAGCAGTGAGCTTGGCCAGTCACCCGCCTGCCCCTGGGGCTGTGTCTAGGGCGAGGCCACCCCTACCTATACCTGGGAGATGAGAGATGGGCCTGTTCTATCTACCCAGTCTGTGTCCAGCGTTTCTTCCACCCCCAGGGCCCTTGGCCTGCGTTCGTGGTGGTTGGGCCTGCCTTCCCAGCACTCTCTCAGCTCTGATTGAGGAATATGTTTGGCTCAAGGTGAGTAGTGGTTTTTAAGTCCTATTCCCATATACCCCTGAACCTGTGGTTTCCTTTCCTCTTGACCAGGTAAACTGTCTTGAGCCCCACCCTCACCTGCCCGTGCTGGCAACCAGCGGCCTAGACCATGATGTCAAGATCTGGGCACCCACCGCTGAAACTTCCACTGAGCTGACGGGGCTGAAGGATGTAAGTAGCTGACTGCAGAGGTCCATGTTGCATTTTGAGTCTAACACCCTCCCCCAGGCGGCTGTGATTGGCCCTCGGGGAGCATCCCCTGCGCAGGGGTCCAGGGGCAGCTGTGGAGTGCGCCGAGTTCACGGCGGAGTGGGGAAGGGGGGGGTCTTTCGGAAGAATCGTTCTATTTTAGAGCTTCCTGACCTTCTCAGTGGATAAACCTGGGGCACCCTTTCCTCATCTGGTCTGGCTCCCCTTCGGCTTAACGGCTCCTGGAGGACGTTTTCAGGGGGATGGGGCGCCAGTCCCTTCTGATCAGGGCCGGGGTCCCTAGTCATTACTCGCCACACTCACCCCCAGCACCCTCTCCGGTTCAGGTGATTAAGAAGAACAAGCGGGAGCGGGATGAAGACAGCTTGCACCACACTGACCTGTTTGATAGCCACATGCTCTGGTTCCTCATGCATCACCTGAGACAGAGACGCCACCACCGGGTAAGCTGGTGTTGGGGGGTGGGCGCCCGGGGGCGGTGACCCCCGCAAGGGTCACATGTCCTAGTGCACACTTCCTCGCCATTTTAAAAAGCGATCGGGTGGTTGTGGTTGGGTTGCTTATCCATTGTCCTGCACCCCCACCAGAGCCCTGGCGTAGCCTTGGAAGAGCCACCAGGCAGACGGGTGGGGTCTGCTCTCTGCTCTCCATTGCCACGCGTGAGAGCGCGGTGTTTGCAGAGGCGTGAGGGTGGGGAAGGAGTTGGGAAAAATGATAAGTGTCAGAGTGACTTTCTGTTTTTCCTTCTGCCCGAAGAGGCCTAGGGCAGGGGTTAGCAAACTCTGGCGGTTGGCATGCTGCCTGTTTTGGCAAAAGTTTTACTGGAATACAGCCATACCCGCCCATTCACGTTGTCTGTGGCTGCTTTCGTGCTACCACAGCAGAGCCGAAGACTTGCAATAGACATATGCGATAGACGGGATCGGTAATAGTTATTATCTGGCCCTTTTAAGGAAAAGTCCGCCGACCCCTGGCCTAGAGCACCTGAGTTACAGTTAAGACTTAACAGGCTTGTCCTCTTTGTGGGGAAACTACTAACAAGCCTTTCCTACTCTACAGCGCTGGCGAGAGCCTGGGGTTGGGGCCACAGATGCAGACTCGGATGAGTCCCCCAGCTCCTCAGACACATCGGACGAGGAGGAGGGCCCCGACCGGGTGCAGTGCATGCCTTCCTGAGGCCTCGGACCCGGGAGGGGCGGGCCGGAGCTGCCAACCCCGATCCTGCCTGGACAGCCCTTTCCTGTCTCAGGCCCTTACCTTCAGCAGAAACGCACTTTGGACTTTTTGCTTTAGATAAAAGAAAGACCTCCTGGGAGACAGACAGACCGGAGGGGGCGCGAACCTGCGGAGTAGCTAGGAGTAGGAGCCAGGCCCTGGCATGGGCTCCGCGGAGAGGTGCAGAGGGCTCAGCAGAAACAGCCTCTCCCCAAAGCCTTGTTTTTTTTGGGAGGGGGGAGCCTATTTTGTTAACTGGTTTGGGGTAGGGAATGGGGTTTCCTTTTCTTTAATCTCCCTTGTTTCTTGGGTGGGGGGCGGGGATAACTGGCTGTTCAGTACCAATGGGCCGGGGTGGGGGCGGTGGATGTGCCGTTCTCTCTTTGGTTTAGGTTGTTGACCTTTTTCTTTATGTTTTAAAAGTCTGTGACAGTTGCATTCCCCTGCCCCCCCCCCCCTCCCGCCCCCGGACGACCCCATCCCAGGATCCTGTTATTCTGGGGAGTCCTCGGAGCCCCTAACCGCCCCACACTCTTCACTGTCCTACCCACCCGTTCATCCTCTGTCCTTCCCACGGTGTTTTCACACTCGATGACGTGTCCCTCATGCCCTTCTCTTCATCCCGTCACCCCTAACTAGGTCTGGTGAGGGGGGCTGGGGTGGCGGGAGGAGGGGCAGAAGTGGAGGAAGGATAGGAAGGATGTTACCTCTTCTGTTACTTAAAAAAAAAGTTGTTTGGTGGCAGCAATCTCCTTGCCCTGTCACTGTTAGAGGCCTAATTTTATATCTATAAATATATTAAAAAGCAAGTCAAACTTGGATGTAGCACGTTAAAATTCTTGTCAGTTTGAATACCTGTATGTCCTCCGTGACTGCAGGGAAGGGACTGAAGGTGGAGGGTGGGAGTCCTGCCCTCGCAGTCGCACAGGGCCCAGCCCGCCCTCTGTTTGCGGCCACCAGAGATGGGGGCCGACCCCTTGGGTTTTTGAGGCTCCAGAACGGAAAGATCCTCGATTCTGCCCTTCCCTGCTTCCTGCCGCGGTTGCGGGGTTGGGAAAACAGGGAGTTCCTTTCAGTTCTTTGCCCCAGATCTCCTACCTCTCCTTGGGTCTTGTGGGTGCTCCCAGGATGCTCTCCCAACCAGAGGCTGGCCCGTCTTTAAAACTTGACCGAACTGTGACTTCAGGAAGGTTCTGCCACTGCAGACTGTCTCTCCTCATACTGTACGTGACAGAGGACACGCTCGCTCTTACCTGTAGCTGCTTGATTCTCTAAGCCACCCACCCTGCCCCAGCAGCCCCCCTCCTCGTGGGAGGAGAGTATAGCAGAGAAAGGCCTCCTGGGGTGGCCTCTCTAGCTGGTCCACCTCTTGGCATCTTGCGACTGAGGGACAAATCGTTAATCTAAGGATGGAGATAGCTGGGGCTTGGACACCTGTCTCGTCACTGGTCGCTGAATGAAAGTCCTAAGTTGAATCTTTGCCCTTATTGCTTGTGCTGCTATCCGCCCCGGCCCCCCCGGCCCCCAACCAGGAATTCTGCATCCTGAGGCGGCCCGATTCTCCTAGAACAGGCCAGGAAGGAAGGGCAGAGTGAAGGGATGGAAGGCACTCCTTCCTCCTGCCCCTTTTCTTAGCAACGCTCAGACCAGATGTCAGCTGCTGCGTTTCCTCCCCAAGGCGGGGACGCGCGCACTCCTGTTGCCGGCGGGGTCGTGGAGTGGCCTGAAAACCATGCACTCTGGAATTGGTTGTGTACTTTCTCTCAGTAAAGCTTTTTTTTTTTTTTCTTCTTCTCCTTTCTGACTGCCGCTGTGTGTGTGCGACATGTGGCCCATTCATTCGTGATGGACCGGGTTGGTCTCTTGCACTATAGGCTCCTGGCCCTGTCTCCCTTACGGTTTGAGGAGGTCTGGTCTGGGACAGCCGTGTTTCCAGGCCCGGGCTCCAGTGGAGCAGGCCCCATAGCTCAGGGCCACTCGGGAGACGGGTGGGGGGAGGCGGGGGGAAGGATACCATTAGGGGTGTTTTCCAGGCTGCGGTGAGGGATTTGGGGTATCGCTCCCCCTCCCCTCCCAGTCATTCAAAGACTCCAAAGTCCTGGTAATTCACAGAAATTCTAGAATCGGGTACAGTACAATCACCTTTATTCCAGGGTTAGAATGAGGCCGTGCACACTGCAGACAGGGGAGCACAGGATAGGGACGATCTCACAGCAGTACAGGGATGGGAGGGCAGGTTAGTCTTTTTAGATTATTTTTGCCTTACAGAGATACTACTAGACTCTGTTGAAAATGACCCTGTCTCCCTTCTCCCATCTCACCCTCTCTCCTCTTCAGAGAACGCTCCTAATTCCTTCCTCCCTCTCTCTCTCTCTCTCTCTTACACACACACACTCTCACATCACATATCCTGACCGGAAGGACAATTCGTGCTCAGTTCCCCCCTCCCAATTCTGCAAGTATCTCTCTGTCCTTGAGGGAGAAGCCAGACAGGGCTGGGGAAACTTGGGAAGGTCCTTTAAGGCAAAACTGTGTGGAGTACTCAAGGTGTATGTGTTAAGGCAGGTGTCCGCAGCGGTGGCCAGAGGGGACGGCTGGGCTGGGCTGGGCACAGAGGCGGCTCTCCGGCCAGTCTGGCTTCTTCCCTCCTCCGACAGCCAGCCCTCCGCTCCCACTTAAGTTTTGCTCCCACGTCTTCAAAGCTCTGAACTTAAAACTTTCTCTGAATAGTCTCTTGAGATTGCATGTGAATTTAAAGTTGAAGAAAGTTTCTTCGCTTTGACTACACAGCCACTGGACTGGCGCTCCCTTCACTGCACCCCCCCCTCCACCCCCGCCCTGGCCTAGACACTAAGTTAATGCCAGACACAAGAAAGGGCAGACATGGCAGTGCGGGTTTAATATACATATATGTAGATATATATGTACACACAGTTAGCACGGTCAGGGCAGGGAGGGCATCTTGGCACAGGAAGGAGGCTGGGGTCACTGCACTCTAGTGATTTGGCTAGGAGGCATTCACGAGCCCAACACGCCAGGAGAGTGGGGAAGATGGGCGACGGGCTAACAAGTCCCCTCCTGGACTGAACTGGCGGCGGGGGGGGGGCGGGTGGTCAGTGCAAAGGAAGACACTGTAATTAGCTTCTTCCCTTCGTTCCAGCTGGGGGCGTTCTAGACCCGAGATAGGGAGGGTCGCCTGTAGTCACCACGCTGGGACCCTGTGGGTGGGACGGGGTTGGGGTTAAGACCTAAGGAGCTCATTCCTCAGTCTCCCTAGGTTTGGAGTCAGTGTGTGCAACAGTCTGAGTAGGAATAAAGGAGTGGAAAAGAGGGCCCCCCCACCCCACATCTGGTTTAGGGGGGCCTGCTCCCAGCATGGGCTCTGGGGGAGGCGGGAGGGTCTAATGCTGGGTGCTCCACGGGGTTTGAACTTCGGGGCCAGGAAGGGATCCAGTGGTCCTCTCTCCTTAGATCCCTGGCTCATACCCATCCTAGGCCCATGGGAGGGGAGCAAAATGGGACCTGCCGGGGCCCAGGCCCTCCAACCTGAGGAACCACTAGAAAAGACTCGGCCAATCCAGCGTGGGAGTACAAACTCGGAACTCTGGCTGTTCTTTGCCCCGTCCGGGTGGGGGTTGGGTAACCACTTTCCCTCCCGCTGCTCGTCATTAGGTCCACCCACCTCTCCCCAGGCCCTCACCCCAGCTCGGCTCCTCAGTGTAGGAAAATACAGGTCCTTTCTGCTCCCACACTTCGGCCGCGTGGGGGAAGAGTGGAGGAAAGGGCAGTAGGAGGAATGTGCCCATTTCTATTTGCATAGAAACAGCCCCCACCTCCCCCTAAAGTGGGGAAACGAAGCCCCCCCCAGCCCGACCCCCATCCTCTCACAAGGAGGAGGAACTTGATGAGCTAGACATACAGACGGACAGCCAGAGCGTGCGCACACGCACACACACGCGCACAGTAAGGGGGTTAGGACCAGGTTAGTAAGTGGGTAGACTGGGGGGGTTGCCCTCGCCCCTCCCCTGGAGGCTGGGGGAAGGGAGTGGTCCAGTGAAGGTCCGACCTTCCTCCTCTCCTCCCCTTCGCTCAGGCTTTCTTCGGTGGCGGAGCCAGTTTGATGATCTCTTCCTCCGAGGGCTGCCGGATGATGTCTGGGGGCAAAAAGGGAGGTGTCCAGGGACGGGAGGCGTGGACGACAGCAGGCAGGCCCGCCGCATCCGCCTCCGTTGTCCCCAGAGTCAAGTGCTCCAAGGATCACCCCTGGGCGGGGGGAGAGGTGCACGGTGAAGGCGTGGCCTCCTACCTTTGTACTTCTTGGCACTGGGGATGCGGGTCAGCTTGGTGTCCAGCTCATCCTCCTCGGAGATCTTCAGAACACGGGTTCTGTAGTCCACCACCATGGTGAGCAGGTCAGGGCGGCGAGAGATCTCGAAGATGTGCTCGATGTAGGAGAGGTTGTCTGAAGGAAGACGGAGACCGGGTCAGCCAGGCTGGAGAGGCCTCCCCTGCCCCACCAGGCCAGGCTTCTGGGACCCACACTGGCTATCAGAGGGCACGCCCCTGGAAGGGGCGGGGCTGCCGAGCAGGACAAGCAAGCTAAGGCACCAACAGTAAATACGGAGGACTTCCCAGGAAGAGCAGGTGGTTGGTCAGTGAAGTTTAAAACATTAGGGATTTAGGGGCGCCTGGGTGGCGCAGTCGGTTAAGCGTCCGACTTCAGCCAGGTCACGATCTCGCGGTCCGTGAGTTCGAGCCCCGCGTCAGGCTCTGGGCTGATGGCTCGGAGCCTGGAGCCTGTTTCCGATTCTGTGTCTCCCTCTCTCTCTGCCCCTCCCCCGTTCATGCTCTGTCTCTCTCTGTCCCAAAAATAAATAAAAAAACGTTGAAAAAAAATTTTTTTTAAAACATTAGGGATTTAGAACGAGGCACTCGGGCTGAATACCAGGTGCCACGTTGCGGGGAGGGGAGAACAGAAGAGTTAAATGGCCTTCCTGACCCCCCACACCCACGCTGACTCCCTAGCACTCCTCCTCGTCAGCATCAGAAAGAATTTCCCGACAGCACCCATGGGGGTGCAGGCCCCAGACCAGCCAGGAGAGATGCTGGGCCTCGTGAGCCCGGGCACGGCCGTGGCCAGAAGGATGCTCTCCGTGGCGGGGCTGCTTCTAGGCTGCAGACGCCCTCCGTCCTTCCTCCCTGGCTCCTCCCCTGTGACCCTCTGCGGCCGCCTCCCGACCGCTCGCCATGCTACAGGCAGACGAGTACCTCTCGCGGCCCACGGGGCCCACGGGTCACTTACCGCCCGCCGAATACCCCGTCCCTCAAGGCGCCCCACGGCGCAGCCTTAACTTACCTTTCCAGCCACCGCTAAATGTCCCCTAGGCCCCACCAGCCAAGCCAAACAGGCCCCCTTTGCTCTTCCAGGCACACCAGACACTCCGGCCTCTGGGACTGTGGTCCTTTGCCAAGCACGCCCCCGCTCTGGACCCTGCCTTCGAAATACACTGGCCTTGCAGGGCTAGCTTAACGCACCGACTCCCCGCCCAAGCCACTCCCAGAGCAGTGGTCTCTAAAAGTGAATCCAAAAACGTCGGAACTTGTGGTTTTACTTCCAATCCCATCGCCTTCGACTTGTGTTTTAATGGGTTGTCACACATCTGACAATAGCACAGGGGCGTGTGAGCGCCCCCGTTAGTGACTGACGGCACCGTAAGGCACGCAGGGACCACCACCCCCGGGTCTCTACTCGCAGCCTCTCCCCCGTCCTGCCGGAGAGGAGAGTGCTTGGCGCGTGCGGCCCTGACCTTGCTTCTCGCTGCCGCCGCCAGGACTGAGCCCCAGAGGCCGCGGCCCCCGCCCACCTTTGTCCAGCTTGTTGTGGCTCTCCAGGAAGCTGAACCAGGCACTGCCAGTAGTGATCTCCTCGCTCTTCTCGCTGGGGATGTCCTCCTTGCAGGCCGATTTGAGCTGTTCCAGGTCTTCGAGGGTGATGTTGTTGGTCAGGTCCTGGAGGAGGGTCCCGTACTCGGCCATGGCTGGGGGCGGGATGAACAAAGGGAGAGGCGGCTGAGCTGGAGGTGCCAGTCCGGTTTCCTCACCGGCACCCGCCTCCACCAGCTCCCTCCACCCTGGCGGAGGCTGGGGGGGGGGGGGGCCCGGCTGGAGGGAGAAAATGAAGACCCAAGGGCGGCGGGAGCAGTCGGGAAGAGACGAGAAGCTAGGGGCCAAGCTTCAGCCTAGAGTGACAAGTCACACCTCCTTCTCCCCCATCTTTTTTCATTTCTGCCCCCCCCCCAGCAGTAACCCTGGCAACAGCTCCCCTGACTGAGGAGGCGGTTACCATAGCAACCTGCTCCAGACTTTCTCACCCACTGCCTCCCAGGCCCCCCCCAGAATCGCCCCACCCACCTGCAACCCCTCCCCCTGTCAAAAAAAAAAAACCCAACAAAACAAAAACCCCACAACACTCCAAAACGACCTTCAGGGAGAGGCAGGCTGGCCCGGCCGTGGCAGTGAGAAGCTCTGGGAGGGGCAGGAGGGGGGCTGCTTGGTTAGAGCTCGTGTGTTCTAGCTCCCATTCTTCCCCAGAAGCAAAGGGGTCCCTCACTTCGACTCCCCACCGCCCCTCTAATGACTCATTTTGGATGGATGCCTAGGTGCTTGGTCTAACGGTCCCCTGGCCCCTCCGTGCCCCCCTGTATTCAGTCCTTAGGGCTCGGGCGGGCGGGGAGGGGGAAGCAACGGGCCACCCCCACCTTTGTGGAGCCCGTTTCTCCCTTGATGGCCGCCGGGCCTCCGCACAGCCCTCTCTCCTAGCCTTTGTGCTACGCCCGCAGCCCCCGCGCCCCAGAATACCAAGCGGCTGGCTCTGGCCCCCTGCCCGGTTCCCAGGCTGGCTGGGTGGCAGGGGAAGGGGTTTCGAGGCAGCTCTGGGAGAGTCTGGCAGCAAAGGGGCTGTCACCGTTGCCTGCACCCACGTCCGGCTGGCACCACCTTCGGGGTGGGCTCCTGGAGGGGGCTTGGGCGAGGCTGCGGCCTTCACCCCACCCCTCTTTCAAGAAGATCTTGAAGTGGGAAGGTAGAGAACGTTCAAGGCCCTCCTTCCCACTAGGTAGGAAGCGTGACTAAGACAGGAAGAAGGAAGGTCAGACCTTAGAATGAACTTCTGGAAGTGATAAGATGTGAAACTCCGGTGCTGAGTTTAAAAGGGGCTCCCCCCCCCCCCACAATGAGTATATATTTCTTTTATAATCAGAAAAGTAAAGCATTTTAAAAAGTAAGTTCTATCCTAAACTCTGGCTGAACCAAGGATTGGGACAAGGAGATAGACGACCTTGTACTTGACGGGGACTGCCCACAAATCACCCCAACGCTGGCCTGGGAACGTAGCAGACAGCGAGGGGCTGGCCTCACCCCATTTTCCTTATGTCTGGTCTAGGTGCAGGGAAACTGAGGCAGACAGGCATGGCATAGTAAAAGGCGTGGACCCAGAAGTCCGCATTCCCAACCCCCTACTCGGACCGGAACCAACAAGCCTCCCTTGGTGGCAGGCACCGTGACACACACACACAATGAGCCAGCAGGACCCCCACAAGAAACAGGCGCTCACGGGCACGCTCACTTGCACAGCCAGGTGCAAGCAGACAGCAGGGCCCGGCGGCCGCCCCACCAGGCCGGGCCAGGAACAATGCTCTCTGACTGTCAGCACCAGGAGCCGTCTCTGCCTTGAAATCTAGGTCACAGCAGCAGGCTCTGGAGCCCAGCCCCCCCCCCCTCAACCCCCTCCATAATCCCGGGCCAGGAGAGGGGGGTGACGGGCAGGGGGTCCAGGCATGAGGACATCCATGGGGGGGGGGTGGAGAGAGCTCAAAAGGAAGGGGCAGCACGGGAAGGAGGCAGGGTGCCCCCAAGAAGACCCTGCCCCCCCATGGAGGAGACCCTGACACCAAGCCCTCGGCTGGGAAATGGGACAGCGGTTAGGGGTCTCCTGTCCATTTTCACGCAGAAGAGGCTGTAACTAGATCCTGTGGAAGGAGAATGTGTGTGTGTGTGTGTCTCCTGGAAGGAAGTTGGGTTTAGGGCTCTGAATCTAAAACACAGACTTCCAGGGGAGGTGGGCGGGGAGGGATTAATGTGTGAGTGAGCCACCCACGAAGGAGGGGGGCGGTGGGTAGGAGCTTTCTTAGAGCGCGAGGCAGACGCGAGGCCCCCAAGAGGCGCGGGGGTGGGGGGAACGTTGAGGGGCGCGGGCACCGGGAGGTGGCGGTGGCGGGGTGTGGGGGTGCGTGCGTGTTCTGGGAATGGATGTGTACGTGCTGGGGCTGGATGGGTGGCGGTGAGCGTACGAGGTGTGTGTGTGTGTGTGTGTGTGCGTGCGTGTGTGTGAACGCCGCACGCGTGTGTCAGCTCTATAATCACAGGCCCAAAAGCAGAGAGAAGGGAAGGGTGAGGAGGGCCCCCAGAATGGAGGAAGAGCCGGGGCTGGGAGAGGGAAGGAGGCTGCGAAGGAGGGATCCTAGGGGAGGGTGCGGGGACTCCGCGGTTACCAGGGTGACCTCGGTTCTGCCCCCCCCTCCCCCAGCGGTGGGGACAATGACACCACTGGATGGGAGGGATGTGGGAGCGGCAAGGAGGGGCAGAAGCTGTGCAGTAAGGCCCCCTGCGGGAGTGGGAAAGGAGGCCTGGGGGCTCCCTCCCTGGAGAGATCCGTCCAGCCAGGCCTGGGCGGGGCAGCAGGGGCAAGGCCAGCCCCTTGGGGAATTCTTGGGGTGCAAGGAAGTGGAATCTCCTTAGGTGGCTCTCAAGTCTCACGGACAAGCACCGTCCTCGGGGCGGTGTGGCCCCGGTGGGGCTTGGCAGAAGCCGGGCTCCTTCGCCCGGTCACTTTTGTCACCGAGACTCAGGGTTCCTCAGGGCCTACAGAGGCGTCTCCTCCCCTCCCAGCCCTGCAAAGTCTTCCAGGTCCCCGGAGCAGCACAGAGGTTGTCTGGGGAACACCAGGCAGCCTGGGCGGAGGCCATTCTTGGGACAGGATACCAAGGCAGGAACCGGGGCCGGAGCTGAGGCTGCCAGGAAGTCAGTCCCCTTCCCTCCCAGATCATTCTGTGCTCTGCTCACTGCTTCCTCACACCTACCTTCCTTCCTTCCTTCCTTCCTTCCTTCCTTCCTTCCTTCCTTCCTTCCTTCCTTCCTTCCTTCCTTCCTTCCTTCCTCCCTCCCTCCCTCCCTCCCTCCCTCCCTCTCCTTCCAAGCTGGCCCCAGGTGGAGCCCTGACAGAAGTGGAAGTGATGGAGGAAGCTGGGGGGAGAGGGGCAGGTGGGGAGGATCTTACATGCTGGCCTCCGGGGATAGGAGCCCAGAGCAAGACAGGTGGGGGCCCTGGGGCACCACCGGCGGAAGGAGCGGGCCGGGGCACCCTGAGAAGCCTAGCAAAGCGGGGTAACCCCTGTGCGTTGGGACACTACTTCATGCCCATCCCCTCTCCCGTTTGGTCCCAAACTCCCAGTAAACTTCAAAAGAAAGCCTCCCCCCCCCCCCATCTGTGGCAGCTGCCGGAGTGGGGGGTGGAGGAGGTCTCCCACACCAGCAGGAGGGGGTCTTACTGCCTCGATTCTGGATCCGGGCATGGGGTGCCAGGCGACGGGAAGCAGAGGGGTGAGTAGGGAGGGCAGGGCGCCTGTTCTACCTGGGCCCCAAGTTCAAGCAGTCCTAGTCCTAATGATTCCCTTAATAACGCACTCAGTTGACTTCTTCCCTTAGCTTCCATTCAGCTTTGGGGGGGGGGGTGTCTTTCTTCCTGTACCAAAGGAAGAAGGGGGCTCTAAGACTCGGCCGGCCAGCCTGGGAATGAGGGGAGACGGGATACCCGGGCCTCAGGCTGAGAAGGCAGGTGGGTTAGCCCTGGGCACAGAGGCCCTCAGTCTTAGAGAAGGCAGACGCCCCGCGATGGGGGCATCAGGAGACCTCTGGCATCGGGTCGGGCAGGGCAGAGAGGGCTGCCTGCTGGTGAGGTGGCCCGAGTGCTGGCCACTCAGCTGGTGGTGTCTCTCCCACTCCTGTTTCGGTTTCCTTCCCACCTCTCCCCCTCACCCGTCTCCTTCCTGCAGTCTCTCGCTCCCTTCCTCCTGTCCTATCAGTGGGCTTTCAGCCGGTCCCACTGGGTGGTGGCCCCGAGGACCGAGGACCGCTGGGGTCTGTGACTCAGTGTCCCCCTCTGAACACTCAGGGCTAGAGTTTCCCTGCTGCCCAGAGAGCGGCAGCTTGGGGAAGGGGGGGGAGGGGCTTGAACTGGTTGGCTGCATCCAGGTGGCGCGTGAGGGTCCGTAGGGAAGGGGACGGCCCGGCAGGGCGTGACTCCGTGGCCCTCTTCACGCATGACAACATGCACACAGGACGGGCACAGGTGTCGGGGGCGGTGAGGAAGTAGGCAACCGGGGCGGTGGGCAGCCTAGGGCATCTCTGGCAATCTCCCCAACGGAGTGTTTAGCCACAAAGGGAAGAGCAATTAAAGCTAATCGCTCTGACAGCCTGGGGGCCAGACTCGTCGAGAAACAAAACCCACACATTCAGCACGTTTCTCGAACTCCCCGGGGCCTCGCCCCATCCTGCTTTCGCCTGCTTTCGCCGGGTCCTGGCTCTCGGAGCCCGTGCCGCCCAGCCCCCAGCCCTCTTCCCACTGCTCTGGCCACCTCGGCCTCGCTTCCTCCCCTCCCGTCCCCGACTGTGTCCCTGTCCCTCGCACACATTCTCCTCATTCTCTCTCTCTCTGACTTGGGCTCCATCCTTGGCTGACTCATACTCATTCTTTTTCTCCCTCTCCTCTTCTCCCACCCCCTCCTCCATCCCTGGGCCACTCGGGGCGCAGAAACCAGCCGCTCCCGGCACCTAAGTGGACCTGGGGGGGGGGAGGGCAGAGGCCGCAGCAGCCCCTTACCTTCCCGGCTCCCCCAGCGTCGGGGCGCCAGGCGGGCTCACTCACTCCGGATCCCGTCTCCCTGTCCCTCTGTCTTAAAGAGGGGCAACCTGAGGCCCAGGGCTCGGAGACTGTGCCCAGACAATCAGGGTGGCCTGGGGACAGGGGCCCCCACTCAGCTGTCCCGCAGACAGATGTTCTCCCAGGGGACGTGCACATGGAGGCCGTGGGGGGAGGGGGTGGATGTGTAGTGCAGGGACGTTTGTGATTTGCTGTGTGCGAAGCGATGTGTGGAAGAGTCACATGGGTGTGTGTCACCGTGTGTGCTGGCGTGTCTCTCGTAGGTGTGCGTGTCCCTGTCGCTTCCGACACGGACTGGAGGAAATTAGGGCTTTCGCCTTTGCTGCTCCTCCCCGCCCCCGGCTCCCGCCCCCCTGCCCCGGACACGCGCCCGCCGGTCCCCCGGTGGCCCCCCGCGGGCCGCGGCGGGGGTCCTGGCCGAGCCGGCCCGCGCGGGAAGCGGGCTCCCGGCCGAGCGTCCCCGGGCCGGGCCCCGCACCCCGCACCCCGGCCGCCCCCCGCGGCCCCGGGTCGCCGCCCCTGCGCGCCCGCCCGGCCCCGAGCCCGACCCCGAGCCCGACCCCGGCCCCGACCCCGGCCCCGGCCCCGGCCCGCCTCTCACCGCCGCGGGCTGAGCGCTCAGGGCGCGGCTCTCCGGCGTCCCGGTTCCTGGGCAGCGTCCGGAGCCTCCTCCTCGGCTCCCGCCGCTCCTGCCGCCGCCGCCGCCGCCGCCGCTTCCGCCCGCCGAGCCCGAGTCCGAGCCCCGCGCGCCCCGCCCGGCCGGCCGGTGACGTCACGGCGGGGGCGGGGCGGGGGCGGGGCTTGAGGGAGGGCCGGCGGGTGGGCTGCCGAGGGCCGCTGCCCGCGCCCCCGGGGACTGCGGGACCCGGCCCTCGGGTTTCGTTCTTTCCCAGCGGGACACCCTCGTCGCCCGGTTCCCTTTCGGTGGCCGCGGCGGCTGGGACCCTGGGGAGCACAGAGTGCGTTAGGGTTTAGGCGTCCGGCGGGCCTCGGGCCTCTGATCCTCTTAGCTGGCTGACCTGTGTTTGGAAAAACCTCTCTCCTCCCCTTCTGGGTCAGGGGACCCGCTAGCGAGGGATCGGAGGCTGGCTCGGGCTTCTCCACATTGGGGGCGGGGGCGTGGGTAGGGATGCAGGCGGGAAGCAACACGGGGCGTCGTCCCCTTGACCTGGAGCCCCGGATCTTCTCTCCTCAGGGGTGATGCCCCGTTGTGTGCCTCTCACCTTTCCCGAATATACCGCCCTCCTGCCTTCCCCCCACCATGATGTAATTTTATTTTCTGGGGAGGAAAAGAGCAGCAGTGAGCTCAGCATGCAAATATAGACATCTTGCAACGCCGCACTTAGCTCTGTCTCCTAGCTCTGCCTCTCTGCCCAGGCCCAGCACCCGGCGGCGGCTCTCAACTTCCTCTCCACCCCTAGGGACTTTCCTCCCCCAGATTCTCAGCCAGACTGAAAGAGGGAAGGAAGAAGTGGGGAAGCATCTGTCTGCACCCCCATCTCCAGCCTGAGGTCTCTTGCCTCAACTCTGGCAGGGTCTGGCCCTGGGAAGAGGTCCGGGCCCCACCAGTTCCCCCGGCGACCTCTGGGAACGATCGCCCCGGCTTCCCTCGGTTCTGGCCTGGCAGAGCCGGATTGGCCTCCGGGACCCCTGCTTTCTTGGTCTACACTGCCCCAGAAAGAGGCTCAGGCTCCTGGCGTCTTGGGTTTTCCATAGGCCTTCTCTCTGCTCTTCAGTGGCCCTCTCCTGGCACCACACTTCCAGAGTAAGACCACCTCGTAATCTGCCTTTGAAGATATCTCATTTGTTCTGCGTTATAGGACCGAACATCATTTCACTGACCTGTCGTTAAGACTCAGAGAGACTCAATGGTGTGTCTGTAGTCAGTGACAGGCTCAGATCTTCCCGAGGCAGCAGGCACGGGGGACTGGGGCTCCGTGCTGGCTCCCGTCCTTTCTTGGGTGGTTTATGCCTCTGAGACTCAGTGTCCTCACCGGTGAGATGGGGACGCTGATGCCCGTCTGCCAGGGCTCTTCTGAGATTCAGAAATCGTCTCTGAGGACTGGCACAGAGGGGGGCTTGAAACCTAGACTAAGCTTCTAGTTAGTGTGGGACCTCCCAGTGACCTGTACTAGATCGTAAGCTCCCTGTTAGAATCGCATCCGCCCAGGGCCCACAGCACGGATTAGACTGAGCATTAAATGGTTACCAGTTGGGTAAAAACATGGTCTCTGCGCCACACTCCTGCGCCTTCCTTAGGAGCATGTCCCGGGTTTGTCTGTAGAGGTGACGCTTCGGTAACCTCGTGTCTCCTTCTTCCATACCGAGTGGCCCCCTAGTCTCTCAGCAGCACCTTTCCACCTGACCCATGACAACTGTCCCATCTGTGAGTTCTGGGCGCGGTCAGTAGCTTGGTTCCGCGACTCGACGCCTGGCTCCCTTGCCCATACGCCAGCCTGGGCTGTGCCGGACAGAGTGCGGACCCCTCCAGGCAGGAACCCCGGCAGCCCAGATCCAGGGCCGGGGGAGGATCCTGAGTGTACGAAACTCAATGTCTCCTCTCTATTTGGGACCACGACTCGGGGCCACGCTTCCCCAATTCTACCTTGACTCTCCTGGTGGCCTCTGAGTGTGAGAGTCCCCTCCCCTCCCCCTGCGCATCCCCCTGGGCACTGCCACAGGATTGAACTCAAACTCTGCCACCCGCCATGCCCACCCATCCTCGCGGCCACCCCTGGAACATCCGTCTCTGCTTGTGTCTCTGGTCTCTCCTGTGCCCCCCCACCCCCCCGCATGATACACATGAAAAGCACCTGCCCGTGCTTTTCAGGTTTCCCACTGACTGCAAGGTGCCTTCCCGAACTCCTTGGCCCCGTCGGACCCCACTCTTGATCGAAGGCCTAGAAAAATGCTCACTTTATGAAGCCATCAGAGACCCCTGTGACCTCTCTCTTCTGAGCCATCCTGCTCCTTTGTTCCTTCTTCCAACAGACGTTCGTTAAGCGCCACGTTTTGTGCGCCAGGCCCTGTGGGCACGGGGGCAAGGGGCCCCCAGTCCAGCGGGGGAAGACAGGCGTGTATATGACGATCTAGGGTAGGACACGCTGAGGACTGGAGTAGGAGCGTAGAGAGCTTGCGGCGTGACCCCAGAGGAGGGAACCGCAGGAGGGGCCGCCTCTGGGAAGGCCTCACCGAGAAGGTGCTATTTGGGCTCAGTCCTGACATTCAAATAAGAGCTGCAGGGGGGGTGCTATCAAGCAGCCCGTAATCACTTAATTACTCATTGCTTTGTGTTTGTCTTCAATTGTTTAGTTGCTCGGCTCGACTTCCCAGGGAGGCTAATCAGCTCGGGAGCAGGGACGGCCCGGCCCTCTGTCTTCTCCCTGAGCCTGTGAGCAGTGAGCAATGCTGGACAAACACCATGTGCTGGGGGGCGGGGTGGGGGTGGAAGCTTGTTGACTAGTAGCGGATAAATAATCCACTCTCCTCTGGGACGACTGCCTGGAGGGAGCCCCCGCTCCTTCTATCGGCGCCCTCACAAGGCACCCACACCTAACACTCCCCCCCCCCCCCCGCCACCCCGTCCTCCGGCTGCCCCTCTCCTGCCACGGGGTGAGGCCTCCTCAGCAGACACTGGTTCTTGCTGCCCCAGATCCTTTATTGAGGCCTCTCATTTGACCCAAATACATTAACAAGAGATGGCTGAGAGACAGCCCCAAACACAGGGCCCGCCCTTCCTCCTGGCCAGGGACAGGCCGGTCAGAAGGATGCAGGATTTGAGAGTGCGGGGAAGAGCGTGCGCGGGTGGAGGGAACCGAGGAGGAAGGAGTCCCAGGAAAGATTGTACGGACTGATGGACGAAACGAATAGCGGGCCCAGGGCCACCGTGGGATAGGACACGAGTCAGCTGAGGCGCCCGGGCTGGCACGCGGGTTAAGAGTGGGATCCGTCCTCGTCCGGTGAGGGTCAGGGGCTCAGCTCTCAGCCGGCGGACCCCGGCGTGCCCCAGGGCAGAGAGTGACCCGGTGTCCCTGGAGGGGCCCAGGGAGGGACAGGGGAGGCAGAAGAGATCACGAGGAGGAGAGCGGGCGGGCTGGGACGCGGCGGCCACAATAACTAGTCGTCGTCATCGTCCTCCTCCTCGTCGTCGTCCTCTGTGTTGATCTCGCCCTCCAGCACGTCCTCTAGCCAGTCCTCCAGCTCCTCAGCCGAAGGCAGGTCCTCCTCGTCGTCCATCTCCAGCCACACGCTGTCCGCCTGAGTGAGGCACACACAGGGGACCCGAGCTAAGCCCCACTCAGGTCTTCAGACCCGTCACAGGGCTCCCCGAGTCCTTGCCTACATCCTCGTCCCTTCCCTGCACCTGTCACGGCCGGGAGCGGGGCGGGGGGGCGCTGTTCAGGTGGAGGTCTGGGCTGGGATAGCGATGGAGAAAGTGGCTTGGCGAGGAGACCTTCTCCCTCAGCCTCTCCAACACACTCGCCGTGCCCTTGACGAGGGACCACTGGTGGCTCCTCGTGGCCGGAGAACAGAGCCAGCAGCCCTTCAGATCAAGGCTTTCCTAACCTGCTTTCCCAGCACCGTCCGCAGAAACCTCTCGACTCTCACGCCATAAGAAACAAAACAGCGACAACAAATGACCTGCCCTTTCCAGAACCTGGTATTCGTTTCCCTACTTTTGACTTTTGGCACTAACTTTCCCATCGGTCTGGGGGTGGCTTCTCACAACTTCCACGTGGGGGACTCCTATAGGTCGTCCAGGCTCCGCTTTAAATGCCACCCCTTTGAAACCCTTCTCTCGGATTCTCTGCAGCAGAAGCAGCTTTGATTTCTGTGCCTCCCTGGCATTTTATGGGGCCCTTTACGATAGAGTTTACGAGATCCGGCCGCGTGGTTAACAGAACACCTGCCTCCCCCGTCGGACTGACAATTGTATTAACGAAAAGACTGTGGCTCCACTCAGTTCGCCTCCGCGAGCACGTCTGAGGCACCTGCCACGAGGGAGCGAGAAGCTTTCTGCCCTCAAAGGGCTCGGAGTCGGCTGGGAGGGGCAGGCATAACACACAAAGAGCCACAGAGAAGTCACGTTCTCAATGCCAAGTGGGCGCTGGGAGTGGCGAGGAGGGGTGGGACTCCAAACGGGGGCTCTGGACAGACTTCGTGGAGAAGACGGGCCGTGACCCGGGCCTTGAGGATGAGAAGCCAGTTCCAGCAGGGGTGTGTTCAGGGCCCGAGTCCCCCCCCCTCCCCGCAGCCATGAGCCCGGCCGCGTCTCATTCCTCTGGGCGGGGTTCAGTGCCCAGTCAGCAGAGCAGGGGACGGGAGCTGGGCCGGGAAGCAGAGTCAGGGGCCAGCGGGGCACGAGGGAAGGAGACTCACGTCAGTAACGTTGACGACTCCTATCTGTGGGGCCGACAGGTCGATGTCAAACGTCTTCTCCCAGTATGGCACCAGCTGTGAAGAGAGCATGTGTGGTTAGTTAACATGAGTCCAGGAACACACGAGTCCCGGAGGGCGAGCGCGAGGCTCAGTCCAGGGGTAGGGGAAGGTCCCCGTGAACCCATGTGGATGGGGGACAGGCCCAGCCGTAAGGCCCAAAGGGAAGGAGCGGAGGTAAGCAGAGACAGGGAAAAATCCCAGAGGGAAAGAAAGTATCAGGAGGGTCGGCTGGAGACATTGGCCTTTCCTTTCCGAGGAAAACTGTGTGGCACACCCCTGTTTCCTGAGCCTTGATCTGTTACTGCGTGACCTTGTGACCTTGGGCAAGTCACTCCTCGATGACCCTCAGCTTCTACACGTCTAAACTGAGGTCATTATCCCTGGTCATTACCAACGTCCCTCACGTTTCCATTCGTTCACGCTTTCAACAATGAGTATTGGGGGGGGGGGTGCCTGGGTGGCTCTGTTGGTTAAGCATCAGGCTTCGGCTCAGGTCATGATCTCAGTTTGTGGGTTCGAGCCCCGCATCGGGCTCCGTGCCGACAGCTCGGAGCCTGGAGCCCGCTTCGGATTCTGCGTCTCCCTCTCTCTCTGCCTGTCCCCTGCTCACGCTCTGTCTCTCTCTCTCTCTCTGTCTCTCAAGAATAAATAAAAAATGTCAAAAAAATTAAAAAAATAAGTAAACATTAACGAGCGCTAGGTGTTGGGGATCCCGCTGGGCACAAAGCTGTCCCCCGACAATGGGATCCCTGTGCTTTGACTCTGTGATTGTGTAGACCCACCTGCAGAATAGGGTGTCCATCTGCCCCCCCCCCCCAAAACTCTGGGCGTTTGTAGGAGAAGTCAGCCCTGGGCACACGAGCTACCCGCCTAGCCTCTGCTCTGGGAATCGGGTGCCATGTTCTGTGAGATTCACTTCCCATCCTGCTTCCCCTTCTCAGGGTGCCTTTCCTGCCCGCGGCGCCCTTGAACCTGTACTGGACATAACCTCCCGAGGTCCTCGAGCCAGGAGTTGGGGCCGGGACCCTGAAGGAAGCTCGTCTCAGAAATGGCCACCGTGAGGCGGGGGGTGGGGGTTAGGAGAGCCGTGCCCCTCACCAGTGGGAAGTCGTCGGGGTCGATCCAGATGATGCTGAGGTCGGGGTTGTCAGTGTTATCTTGAGCCACGGACTTGAGCGTCTCCAAGAACTCGTAGCCATCTTGTAGGGAACACAGGGAAGAAGTGTCAGGTGGGGCAGGGGAGAAGGGGACACGGAGGCGGCGGGCGTCCTGACGGCCCCCCACTGCCCGCCATTGCCCGCGGATCCCCAGGAATGCCTCCTGTGGAAGCCTGTTCACTCACAAACACCCGCGTCCCCCTCTCACCGGTGCCCCCCCATCCAATCCTGCATTCCTCCCTCACCAGGATCGGCTTCCTCTGCGAAGGCCACAATGTGAATTCCGTCCATGTCGTCTTCCTGTTAGGGGGAGGGGGGCTTAGCTGTGCTCCCCGAAGTTAGAGAGCCAGACACACCCTACCTCTTCCTTGAACCCGAGTTGGATGGGAATCCAGCTTCTGGATTCCAGGACAGGCACGTCCTTGGGGTGGTGGCCCTGTCCAAGGGACACGGCTCGCTTCAGCGCCAGGGCCCCCACAACTCTGTTGCAAACCCGCTAGCCCCAGATCTCGGGGCTCCCCCCCCCGTTTTCTTTAACAGCTTTTGTGTGTCTCCCAGTTTGTGGCGTGTCCTTCGGAACGAAACCCTCCGCACTCTGCCGCTGCATCGATTTCCTACAAGCGAGGGCACAGCAGGTGGGAATATTCCCAGGGCTTGAGTCCTCAGTCACCCCTGCTCCCCTAGGGGCCTGGCCCCATCCAGGGGACACTCACCCAGGTTTCATACATGCTCTCGGGCTTCAGCTTCCTCAGGGTGGATCTGGAAGAGACCGTCACCACTCAGTGGGCGACAAGGATGCCCTCCCAGGGGGCCCTCGCAGCGGAGGCTGCCTCTGGGTCAAGCCTCGGGCACAGCCGGCTTGTAGCCCAGAACAGAGCCATCTGGCAAAGTCTAAGCTCTGGGCACCGGGCCCAGATCATTGCCTGGTTAAAGCAGGTGGGAGAACCCAGAGTGGGCCAGCGGACTGGGAGAGAAATCTTTGGAAGAAAGGTAAGACCTGGGCGTCTGGGCATCCACTCGTTCACTCATTACAGCTGAGAGTCTCTGAAGTTCTAGGCCCCAGGCCAGGTGCCGTGCCGATGGAGCTGGACGAAGCTGACCGGCCCTGCCCCGGTGAAGGGGACCAGAGTCTAGCGGGGGGAGTGAGAGTTGGTGGCGTTTATACCGATGAGTGGGTATTTCCAGTTGTGGAGTGCAAGCAGGGCCTCTCGGCCTCAGCACCACTGACATGTGGGACCGGACAATTCTGTCGCGGGGGGCTGTCCTGGGGGCACTGGAGGAGGTCAGGCAGCGCCCCCGCTTCTACCCAGCAGCGCTCTCCTCAACTGGAAATGTCTCCCACGCGGCCAGTTGTCCCCTGGAGGGCGAAGTCCTCCCCCACCTCACCCCTGTCAAGAACCACTGGTGCAGGGCGACGACGAGGAAGGACAGAGCCAGATCTGGGTTAGGATCCCATTCTGACACCCACTACCAGTACCCGTGGGGTCTGTTGACCCTGCTCCCCACCTCCTGTGTTCCTCCACGAAGCTGACAATCTCTTCCTCGCTGTTGGGCTTGTCTGGGATGGTCACGGGCTCTTCCATGAAGGCCTCGTAGAAATCAATCTCATTCAGCTTCAGGGTCAGCTTCTTTGCCACCTTTGGGGGAGGGGGTGGGGGGAGTGGAGCAGGGGGATGTGGGTCACGGGGCGAGGCAGCGTCACGGGGAGCAGCCCTTAGAAAGGAGGTCAGACAGCCTGGGCCCTTGTCACTGACACTGTGACAATGGACAAGTGTCTTGACCGCTCTGGGCTTTGGCTGAACGCTAGAGGGGTGGGTTAGGGAATCTCAAATCTTTGGGGCGCGTGCGAGAGGCCTGAGGTGGGGGTGGGGTGAGGAGTGTCCTGTGTAGGGAGGGACCGTAGGTTCTGGGAGAGAGGTCTGGAGGGCAGCTGTGGGAGCGAGGGGGACCCCATACGGCCGCGGGGAGGAGAACCTTGCTGTCGAAGGTGGCGAAGAAGGGGATGTAGGGGTGAAACTCCTCCGCGGCGTCCTCGTAGGCCTTGTAATCTGAAGGAGTAACTCGGAGTCAGTCTCTGGGGAGGCCAGGGTCGGCCGGGGAGCCACGTCCCCTCTGTTTCTCCCCAAGGCTCCTTCGGCCAGAGGGGTTCGTTCTGAGACGCCACCCCTCAGTCCTCTGAGAGCAGCTGCACTTCAGCGGGGAAGGTGGGGCGCTGGGGGTGCCCATCTGGGAGCCCCCAGTGCAGGTGGGTCGGAGAGAGGAGGGCGTAGAGATGGGGAGACAGTGGGCCGAGTGGGGGTTAGGGGGACAGATAAAACGGGGGTCCAAGGAGGGACACCTGGGAGTTACCCACGCTCTGAATCTTTGCTCTTGAAGTAGCCAATGAGCTTGATCTCGTCCTCAATGTTCTCAAATGCCTGCAGCTCTCGTTCACCCTCGATCAGTTCCACGGGGTCCTCTAGGACCTGGAGGAGTGGGGCCAGCGGCGAGAGTGTGAGTTCTCTCCTCGCTGGAAGGAGGAGGAGAGGGAGGAGGGAGGCAGGGCTGAGAGGGAGGCAGGGGCTGTCCATCACCTGCAAGCGTGTGTGTGTGTGTGTGTGTGTGCGCGTGTGTGCGTGCATGCACATGTGCATGGCTGGACTCGGTCGGCGAAGGGTGTCAAGACTTAAAGCCACGCCGTTAGGGGCAGGGGACCCTCACATCGAGTAGAAACTCCACCAGGGTGTCAGCAGAGAACTCGCCATCGTACTCGATGACTTCGTCTCCCTTGAACACGTAGATGCTGTCTTCTTCCGTGAGTCCTGGCGAGCCAGAGCCAGAGGTGAGCCCGGCCGCCGGGCTGCCCACTGGTCCAGGGCCCGCGCCAGCGTCCCTGGACCCCACGTCCTCCTCTCCACTCTCCCTTCCCCCGCCCCTCTCCCCTCCCTTCAGACCCCACAGCCCTGGGATCTGTGCCGTTGGCTCTAGTCCAGGCGGCTCTCCAGGGGGTGTGTGTGGGGGGGGCAGGGGCTCTCCGGGAGAAAGTGGGATCAGCGGGGGGTGGGGGGTGTTAAGGGGACATAGGGAGATGTGGGGTCTAACAAGGTGTCCCCCCTTCCCTGGCTTCCTTCACCTCCTGGGAGGACTCGGGCCGCTCGCTGCCAGTCCAGCCCTCTAACCCACTGCTATTACCGACTAGATGACTTCATCACTGACCGTCCTCCCCAGCCACACCCGGAGCCCAGTTCTGGCCTGTGCTGCTCCCTGGTGGCCGGTGTATAACCCCCGGGGCCCCAGCTCTGGACGGAGGGGTGTGACTGAGCCTCTCCAGCCTCGCCGCCGGTGGTGTTCCCTGGCGTCCCCTTTCCCCCAGCACCTAGCCCTGATTCTTAGGTGAGTTTAAAGGCCACCCGCCCCCCTTTCTGGGATTTGAGCCTGGGTCTCTCTAAGGAGTAAAGGAGATGCCAGAACCCCAGCCATAATTGTCCCAATTTCGGTCTCCCCGCCCCCACCTCCGACTCCATTCCCAGTGGGCACCGTGGGGCCCTTGGCCTAGACGAGGGCTGCCCTCCGAGTCGCCGGCCTGGGCCCCGTCCCACACTCCAGGCCTCCCCTGTCCCACACGCTGCCTCCCCCCTGCCGGTCCCTTACCTAGTTTCTTGGCTACTGCCGCGTCCTTCTCAGAGTCCACCAGCCCGAAGCCAACGCCCTTGTCTTCCAGGACTTGGGCCGCTAACTGGAGGGAACGAAGGGTTAAAGTCGGCTCCAGGATTCTGTTCCCATCTCGGGCGGCTTCCCCGGCGGGGTCGTTTGGGGAATAGAAGACTTGCCCTGGGTGCGGCGCGAGGATCCGGGGCCTCTCCCCGCGCCCTGCAAGCCTACCCCTTTGGTCTGCGGTCCAGTGTTGGCCCCTGACCCCTACGTGGCCCTCGTCGGTGTGCTTCTGATCCTGCCCTTGAAGGTGTGATCCTTCCCGGTTCCTGAGGGGGTTCCTGAGGGAGGCCCTGCCTGCAGAGTGACTGAGGCCCTGCCCCCCACCCTGATTGAAGGCCACGCTCCGTGTGGGGTGACATTAGAAGTCCCTGAGTAACCCCCACTGGGGAGAGCTTTGGAGGGCAGGAGGGTGTGGGGGGAGTCTGGTCACGTCCCTGAGGAGTGGGGAAAGCCAGAGGGTCATGGCGGCCACCTCTTGTTACCTTCAGAGGCAGAGACTCCAGCAGGCCCTAGAGGGGACCCAGGCAGGGCACTCCTCCCCCTCTTTACCCCAGCCCCTCACCCCCACGGGACCCTGCCCCCTCGGCCTCCCGGCTGGACCCTGGAGCCCGATGCACTCTGCTGAGGGCGCCCCACCCAACAGACCCTGGTGCCGGATCCTCAGGAGGATGGGGAAGGGAGGCTGCTGGCAGGTGGATGGCCAGAGATGTTGAACGCTCAGGATAAAAATACTCAGCGCATTAATCAGATGGCAGGTTCTAGCAGCCACAGGGACACACACACACACACACACACACACACACACACACGGGAGCCTGCGGTCCTTCCTCCGGGCGGGCCGAGGCCCATCCATACTGCCAAGGGCTGCAGAAGCTTGGGTGAGAAGACATCCTTATCCCAGGATGGAGAGCGTGTGTGACCACACGTCCCAGTTGTCCCCAGACACAAACTTTTGCTCTCGTTCTGAAGTCCACTTGGGGGTGGGAGGAAGCTTCCCGCAAAGAGAAGCGGGGGGAAAGGCATTCTGCAAGAATTTTCCAACCAGGGCATGCAGCCTGGCCCAGTCTGGGCAGGGAGAGGGAGCGAGGGAGAGGGAGCGAGGCCACGGTGGTCTCCGTGAAACCTCCAGCCGGTAAGTGGATGCAAACGAATGTCGATGAATGTCGATGAATGTGCAAACGAATGTCGATGGCATTTAAAATTCATACCGGGCGGGTCTCCTTGGGGTGCAGCAACTAGACCGGGGCCACAGCGCCCCACAGTGCGGCTCTTCCCCTGTCCTCTGAAGAGCGTCCCTTTCCTTTTTGGAGCCCCCCTTCCAAGGACACCCGGTTCCTGGCCAAACCCAGCGCTTCGCGGCGTGGAGGCAAGGTCTCCCCGCAGCCTCTCTGGCCCACGACGGCCTGACTGGGGTGGGACTTTGGGTTCCAAGTCTCCTTTCTCTTGTGGCGAGGGCCACACGCCCTTGTGTCCACTGCTGTCCCTCGCGCCCCCCCCCCCCCGGGCCCCCTCAGAGGCTGCGCGCACTCCCCGGCTGGGGCTCGTGGCGGGGGGGGGCGGGCGTGCCCCGTGGGCCTGCGGAGCCCCCCCACTCACCTCCAGGATCAGCTCTTCCATTTCGAACTGTCTCTGGGAGGCCTTGTCGTCCTCAGGGGGCTCGTGGTAGAGCAGCGCCAGCACCTCGTACTTCTTGAAAATGTTCTTGTAGTTCTTCGCGTTGACGTTGACCACGCGGTCCACACCGTCGTACTCGGGGAAGTCCAGCCCGTCCTCCCCCCGCACCCCCGGCCGGGGTGTCCCCAGCAGCAGCAGCAGCAGCAGCAATGCCAGCCGCGGGCCGGGCACGGCCGCGGCCCCCATCCTGTCTGCAGTGCCCATGGACGTCGCGGGGTCTGGGTCGGGTCGGCTCTCCCGGTCCAGAGGAGGGTGGCCGGGGCAGGGAGGGGCCCTGGGTCCTGAATCCCCGCTTAGGGGCTCACGGTGGGGGCGGGGTGGGGAAGGGCCCAGAGCAGTGGACAGAGGACACTGCTGGGTCCCGGACAGGCTGCCGACAGAGCCAAGAGCGAAAGGGTCAGGAGGAGGGATAGGAGCAGGGGGCGGGGAGGGAACCAGAGCCGGCCCCGAAGTTGGCACCCGTCGGCCCCCACCTGGTCCCATCTAAATATGTCTCTGGGCCTGGCAGGAGAGAGGATAACCTTCTGAGGCCAGGGCAGCTCCGCGAGGGCCGAGACCCTCCCACCTCCTACACCTCACCCCGCCCCCCCGGCCTCCCAGAGCCCCTCCCCCACCCCTTCCCCGCCGTCCAGGACTCCTCAGCACGGTCCCCACGCGGGCCTAGAAGCTCATCGCCATATTAAGAAAGGAAAAGGCCTGAGCTAAAAATAAGACCAGATGAGTCGGAGGTAAATGATGCTGGGCTGGGGGAGGGGAGGTGTGGGGTAATTAGGGAGAGCCCGGGGAGGGCCAGGGTACTCGGACTGAGGGGAATGGGGGTGGAGAGGAGGGATTCTGGGTCGGAGATTGAATTCACGAATACAGAGCACGAGGGGCACAAACGCTGGATTGCCTCCCCGTCGTGGTCGGAAAACCCGGGAAGCTCCTCCGGACGAGGTCTGTTTGCTCGATCCCGCGGGCGGAGGGGGCCGTGAAAAGCAAGCGGGCTGCAGAAAGAGACCCCTTTGCACTTCCCTTCAGAGAGCCAGGACCAGGGATGAGGTCATTCTCTGAATAAAAGATGGAGCCTCGTCCAGGACTGGCCACCTGGCTCGGCCCCAGCCAGTTTCCTGTGCTTCACTCAACACTCCTCAGTCGGGACGCAGGGAAGGACGGGGCGGGCGGGGGGCAAGGAGCCCTGGCTCCCGTCCACCCTGCAGACGTGCGAGGCGGGGGTTTCTCTCCTCGAGGAGGCCCAGGAGAGGAGGGGAACCGCCCGGCCGCCTCCTGCCTCCTGCCTCCTGCTCGTGCTCTGCACTCCCATCAAAGGGGACCCGGTTCTCCAGGGCACGCGGGGAGGGAGGCTTCCCCAGGCTGGACCACGATGCATTCTCGCAAAGGGGATCAGGTGTAAACGCCAGGGGACAGGTTAAAACCCGAAGAGGTGGGACCTCGACCCGAACCCCAGCCGAGGAGGTTGATTCATTCTGTGCACCTGAGAGTTGGTGGGAGGAGGGACTCTAACTTCCTGCGCCCCAGCCTGGGGGACGAGCACCAGAGAGGAGCTCCGCTCTAGGCTCCTGGGAAGGAAGGACCCTCTTCTCGGCCTTCCAGGGCTCTTACCATGCACAGGGAAACTGAGGCACGAGGGAAGCCAGGGAAGAGGCTGGATCAAAGTCAGAAGTCCTACCTTCCCACCCTGAGGGATCTCCGACTTTGGAGAAACAGGGTTTAGTTTGCACCCAGGCAGGGGCGTGACATTATCTTAGGAGGAATAACTTTGCCCCCTCCTGTGGGGTGGACCTTGCACAGCTAAGCAAGGAAGGCCACAGAAAATCTCAAGAATGTGGCAGGAGTGGGTCCAAGAGAGACAGCTGTCACTGGAGCAGGAGAGGCCGGAGCTAACCTGAGCGGGGCTGGTGGGAGCTGGGGAGGCCTCAGAACGTTTCTCCTGGTCTCACAGGAGAGCCGCGGACGTGCCCACAGCCCCGCAGCCAGAGGGCAGGAGGGAGGGCCGGGACTTCTTCCCTCCGCCGCATGTTGGTGGGGGGTGAGACCCTGGAACACCGGCCCTGTCCCCCAGGACGCTGACCTCCTGCTCCCCCAAGGATGTGAGACGGGGCGAAAAGGTGACCTTGGCCCCGCAGCCCCCCCACCTTCTCCCACTTCGTTCCCACTCCCTGCCCTTGGCCCTCCAGGCCTAGCCAGTCCTTCCCAACAGCTGTACCCTCCCCTCCTGCCCCCTGCCTGCTCTCCCTGCTGCTGTGTTCCCTACTTTCTGCTCTGTCCCTTCTCTCTGAGCCCCTGCCTTCAGGCCCTTGGACTTGTAAGCCTCAGCCGCTGATATCAAATGACCCTGAGTTGGGGCCTCTGTATTTTTAACCCACCAGACACCCGAGGCTCCTGCTACTGAAACCCGAGGAGCTGGCCCCTCCGTGCTCCCCGTGCTCTCCGTGCTCCCTCACTCCCACACCCTGGCCCCTCTGTCCTCCAGGTCTGGTTCAGCCCTGTCAGCAGCAGAGAAGGACCCCAGGCGGATATAGCCCTGTCCCTAGGGGACCTGGTGCTGGAGGGGGGAGGTTGACAGGCGGGAGAGAACTCAGGAGGGGAGGAGTGGCTGGTGACCCCCTACGATGGCTTCCTCTTTGCCAGCCCACGGCCTCTCGTTCCCTAGAACCGTCCGCGGACCTTCCTCCCTCGCCGTCCTTTTGTTCTGTTTTGTCTTTTGGTTTTTGTTTTGTCGGTGTATATTTTCGGCCCAGCCCACGCTGGGGGACTAGTCTGTGGGTGGTTAAGGGCACAGGTTTTGGAATCCGACAGACCTTGGTTTCCTCATCTAAGAAACAGGGTGGCTGATAAGAATCTGTTTGTTGTGTGAACTCGCGGATGGGGCGTGCGAGCCCCTCGTCCCACTGCCAGGCACGTGTGCTCTCACTTAACACATACGCTTTGTTTTTGGTGACAGTCTACGACTTCCCCCAGCTTTCCTTAGCATTTTCCCCAGCCCTGCGGGCTTTGGGGACACGGCCCCTGAAGACGTGTGCCAATGAGCTGACCTGCAGCGTGAAGCCCAGGGAGCAAGAGCCAGCAAATGGGTGAAGGGGGAGGGGCCGCCTCCGAGGGAGACACTCCCAGGCTCGTCTTCCTCCTCCACCTGCGACCAGCCCGGAGCCTGGCGGAGACCAGGATTTGGGGAATGTCTGTCACCCTGTGCAGAGCCTGGGGTGCGAGGGGCAGGGGCGCTTCACCCACAGTCAAGGCTCCAGGGATCCAGAATGGGGTGGGGTCAAGATGGCCCGACAGCGGGGCGCGGAGGGCGGACCGGCGGCCCCGTCGCCAGAGGAAGGCATTCACCACTCGCCGTGTGACACTTCTCAGGTCCTGTCTGGACCTCAGGCTCTTCATTGACTTCATAAGGTCTTTTCTAGCGCTAAAGTTCCATGAGGAGTCCAACCGCCAGCCGGGACGTGACGCCTGCGGCCCCCTCTCTAGGCGGTGGCTCCGCTGTTTCTCCCTCGCCTGCACCCGTGTCTCTGATCCTGCTTGACTTGTCCTGGCCTTGTTTTCCTCCACATCTTCAGACTCGAAGTTGGGGGCTAGCCCTCGAGGGGCAGGGATGCTTGAGTCCGACCCCCGCCCCGCCTCCACTTGGTCCCCGAAAGACTGCCCTGCGGGGCTCCCGTGGAGATCTAGGGGGACGGTGGCACGATAACCCCCTGTCTCCAGAAACCAGACAGACGCATCCAGCCGGGTGAGGGCCATTGCAAACATTTACTCTCTAGACTGGCAACTGATTCAACAGGACAGTGCCTTCCGCTGGGCTTCCCGTCCACCCCCCCGGTCTCCTAGCCCCAGTGCCCTCAGCGCAGCCCCAGGCTCGCCTGTCCCTAGCGTCTCTGCTCCACTCGCCCCCCCTCTCCCATGTGCCGAGCTCGTCACCCCAAACCCCCACCCGGCCCTGGGACAGCCGTCATGTGAAGCTCTTCCTGTGCCGAGTTCAGTAATAGGTCTCTCTCTCCAGCCAGCCTGTGGAAGAGAGGACACCGGAGTGAACTGGGGACGGGGGAGGGGAGGTCTGGGGGGGCGGGGCGTGAGGCACGAGGGGGCCGAGGACAAGGTGGGAGGCACCGCGGACAGGAAGGAGCAGAGCCGGGAGGCCAGGACCACGGGGCCTGTCTGGCAGCAAAAACCCGGGGGCAGTGGGGTGGGGGGGCAAGGGGCCCGCGGCAACAGGGCAGGAGGGGAGAGCCAGTGGGGAGGCCGGTGACTGCTGAGAGCAGGGCGCAGGGAGCCTCACCGCCAGGATGACGACGGATGATGAGCCTTCGGATTTCATCGTAGATAAAGATAAGAGCGCTGTAGGGAGTGGCGCAGAGCCACCAGGCTGTTCTGTAGGGAGTAAGGGTTGGTCAGTGGGGCAGCGAGGGAGGGGCCAGAGGAAGCAGGTGCAGAGGACAGCGCACAGAACCGTGTGACCCGTTGTGGTGTGTAGGGTTGAGCCCTACCTTTCAGGAGGCCCGAGCCTGGTGGGGGAGGGAGGAGACAGAAACACAAGCAGCCACTGATAACAGAACGCGACAAACGCCGAGTTAGCGGCACACGCGGTGTTCCTGGCTTCTGTGGAGTCGCTCAGGGCGACCCCTGTTGCCCTGCAGGTAGTCGGGGCCTTGCGCCCACACAGGGGAGGTTGTCTGAGTAGGACGCGTCTACCGGAGTCTAGACGTGTGGGGGCATTTCACCAAGGGATGGATATACGTGTCCATATGGCAAACACGCGGAAAGTTCTTCTGCCGGTTGACCCTCTTCTGTAACTAGAGGCCGGGGAGAGAGACTCTGGGGAGGAGTCAAATCAGAACCACGTCTGTTCCCTTGCGTGACAGACAGGCAGGTGGCCTCGACCAGTGCCGTCTGATGGAAATACACTGCGAGCCACCCGTGAGAGCTCGCGTTTTCCAGTAGCCACATGAAAATAAGTAAAAAGAAACGGGGGCAAGGAATTCTAACAGTGCGTTTTATTTCACCCAGTGTATCCAGAGTATCATCCTTTCCACGTGGAACCAACGTGAACGTTATTAAGGGGATGGTTTACACTCTTCCTTTTGTCCTAAGCCTTCGAGGTCCGGGGGGCACTTCACAATGACAGCGCATCGCATGTCGGACCCTCGATTTTCAAAGGGCCGCGGAAAACGTAGCCCAACCCAAACAGGAAAGGTGTACTGAGTAGAATAATCTCTGACGGCACTTTAGCTTTTAACTCTACGTCAGCTAGCTACAATGGCGGATTCCGTTTATCGGTCTCTCACTAGCCACGTCTCAGGAGCCTGAGAAGGAGGGACGGAAGCAGGGCGGCTGCCATATTGGCCAGCCATATTGGCCTTGGCCGCGGGCTCACTGCACATGCGCACACGCGGTCCCAGACACACAGCCACCCAGTCACTCAACAGCAACTGCCGTGTGTCCGCTCTGTGTCCGCGCGGGTCCTGGGGGAATAAAAGCGATGCCAGGATGGCCTTTGATCTCCAGGAGCTCAGGTGATCAGGGGAAAGAAGGTAGAAAGACACCCAACATGAATACAGTGTTAGGGGATGTGTTGTATGGCCGGGGAGGGTACAGGATGTTTGGGATCACGGTTAATGCTCAACCGCATCTACCAGGACTTGTGTGTTGACATTAATGGCAACAATAATAGAACCACTGCCAACAAAGCTCCCGCCACGACCCAAGGAGCCATGCTTGGTGCATAATATTCTTTCCTTGTGTCATTCTCACAATACTCTGCCAGGTGTGTATGACCAAGACTCTGCAGGGAAAGCTGAGCCTCAGACTGGTTATATACCGTCCAGCACAACACACAGTGGAGTCGGAATTCGAAACGGGGCTCGTCAGTATCCAAGGGCAATGCCAACGTCTCTTATTATGCATTCATTGAGCACCTACAGCCCGCAAAGCGTTGTGTGAAACGCTGCAAGGGACGGAAAGGTGAGCAAAGTGTGTGAAGTCGTGGCAGATGAGCTGGACGAACATGCCCGAGACCATCGCACAGGCGGGCAGGGCGGTGAGAGTGGGGTGGTATGGCACGTTTGCTTTTTTTTCCCTGTAAAAGTCGCGATAGAACGTCTTCGTAACAAGCGCACGCCGACGTAAAAAAACAAAATACACCAAGACACAGACGCACGGGCCTGTTTGGAACAAAACGTGGTACCAGCCAGTAAGAACTTCAGTACGCCCGCTCACCTGTGCACGTATGCGCTTTGAATGTGTTTGCCTGAGTAGGACAGGATTAGCCACGCCTAGGTTGGGCAATTTTTATGCCTACTTCCCCTCTGAGCAATTTGGATCCTGGAACAGCTATACCACACATCACCATAAAAAAAGGTGCCCCTCTGTTGAGTGCCGGTAAGTCTGCTCAATTTGCATGTCTCGACGAGGGTCACTTGACACGGTCCCAGTCCCTCCCTAAATAAGACGTGCTTCTTGGAGCACAGACGATTCTCCTCACGTCACCCAGGGCGGCCCCCAGCCAGCCAGGCAGCCCCCAGCTCGGGGCTTCCCTTTCCAACACACCACTTCCTGTCCCAGGCTCTCCCTGTGCCGGGGATCCCCACCCCCCTGGCTTGCGTCCCTTCCCTTACTCACTTGAGTGGGTACATCCGCAGGGCCATGTCCATGCCTGGAGTGTAGGAGAGAAAAACAGCCAGGAATGTCTCCTCCACGAGCCCAAATATTAGGATGTTGTTTCTGGGAAGAAAGGTCGAAGGGTGTGCCGGAGAAAGGGAGGGAGAGGTAGGGGAAGCCAGCGCCCTGCGTGCAGGTGTGAGGCGGTGGGAGTCCGGGGGGCGCTCACTTCATGCCCTGCTGGAAGATGGAGTTACGGCGGGTCTTGCAGATGATGAGGTCGGCCCACTGCACGACCACGATGCTGACAAAGAAGGCCGTGTGGCACGTGAACTCCACCACCTTCCGCTGCTCGTAGGTCTGGGGGCGGGCAGGGTGGGGAGGGGCACTGTCAGAAGGGGTCCGGGTGCACCTCAGGGCCCCTCCTGCCGTCCTGGACCCCGAGGCTGGGTGAGACCTTCAGCCCCTTCGGCCTTACGCCCTCTTGTCCCAGCCCTCTTGTTCGCGCTGGGTTGTGAGCTAGTTCACAGGCTGTCCTGACCCACTGAGAACAACTCAAGGGCAAGCACCTGTCCCATTGACCTTCGAGCACCCTCCCGAGCTTAGTTCCGTGAGCGGCACGTGGTGCGGCTCGGGAATCCCCGCATTAGAACGAGAAGGGTCGTGTGAGGGGAGGCAGACCCCGAGAGCGGCGTCAGAAAGGAAGGTGGGGCCAGGGGGCATTTGACCACAGAGACGGGAATGCCCGAACGGGTGGCACCGGGGAGGAGGCGACCACACACCTCCAGTGGTCCTCTCTCGCACTCACACTTCGCGCGTAAGGAACGTAAATCTAGTGGGGAAGATAAACAGGCTGGCCGTGTCAGCCTCATAGTGGTTTATAAGAGAGGTCACTCGGGACCGTGAGAACACAGAAGAGGCACATCCAAATTAGGCTAGAGGAGAAGCCCATGTTGAAAGGCGAAAACGGCATGTTTACAGCGAACTTGTAGAAGGAATCAAGAATTTGAAAATACGTAGGACTGAACGACGGTGGGATGCCACGTGCCGAACCTCAGGGGGTGTGGCCCAAGTGGTACCCGGGGGAAGAGATCGAGCCCTGAATGACCAGAAAACATCGGATGGAAACGACTGGAAGTTGATGAGCCAAGCGCTGCGCAGGTAACGCATCCAGCGGGCACGTTTGTGACGCCGGGTCGCATGGCCACGTCTTGCGGGTGGTCATCGACCGACACCCCGGGGCTCTGGGGCCGCTGGCAGATCTTGGCTCTGACTCACTGCCTAACACCGCTCCTGTCCTGGTTTCTGGGGATCCAAATATCTGTGTGGATGATCCTTCCACTGCCACGGTCTCAATGTCCGCCCCCCGCCCCCCCCCCCCCCCCCCCCGCCATCATCTCCTTCTCCAGCGGTGTTTGCCTCCGCTCCCCAGCTGGGCCCTTTGCTCCCTCAGGCAGACTCCAGATCCTGTCCTTCCCAACAGCTTGTTTCTCTGCGATTTCAATTTCAAGCATCTCTTCTGCTCTGACCACCACTCTGTGAGGCTGCATCTTGGCCGCAGGGAGAAAATATCAAGATATGAAACTAACAAAGGCTGGAGTTGAGGATTGAGGGGATGCTGACCATGATTTGGGGCCTCATTGGCCCCCGGAGCGATGTTGGTTGCTGGGAACACTGACATCTGATGGCCTCGTGGGGCTGAGCTAGGGGAAGCCAAGTGCGTTCGGTGGGCATCCTTCCAACGACCGGGATTCTAGCACACTATCGGGAAACCTACAGTTAGCGGTGGCTTAGAGGCATCATGGTGAAGAAGGAAGGTGCTGGACGGGAGTCAGCGTGGAGCTCCCGCCCAGCTCTTCTAGGGATGTGCTGTGGGACTTGGTGCAAGTCGGGGAATCCTTCCAGACTCTGCTTCCTCACTTACACAGGGATGAGAATAGACTATGTGTCCTCCCTCAACTTTGTGTCTTCTGTGGTCCTACGATGCTAGCGATAATTGGGGTCACATCTCCTACTGTCTTAGAAATTGGGACAGGAGTTGTTCACAGGTAGGAAAAAAGCACACTCACTAAAATTCTCAAACACCTCGTGTTGGGGTTCGTCCTGGGTTTTAGGGAAGCCTACTACAGAGAGGCATCCTCTGGGTTTAAAAGCTTAGAAAGGTGAGAAAGGGGGAGACAAAGCAAATAGGTTTTCAGACTTGAAATCATATTATTTGAACTCCCGCAGAGGGAGGGAGAGAACAGAGAGAGAAGAGCCAGCCCTCATTTCTGGGCCAATGATGGCTGGAACCTGGAAGAACAGAAATCAGCCTCCAAAAGTTGATCTGAGGAGGAAGAACTCCAGGACTAAGGAAGCCAAAAGATGCAGGAAGGTAAGGACAGGTGACAGACAGCAGGAACAAATGGAAATGAAGCCATTACGCCAAGTCGTCACTTGAAGGACCTTTGCCGACGTGATCGGAGATTGGGGTCATGTGGGACTGGAGATGAGGCGTCACCTCCGTCTGTCTGGTGCCTCCCTTCTCCACTCTCACTGGCCCACTCTCACTGGTCACTCTCTAGGGCCGACCCCCTGACGCACCCATTGCTGTCCGTAACTGTCCTCCAGGTCATTGAGGAATCTGTTTTCCCAGCTGAGACGGATGCCCAGCAGATCAAAAGGTCTGAAACCATTCTCGGCCAGGATCACGAAGTAGGTGAAGAAGCCAGCCAGAGCCTGGATCATCCCTGTGAATGGCAGAGTCACAGGACAGGGGAACCTGCTTCAGAGAAGCACCTCACAAGGCAGACCATGGAAGGGGTGGTGGCCGGGAGTGGCTCCTAGCCGGGTTGGTGTGTGTCTGAGCTTCTGACGCCGGAGATGCTGGCCGTCAGTGACCCGGTCCCATCATCTCTCTCGGACTTGTGTCCAAGCCCTGACGTTTGCCTTTGGGCTCTAACCCAGAGCCATCTTTGAGTTGTATAATCTTAAAACTGAAAGGACCTTGGGGGGGATTTATTCCCCCTTTCCACCGAGAGAGCGCTGGACTCCTCTTTCTCCATTTCCTCTCTCGTGCGGGCCCTCATCAGGTCCTGTGCTCTCTTCGAGCCTCCCCTGCCTGCCCCTTGCCTGTCCCTGAGTCAACACCTCTGTCCCCCAAGCCTGGCCACGGCGATAGAGGATGTCAGGGTTAGCATACCGGCTGCGGGGCTGCGCACGGAGTCCCCGTGGACGTTGATTCTCACCACAATGATAAACTATTATTTACCTCTTCGTCAGGGGGCAAACAGATTCTAACCTCATCCAGGGTCACACGGGCACTAAGTGGCGAAATCGGGACTCAGACCTAGCAGCTCCTGGGTCTAGCGGCTTCTACGTGTTTCCTCTTCTAGATGTCCCCTGTCCCCAGTCTCTTCCCTGTCCATCCCTCGCCTGCTCCACTGGCAAGTCCAGAGCAAAGACTTCTGACGGCTCTCAAGTGTCCTTCGAGGCTGGCTCCGGGATTCACGCGACCTGTGCCTACAGCCTGATTGTCTACCGCTCCTTTCTCGGGAGTACGCGCTCCCCCAAGCTGCCGATTCACTCTTCAACCGGCAGACATGTGCGTTTCCCCTCCCCTGACCCCCTCAGCTGACTGTAACGTCAGCTGACGCCTGCCATCTTCTAACAGCGGGTGCGGGTCTTGTTTCCTCCACAGGGTCCCCCTGACTGTCCTCCTGACTCGTGAGCCCCCTGCTCTGTTCTCCTGTCGCGTGTCCCATGCGTGTTCGTTGTTTGGCACTTGCAAAGGTGCTATCGTTTGATGTACGTGTGTTCCTTCTCGGCTAGACTCTGAAGTCAAGGGCAGATCAGAGCTCAGTGGCTCTGTGTGTTCCCAGGGCCCAGCACGGTCTGTTGTCATGAAAGTATCTCCCTGACTTCCACATGGAGCCGACTCCAACGGCCCGGCAGGTGCAACCGCTCCCCACACCCCCAGCCCCCCATTCCTCTGGCCGCACCAATCTGTCCGTAGGCCATGCCAATGAGACGGTGGTTCACCAGGTTATCAGTCTTTGGATTCCGCGGGGCCCTCTTCATGATGTCACTTTCAGCTGACTCGTAAGCCAAGGAGATGGCCGGGACCTGGAGGGTGGGAGAGACAAAGGACGCAAAGTTCAGGAGGAAACTCACAAGTCACTTGAGCGAGCTCTGTCCCTCACCCTGAACACGGACTTTTCCTGCCCCCAGACCCTCTCCCGGGAGCTCCTCGAGCCGGGTTCCAGGCTGGGCCTCACCATGTCTGTGCCCAGGTCGATGCAGAGGATGGTGATGGTGCCCAGAGGCAGGGGGATGCTGAGGATGATGAAGAGCAGGAAGGGGGTGATCTCGGGGATGTTGCTGGTCAGGGTGTACGCGATGGATTTCTTCAGGTTGTCAAAGATGAGGCGGCCTGTGGGAGGTGGTGAGGGCGTCAGGGAGACGGGAGGGCCCCCTCCCCGCCCAGGCGCTCGAAGCACGGTGGCCCGTGTTCCCCAGAGAGGGGGAATGCGCGTTTGAGGGGAGCCGAGGCGGCGCGCGGGTGCCTGGGGTCCCGCGTCGGCTCTGCGTTGGGGTCCAGAGGCCTGGGAAGCCAGCGCCGGCTTAGCGTCCCCGACGCCACCCCAGCCCGCGTGGCCCCTCACCCTCCTCCACGCCCGTGACGATGGAGGCGAAGTTGTCGTCCAGCAGGATCATGTCGGCGGCCTGCTTCGACACGTCGGAGCCCGAGATGCCCATGGCGATGCCGATGTCAGCCTTCTTCAGCGCGGGGGAGTCGTTCACGCCGTCCCCCGTCACCGCCACGATGGCCCCCTGGGCGAAGCACAGAGGGGCTGAACTCACCACTGTGACACGTCGGGACCCGTCCCAAAGCTCACTCTGCTCCCGTCATCGCTTGTTTCTAAAGGTCCTCGCGCCCGGCCCTTCCCTCTCCGGCTCCTCCTGAGACGTTAAAACTCTCGGGGGGCCTCAACTGGCGGCCGTCTCAGGGCTCAAGACAGGGTGCTCTCGGGAGTCTCCTCCCGGCCCGGGGAGGTTTGGGGCTGGGCTGGGCGGGGCCCCCCGAGGCGCCCCCGTCGCCCTCACCTGCCTCTGACAGCCCTCCACGATGATGAGTTTCTGTTGCGGGGACGTCCGCGCGAACACGATCTCCGTGTGGTTCCTGAGGATCTCGTCCAGCTGCTCCGACGTCATGTCCTTCAGGTCCGAGCCGTGCACCACGATGGCCTTGGCTTCCCTGAGGGAACGGGTTCCAAACGCCGGTTCGGAGGGCTCAGAGCTCGCGTGTCCCCGGCCACCCGCTGTCCCCAGGTGGACACACCGCACCCTTGCCTGCTTCCCGCCTGCCCCTCCCTTTGCTCTGCATCCTTCTGCAAACTCACCGATGTGGTCGTGTGGCCATTTCCCTATCACGTTTTACTTTGCCGTCAGTAAACCCCGTACGTCCTATCTACCTACCGCACGAGGCTTCAAGAACCTTAGTGAGTGGGGATCCGGGTGGGGCAGACCGAGGATGGAGGGAACAAACGGGAGATCTGAGTTCTTTAGGGGTCCCACCTGGGGTCGATGCTGCTGCAGACGGGGACCTTGAGCTGGGCGGCCACGTCGTCTATTGTTCTAGTGCCTTCAGAGATGATGCCCACCCCTTTGGCTATGGCCTTGGCTGTAATGGGATGATCCCCTGTTACCATAATCACCTGGGTTGGGAAGGGAGGAAAGAGGAGAAGAATCATCTTCAGGGAGTCCTGGATCCTTTGCCTTTCTCCCCACAGCCCAATGGATCACCGCCTTTATTCCACAGGGGAGTTAGCAGCTCATCCCCGAGACCTTGCGCTGCCGTGGCTTCGCCCCCTGGGACTGGGTCAGGACCACCAGACCATAAAACATAGAACCGTTTGGGCTCTAGGTTTCCCAGGAATAAACTGGGAATTTGGGCACATTACTATATTCAGAATTTCATTGAATTTGCTCCAGAAGCTGGTCGGCTTCTTCAAGCTCAGAAGACAAACACCTACACAGAGAACAAATGGTAACAAAGGAACGTCTGGAATCATCCGTCTGCCCTAGCAAAATACCATCTAGGCCCAGGTGTGTGCTGATCCTCGCTTTTCCTCTCGCTCCCTCTTCCTTCGCCTCCCCTGGGGTCCAGCCCTTGGCGGGTGCCTGGTACCAGCCCCGGCCCTGTCCCCTTGCTCCCCAGAGCTCTGGCGCCTGTGCTCCGAGCTGCCTGGCATTCTGTTCCTTCCGTATGTCAGCACTTAGCCTCCTCCCCATGGGGAGCGCCCACCTCCCCGCGCGCCACCGTGAGCTCTGCAAGGGAGGGCCGTGTCCGTGACCCCTTGTGAAGTTTGGCCCTGGCGCAAAGCCTGGCACACAACCCTCGTTCCACAAACAGCCATCAGAGAAGGGAGAAAGAATGACCGCGTCCTGGGAACCACGGATCCTGGCTCCTGGGTGTCCTCCAGGCGCATGATTTTCCAGGCGCCGATGGAAGGAGAAGGCAACTCCGTGGCTGTGACAGAACCATGCAGCCTCGACGAGTGGCAAATGTAATGGGGTACTTTTTTTTAAATCACATCAGTTCCAAAGGCCTGAGCCCAGGGCTCTGCCTGGGGAAGTATGGGCCCTGCCGTCATTTCCTTGTAAGAACTTCGCTGCCCTGGGACCGCCATCCGATCCCTGTCAGCCGCCGCGTAACATCGATCCGCTCTGCATCAGCGCCGTTTTGGAATCGACCCTGAAAGGGTCCACCCTTCGGGGCAACCCCCTGTACGTCTCACATTTTGTTCTCCTCGGAGGATGGCGTGACATGTATGTCTTTCACTTCCCTACAGGGAAAGGGGATGACTCAAAATTTCTCACCAAGTCGGCCAAAGTCCTGGCAGCTTAGGGGCCAGAAGAAGTGATAACGAGAACTGTCCATCTGTGCCCGGAACACGGGCTGGCCCGGAAGGCAGCAAGGCCTCAGCCTCCGACTGCTGCAGGCTCGCCTGCTTCGGGCTCTGACGACACCCAGGCTCGGTCAGCCCCTTGTCCCCCCGTTCGGTCCTCCCTGCCTGCAGGTGCATTTGTGACCCTCTTCTTCTTGCTAAAGGGACCCACAGATCCCCAGATGCATTTCACACCTGCAGCGTGAATCCCCACTCCGACGGCCGCCTCAAAGCTCAGGAAACTCCAGTGGGCCCTTCTCCACGTGCCTCCCATTGCATGGTGCGGGAGCTCAGAGAGCCAGAGGGAGGGAGCTCGGGTCGGTGTGGCCGTCCTCCGCAGATGTGCTGCAATGAGGCTGTCGCTACAGAGAACTGTCCCACGCAAGCAGTGTGCGGTCACTAGGGAATTCACTCAAAATAGTTCCTACATCCAGCCCTTGGTTCTCAGAAACCAATCCTTGAACTTGGCATGGCCCAGCTGCCTTCTGACAAACTGCCCACAGTCAAAGGTCTAAGATAAAGCCAGCTCTGCAGAGAGCATCTCGTTCTCCCTAAAGACCTCCAGTGCTACCCCCCGCCCCACTCCTCCGTCTAACTGCTCTCCCCCCACGTCTGGGATCCGGAATATCAGGTAGGAGCGGGAAAGGTGCCAATCTCTAATCTCCCAGGTTGGAGTCTTAGAATTTGGCGTGGAAGTGGGGTACAGAACGTCTCAGGACTAGAGAAACTCTGCAGCCCCGCCCTGAAGCCCGAGCACCCCCTGGCCGGGGAACAGTCCCCACCTCTGGGGGTGCCCGGCGACTGTGTCTCACTCTCCGACCGATTCACTTTGGTGTCCGGCTTTTGTACCCCCGGACGTGTACCTGTTAGCGCGGCTGTTCGCCCTGCGTCAGGTCGAGGGCCCAGCTCTCATGGCCTGCTCCAGCCCCCAGCCCATCCCGGCGGCACATTGACCTGACCCCTTCTAGCACTTTGCTACCTTTACTGTGGCCTGCGGACCGGCATCATCTGGGAGCCCGTCACCAGTGCAGAATCTCAGGGTGACTTAGACCTGCTGAATCAACACCTGCGTTCCAGAAAAAGCCCCAGATGAGTCACATGCACAACCGTGTCCTAGGACGCCGGTCCTCAAACTGACCTGCCTACGGAAATCTCTATGAATGTTTTAAAAAATGCAGATGCCTGGGCCCCACCCTGAGAGTTTCCAATGTAACGGGTCTGGGGTATGGCCTAGGCATCAGATTTTTTTTTTTTTGAAGTTTATTTATTTATTTATTCAAGTAGCCTCTATACCCAATGTGGGGCTTGAACTCACAACCCCAAGATCAACGGTCACATGTTCCACCGACTGAGCCCGCCAGGCGCCCCCAGCCATCAGATTTTTAAAGCTCCCCTGATGATTCTCACTGTCAACGCAAGACAGCGTTCTCACGACAGAAGAAACTTGCCGTTTACTACTAGGTCGTCTCTTACGACTAAACATCATGAGCTCAAGGAAACCAAAATCGATTCAGGTAAACCAAGATGGCGGAGAACCCGTTCCATGCAGAGCTTTCTACCCTTGTGCCGTGTTGTGACGGGTCGGCGACTCCTGGGACCGTCCGAGGTTTACCTTAATCCCCGCACTGCGACACTTGCCCACGGCGTCGGGCACTGCGGCCCGGGGAGGGTCAATCATGGACATGAGCCCCACAAAGCAAAGGTCCTCCATGGGGAAATTGATCTCATCCGTGTCAAACCTGAATCCCTTGGAGAAAGTGGTGGGCAGGTTCAAGAAACAGAAGCCTGGAGAGACAGAGGGAACGGAAGTCCTTCAGCTGCCGCCGTCTCCGTCCCGCTCGCCCCAGCGCCCTCAGCTCTGCGCCCCCCGAGCCACGACCAGGTGGTGCCACTCCTTCCAGGCTTCTTCCCCAGCCCCTCACCGAGCACGCGCTCCCCCAGGCCTCCCAGCTCCAGATAGGCGTCCTGGAACTTGCTCTTCATCTTCTCGTCTATGGGGTACTCGTCTCCGTTCAGAAGGTACGTGGAGCAAAACTCCAGGATCCTCTCAGGGGCCCCCTTCATCATCAGCACGTGGGGCTGGGGGCTCTCCTCCTGCAGGTGGATGGACATCTGGGGAGGAGAAAAGAGTCCCGTTTCACACCCTCCCCCTTCCCACTTCCTCGGTCCCCAAACCCCAGCGCAGCCGACTCGGGACCGAGCCCACCCGGCGTCCTTGCCGGGAATCCAGCCTGTAACAAATCTGTTATCTTCTCCGCCACTGGAGGCTGAGAGCTGGGCCAGGACTCTCACTGTCTCTGCTTCCTCTCTGCCTGGAAAGCAGAAGGTTGAGCCGGGCAGAGGCAGCGGAGTGGACAGGAGAGAAAACGTAGGGTCCGCGGGCCTGGGTCGCAGGGCCGGCAGGAATGCTTTAGGGCCTCGGGTCAGTCCATTTAACCTTCCTAAACCTTAGTCCCTCTGATGAAAAGCAAAAGATTCTGTGTTGCCGACTTCATCGGGTTTTTAGGAGAGACCCCACGGTCACAAATGAGCGTGGAACTTTTGACTCCCCTAAAACTTAGCTGCTAATACTGCCTGCTGTTGACCCAGAACCTTACCAATAGCATAAACGGTCGATTGGCGTATATTCTACATGTTACGTGTACGATATACCGTATTCCCACTGAAAAGTGAGCGTGAGAAAAGCCAGCGCTGTTACGACGATCACAAGAGAAAACGCACGGACAGTACCGTGCTGTGTTTGTCGAAAACCCGGCGGTGTTGAAGTGGACCCCCGCGGTTCACACCTGCTGTTTGAGGGTCAGATTGTTTGTTTTTCTCTTCTTAAGTTTATTTATTTATTTTGGGAGAGAGAGAAAGCACAAGCCGGGGAGGGGCAGGGAGAAGGAGAGACAGAATCCCGAGCAGGATCTGCACCATCGAGGCTGAGCCCGATGCAGGGCTCGAGCTCACAAACTGTGGGATCACGACCTGCCCGAACTGACGTCAGGAGTCAGATGCTTAACCGGCTGCGCCACCCAGGCGCCCCCGAGGGTCCGATCATTTGTACAAAGTACTTTGAAAATCACGAAGCATCATCCAGAGGTAGGTCGGTCATTGTCATGCCCTTGCCCCTCTCCCAGTAGCGTGAGAAGTCCCAGGGGCTAATGGAAATTTGGGGTCGGGGTCAGTGCGGTGTGCTGGGGGCAGGGAAGGGCATATTCAAGAGTGACTGAGGAGACCACACTCAGGGAGGAGAGAGAAATTAGATGCGTTTCGGTTTGCGTCTTCTCTTGATCTCTGATCTGGGAGCGGGAACTATGATTACGAGCCAGGAAGTCCCTATTAGTAGCCTGTCTGGTCACAAAAGCAGCACCTGGAAATAAGCAGGTGCAGAGGAGGCCGGATTGCACCGTCCAGAGGAGAAGCGGAGGGAAGCCTGTGTGTAAAATGCCGTTAAAACCATCCCATTAGAGGGGCGCCTGGGTGGCTCAGTGGGTTGAGCGACCGCCTCTGGCTCGGGTCATGATCTCCTGGTTCGTGGGTTCGAGCCCCCCTGTCGGGCTTGCTGTCAGCGCCCCGCCCCCCGGCCCTCCTCTGCTTGTGCTGTCTTTCTCTCTCTCAAAAATAAACATTAAAAAAAATAAATAAAAATACAACCAACTTATTCAAAGGCCCATCCCATTAGAAACTTTCCAATATTTCTTACCACTTTCAGTTGTAGTCAAAGCAAGCCTAAGCAGTTAAGAGGAAAAAACCTTAACTTGTCTAAACAGAAAGCTGTAAGCAGTTTAAAAAGCTTGGTTTTCTGAAGGCTTAATACGCATTTGTTTGCTATTTAGGGGGATTATCGGAGGTGACAGCATGACCTACTTATGAGTTAGCCCGTTGGTCATGGGAAAATCGCATCTTGATAGAAAATGGCAGATCAGAAGGTGGAAGAAGTCTGGAAATATCAGAACCGAGACGCTCCTTTCCTTTTAGTCGGAGAACGAGGAAGAGACCACGCCCCGCAAGCGACGAGCGGGCCGAGGACGGCCGCGCTCAGAGCTGGAGTTAGGCCACCACCAGTTAGGGCGTTCGCTCGGCCGGCTGGGCGCACCTGGCATGGGAACCACCGAGGAAGGTTGTGCCGTTGGCACGTGATAGCTCAGGAAAGGTGCTAACCTGGTCGTTTTGGGGCAAGTCGCTATTTTGTGGGACGTCCCAATGAATGTCGTGGGTATATCTGGCTTTTATTCTGACCCGTGCGGCGGAAGGGGCATCCACCTCTTGGCCGTCCCAGGCTTTCATCCGGCCCTGCCAGGCACACAACCCTCGTCTGGGTTGTGAGGCCACTAAACGTCAGATAAAAGTAGAAATAAGTTCGCAGTTTGGGCTCAGGAGACCTATCTTGTTACACTGGCTGAAAGCCAGCAGAGACACAAAACTCTGGATCTCTTTCTTGACCGCTTACGTGCTCGATGTTCAACGTGAGAAGACGGGGAATTGGGTTTTGAAAAACTCCAAACCCCATATAGCTTTTGTTATTATTATTATTATTATTATTTCAGTTGCAATTTTTTTTCCGCTTTGTGAGGAAAACTTTCAGGCTCTGCGCTCCCAGTAACTTCCAAATACCACCCTTCCTGAGTCTGCCTGGCGTCCTCGCGCACAGGCCTGGGACGAAATAGGGCACCACCGGGGAGCGCCTTGCAAACCCAGCCTTATCCCGCGGTGGTAAGCCTGGCGGGAGCCACAGAGATGCCTCCGACAGCTGCACGAGGCTGGACCCCGATTGTTGCCCGGCGGCTTTCGCTACCTATGGGACACTTCCGACTTGCTCTTTTCGCAAGCGACTGGGAGACTCCTGCTCAGCGCCTTTCCTCTACCTGTCTGTCACTTTCTCTTGCGGTGAGCGTCTCCTTTTTTTAAATTTTTATTTATTTTTATGTTTATATTTTTTGAGAGAGAGAGAGAGAAAGAGCAAGGTGGGGAGGGGCAGAGAGAGAGGGAGAGAGAGAATCCCAAGCAGGCTCTGTGCAGTCGACGCAGAGCCCGACGGGGGGCTCGAACTCACGAACCCTGAGATCACGGCCTGGGCCGAAACCAAGAGTCGGACGCTCAACTGACTGAGCCACGCAGGCGGCCCCAGCCTTCCTCTTAATGAGGATGCTGGTTATCTATCCACTGTCTTCATTCTACTGTTCAGAGATTAGGTTGAAGGCGAAGGCATTCTCCAAACGACGAGCCCACCCCCACCGCCATTCCGCATTCGCGGGTTCTGTACCTGGTACTTGTTGGTGGAATTAAAGGGAATCTCGGCCACCTTGGGGTTTTTCTCTCTCATCTCCTTCACAGAGCTGTACGAATGCTCGATGAACTTGAGGAGGGCCGACTCAGAAGCATCGCCTGTTGTGGTTCGCTGCCGAGACGGGGTGTGTTCGCTAAGCCCGGGGGGTACGGCACAGGGACGGGGGGGGGGCGTGATGGGGAGGACCTGGGGGGGAGCACTGAAGAGAGGTGTCTGGGGAGGGCGCGGGGCACGCCCCAGACACCGAGGCATCCCCTCCCCCCGCAGGCCCCGTACGTTGATGATGGGAAGGGTCTCCTGGTTAGCCTTAAATTCAGCTCGGTTGCAGAGGCCGGCGATTCGGGCCAGGACGAACCAGGTAGCTGAGCCTTTGGCAAATGTTTTCCCTGGGGAGGAAGGGGGGGGGTGAAGGAGAGGCTCATGAGTAGGGGGCAGGGGGCAGGGCAGTGCAAAGCAGGGACATAGCCCCATCCTGCTCTGTGCCCCACTGCTTGGCACCTCCGCACCTTTCCTCCGCGCCTCCCTTCTCTGCACTCGGGGCCCAGCCGTCTTCCCCGCGTCAGATTCCGCGGCCCACTCGCCACCCCCAGCCCCGCACCCTCGGCCCACCGGTGCCACCAGTCACCAGTCTGCTCTTCGCTGGTGTCCGCCTCGTAGATGGTCTCATCGAACCACATGTGGGCGACGGTCATGCGGTTCTGGGTGAGGGTCCCCGTCTTGTCCGAGCAGATGGTGGAGGTGGAGCCCAGCGTCTCCACCGCCTCCAGGTTCTTCACCAGGCAGTTCTTGCGCGCCATGCGCTTGGCGGTCAGGGTCAGACACACCTAAGGCCGCGAAGAGGGCAGACGATCAACGGAGACAAGACGTCGGCCACTCACACCACGGTGTGCTTGGGAAATCTGGTAGCTGGTATTGCTATCGTCACTCTTTGTAATTAATTTCCTTTCGTTCCCACCTAGTCCTTGGGAATCCCATCTGGGGCCGTGGTAAAGGAAATCAGGGAAGGGATTTTGTTCGCGCGTTACGGCAGCGCTTTGGAAAAAGAGAGTCTTCCTCTACCAGGGTAACGTAGAGCATGGCCTGATCCCTGGAATATTCTGCTCCCCCAGGATCCTTTCGTCTTTTCTATTCAGCAGGGCCTGCTCCAAATCGAGTTCAGGCCCCCCCTGTCTCTCTCAAGTCCGGTCTCCCCGGGGACCACGTCGGTAGCTAACGGTTCACTGGGGTATAAGATGCTGTGTGTGCGGGGGGGTTGGACCAATAGGTATAAAAAAAGAACACGGAGCGAATCATGAAACTGAGAAGGAATATTGCAGACTTGAGAAATCATTCAAATCCGATTTTTGTGGACATTAATTATACGGACCACAAATTCAATGAAAGTCAGGTATGCGGCAAAGTTGTTTGACAAACGAATACGTTCTTAGGCCGTGGCTACAACTGTACAGAATTCTAATCGTGGGGTTATGATCTATTCACATCTCATCACTGGTCGTGAGGTTTTGTGCTAACCAACCACACCCTGGGTATTATTCTCATTTCTACTTTAAGAAGGATATCGGTAAACTAGGGCAAACCCCAAACGGGTGACCAGCAAGCCGGGGGCCTGAAGGCCGTGTGACGTGAAGGACGGCTAAGGGAAAAGGGATTATTTCTTATCTCCCACCGGGGATTTTGAGGAGGACACGATGGGTACCATCAGTCGAAAGCATAGCTTGTAGAAGGGAGAGAGAATTGACTTGTTTTGTGTGTCTTCAGATGGGAAAACTGGGACCAAACGGGAAAACCTGTTTCTGCTCAACACAGTGAAATCCAGCTACAGCAACCTAGTGATGAAATGAGCAGAGAGTGGATGGGGCGGGCTTCCCAGGACCAGGAATCATCCTCAGCATCTCCCACGGATTGTACACCAGATATTCAGCATCGGCTGAAAGGCTGGATTTCTATGGGCTTTGAAGTCCTTTCCGGTAAGATTCTACATTCCAAGTCAATCTTCCTCTAGAAAACCCGATGATTCCACTGAGGCCTGGAGAGTTTCAGTGATTTGGCCAAGTTCACCCGCCGGTACACCCAGGACTGGAACTCACTGCCGACGACTGAGAATCTAAGGCTCTCTGCACCACAACTCACGGAGAAAACAGAGAAGGCACCAGAAAATGCGGGTGGGGGAAGTCAGTGCCTTTGGGGAGCAAAGCGGGTGGTAACGGTACACACATCAGGGGTAGCCTGCCCTCGAGAGGTTCAACAGCAAGAGAGATTTCTTGTGTTTTCTAGTGGTTTCCACCCCTGGGGTGGTTTGTCTGTGCAGACCGCCACCCTCCACCTTGGCTACTCACAGTGACGGTGGCCAGCAGCCCCTCGGGCACATTGGCCACAATGATGCCGATGAGAAAAATGACAGCCTCCAGCCAGCCGTAGCCCAAGCTGAGCGAGAGCCCGAAGAAAGAGACGCCAAGGAAGACGGCCACCGCCGTGATCAGATGGATGAAGTGTTCGATCTCCACAGCGATGGGGGTCTTGCCCGTCTCCAGGCCTGACGTCAGAGAGGCGATGCGGCCCATCACTGTGGAGTCTCCCGTAGCTATCACAACGCCCTGGGCTGTTCCTGCAGAGGAACAGGGAAGTCTGAGGTGGGAAAGTGGCTGCCCCTGGTTCCTGCAAGGACACAGCTGTCAGGAGCAAGGTGGACACTCAAGAGCCTCCTGGAGGCCGTCGTGTTGTATTCTCCTCACATTTAGTTGACACAAGCAAAGGGTCTCCTCGCCCGAAAAATCTCTGATTTCACAGTCCTCCCATTTCATTGCCTTATTGCCTTCCCCGTCAAGAGGGTCTTTGTTGGGGCACCTGGGTGGCTCAGTCGGTTGAGCGTCCGACTTCGGCTCAGGTCATGATCTCACGGCTCGTGGGTTCGAGCCCCGCGTCAGGCTCTGGGCTGACGGCTCGGAGCCTGGAACCTGCTTCGGATTCTGTGTCCCCCTCTCTCTCTCTGCCCCTAACCCACTTGCATTCTGTCTCTGTGTCTCTCAAAAATAAACAAACATTAAAAATAAAAGGTCTTTGTTACACTGATTCTGAGTATCTTCTATTGCCTGTCTGTTTCTTATTTTTCCCTCAGCAGCTGCAAAGCGTCTAGATCCCCAGGAATGGTGGCCGCCCTTCTGTTAGAGCCCTACCTTCCATCATCGGCCTCTCCCCTGAACTAGTGGGTCCTCCGTCGGTGGCATTTTGCCCCCAGGAGCCGGTGGGCAAGGTCTGGAGGCACCTTGGCTGTCACATCTGGGGTGGGAGAGGTCGCTGCGCGAGGGCGTGGATGCTGCCACATCCTGCAATTGACGGGAGAGCCCCTCTGTCCCCCTACAACGAAGAATTATCCTGCCCCAGTGGCCCCAGTGTGGAGTTCGAGAAACAGCTCCGCTTAGCCCCTCCCTGCTCTGCTGGCTGGAGCCAGCCTGACCCCTGCTGGGGAGGAGCCGTCATAACAGCCGGGCTTCTGGGCTTTCGCTCCGCGGACCCTGCCCCGGCCTCAGAAGGGGGACCTGGACGTCACGCTTGGCTCCACACCCGTGGGATGCGGGCCCCTCACCTACGTGGCTCGAAATGAGGGGCCCGTTCTTCGCTCAAAACGGTTTTTTCCTGCTTTACCAGAATGGCTGGAATCCCTGCCACAACAGTCACCGAATCACCCAGAAAGAGCTGCGTATTCTAGAAACGGCACCTGTTTTCTAACCAGCAGGGCTCCGGCCGGAAGTTCAGTTCTGCAGCGTGGTCGCTGCCCGGCCCGAGAGTTAGCTCCTTACCCTCTCTGAGACCCAGGTGTGCTCAGCCTGAAAGTGGGCCGAGAGCGTCTACAAAGCGGCGAGGATGAGAGGTGACGAAACAGCTTGGAACAGAATCGGGCACATAGGACGCACCCAGATACTCGCTTCTGTCTTTTCTTCATCTGGACGAATTTGGCCTTAAGAAGGACCGACAGAAACTCATAGGCGTGACTCAGGAGGGGTGGCTCGACTCTGACGGCTCCCACAAACACCGTGGCTCAGAGCGGCTGGTCCATTTCCAAGGTCCCCTTCAGCTGAGTGGGCCTGAGAGCAGGGTCCCACCCCGAGGGCGGCGGGCGGGGCCGGGGTGCCGGGGAAGACTGGCTCCGTCCAGGGCTCTCTGCACACGGGCGGGAGTAGGTGGTATTCACTGAGCCTTGTCAAAGCAGACACTCAGATGACTGAGGGGGACCGAGAGGGCTTTGTGTTTGAGGGCAGGGGTGGAGCTTGGTGCTACCTACATCCATTTTGTGCCAGGGTTTGGTCCGATTCGCCTTTTGCACGCCTTCCCTCGTGGGTTTGTCCATCCACAGAGGCGGGATTTAGTACCGAATCTCACGCGTCTGGAGACAGGATGGGTTGATGATGTGACGCTGGGGAAGGTTGAGCCCACGGGCAAGCCTCCTGTATCCCAGGCCAGACTGGCCCCTCCGGACCCTGCACGTCGCCAGGGAGACAGCTCGGGCCCCGTGGAGATGCGTGAGAACCCAGAGTCAGACGTCCGTACCTGCAGTCCTGTCAGGGCCGTGGCCATGAACTGACGATCTGGGATCAAGGCTGAAGGTGGGCTACTAGTTTGCAAACCGCGTGGACATCCCTCGGCTGCACAGTCAGGAGCTGCTGGGGCCTAGCTCCGCCCTCTCGGCCACATCTTGGGTCCCCGTGGTCTCCTCCGTCCCGGCCGGAACTTTGTTTCCTGGGTAGGATGCCACCGCCCCCTTGCTCCCTCATCTGAGGCATACGCTTTGCTGATGAAAAAACCCACTTTGGGAAGACAAACCCGAGCAAAAGCTTTTCCTGAATTTTAATAATTGAAATCCAGTGTTTTCGGAGGAAGCTGGCTCGCCTGGCTCTTTCTGTCCGATCCAAATTTAAAAATGGTTCAATGTCGATTTTATTTTCTGGGGGGATTCTTGGTTATTTCGTTTTATAATTACTCTCATCTGTTATAGGATTTTCTCTTTTTCAATTTAAATTAAATTCAATTAAAAAAATTTGTTTTAAGTTTATTTAAGAGAGACAGAGGCGGCGTGAGTAGGGTAGGGGCAGAGAGAGAGAGAGGGAGACAGAGAATCCCAAGCAGGCTCCCCACTGTCAGCGCAGAGTCCGACGCGGGCTTCGAACTCACGAAACTGTGAGGTCACGACCTGAGCCGAAATCGAAATCAAGAGTCGGATGCGTAACTTGCTGAGCCACCCAGGCGCCCCTTATTTTATTTTATTATTTTATTTATTTCATTTTGCTTTATCGTATCTTAGTTGGCTCCATGCCCCTTGTGGGACTTGAACTCACAACCCGAAGATTAAGAGCTGCATGTTCCACTGACTGAGCCAGCCAGATGCCCCCAAAGCATTTTTGCATTAAATAATTTCATTAACAGAGAGATCAGTAGGCGGCTTTGTCCCAGAGAAGGGTCTATGGAAAGAGCATGGGCTTTGGGAGACAGACCTGCAGGAGAATCCTTGATTTTCCTCTTTCCTATCGACCTGTGCTCTTGGAGACGGCGTTTAACTTCTCCGAGCTTCTCATGTGTAAAAAAGCGATACTATCCGTCGTGCAGTGTTGTCAGCGTCAGAGACATCTGTAGCGCTTGGCGCGTCCAAGGCGTTCAATTAAAAAATAGCTACTTCTTGGATACCCAAACATTTGTTGTTAAGCACGAATAATGGCTTTCATGTGTGTTCCAGAGGGTGTTGCAGGCCTCCCTGAGGGGGAAGGTCGACATAATGTTATTGAGTCCGTCGTTACCACCCTTGGCCAGAACTGCCTGCGCAAGGGTGTGTTAGATTCTAGGAGCAGAGCCAACGTGTTGAGTGGCACCGTTGGTGACTCGGATCTCCGATGCTGATACCTTTCTGGAATAGTGAGAAGTTAGCGCTCAACTCACGAGAAGACTGACCTGGCGGGGCTCAACAGTTTTCTGTCCTTCTGTGCTATTTTCAGCTGAGAGAGCACAGTCTATTCAGCAGCCACAATAGAACTAGCTGACGACTGCAGGGCACTTCCAACGTGTTAGGCTTCGCGCTAAACATTTTCTGTGCGTTGAATCCACATAAACATCCACGGGATAGCGACTCTTCGTATCATCGTGGTGCAAAACGGGGAGACGATGGCTTTGACCTTTCCCCAAGGTCGTGCAGCTCATGAGGGACGGAGAGCCTCACCCGTTTACTGGCTCTTACCTACCCTACTGCCTTTAGAAGATAGAGGGTTCTTGGAATCTTTATTTCAATCTCTGCTTTTGAATCTAGGCCACTGATGACGCCGTGCTCACCTTCCACGCAGTTGGTGGAGAAGAAGCAGATGTTACGAGTCTCCAGAGGGTTCTCGTGGCTGAAGTCAGGGGAGCGGGACTGGGGCTCTGACTCTCCAGTCAAGGAGGAGTTGTCCACCTGGGATGGGAGGGAGGATGGGTCGTAAAGTGAGCATGGGAAGAAAGATTCCTTTGGCAAGATGACACATCTTTATCCGCCACTGACGCCATCACTGTTGGCTTGCAGAGAGAAACAAATTTACACACCAGCACCTATTGTCTCCGACCCCAAATTTGCACCTGTAACTTCTTGAGGTTCGGAATGATAAGATCGTGCTTTCTTTAACCAAATCCAGGCCAGTACCTAAGGTCACCCTAAGACCATGCTGGGCTCCCTCCCTTGGCTTCCCTCACCCCCTCACCTTACATCCTTGTGCAGAGATGAGCCGGAGGTCCGCAGGGATTCGGTCTCCGCCCTTCACCTCCACCAGGTCTCCCACCACCACGTTCTCTACGTTGATCTGTATCTTCTCTCCATCTCGAATCACCAAAGCTTGCTGTGGGAAGGTAGTGTTGGGTCATTTCCAGAACCTTCCGCTTCCCGCAACCTGCGTCTGGCCTATAGCCTCTTGTTCCTGGGCTCCTTCCTTCTGACTCCCTTTCTTGCACTGTCACTCACCACATCACGCTTGAAGGTCTCTTTGGCAGATTCCAAATTCTTACCATCCTTGTCCTTTGCGATGTGACTTTGATGACCCTGTCTCTAAGAGATGGGGTCTGTCTCTCCATCCCTACACTTAGGCTTGGCTATACCACTGGCTTCGGCTCCTGAGACATTAGACACATAATGCAAAGCAGAGGCTTAAGAAAGTGCTTGCACGTGGGTGCTTGCCCTTTTGTCACCGGGAACCCCCATGCCACCATATTGAACAAGCCTGAGCTCGCCTCCTGGAAGAAGAGGGGTCAAAGGAGAAAGGCCCCGGCTGTCACAGCCATCTCAGTCATCCCCAGACATGGGGATGAGGTCATCTGAGACCGTCCAGCACTGCTCGGCTCAGCCCAGATCAGAACAGCCCCGCCACAGAAGTGTGGGACACGCTACGTTTGTTGTTTTGAGCCACTTAAGTTTGGGGTGACCAGTTAGGCAGCAAAAGCGAACGGATGGCCTCCAAACTCCTGCTTCATTTTACCAAAACATTGTTCCCCGAAGTCTTACCCGAGGGAGGAATTAATTCACTTTGACACCAAAGGGGAAAAATCTCCTGGGCTAGGACACCAGAACACGATGGTGCTGTCGGGAAATTCGCGCCTGTTCCTTTCCGAGTCTCCATCTCTGTGCCTAGGAACCTCTTTCTGCTGTCATGTCATTTCCAGATGCTGACAAACCATTTTTTTTAATTTGAAAATTACCTAAACTTTCAGGAAAGTGGAAAGCATAAAAATGGTACTAAGAATACCGGCACAACTTTTACCCAGATTCGCCTGTTAACGTTTTACCCCACTCGCTCTGTCGTTCGGTCACCGTGTCTACCGAGGTGTGGACGCGAGCACTTCTTTTCCGGAACCGTCTGAGGGTACGTTACGTCCGTCGCGGTCTTCTATCCTGCACCTTTCAGTGTGCACGGCTCAAGAATGAGTAGGTTGAAGAACCACGATACAGCTAGCGGTGTCGCTAACTTTCGCTTTGACACCAGACTTCAGTCTGCTGTTCGTAGACCCAGTGCGTCAGTCCCCTATTTGTTGGGACCCAGTACATCAGCCGCATTATTTGCCCCTTCGCCACGGGACTGGGTCTCGTCCAGGTATTGCATTCAGTTGTCCTGTCTCTTTAGCCCCCTGGAATCTGGAACGTTCCCACGGCTGGCCTTTGTCTGGCCTTTGTCCTTCAGGTCATTGAGGAATCCAGCCTCTCTAACTTCCTTCACACCTCCCTCACGCATCGCAGGATGTAACGTTCCGGGGACTTAAAAATTGCCCGTTTGGGCACATTCTACGCCTCCCTCACCTGATCCTCCCACACCAATCCTACCTGAGGCACCATGTTCTTGAAAGACTCCATGATCTTGGAGCTCTTGGCCTCCTGGTAGTAGGAGAAGCAGCCGGTGACGATGACCACGAAGGACAGTACGATGCCCAGGTACAGCTGGGGGCGGGGATACACAGGGCTCATCAGTAGCCCTTTTTTCTCCTCTTCAAATCAGAAAATCACCTCGCCAGGGTAATGGCCAGGGAGGGGCTGAGGAAGAATCTGAGGCAGGGTGTCTCAGTCGGAGCCCTGAGCTACCGTGAAGGCCCGCAGGATGCAGCAGAACCCCAGGATGCTTGGGCTATGCTTGGGCTGGGGGGGGCAGGTAAGGGAGGGAGACCAGGAGGAAGGAGGTGAAGAGATCAAAATTCTGGCAAAGAGAACGGGGCCGCAGAGTGCTTTGATGATGAGGCAGGAGGATAATCAAAGGAGAGCAAGTTTCGGGGTGAAACCATGCCTCTCAGGCAGCTGCATCAGTAGCTTTCTAGATAAAAGCCTAAGGACCAAGGGCTCCCTCAGAAAGTCCTGGGAGTACCGGGGGTTTGGGCCAGAGGCCTTCGAGAGGGCAAGGGTGCGGAGCAGGAGAGTATCAAGACTAAGCAGAGACCGGGCTGGCCGGTGGCAGTGGAACAGACTCACATTATCTCTGGAAAGATCCTCCTTGAAATTCATCTGGATGCCATAGGCCACGAAGCAGAGAATGGCACCCATCCACAGTAAGATTGAGAAGCCACCGAAGAGTTGTTTACAGAACTTGACCCATTCCGAAACGGTGGGGGGCGGCGTAAGCACGTTGGGTCCATCTCGGTTCAAGATTTCCTGTGCCTTTTTGGGGCTAAGGCCCTGTGTGGAGAGGAAAGAGGGAAGCATGGAGGGCCGCGAACAGAGAAGCAGGCTCAGGCAAGGCTCAGATGTGCCATTTATAGCCCCAGGACGCCTTTAGAGGGTCTAGAGACCCGGGAAGCTCCCTGAAGGCCACCCTGGAATTTCTTCCTAGGTAAGGGGGGATTTTAAAATTTGCATGATAGAAGGGATAACCTTTAGCGTGTTTAAAGCATCCCAGGGTTTTAAACTTTATTTATTTTGAGAGAGACCGAGATGGCGGGAAGGGGAGGGGCAGAGAAAAGGGGAAAGAGAGCATCCCCAGCAGGCTCCGTGCTGTCAGCGCAGAGCCTGACGCGGGGCTCGAACTCAGGAAACCGGAGATCATGACCTGAGCCGAAAACGAGAGTCTGATGCTTCAACGCCTGAGCCGCCCAGGCTTTCCCATCAGCACGTTTACATTGGGAGGATTTTTAGCTGATGGGTCGGTTCACAAAAAATTTGAATTTGTATCTTGGGCCGGCACTGGGGCAGGACTCCCGCAGGAGTCAGAAGGGTCCCTCCCCTACGGTACCCCGTCTCCAGGGGGAGGTAACTATCAACTGTTCGTGACATAACGAGCAAGGCTAACGCAATGACCAGCTACGCCACCTTATGTCGATAACCTCGGGACATTCATTCATGCTTTGGCTCTTTAACTTAGAAATGGGGGGAAAGAGAGCAAACGCAGGAAAGAATAGATTCTCGCTGGAGGCTGGGCGTGAGTTCCTGTGCCTTTTCCTCTAAATGAAAACAATAGTAGAACCCGCCAGAGGATTAAAAAACAAACGCTCCTTCATCCCCACCGGCCACTCCCCAACTTCCCCGGAAAAACATACAACTTGAATGAAAACAGGACAAGTCTCCTGCACACCTCCCGGGTTACCAGATGAGACCCACCCTTTCCGTGAAGACGTTCTAGAACGAAGAAGGGCTTCTATTTTGAGGGCTTTTAGGTTTTAATTTGTGGTCCTTGTATGAGTGGTGACAGCAGCAGGGGCAGTGATGGTAACCATGTATACGGTTTTCCTGTTAAACTATTAGTTCTCAAAGGGTGGTCTGGGGGCCAGCAGGGTCCCGAGACCCTTTCGGGGGGGTCGAACGCTGTTCACGATAATGCTAAATCGTGGTTCACCTTTTTCGCTCCTGTTCTCGAGTGTATGGTAGAATTTCCCAGAGGCTACATGACATGTGTCACAACAGATTTAATGCTGAAAACACATGGGAATCCCGCCGTCTCCGGTTAGAAAGCCAGACAGTAAAGAGGTTCGCAAAAATGTAAAACGCTGCTTGTATGGGAAACCAGTTTGTCGTAAAACGATTGTACTAATATAGAGTGGATTTACCCTTGTTTTTAAACGAATTGGGAAGTGTCTCTTAATTTTCCCAGTTTTAACTTTGAATATGATAACCATCAACAGATATAACTCACGCGAGCAAAAGCTCTTTGGGGCCTTGACAGTTTGTAGGAGCGTGGAGGGGCCCCGGGACACAGGCTGGAGAAGCGCTGCCCTACCCCATTCTCCCTCCTCTCATCTGCCCTTGAACTCCTTGGGGCCTCGCCATACTCTGCTCGCCCCGCCCTGGAGCTCAGCCGGGCGGAGGGGAGGGGTAAGAACATCGACGGGGGGGGGGGGGGGGGGGGGGGGGGGGGGGGGCGGAGGCCTCCCAGGGGGGGGAGGGGAGGCCTCCCTCAGCGGCTTCCTTCGCTCACCTTCGTCAGGTCCACGGAGTACTTGGTGCTCAGCTCTTCCAGGGTTAATTTGTGATCATCCTGAAGGGACAGTGGAGTCACTGGGGACAGGTGGTGACCTGGGTCATTTCCAGGGGAGGGGGAGAGGCACTTGAGGAAGATGGGTGGTCCTGGCCTGCTGGGAAGTGGTCTTAGGGCAGGAAGTTGATAGGCTGAGGGCTGAGGGCTGGGGGCTAGAGGCTGGGGCCTGGGGGCTGGGGGCTGGGGGCTGGGACCTGGGGGCTGAGGGCTGAGGACTAAGGGCTGAGGACTGAAGGCTGGGGCTTGGGGGCTTAGATCTGAGGGCTGGGGCTTGGGGGTTGAGGGCTGGGGCTTGGGGTATGGGAGCTGGGGGGCTGTGGGGCTGGGGCTTGGGGGCTGAGGGCTGAGAGCTGTGGGGCTGGGGGCTGAGATCTGGGGGGCTGGGGACTGAGATCTGGGGGCTGAGATCTGGGGGCTGAGGGCGGGGGGCTGAGATCTGGGACCGGGGGCCTGAGGGCTGAGGACTATGGGGCTGGGGACTGAGGGCGGGGGCTGCGGGAGGGCTGGGGCTGAGATCTGGGGGCTGAGATCTGGGGGCTGAGGGCGGGGGCTGCGGGAGGGCTGGGGCTGAGATCCCCCTGGGACCTGGGGCTGAGGGCTGAGGACTATGGGGCTGGGGCTTGGGGGCTGAGGGCTGGGGGCTGAGGGCTGAGATCTGAGGGCTGGGGGCTGAGGGCTGGGGGCCTGGGGGCTGAGATCTGGGGGCTGAGGGCGGGGGCTGCGGGAGGGCTGGGGCTGAGATCCCCCTGGGACCTGGGGGCCGAGGGCTGAGGACTATGGGGCTGGGGCTTGAGGGCTGAGATCTGAGGCCTGGGGGCTGAGGGCTGGGGGCCTGGGGGCTGAGATCTGGGGGCTGAGGGCGGGGGCTGCGGGAGCGCTGGGGCTGAGATCCCCCTGGGACCTGGGGGCCGAGGGCTGAGGACTATGGGGCTGGGGGTTGAGGGCTGAGATCTGAGGGCTGGGGGCTGAGGGCTGGGGGCCTGGGGGCTGAGATCTGGGGGCTGAGGGCGGGGGCTGCGGGAGCGCTGGGGCTGAGATCCCCCTGGGACCTGGGGGCCGAGGGCTGAGGACTATGGGGCTGGGGGTTGAGGGCTGAGATCTGAGGGCTGGGGGCTGAGATCTGGGACTGGGGGCCTGAGGGCTGAGGACTATGGGGCTGGGGGCTGAGGGCGGGGGCTGCGGGAGGGCTGGGGCTGAGATCTGGGGGCTGAGATCTGGGGGCTGAGGGCGGGGGCTGCGGGAGGGCTGGGGCTGAGATCCCCCTGGGACCTGGGGGCCGAGGGCTGAGGACTATGGGGCTGGGGCTTGGGGGCTGAGGGCTGGGGGCTGAGGGCTGAGATCTGAGGGCTGGGGGCTGAGGGCTGGGGGCCTGGGGACTGAGATCTGGGGGCTGAGATCTGGGGGCTGAGGGCGGGGGCTGCGGGAGGGCTGGGGCTGAGATCCCCCTGGGACCTGGGGGCCGAGGGCTGAGGACTATGGGGCTGGGGCTTGGGGGCTGAGGGCTGGGGGCTGAGGGCTGAGATCTGAGGGCTGGGGGCTGAGGGCTGGGGGCCTGGGGACTGAGATCTGGGGGCTGAGATCTGGGGGCTGAGGGCGGGGGCTGCGGGAGGGCTGGGGCTGAGATCCCCCTGGGACCTGGGGGCCGAGGGCTGAGGACTATGGGGCTGGGGCTTGGGGCTGAGGGCTGGGGGCTGAGGGCTGAGATCTGAGGGCTGGGGGCTGAGGGCTGGGGGCCTGGGGGCTGAGATCTGGGGGCTGAGGGCGGGGGCTGCGGGAGGGCTGGGGCTGAGATCCCCCTGGGACCTGGGGGCTGAGGGCTGAGGACTATGGGGCTGGGGCTTGGGGGCTGAGGGCTGGGGGCCTGGGGGCTGAGATCTGGGGGCTGAGGGCGGGGGGCTGAGATCTGGGGGCTGAGGGCGGGGGCTGCGGGAGGGCTGGGGCTGAGATCCCCCTGGGACCTGGGGGCCGAGGGCTGAGGACTATGGGGCTGGGGCTTGGGGGCTGAGGGCTGGGGGCTGAGGGCTGAGATCTGAGGGCTGGGGGCTGAGGGCTGGGGGCCTGGGGACTGAGATCTGGGGGCTGAGATCTGGGGGCTGAGGGCGGGGGCTGCGGGAGGGCTGGGGGCTGAGATCCCCCTGGGACCTGGGGGCCGAGGGCTGAGGACTATGGGGCTGGGGCTTGGGGGCTGAGGGCTGGGGGCTGAGGGCTGAGATCTGAGGGCTGGGGGCTGAGGGCTGGGGGCCTGGGGGCTGAGATCTGGGGGCTGAGGGCGGGGGCTGCGGGAGGGCTGGGGCTGAGATCCCCCTGGGACCTGGGGGCTGAGGGCTGAGGACTATGGGGCTGGGGCTTGGGGGCTGAGGGCTGGGGGCCTGGGGGCTGAGATCTGGGGGCTGAGGGCGGGGGGCTGAGATCTGGGGGCTGAGGGCGGGGGCTGCGGGAGGGCTGGGGCTGAGATCCCCCTGGGACCTGGGGGCCGAGGGCTGAGGACTATGGGGCTGGGGCTTGGGGGCTGAGGGCTGGGGGCTGAGGGCTGAGATCTGGGGGCTGAGGGCGGGGGCTGCGGGAGGGCTGGGGCTGAGATCCCCCTGGGACCTGGGGGCTGAGGGCTGAGGACTATGGGGCTGGGGCTTGGGGGCTGAGGGCTGGGGGCCTGGGGGCTGAGATCTGGGGGCTGAGGGCGGGGGGCTGAGATCTGGGGGCTGAGGGCGGGGGCTGCGGGAGGGCTGGGGCTGAGATCCCCCTGGGACCTGGGGGCCGAGGGCTGAGGACTATGGGGCTGGGGCTTGGGGGCTGAGGGCTGGGGGCTGAGGGCTGAGATCTGGGGGCTGAGGGCGGGGGCTGCGGGAGGGCTGGGGCTGAGATCCCCCTGGGACCTGGGGGCTGAGGGCTGAGGACTATGGGGCTGGGGCTTGGGGGCTGAGGGCTGGGGGCCTGGGGGCTGAGATCTGGGGGCTGAGGGCGGGGGGCTGAGATCTGGGGGCTGAGGGCGGGGGCTGCGGGAGGGCTGGGGCTGAGATCCCCCTGGGACCTGGGGGCCGAGGGCTGAGGACTATGGGGCTGGGGCTTGGGGGCTGAGGGCTGGGGGCTGAGGGCTGAGATCTGGGGGCTGAGGGCGGGGGCTGCGGGAGGGCTGGGGCTGAGATCCCCCTGGGACCTGGGGGCTGAGGGCTGAGGACTATGGGGCTGGGGCTTGGGGGCTGAGGGCTGGGGGCCTGGGGGCTGAGATCTGGGGGCTGAGGGCGGGGGGCTGAGATCTGGGGGCTGAGGGCGGGGGCTGCGGGAGGGCTGGGGCTGAGATCCCCCTGGGACCTGGGGGCCGAGGGCTGAGGACTATGGGGCTGGGGCTTGGGGGCTGAGGGCTGGGGGCTGAGGGCTGAGATCTGAGGGCTGGGGGCTGAGGGCTGGGGGCCTGGGGACTGAGATCTGGGGGCTGAGATCTGGGGGCTGAGGGCGGGGGCTGCGGGAGGGCTGGGGGCTGAGATCCCCCTGGGACCTGGGGGCCGAGGGCTGAGGACTATGGGGCTGGGGCTTGGGGGCTGAGGGCTGGGGGCTGAGGGCTGAGATCTGAGGGCTGGGGGCTGAGGGCTGGGGGCCTGGGGGCTGAGATCTGGGGGCTGAGGGCGGGGGCTGCGGGAGGGCTGGGGCTGAGATCCCCCTGGGACCTGGGGGCTGAGGGCTGAGGACTATGGGGCTGGGGGCTGAGGGCTGAGATCTGAGGCCTGGGGGCTGAGGGCTGGGGGCCTGGGGACTGAGATCTGGGGGCTGAGATCTGGGGGCTGAGGGCGGGGGCTGCGGGAGGGCTGGGGGCTGAGATCCCCCTGGGACCTGGGGGCCGAGGGCTGAGGACTATGGGGCTGGGGGTTGAGGGCTGAGATCTGAGGGCTGGGGGCTGAGATCTGGGACTGGGGGCCTGAGGGCTGAGGACTATGGGGCTGGGGGCTGAGGGCGGGGGCTGCGGGAGGGCTGGGGGCTGTCACCATGACCACTTCCTTCTTCAGCTCCTCCTTGTCTGCCTTCATTGTTTTCCTCTTCATTTTTCTTCTCTTCCCCGATTTAGGCCTCCTTTTATGTCTTGGCCTTAGGATCTGCTCGTGAGGGATCACGGTCCCCCTTTTCCTCTGGCGCCCCATAGTCCTCCCTGGATACGGTTGACCCAGCTCAACTGGTGGGAAGGGAGGCAAAAGGAGGAGAAGAAATTGAAGGGCGCGGAGAGAAGAGGGGCACAGAGGGGTCAGGCGGCAAGGACGGGAAGGGCCAGGGGAGTGAGGAGAGAGGACGAGGTGGAAACCCGCCAGAAGAGAGCAGAGGCCAGAGGCGGGGGCACCGGGGAGGGAGCGGCTGAGCAGGTGACAGGCCAGGCGGGTCAGCAGGGCCGGGGACAAGGGTGGGGGCAGCCCCGTGCCTCAGTGAGGAGGTGCGGGTGCCGAGGGCGCCGAGCAGGTGGGTCAGGGTGAGGAGGGCCCCCCCCCCCCCACCGCCCGGGCCCTGTGGGCGCCACGGCAACGCCCGGCTCTGTGGTCACAAAGGCCTCACCGCAGTTCCGTCCCAGATCCCAGAAGTCCTGTCTCCGGGCTCGAGGGTGACGGGAGCAGGTTCCGACTTTCCGCCACAGTGAGCGTTTCAGTGTGAGGGCAAGACTGGGCCCGGGGCCCCCGCTGGGTGTCTCGGGCTTCCGGGGCTCCCAGGGGCCCTCGGCAGCTGACAGAAAAACAAAGCAGGCACTGTGTGTGAGCATGCGCTTCCTGAGACCCCCTTCTCCACCACCCTTGACCTTGAGCTTTTAGTTTTAGGAAGTCATAGCAGAAGAGGTCAGATCTTGGGCCTTTGAATCTGTCCTGGGGTGGAACTCTGGCTCCTCTGCTTACCAGCTGTGTGGCTTTGGGCAAGTTACCTAACCCCTCTGTGCCTCTCTTTCCTCGTCCGTAAGGGGGATATCATCTAACTAAGGCGGCAAAAGTAAGGATTCAAGTGAGGTGCTCTGTGTAGAGCACTCTGTCTGACGTGTAGTATGTGCTCAAGAAATAGCTTGAGTGAACTACTGTTCGTTTTATTTGCGGCCTGATTAAAAATGCACAAATAGGGGCTCCTGGGTGGCTCCGTCGGTGGAGACTCCCAACTTTGGCCCAGGTCACGATCTCCCGGCTTGTGGGTTCGAGCCCCGCGTCGGGCTCTGTGCTGGCAGCTCGGAGCCTGGAGCCTGCTTTAGATCCTGTGTCTCCCTCTCTCTCTGCCCTCTCCCTATTCGTACTCTGTCTCTCTCAAAAATAAACATTCAAAAAGTAAAAAAAAAAAAAAAAAAAAAAAAAAAAAAAAGTGCCAAATAAAAACTACAGGTCCGCCCCTTGTCCTGCCTCCAAACTTAGATCCCCCACTGGTGGTGTTACTGCTGTTGACAGTGTGTGCAATCCTTCCAGGCTTTTTTTCTGTTTATACAAATAGAATCTCGAAGGAAATGTATTCTTAATTTTTATAGAGTCCTTCAAGTCCCCTGTGGTTGCCAATCTGTTGTGCAGTTGAACTCGGTCTTTAATGGTGGTGGTGCATTCCATGTTCCGTATTGACCGCGGTCTATCCGATCACTCCCGCTACTCGTGCGTGTATAGGATAATTTCCTTTTCTTTTTCATCACTGGAAACATGGCTGCAGTGGTATCCTTGTATATAGTTACCTTTAGGCCCCCAAGTTTCAATTTCTGTAGCATCGAAGTTTGTTGCTGAGTCATAGGATTGGATCCTCTCATCTAAAATCTTAGCAGAATCTGCCAGATTCCTCTTGAAAAGGGCTCTTCCTCTCTCTATGTCCCAGCAATGACGGGCAGGTGTGGGATTATACTGGGTGACTTTGATCCTTTTCTGTCACCATTATAATTGGTGAAATTTGGTATCTTGTAGTTTAATTTGCATTGCGTTATTATGAGCATTTTTTCATGAGGTAATTGGCTTTCCGGATTTCATGTTTTTTTTTTTTTTTTAATAATCCTACTCTTTTTTTTCATTTTTTTTTTTAGGTTTATTTTTGACAGAGACAGAGTGTGAGCATGAGCTGGGGAGGGGCAGAGAGAGAGGGAGACACAGGATCCGAAGCAGGCTCCAGGCTCCAAGCTGTCAGCACAGAGCCTGACGTGGGGCTCGAACTCATGAACCGTGAGATCACGACCTGGGCCGAAGTCAGACGCCCAATCCACTGAGCCACCCAGGCGCCCCTGGATTTCATGTTTCTTTTTGTGAATTGTTCTTGACATCCCCGCTTTCCCACTGTCTCCTTTTTCTTATGGATTTGTAGGAGCCCTTTGGAATACCCGTTACAAACAGTCTTACCCGGTCTTTGCGTGTAATGTAGCTCGTAAGACCCTTGACAGCAAGGATCGAATTGAAGTTAAAATTGCCAAGTGCACCTGTGCGCCATCCATGTGGGCACCGCCCTCAGCCCAGCCTTGCACGTGGGAGGGTGCCCCCCAAAGCAACTCGATTGACATGTAATCAATCGAAATTATTTTTGGAAACCCCATTCTGTTCCACAGATCTTGGCTCAAAAGTCTACCTCTTTAGAGAGGCCTTCTGGTTGTCAGGCCCAAAATAGCTGGCCACCACACGTGCAGCCCACAGTCCGTCCCTGTGGTCTGCACCGCCCTTTCCACCCTCTGAAATCATCCTGCCCACTTATGCGTTGACTTGTTAATTGTCTGTTTCTCCCTGACCGTGACCGTGACCGTGACCGGGGGGACCTTTCCTGCCTGCTTCCTGGCTGTATACCCAGTTCCCAGAATAGCGCAGAGAGGCTGGTCCACAAACAGTTCCCAAAATATGTCGAACGAATGATGAACTTTCAGGTTTGAGCTCGATGTGACAGGGTTTTGATAGTGGTCACTTTGGTCTGCTAGGGTCACCGCGGCTGTCAGCTTCTTGGCTTCATAATTACTTATAAAAAACTCTGACGTTCTTGCCTGACCACGTTTGCAGCCGAATGTCACGACCAACATGCCGTGTTTTGTAAAAATACAGACAGGATTTTGATATTGGATTGAGTCTTTGTAGCAACTTCTGTTTCTCTTTCCTGCATTCTGGCTCCCAGACAGCAGCGATGCTTAGCAAGCCCCGTGTTCATGCCTTTGTTACTCTTATTGGGCTTTTAAAGTTTCTTTAATAAGTGCCATATGTCACACAGGTGGAACCTTTTTTTTTAACATTTATTTATTTTTGAGAGACAGGGAGAGACTGAGCGCGATCAGGGGAGGGGCAGAGAGAGAGAGACACACACACAGAATCCGAAAAAGGGTCCGGGCTCTGAGCTGTCAGCACAGAGCCCGACGCGGGGCTCGAACCCACGGACCGCGAGATCATGACCTGAGCCCAAGGTGAAGACTTTTAACCAAATGAGCCACCCAGGCGCCCCACACACATGGGATCTTGAGTGTAATTGGTTTTGATTCTTTTGCGTACGGAAGCTGTTTGTACTATAGTTTCTATCTCACTAATTTTAGGGATACACGGGAGTTTTTTAAAAAATTGATATCTCGTACCCTGTAAGTTTGAACTCATTGCTTCTAGGATTTTTGTGATTTTTTTTGCTCCTGTTGTTTTGTGTTGAAATAAGTTTTTATTTCTTCTGGTTGGTGTCTATATTTAGACCACTTAAATATAAACTCCTAATTCAGGATTTCAAATGTTGCTATTGCTTTTGTTATAGTTGCTACGATTATAGTTTTCCAGACTTTTACTACATCACTTCCTGTCTTCTCGGAGCATGATTAGTCATCCTATATGCTTTTCCTTCCAACACTTTAATCCAGAATAGATGCTGAATCTTACTGATAGCTTTCTCAACATTTTTTTTTAATGTTTATTTATTTTTGAGAGAGACAGAGACAGAATGCGAGTGGGTTAGGGGAGGAGAGAGAGGGAGACAGAGAATCGGAAGCGGGGTCCGGGCTCTAAGCATAGAGCCCGACACGGGGCTCGAACTCACGAACCGCGAGATTATGACCCGAGCCCAAGCTGGACGCTTAACCGACTGAGCCACCCAGGCGCCCCCTCAACATTTTTTGAGCTGATGATCTAATCATTTTGTCTAGGGCATGTTAGTTCTTGGTTTAACATATAATGTGGTGCAGTTGCATTCTGTGATTTGCTGGGAGTCATCAAAGATATGTTTTATTAAATTCTGTCAAAACTGTGTTTGTCTCACAAAATAGGCTGGACAATGCCCATTTCCCCCCCCATATTCTAGTACAGTGGAAGTAATCTAAAGATGCTCTTTGAAGGAATTTGGAAAACAATTCTCCACTGAATTCACACTGGAGTTGAGGATGTTTTTGAAAGACTCATTTTGTGTCAGATGTCTTCCTTTGATATCGATCTACTCAGTTTTTCCTATCTTTTTGCTGCCTTCTTAGCATGATGAATATTTAGCTTGTCGTCTGTCTCTGCTGGGTGAGTCATCACATTTCCTATTCTGTGGATAAAAAGGAAATGCCGCGGAAAGCATTTCTGCCTGGATCGGAGGTTGGCTTTAACCTCCAGCCCCAACTACCTCCAGGGCTAAGATTCTCTCACCTTGGACTAAATCCTCTAGTGGATTGTTCAGTCTCGGTATCTTTCTTCTTAACCCCCTCCAGCATCTTTAAGACCGAGTCCTCTCCCTTTGCCTGGCTCTCTCTAGTCACCCGTGTCTGCCCAGCCCCTACCGCACCAACGTTCGTGTCGCGCGAATCCCTGACTCCCTCCGAAGCCTCCACGGTTCCCTAAACCACCGGGCTGGCCAGGCGCCCTCTGGGCTAGAGAGAGTGTGGTGTGGCGGCTCAGAGGGCCGGCCCTGGGGGCCACGCTGGCGGAGAGTCAGATCCTGATTCGGATACGCACCATCCTGGAGACTCTGAAGACGTAATCTGACCTTTCCAACCCTTCTAATTTTCTCCTCTGTAAATTAAAGATCGCAGCAGCGTGCATCTCCCTGGATCCTGAGGGTTCTTTCAGTCACCCGGCCAATCTGTTTTCATTGCCCAATATGTTTCAGGCATGGTTTTAGGTGCTAAAGAAAAAGGTGGTGGACAGAAGAGAAAATATCCCCGAGTGCATGCCGGAGTCGGTCGAGCAAACCAAATCTTACGTGTGTTTGAATTGTGGGCATACATTTCTATATATCGTCTCCCTAAACTTGAGGTAGCAAGCATGTATGAATAAAGCAAAGAGAATGGGGAAAGGGGTCCCGGGAGCGTAATTTTATTGGGGTGCTCCGTGCGGGCCTTTCCGAGGAGGGAATGTTTGGGGAGCCGTCTGAACGAGGCGAGGAAGCCAGGCATGTGAATGACGGGAAGCGTGTTCCCGGCAGCGGGACTATCAAGAGGGAAGGCCCGGAGGGAGGGTTACACGAGACCGTGCAAACAAAGGTCTGACACGGTCAGGGCACGGAGTGAGCTGCGGGGTAATACTCCCGCTAAGGTCACCGTCACTGTCACCACGCCCGCGGAGCTGAAGGTGGCAGGCACGGACTTCCGACTCCCGTTCCCGGATCCTGGCATGGGCTGTCAGTGCTGGTGTCTTCTCCTGTCCCATTCCCGGGGACCCCGGGGAGGAATGCCCAGCACCCAACGGCCGCTGCACCTGCAGCACACAGACGTCCCTCCCCACTGCCCGTCACACCCCGCCCACGAAGGCTTCCAGAGCCGGCTACTTAGGCCAGTTTCGAGGACTGCAGCCACTTTTCCCTCCGTCCCCTAAACAGCACCCGGACCAGGGCTCTGCCTACAGTATCGACTGTTCACTGGTTTTGACCATCCCCTTCCCCCACCCCTCAGACTGACGGCGGCCTGATTTTGGTCTGGAACAGAGAAAGCAGAAGTGGCCTTGAGGATCTGGGCCCCCATAGACTCATAGGTCCTTCCCTGTTCTGGACAAACTTTTGTGGCCCTCGGGGTATGTTCGGCCACGAGGACGGAGGCCTCTACTGGCTTTTCTTCCAGGTCATTTCGCAGCCTGGCTTCTTCCCCTCTGGCCCTCTCCGCTGACATCGCCTGCCCCCAGACCGTTTCCTTCCTCTCCCCATCTCCTTCCCGCTCTTTACGGCTTCCGGCTTCCTCTACAGGCCACGTCCCGCACACCTTTCAATGCCACAGCGTGGGGGGAAGGCAAGTACTCAGTCTAGAAACCTGAGCCGTGGAAGGGATTCCTCTTCCGTAAAGAAATGCAACTTTATTATTTTCAAGTACACATGGAGTATGTCAAACTAATGTCTTACAAAAAGGTCACCAAGTAAAGGTCTTGCAAATGTTTCTTTAACAAACACATGAGAACTGATGATAATTAGCCCAGGCACGCGCTGCTTCTACATAGATATTCCTAAAGTGCTTCAAAAGTATTGTTTTAGGTAGACTAAACAGGCCACCCCCAGCGATGTGGTTTATGCCCTTACTTTGCTAGACAAGTGCCCTTTTTGTTGATTGTGCAAAGATAAGCTTTGTGCACAGTCAACACATCTCGGGTGAATCAGGCCCAAATTCATCTGGCTTCCAGTCAGGTTTCCGAGCCCCAAGCCGTGACTCACTTGTTCTAAGGTGCTTCTGAACAAGTGACATTCCAGTGTAGCGGGGCGAGCGCCCCCGGGGAGGCTGTCTCTGGGCCGCCTTCCTTTCTGCCTCAGGCCTTCCGTTCCCCTTAGGTGTCTCTTGCTCGGTTCATCTGGGTGTCTGTCTACAGGAACTTCCCAGTGCCTTCTAGGCCAGGCTTAGAGAAGCGGCAGACGCGCATGCAGAGCAAGACTGTTAGTCTTGGAGTTGGGGGGGGGGGTGGTAAGGGAAGGAAAAGGACCTCCCGTAGGAACCTGAAACTAACTCCCCATCTTGGAAAGTGGGCGAAATGATCACTAGCGGGAAAGCAGTTTGCCCGGGAGGAACAGCCCTCCTAACATTTGCTCTCTCGTGGTCCAGAGCTTCTGCCCGTGCTCACGACCTAAGCTCATTCTGCATGTCCCCGGAAGACAGGAAGGTTCTGGAAGTTCTCCACCCTGGTTCCCGCTGATGGCCAGGGAATTCCTGGAATGAAGCCGGTTCATCAGGATGGGCACAAAGGGGAAGGGGGTGGCTGGGGCAGGGAATGAACCGGCGGCTGTCCCTCTGGGAACAGCATGGAGGGAGGGCGTCACCAGGTGCATGGGACAGAGAGAGCTGGAGCATCTGGGACACCCGGGCCCCAGGGCCCAGACGACACAAGCCGGGGGTCGGTGGGGACTGCCTGGTGCACGGGTGTGGGATCCCAGGGAGCTTCCGGATCGAGCTGGCCTGCCTTTGCTGCCACCCTGGCGACATGTGAGCTGGCAGGAAGCTTTAAAAGGGCAGGACGCAGGGCTGGAGATGCCACACATCAGCTGTCCTGTCCTTGGCACTCTCTTCCCCGGCTCCCTTTACCGTATCTGTCCGTCCGCCCGCCTCCCAACCCCCTGCCCAGCTCTCCCCTAGAGGTTCCTAACCAGCCTTGCCTGGGGGGATGGGTGGCTTCGGCAGCCAGCTTCCCTTTCCGGCCCCACACCTGGCACTCACCAGGAGGAACTGCGTCTCATCCCCAGCGGGGGCAGGGGGCAGCGTCTGGCAGGAAGCAAAGGACGGGTGGAAGGGACAGTGGGGTAAGGCCGGGGAGATGAAGGGACATTGGTGATCTGAGACGGTCCCCTCCTCCTGGTTCAGACGGGTCCCTGCCTTTGGGTGTTGAACTGTTGTAATGGCAGGTGGGTGTGCAGGGACAGAACAGGGAGGGCTGGGGTAGCCGTTAATTCCTCGGAAAAAGTGGACCACAGAGCAGAGCGCGTGGATAGGGATCTGGGAAGGACCCTGACGTGTGGGGTCTAACCCGGTTGTTTGTAGTTAGGTCTGCAAGGCAATCACCCCGAGCTTAGTTACCCATTCCCCCCAACTTAGCCTGCTGAGTGGCCTCATTCTCCCTCCCGGACCCTCCCCCGACACCTCCCAGTCCTTTTGCACCACCACCCCCAGCCCCCTCCAGGCGCCCTTGACCCTGGTCCTTCTTCAGACGGCTCAGTAGTACGTCTCCTTCTCCACCCAGCCTGTGGGAGAGATGGGGGGGGGGGCGCGGTGTGAGTTCACGGGGGTGGGGGGCAGAGATCTGTCTCCACGGGCTCGGGGGCTTACGGCCACGTGCAGCACAGGCCTGGTGCAGGGGCCCAGGGAAGTCTTGAGGAGGGTGGAAAGGGAGGGGAAGAAATCAGGGAGCTGGGGCCCTGGGGTTAGGGAGGCTTGTATTTAGCACAGTTCAGGGTGGGCACAGAGTGGGTTGGGGGTGAAGATTCAGGGGCCATGGGGGTAACAAATGAGTTTCGAAAGGGCAAGCGCCCATTGTGGCCGTGCAGAGATGTGGCCGTGGGGCTGGCCGCTCATGGTTTTTCAGAAGTCGGAAATTTGGATTTTACGTGAAAGCCTCCAAATTTCAGTCATTGGACCAATTAAAAAACACACCCACCCAGCAAAGGGCAGACCAGACCAAACGATATCCGTGGGTCATATTTGGCTTGTGGGCCATCCATTTTCAATTTCCAGTAAGTGGTCAAAAATGCTTGTTGGGAAAAACAAAACAAAACAAAAACCTTGGTCGATGCCCAGGAATCAGGAGGCCGGGTTCTAGAGCCAGGTCCTTGCTTTATGACCCCAGACAAATAAATTCACCTCGGCACCTCTCCATTTCGGTAAAGTGTGGAAGCGGGACGAGGTGACCTGGAGGGGTCCTCCCAACTCTTTGTTCTCTGGTCGCGGTGGAAGGAGTAGCCTGAGGGCCACCTGTGTGTCAGGTGGGCCCAAGCCTGGCAGTAATGGGGTTCAGCAGGCTCAGGGCTCCTAGGACCAGGGGCCCCAGGATCTGGGGGACATGAGGAAAAGGAGCAAGGATCCGCAGTAGGAATGCTTTGGGCGTGGAGCCCGGGGCAGGGTGGCCAGCAGTGGGGTGCAGCGGCGGGGCGCAGGGGTGAGGGTCGGGGGGCTTACCGCCGGGATACCGCCGCAGGATGAGCTTTCGGACCTCATCGTAGATGAATATGAGGAGGCTGTAGGGGAAGGCACAGAACCACCAAGTGACCCTGCAGGAAAAAAAGAAACGGGAGAGTGTCAGGGGCATCCCAGGGCGGTCGCAGAAAGTGGGGTTTGGGGACCAGAACCTTGTGGGGCCCTTCTGACGACACACTCACTTGAGTGGGTACATGCGGAGGGCCACACCCATGCCCGGGCAGTAGGACAGGAAGGCCGCCAGCGCTGTCTCCTCCAGGAGCCCAAAAATCAGAATCTTGTTCCTGGAAAGACAAAGAAAGGAGGCGGTGTTGGAAGGCGGGGTGACGTGGGGGGAGATCCAGGGAGACCCTTGGTGGTGGAAGGGGCAGAGGCATGCCCGGGACCCATCACAGACGTCGCCCTACACCCTCTGTCTTCAAACACCCCCTTCTCAGGCTGCACAAAACCAAAGGAGATGCTCTTTACGTTTTCTGCCTTCGGATTTCACCTCCGACTGTTGCCCAGAACACACATATTCATCCATTAAATGAACGTTTCCAGTGTGTGGGTTGATGCGCTCTATGCTGGAGATGCTGTGGTCAACACAAGCTTCCTTCTGCCCTCCCGCAGTGTATGGTCTTGTCACGGGTCCCGGCCTGCGGTCTGCGTCAGTGCGTCTGCCTAGCAAGGGCCTTTGGAAGCCCTTTGCCTCAGGGTTTGTGTACGTCTTTCACACTCTCAGGGCCTCCCCGGCCCCGGTAGTTGCTGCTCGTCGAGATCCCATAAAGAGGAGAACGTTTGTAAAGCACTTAGCAGAGAGGAAGGCGTCCACTCACTGGAAAGGAAATGCTAGAAATGTGCCCACGGTCTTGGAACCGAAAAGCAGGATAGAGCGAGGTTCTGAGAACAGTTTCTGGAGTCAGACAGCAGAGTCTAGTCTCAGCTCTCCCACTTACTAGCTTTCGGCTGTAAGCGAGGTTCTGGAACCTCTCTGAGCCTCATGTTCCTTCCCTGAGACATGGAGATACGACCCGTATATCGTAGGCTTGCTGGGGACGGGATAGCTCTGGAACGTTCGCAGGGTGCGGTTGCATTACTGGTCAGCCTGTTAAAACCTCACGCACCACATGTCTTTTTGGCCGGGGCTCGTACTTCCCAAGCTTTCCACTCACTAAAGGATCCTTCCCATTCTTTCTTGACCACGTTCTAATGGATTGTTGTCTCTCAGGCTACATTTGTTAATAAGTAATGAATACCATTTCCCCATTTAACATTGGAAATACACACGCTTTCCAAACAGAGCCTCTTGTGAGCGTGGGATCACGGATGGCCCTTCACACCCATGATTCTGCCTAAAAGTGAAACTTCAGGAAGCCTAACAGCCCTCTCGTAGGGGGGTGATCTCCGTAAGGCTTTGGAATCTTGCAGCCAGCATCACTGAGGACCCCAGGACCCCGGACCCCAGGTGGGGCAGCCGCTGGCCAGTGGCCGTTGGTATCATCAGTCCCCCTTCTCTTTTCCATTTGTCTCTCGGAGGGCTGGAGGCAGCTGGGCGGTGTGTTCCCACCTTCCTGTGTCACCTGTGTGCAGCACAGCATGTGATCCCCACAGCGGGACCCCATGTCTTCGATTTTCTGCTCCCGGTCTCCCCTTACCGCACCATCCAGCTGGTGGACTCTCCTTCCGCCGTGTGACCTTGACTTAGCCAATGGACCTTCCACCTTCTTCTCCCCGGGATCTCAAGCCTATTAACTTCACCAAGGTTTTGGCATCTCGCTCTCCCCCCCCCCCCCCCCCCCCCCCCCCCCCCCCCCCGCTAAGAAATTAGCTCAAAACTCACTTGGGGAATCGCGTCCACTCTTTGCAGAAGAGAATGGCGGTGATGCCTCCAGAACGAACCACCGTCCATGCCACAGTCACAGAGTAATTACTGAGTACCGAGCAGGTGCCAGAGGGACAGGCGAGCCACCCAGGGCAGTAGCCAAGAGCTTGGGCATTCGAAGCGGACCCGGGTGAACGTTTACCGCCTGGGTGACCTCAGGCACGTCACGGAAACTTTTTGGGTTCTCTGGTCCATAAATTGGAAATAGCACCTATCTCATTGAGCTATTGTGAGGTTAGACAATGTGTTTGAGTCACAGCACGATGACGGGCACGTGATAACTCACACTCTAAGAAGGCAGCGAACCTGACTCCGAGCAGCTCCCAGCCCCCCATGAGGATAACGCAATTCCACAGGGCGGGTGCCATAAACTGGGGCTTCCTGGGCGTGGGGGGGGGGAGCACAGGGCACCCGTGTTTAGGGCTGGGTGTCACTAGAGTGTGAGACGAAGGAGGGAAAGAGGGAGGAGGCACACGGGAGGAGGGAGGAAGAGAGCAGACTCTGCCGGGGGAGGGGTGGGGTGTGGGGGGCCCGGGGGCGCTCACTTCATGCCCTGCTGGAAGACCGAGTTACGGCGGGTCTTGCAGATGATGAGGTCGGCCCACTGCACGACCACGATGCTGGCAAAGAAGGCCGTGTGGCACGTGAACTCCACCACCTTCCGCTGCTCGTAGGTCTGGGAGGGGGGCGGGCAGGTGGGGTGGCGTGAGAGGCGAGGGCAGGTGCCCAGGGCAGCGTGCTGTGGCACTCGCTCAGCCCCGGGCACCAGGCGCCCTTCGCCCCCAGCCCCCGTGGGCCACGAGGACCACTCCTGCCGGCACTGAGCCCGCCCTCCCCGGCCCGCGTGTCCCCGCTCGCGGCCCCACTCACCCACTCCTGTCCGTAGCTGTCCTCTAGGTCGTTCATGGACCGGTCGTCCCAGTCCAGGCGGATTCCCAGCAGCCGTGATGGCAGGAAACCGTTCTCTGCCAGGATGACGAAGTAGGTGAAGAAGCCACCCAGTGCCTGGATCATCCCTGCGGGGAGTGGGCAAAGACAGGCCCTGGGTCAGAGGAGGAAGCAGAGTGAGGCCAGAGATGGATGTCCCCGACCCCTGGGTGGGGGGGCTGGTCCCCGGCCTGGGATTTCGCGGGGGGCTCCTCCCCCGACAGCTGGGCAGAGACTTGTCTCGGGGTCCCCCCGGGGCCCCAGGGCCCCTCCGCACCGATCTGTCCATAGGCCATGCTGATGAGCCTCTCATTAACCAGCTTGTCCGTCTGAGGGTTCCTGGGCTGCCGCTTCATGATGTCACTCTCAGCCGCCTCGTAGGCCAGGGAGATGGCCGGGACCTGTGTGAGGGGCGCGCGGGGGGGAGAGGGCAGCGGAAGGGAGGCGACAGGTGCACAGGACCGTCAGTGAGGAAGAACCTCTGATGCAGTTCAGCAAACGTTATTAAGACGCTGTTACGGTCCAGGTCTCGGACTTCTGTTCCCTCGACCGTCGCAGCCTGGCCACGTGCCCTGGCTGCCCTCCTCCACCCCCCTGTGCCCGCGATCGCCTCGCCCGTACCCCGCTCCGACCCCCGGCCTCACCATGTCTGTGCCCAGGTCGATGCAGAGGATGGTCACGGTGCCCAGAGGCAGGGGGATGTTGGCGATGATGAAGAGCAGGAAGGGGGTGATCTCGGGGATGTTGCTGGTCAGGGTGTACGCGATGGATTTCTTCAGGTTGTCAAAGATGAGGCGGCCTGTGGGAGGTGGTGAGGGCGTCAGGGAGACGGGAGGGCCCCCTCCCCGCCCAGGCGCTCGAAGCACGGTGGCCCGTGTTCCCCAGAGAGGGGGAATGCGCGTTTGAGGGGAGCCGAGGCGGCGCGCGGGTGCCTGGGGTCCCGCGTCGGCTCTGCGTTGGGGTCCAGAGGCCTGGGAAGCCAGCGCCGGCTTAGCGTCCCCGACGCCACCCCAGCCCGCGTGGCCCCTCACCCTCCTCCACGCCCGTGACGATGGAGGCGAAGTTGTCGTCCAGCAGGATCATGTCGGCGGCCTGCTTCGACACGTCGGAGCCCGAGATGCCCATGGCGATGCCGATGTCAGCCTTCTTCAGCGCGGGGGAGTCGTTCACGCCGTCCCCCGTCACCGCCACGATGGCCCCCTGGGCGAAGCACAGAGGGGCTGAACTCACCACTGTGACACGTCGGGACCCGTCCCAAAGCTCACTCTGCTCCCGTCATCGCTTGTTTCTAAAGGTCCTCGCGCCCGGCCCTTCCCTCTCCGGCTCCTCCTGAGACGTTAAAACTCTCGGGGGGCCTCAACTGGCGGCCGTCTCAGGGCTCAAGACAGGGTGCTCTCGGGAGTCTCCTCCCGGCCCGGGGAGGTTTGGGGCTGGGCTGGGCGGGGCCCCCCGAGGCGCCCCCGTCGTCCTCACCTGCCTCTGACAGCCCTCCACGATGATGAGTTTCTGTTGCGGGGACGTCCGCGCGAACACGATCTCCGTGTGGTTCCTGAGGATCTCGTCCAGCTGCTCCGACGTCATGTCCTTCAGGTCCGAGCCGTGCACGACGCACGCCTTGGCTTCTCTGGACGGCGGGGACGGAGGTGGCTGAGCCCCCTGCGTCCCCACGCCCCTGCCAGCCTCCTGCCTCCACCCGCACCCCCATCGCTGGGCCGCAGGGCCCCCGCCGAGTCGGGCTCCCAGGGCCGTGGGCCTCCTCCCCCTGTCTCCATGGGTGGCCTCCTTGTCCCATCTCTCCCTTTGAGGAAGAGAGGCGGCATCCTCACCGAGCAGTCGTTGCTAGGCAACGTGCTAGTTCTCTTACATGCCTCTCGCCCCCATGGCCACCCTGCAGTGTAGACAGCACCCTAAATTTGTAGTTGAGGGAACGGAGGCTCAGGACGGTAGAGTGACACCTCCGGGGTTACATAGTCAGTGGCACAGCCTGGACACATTCAGGACCGAGCAGCCGTCACTGAGGTGTCCCAGGCAAGGCCTGCAAAGTCCCAGAGGAGCTATCCAAATGCCCCCGGGGACACTCGAGCGCTCTGTGGGACAGGTTGGGTTGATGGGGGACGGGCTCCTGGGAACGCCTCACCTGGGGTTGACCTGGCTGACAGGAATGTTGAGCCGGGCTGCGATGTCCTCCACAGTCTCATTGCCCTCTGATATAATGCCCACACCTTTGGCAATGGCCTTGGCTGTGATCGGGTGGTCCCCAGTCACCATGATCACCTGGTAGGACGGAGAAAAGAGAAAAGAACAGCAGTGTTCGGACCCCCTCCCAACCCATTCCTTTCCCAAAGTCAGAAAAGGCCGGACCACCAGACGGTGGGATTCACAGATCCCAGCCCAAATGGTGCAACTGTGTGTGTGTGTGTGTGTGTGTGTGTGCACGTGTTGGGTGGGTGACAAGTTGTACTTAAGGGATCAAAGATACTTCACCAGGGTGGAGGAAAGCCTCCACGAAGAGTAACAAATTAACGAGGGTCTCTTGGAAGAGGAGCCTCAGAGACCGTTTAGGAGTTAGGATTTCACGGGATACGAGGCCGTCCTGGTTGGAAGGACCCCCTCATCTACCGGTGAGGGACAAAGGCTTACAAGGGGCTGTGACTCAAGGCCCCTGGGAGCCGGGAGTAGGAGACGGTTTTCTTAGTGCCCACTCCGTGGCTGCAGGCCATCCAGCAGGGCAGAGGAGGGATGCAGGGGGCACAGCCCCCCTTCCCGGCCCTCGTCTGCCTGTACATCTGCCTCTGACACCCCTTCTCCACGGGGAGGAAGGGGATTCTTGCAGAATGGACGGCACTGCTCGGGAGGGTGGCTGGCATCCGAGAGGCCGGTGACGAGGCTCTCGGTCACGAGCGTGAGCGGATCAGAGCCGGATGAACAAGCATTTGCACGTGCGGGTCTGAGGGCAAATGTCACAGACCCCGGGGAGGAAGCCCCTTCAAGGCCCCCTGCCTTCTCTTGCACCCCCGCTAGCCCCTGCACCTGCCCCCTGAAGGCCACGTGGGCCTCCCAGTTGAAGGCAACAGCATCCTTGCGGTCCTTATGCCGCGTGACTCCTCTGAGCATTCGGCACTGGCCACCACCCCCTCCTTGAGACCTGCTTGTCTGCATGGACCCCATTATTCCCGGTTGCCCTCCCCGCTTCTTCCGGCTCTTTCCCGCCTCCTCAGGGTGGCCGCCAAGTGCAGCGGAAGAGGCGGCTGTGGAGGCGGATGGACACCGCCTGAGCTTGGACACCGGCCCTCCCCAGTGTCACTCCTCGGACCCGTCTTTTCACCGCGTCTCGGCCCAAGGAGGGGACGAGCCCCACCCTCCAAAGTTGTCGTGAAGGGTAAATGGCGCCAGGTGGGCACTCAGCACACGTGAGCTGGGACGCCCCCCTCTCCCTTCCTTCACTCGCTCCTCTCTCTCTCTCTCTCTCCTTGCCTCAAGACTGGTGGCCCCGGTTCCATCCTTGTCCCCTTCCCTGACCCCGGTTCTCTTCCCGGCCAGAACGATGCAACGGACTAGCCGGCCTTCAGCTGCACCTGTGTGCTGGTGAGCCTTGCTCTCCGGGCCCGACCCTCTGTCCTGGGCTCTAACCTGAGGCCAGCTTCCCCGGGGATGTCTCTTCCCGGGCGTCTCATGGACGCTTCCAACTGAAGGCCAAAAGGGAGCTCATCATGCACTCCCACCAGCACGCCAAGCCTGCCCTCTGTCCCCGTCTCGATACGGTCCTGTCTGTGCATTCTGTCCCTTTGTCCCTGCATCTTCCTCACTGACCATGTCCAGCTCGGTCACTATGTTCTCAAAGCATTTCTCTCATGTGACTCCTCGCCTCCAGCCCGTTGCCACCGCCCTGGTTCAGGGCCTCACCCCTTGCCTGAACTATGGCAGTGGCCTCTCTCCCTGCCTCCTTGCCTCCCGTCCTCCTCCAGATCCAGACCCTCTGCACGGGTAGCCTCCTGAGAGCTGGATCAGCCGGGACGCCTGTGCTCTCTGGGGACTGCAGGATGAAGCCCAAGTCGGGCATTTAGGCAAAGTCCTTCCAAATGGCCTCGGCCCAACCTCCCAGTCTCCTGTGCCACTCGCCTCCCCCCACACCTGCACCCCACGTGCAGGCTGACGCCATCAGGGCACGCACTGCCTCTGACCTTGACAGCCTTCCTCTCCCTGCCTCACAAGACACTCCAGCCTTCGAGGCCCAGATCAAATATCGTGCGCTCTGTAAAAACATTGTCCAGTTCTCTGAAGCAGAATTAACTGCTCCCTGCTCGGAGTTCCCTGGGGGATCCGTCCCCCGGCCTCCGTGACGGCACCGATCGTGGCCAGAGGCAGCCTCACCAGCAGGAGCATGGCTTTCCAGACCGTGTACCATGCTTCACATACCTGATCCGGCCCTTACTGGCAGATTTATTTCGGGAAAGCGACTTACCCCCTCTGAGTCTCAGCTTGTTTTATTTTTAAACGGGGATAACGACGCCTCCCTCAGAGACAGAGCGGTTACGGGGTTGAGAAACCCTTTACGGACACACATACACACACGCGCGCGCTTCAGTGTGGTAGTTAGGAAAGGGAGGGCTGCCTTGGGTCAAACCCCGGCTCTACCACTTATGAGCACGTTCCTTCGTGCCTCAGCTCCCCTCTTCTGTTCGAAAGGAAAAAAACCGGTGCTTACGCATCAGGTTCTTGCGGAGATTAAATGAGATCATACGGGTTAAGCGCTGAGAATAGTGCCTGATTCACATGACCGGCGGTTTGCGTTATGCGAGTACCTGGCCCGTGGTAGGTGCTCACGACCCCAGCTCTCAGAGTGTTCTGTGACTAACCGTAGGGGCATTTATTTCCCCAGGGAGCCCGTGAGCGCCGGAGGCCAGGCACCACATCTCCTTCGTCTTAGAACGCCTGCGCCTGGCGGAGCGCCTGGCCCTCAGTGGACCGACGGCTTGAACTGATTGGGAATTAGCCGAGACGCCGGAAAAGGAAGAGCCAGCCGCGGCACCATGACTGGCGATGAGACGGGTTAAGGGGCTGGCGAGGAGGGTGTCTCGGAGACAGGAAAGCGGAAAGGGTTTCCGTCTGTTTGTTGAACTCGGGCACCTTGAACAGTGCCTGGTCCGCAGGGGGTAAACGATAAATATTTGCAGAATGAAGAACGAACGAGGCACAGAGGAAGGAGTGGCCCCTGGGGAGCACTTGCAGTCGGACACGAGGGTCCAGGAGGGGTGTGTTTGGGGGATGAGGACGAGAGCCAGTCGCTGGGGGCGTGGGGAGGGAGTGGGTGCCCACAAGAGCCTGCTAATCCCACCCCAAATGCTAGAGAGCGTGGACATTAGTCGGGAAGTTGGACAGCCAGGTGTCCGAAGCACGAGTGCCAGATGGGCTCAAAATCAGAGTAGAATGAGAGAGGGAGGCGATGTGCATGGTTACCTTGACCAAGAGGGACCAGAGCGAGAGCTCCAGGCAGATGGACAGCTTCCCCTCTGGGTCCGTGGGAAGGCGGCCACCCGTGGCCTGGGTGTCCGCGAGGCAGCAGCCCCTGCAGGCCCTTGACCTTCGGCGTTGGAGGACGGGGGGGGGGGGGGGGGAGGAAGGGAGGGCGTACCTTGATGCCCGCACTGCGACACTTGCCCACGGCGTCCGGCACGGCAGCCCGGGGAGGGTCGATCATGGACATGAGCCCCACGAAGCAGAGCTTCTCCGTGGGAAAGTTCAGCTCGTCTGTGTCAAATTTGAACCCGCGAGGGAACTTCCCAGACGGCAGATTCAGCTGACAAAACCCTGAGGCGGGCAGGAGGGAAGAGTGAGTGCGACCAGGGGCCCGCCTGGCTGTCCCCAGAGCCCCCGCCCCGGGGAAACCAGTGAGGCCCGGACACCCTTCTGGGCCCCGCTCCCGGCTTTGGCCTCTCACCCAGCACGCGCTCCCCCAGCCCGCCCAGCTCCATGTAGGCGTTCTGAAAGGCGTCTTGCATTTCCTTGTCCAAAGGGATCTCCTTGCCCTGCACCAAGATGGTGGAACACCGGTCCAGGATGCGCTCCGGGGCTCCCTTCATCACCAGCACGTGGCTCTGGGGGCTGTCTTCCCGCTCGTGGATAGACAGCTGGAGGGAGGACAGGTGGTTACAGAGGGGGCCATACGCGTCCCTGGTCCTGGGACGGCAGAGGCCGCTAAGGACACCTCCCCTAATAAGATAACCCCTGATCCATCAACCGTCGTCAACAGAGGGAGGGCCTCTGCGTGTGAAGGCGAGTTGGGGCCTCACCGTCCCAGCCCTGTAAACTGAGCGTCCTCTTCCCCTAGGACATTCATTCACCTAACAAATGTTTGCCCAGACCAGCTAAGACAGGCACTGCGCTGGCGTGGGGGGCGGCACCTGCCGCCAGGCTGGCCTCAGTGTGCTTAGGCGGGGAGTTCTTGGCATTGAACAGGTGCCTGCGGCCTGAGGGGTACCCCAAGGCAATTTCAGGGGTGCCGCTGGGCGGGTTGGGAGGCTGGGGCCGGAGCTGGGAGGGCGACGGGCTGTAGTGAGGAATGGAAGTTTGGAAGTCAGAGGGGGTCATTGCAACCAGACATGGGTCACCGCGGCTTTCCTGGGGCACGAGGCCGGGGTGAAGGACGCGGCCGAGGCTCCCACCCTTCCTAGGTCTTGCGCGCCCCCCTCATTTCGGCCCCCTCCCCGCCCCCGTGCTGGTGCCCGACCGGACCTGGTACTTGTTGGTGGAATTGAAGGGGATCTCCGCCACCTTGGGGTTTCTATCCCTCATCTTCCTCACGGAGCCGCAGGACAGCTCGATGCACTTGAGCAGAGCTGACTCAGAGGCGTCGCCGGCTGTGTCCCGCTGCCGGAGGAGAATTCGGGGTCACCTGGGCCGAGGGAGGAGGGCACCCAAGCCCCCCCCCCACACCCCAAGGCTGTCGGAGGGTGTGAGAGGGGGAGCTGGGCGTCAGCAAGGTGGGCAGGTGCGGAGGCGCCCCACCTTCGACACGGAGATGTTCTCCTGCCCGGCCTTGAAGACAGCGCGGTTGCAGAGACCGGCAATCCGAGACAGGGCCGTCCACGTGGGGGATCGCTTGTCAAAAGTGGCCCCTGGGAGGCAGGGAGGGAGAAGCGGGCGCGCGGCTCAGGTCCCTCGTCTGCCCCCTCCCCGCCTCGCGGCCACGCGGGCGCCCTGGACGTCCTCCGGCCCCTCGCCCCCTCGGAGCGCCCAATCACCGGACTGATCTTCGGTGGTGTCGGCCTCATGGATCTGGTTGTCGAACCACATGTGGGCGACGGTCATGCGGTTCTGGGTGAGGGTCCCCGTCTTGTCCGAGCAGATGGTGGAGGTGGAGCCCAGCGTCTCCACCGCCTCCAGGTTCTTCACCAGGCAGTTCTTGCGCGCCATGCGCTTGGCGGTCAGGGTCAGACACACCTGGGAGAGGGAGGGGAGGAAGCGGGGCTGAGCCTGGAGCCCGGCGTGTGGTGACCTCGCCCCGGACCAGGGGTCCCGCTCCGCCAACACCAGGTGGGATCTACACGCCGGTGGCGGATGGATTCGATTTCGGACGTGCCGGGCTGAGACCAAGGGGTGCGTTCGGGGAAGCGAGGCTGCGCGGCCGGAGTCCAGAGCGGGCCAGCGCAGAGCTGGGCGAAGGGGTGTGACAGCCGCTGGCACAGAATGGGGTGTGGCGCCTGGGGTGGGGGTGGAGAGCAGAGCTCGAGGCCTGAGAATCAGGGTCGGGGGAGCAGGAGGAGACCACGCAGGGGGCAGAGGAGAACCGGAATAGTGACGCGTCGCGGTGCTCAGTGGAGGGGAGAATTCCAGGGTGTGGACAGCGGTACCCGTTTCCGCGGCAGAGTCAAGGAAGGGAGCTGAGGAAAGGGCACCGGGCTTGCCAGTTAGTCACCGGTGACCTTTGGGGGAGGCTTTATGGCACGGTTGGCCGGGGTGAGCCGCAGCCCGCAGCGGCTAGCACGTCGGGGGTGAGCAGGGTGGCTGCCTCGCGCCCCCGGGAGAGAGACGGCGAGCCGAGGCGCAGTCCTTCCCGAGATTTTTCAGGCTCCAACTCTGAGCCATCCATTAAACGGGAATCTGATAAGTGACTTTGGGGGCTGGAAGCGAAAACATCGCTGAGAAACGGTAAGCCCCTTGAGGAAAAGGGTGGCGAGACCCTCCCCGGGTGGCGCTCAGCCTGACCCACTCACGGTGACAGTGGCCAGCAGACCCTCAGGCACATTGGCCACGATGATGCCGATGAGGAAGATGACCGCCTCCAGCCAGCTGTAGCCCAGGATGAGGGAGAGCACGAAGAAGGAGACCCCCAGGAACACGGCCACCCCCGTGATCAGCTGGATGAAGTGTTCGATCTCCATGGCGATGGGTGTCCGTCCGACCTCCAGGCCTGAGGCCAGCGTGGCTATGCGGCCCATCACTGTCCGGTCGCCTGTGGCAATCACGATGCCCCTGGCCGTGCCTGCAACATAGAGGGGAGCCCGGAACTGGAAAAGGAAGGCCGCTGCAGAGGAAACGAGCCTCAGACTCCGGTCCCGCGGGCCGCCCCCAGGAGGCCGTACCCCCCGTGGGTGGCCGTCTTCCCCCTTCGCAGACTACGCGTCCCAGCCCCCGCCAACCGCAACTCATTTCCTCTTGTCCTTGGGCCCCGAGGGGAGACCTTGCGGGTAAACCCAGAATTCAAATGGAGGAAGAATGAAATGAATGAAATAAAAACAGCGTCGGTATTTCGGTAAAATCAGTCTCCGGCTTGTTATGATCCGGAAGTATACGACGGGCACGGAGGAAAGCACCTGTTACGGGTTTTCCGTGTGGCCTTAAGATTTTCTCTCTCAACGTTGGGCCTGGGACCACACAGAAGGAGCCAGGCGGTCACCGACCCTTAGGCAGACACGGGTAGACCCTTGGGTCTGCCTCTCCAGAGGAAGAGAGAGAGAGGGAGAGCGAGAGGGAGGGCGAGCGCTATGAGGAAAGAGCACGCAGGTAGGAGCCGGCCAAGCGTGGGTTTGCACTCCCGTTTGACTTCCCGCCCAGGGATGGGTTGCCTTCATAACGAAAAGGGACGGTGCTGTGCTGCACCTGACGGGGGCCTGGCACGTAGCAGGCCTTCAACAAACGTCAGCTCCCTTCATTCCTCGTCCTTTCTCCACAGCCCATTTCAGAGTAAGCAACGCGAGTATTTTACTAGGCATTTTTACCAATTGCGGCAAATGTGGAGCACGTTTCAGAATCTCAGGACATTAAAAATGTAAGATATTTAACGTGTGGCGATTTGCATTATAGTTCCAATTTGCTAAAGGAGGGGAGCGGCTCAGAGAGACATAATACCCTGGGGAGAAGTGAGTCGGGAAGGAAGGGAGTGGAGGGGGGGGGCACACGGCCACCTCCGGCCTGTCCCAGGCCCCAGGTCTGGCCAGGCCTCTGTCCCCACCAGCTCTTGCCGTTGGGCTCTCTCCGAGGGGGCACGGCCACAGAGGGAGGGGTTTCCGGTAGGCTTGGGCTCCTGCCTTTACGTGGTGGCACCTCGGGAAGCTCCCGTTGGCCCTGGTTCATGTCCAGAACCCGGAACAGAGATGGGGCGCACGGGGCAAACTGAGGGGGGTGCCTGGTGTTCACCTGGCTCGATCCTCCCCAGCCTGCGTGCTGGTCAGAGCAAGGGTGAGACAGGGAAGCAACTAGTCCCCGAATCAGGAGAAATGGAACCAGTCAGTCCAACCGAAGACTTCTCGGAGTCGAGGCTGGTTTGGGGCATGGTGCGTGCTGTGAATCGTGTGCGTTTGTGTCTGTGCGTGTCCTGTGTGGAACGGTGTGTGTGGAAGGGACCGGTCTGGAACGGACTGCTTCTGCTCTTCAGGGCTCCCTGACCCCTCGGTCTCCTCCCTCTGCCTTAGGCAGGACTTTCGAGAATTAGGTAAGGCCGCAGCCCCCAGCCCTGCCTGGGGGTTCGGGATTCGGACCCTTCCGTGGGTGCTGGGCGGGGGCGCTCCCACGGGGCCGGCTTCTCACCTTCCACACAGTTGGTAGAGAAGAAACAGATATTACGAGTCTCCAGGGGGTTCTCGTGGGTGAACTCGGGGGAGCGGGTCTGGGGCTCCGACTCGCCTGTTAGAGATGAGTTATCCACCTGCGGAGGAAGCAGGCGTGTGCGCACGAGACGGGCTGACACACGTGTGCACACACAGCTGTCTCCGGACTCCAACCACGCTCAACCTCCGCGACACGATGGGCACATTACCCTGGCCCTCATCACGTGTTTACTCAGCTACTGTCCGTGCCCCAGTTCGGGATCCTGGCTCTCGCTTCTTACGTGACCTTGGGCTGGTTACCTAACCAACAAAACCTCCTCCATTTACCCATCTGTAAAATGGGGCGTGTAACCAGAGTCTCTGTGTTACACAACTGTAGGGGGCACCTCCTCGAACATCACAGGCTAAGAAAGTGGAACCGCCTAGGGTCGTGCACGGTCGCCCTTGCGGCCACACGCCACGAGAACACTCGCCTGGCAGAGTTAAAGGGGCAGCTGTGGGGGAGGGGCACCTGGGGGGGGTTCTGCCGGTTGAGCGTCCGACTCCCGATTTCAGCTCAGGTCACGATCTCACCGTTCGTGAGTTCGAGACCCGCATCGGGCCCTGTGCTGACTGGGCAGAGGCTGCTTGGGATTCTCTCTCTCTCTCTCTCTCTCTCTCACTGTCTGCCCCTCCCCTGCTCATGCTCTCTCTCTCAAAATAAATAAATAAAACTTAAAAAAAAACAGTAGCATAAGTGGATGTAAATAAAGCATCTGACACATAATAATGCCCGCGACATGATTGCATAAAGTGGATGTCCAAGAAACGCCTGACACACAGCCACGAGGAGACGATCCACAAACGCTCCGCGGGAGGCAGGGTTCGGCCGGGTGGCGCGGGGGGCAGGTGGACACTGGGCCTGGGTCTCCCAAACCTGCAGCTTCTAACTGGGCGCCCCCACCCCAGCTCTGTAGGGCCTGCGCCTCCGGGCCGCCACCTGGCGGCTTCCTCACCTTGCAGCCGTGAGAAGAGATGATCCGGAGGTCCGCGGGCACGCGGTCTCCGCCCTTCACCTCCACCAGGTCTCCCACCACCACCTCCTCGGCGTTGATCTGCACCTTCTCTCCTTCCCGCACCACCAGGGCTTGCTGCGGAGGGGGGACCCAGGCATCTCACGACGCGCCCGGCCCGCCAGCACCTTCCTCTGCGTGCTGGCCTCCCCCCTCTCCTCCACCCCTCGAGGAGAAGGCACCTGCGCCCTTAGCAGCGAAACTAGGTCCTGGCGTGGAGAGCGGGAGGGTGTTTCCGCCCACAGCGCCGTCTCAGAGCGCAAGTTGCTGAGGGGGAGGAGCTGGACGCTTCCAGAAAGCCCGTGGCCCCCCTTGGAGCCCCGTCCGGCTGTCTACCTGAGGCACCATGTTCTTGAAGGAATCCATGATCTTGGAGCTCTTGGCCTCCTGGTAGTAGGAGAAGCAGCCGGTGACGATGACCACGGCTGCCAGCACCACACCCAGGTAGAGCTGGAAGGAGAGAGGTTTGAGGGACTTGCTCTTCTCCCAGCCCGGGAAGGCCAGCTGCCCCTCAGGTGGGCATTCGGGGCCGCCTTTGTCCGTGACCGGGTGTGGGAATGGCAGAAGACCTTCTCCCCAACCTCCCCCTCCAGGCTCCTTCCTAAGAAACGGAAGGGGCGGGAGGGTCGTAGGGAGTTCCCAGGACCAGGCCTCTCCACCTGACGCCCAGGGATGCAGACAAGCCCACGGAGGTGGGAAGGACAGGGAGGGGCTGTCTCATTCACGGATGTGTGTGCGTGTGTGTGCTTACAGATATACAAAGAAGCCTCACCCCCTTTCAGCCTGAAGGGCAGAGGGGCCCGCGGGGCTGTGATGTGAGGGCCTTGTTCCCTGCCCCCGCTTCTACTGGGCTTCGGGCCTGAAGGACAGAGCCACGGGTGGTGGGCCCAGGGGTCGGGCGTGCAGGCTCACGTTGTCATTGGATGGTTCATCCTCCATGGCGGCCTGGATGCCGTAGGCCAGGAAGCAGAGAATGGCCCCGATCCACAGCAGGATGGAGAAGCCCCCAAAGAGCTGGCGACAGAACTTGACCCACTCAGGGGTGGTCGGGGGCGGGGTGAGGGCGTTGGGCCCATCCCGAGCCAGAATGTCCTGGGCCCGCTGGTTGGTGAGGCCCTGAGGGAGGCACGGACAGGCGTGTGAGCACCTCCTCACCGCTTCCCTGCACCTGCTCCCGGGCAGGGGAACAACGTCCGGGTGGAGAGAAAAATCCCACCCGGTCGGAAGGGGTGGGGGACCATCAGGAGAGGTCACACCGGGGAGGTGGCATTTGCAGTGAGCGCTGGAGGCCTCGAAGCCCGAGGAAGATTCAGACTGTGGCCCCCACTCTGGGCGTCCTCGGGTTGAGATACTTGCTGGTGAGGGCCGTGGTACCTCCTCCGGAGGGAGCCTGGGTAAGGCTGCCCGGAGAGGCCTCTGAACGGGCTCTTCCCACCACCTGTCTTCTTCAGATTCCCCTTTTCAGCCAGGAGAAACGGCCGGTGTGCTGACCCTCTGCGTCACACGGCTCTGAGCCATCTGTCGCTTCCCCCAGAGGCTCGCCCGGCCCTGCTCCGCGAGCGCCAGGCTGGTTCAGACGTCTCTCTCTGCACCCGGTGTCGCCCACACACGGTTCTAGAACCGCGCTCCACACGGGGCGTGGGAATTCTGCATCACCTTCTTTCCTGCCGCCAGACTTTGAGCGGCTTGGGGACAGGGGCCACGTGGTTGTCTTTCTATCTGTGCACTCATCGCTCTCCTAAGTGTGAGCTGAATGCCTACTACGTGCCGGGCTGTGTCGCCAGCTCTGGGGATCCAGAGCTGGACGTGACCCGTGAAGTCCCTGCCCCGTGGAGCTTATGACCTGGTGAAGCGATACACGATAAATAGTCGTCACTGCCAGACCCTTAAGAAAAATAAAGAGGGGCGTCTGGGTGGCTTGGTTGATTGAGCGTCTGACTTCGGCTCTGGTCACGATCTCACGGTCCGCGGGTTCGAGCCCCATGTGGGGCTTGGTGCTGACAGGTGGAGCCTGCTTGGAATTCTCTCTCTCCCTCTCTCTCTCTCTCTCCCTGCCCCTCCCCCGATCGTGTTCTCTCTGTCTCTCTCTCCCTCTCTCTCTCTCCCTGCCCCTCCCCCGATCGTGTTCTCTCTGTCTCTGTCTCCCTCTCTCTCTCTCCCTGCCCCTCCCCCGATCGTGTTCTCTCTGTCTGTCTGTCTGTCTCTCTCTCTCTCTCTCTGTCTCTTTCTCTCAAAAATAAACAAAAAAGAAGAAGAAAGGCAAAGGCGAAGAATTTTCAAAAGGGAAGTCAGGGAGGGCCTCCGGGAGGAGGTACGCACCCACTACAGTTTTCACTGACGCTTTGTTTTTCAAAATGGTGGGCTTGGTAATCTGACTGCGCCGCTTGCTATTTTCTGTGACGGTGGGAAGCTCGTCCCCCTCCACGAGAGCCCTTGCCGTCACACACAGGTCTACAGCACCCAACCCCTAGGTCTTGTGAGGATCAGAGAAGTGGACGTTAGGCGTCGCGTGCACCGTGGGGCGCACAGGTTACCGTGAGGGCAGTGAGGGGTTAGCATTTCACGGAGGTCACTTCCCCTGAGACACGTGTCATCGGAGCTGCCTGGGGCGGACGACGAGCCCCGCCTGGAGGGTGCCCCCGGGGGCCTGGCTTCTGGGTTCCCAGGAGAAGGGCAGGGAATCCGGGTTCTAGCTCTGGCTCGGGCCCCAGTGGTCACTGGACTCCGGGCCTCAGTTTCCTCGTGGGTGCAGAGGACAGGATTCCAGCTCTGAGGCCCCTCCTACCCACGGGCTGCCTGGCGCCCTCACTCCCAGCCCCGCCGCTCACCTTGGAGAGGTCCACTTGGTATTTGCGGCCCAGCTCATCCAAGGACAGCTTGTGGTCGTCCTGAGGAGGGAAGTCGAGTTACTCGGGGGCAGGAGGCTGAGCATCGTGTCTAGAACGCCTGTGAGCGCCGAGGGGCTCGGGGCTGAAGCGGGGGGCACGGGAGGGGCGGCAAAGCCTTCTGCAGGTGCGCTGGGACCCCTTTTCCACAGCCCTCGGGGGGCCGCGGCCCTCACCATGGCCACCTCCTTCTTCAACTCATCCAGCTCCTTCTCTTTCTGCTTCTTCTTGCCGCCTCCATTCTCCGCCGTGGTGGCCGCGGGCGAGTACTCACGGCCGGCCTGGGGGGGCGGGGGGAGAACCCAGAGAGTCAAGGAGGCCAGAGGCGAGAGCCTCTATTCCCACCGGGCTGGGGGCAGGGGGCCCAAAGGCAGTGATGATCCCGGGGGAGGAAAGGGTGGAGGGCGGAGGGGACCCCGGGCGCTCCGTTTGCAAACCAGGGGCGGGCTCGCGGGCTCTATGTGGGGATTTCAGGCCGAGGGGCTCAGAACTCAGGACCTCGCTCTCAGCTGCTTACTATTGGGCTTTGGCTAAGGTTCTGTTTGTTGAGCGAACCCCGCAGCCGGATACTAAACAAAACAGAAACTTTAAAAAGCTACCATCTAAAGCTATTTAGGATTCTGGAAGGCAGTGGCCAGGGCTGGGGTCGGGGCAGGGAAGGGTCTGCAGGAGATGGGGAGCATAGGGTCAGGGGGTGGGGCTGGAAATGGTACGAGCAGGGCTGATGCGCCCGCTGAGAGGAGCCAACGGTTGGAGGGTCAGCGTGAGCCCGGGGAACGGGGACACGAGGTGTGCCGGGGACCCTTTCCATCCGGCTGGGCGGCGGCCTGCCCGCTGCTGAGCAAGAGTGCGCGCAACGTGAGGCCCCAAGGCACAACCGGGTATGAAGGAACTGGGCCCCGTTGTCCAAAATACAGGAAATCGTCTCTGAGATTACATCTAAAACTAAACGTGTGTAACCCTCGGGTCCCTGCATTCTTGGGGTCCCCCCCCCACCCCACCCTCGTGAAATCACACGAACATTTTTAACTGGAGCCTCGTGAGCCTGTGTCCCCCTTCCTCTGCATGGTCTGTGGTGTTCTCACCACCGCCAGGCTTCCGGGGTCTCACAGGGGCTTCTGGGGAAGAGCTGGGCGATTCTCCTTCGGGGGCGGGGTGGGGGGGGCTGGCTGGGATGATGGGGGAGGGGCTGGGGGGCCATGACACTGCCTTCCCACTCCCTCCCCTCCCCTGCCCCCACATCCCTCAGGGCCACGTGTCCTTGTCCTAGAGGGAGGCTTGACTTCTGTCCCCTGCCTCCTTCTCCACTGGCCCCCGAGACCGTGCGAGGCTTTCAGGAGTGAGCTTGTCTACGCTACGGTGTAATTCATTTTTTCGTAAAGACTGGACCCCTGGATGGCATCTGGAGCCAGCATACTTGTCCTGTTTTGCAGGATAGTGTGCATTTTTAAAAGGCAGCCTTTTCTTTTAAAAGGCAGTTTTAGACTCACAGCGAAATTGAGCAGAATGTACACAGAGTTCTCCCATCCCCCCCGCCCCCACACGTGCTATTGTCCTCACTGTCAACATCCCCCCCCCCCCCCCGCCAGAGTGGCGCATTTGTCGCAATCGTGAACCTGCGCTGGCACGTCATTATCACCCGGGGTCCACCGTGTACATCAGGGCTCCCCTGCGGTGTCCGCTCCACGGGTCCTGGACAAATGTGTAAAGGCTTGTATCTATTACGGCCTCACACAGAGCAGTTTCACTGCTGGGATCATGCATTCCCCGCCCCCCCCCCCCCCATCAAAGAGTCAGGAGCCATCTGGGGAATGTGACAGCTGCCCTCATCACAGGCGTTCATGAATCCAACACCTGGAGGCGTAGCAGAGGGCCCGGTGAAATCAGGAGCAGGGCAGCGAGCTCAGGGCGAGGTGGACGCCCTTGTCCACCTTGCATTCGTTTGTTTCCGTGAGTCAAGCACACTTTGGGCTTCCTGAAGGCTGATCGTCTTGGGGAGACTGAAGCAGCCCACAGGAGAGGGGAAGGGCTCGCGGAAGGTTCTCCGTCTCCCGGCCCGGAAGACCAAAGAGGGCTCATTTAACTGAATGGACTGAGGTCCTTTGGGTTCACCAGGTCCGCTTGGCGGAACAGAACTGGGGAATGGACGAAAGGCAGCAAAGGGAGCAGAGACAAGAGATGAGGCCAGACCATCTTCAAGGTGACCCTCCAGAGCTTCAGGGGTAGGAACAGGGCCTGGGCAGAGTGGCGGTGGGGGTGGGGCTGGGGCAGAAGAGCAGAGCCCAGAGAATTTCTGTACATTCAGACGTGAAATGGCATCTGTGAGGTTAAAGTGCCCATGCACCTGAGGGCGTGTCGCACGGTGGTCGGGCTGGGCTCTTCCACGCAGCACCCCCTTCCCCTCGGTTCCCACCCACGGCAGGCACAGAGCTTGGGACACTCTGCCCCTTCCCCCACCCGTCCTGGCAAGGATCTCCAGCCCTGCAGCCAGGAGCCTGCAGAGATTTGGGGCCAGCGGGCTGCCCAGGCAAGAAAGAAAGAGAGGAAGCGAGGACCCCCCCTCTCCGCTGCCCCCCCCCCCCCAATGACAAGTCCCCCTCTCTGGGTCTTGAATGCTGAAGGAGAACAGAGAGTTCTTTCTGAGAGAGCCAGAGGCTGGGACAGAGTGGGGGCAGCTGGAAATCAGCCACGCTCCCCCCACTGCAGCCTCGTGGTGGCAGCGGGAGCGGGCTGGGCTCCCTCCCTCCGTCCCTTCCCCCAGCTCCCACGCTGCCCTTCACGGCCACAGGGCGCAGGGCGAGGGTTAGGCCTCGCTCTGTAGTGGCGCTACGGTGGGGGGGGGGGGGGGGAAGAGACGGGAGGCACAAGGAATCGTAGCAGGGGTGCGGTAAGGGGGGGCTTTCCCTTCCCACGGGGTCTCCTGGCAGGTTGAACTCTGAGCTCCAGCCCTAAGACTCCCGATTTCGCCCAATCTCTCCCTCCGAGCAGAACCAGATCTGCTCCCCAACTTGTGCACAATTGCTGGGGTGGAGGGCGGGGGGCGGGGGGCTCCAGGGATGCTGGGGGGAGAGGCACAGACCCTCGGCAGCTGAAGAAGTCAAGGTCAAATTGCTTCCCAAGCAGGGCCTCGTGTTCTAAGGTAGAGCTGGGGAGAGGGCCACCTCCCCTGGTTCTCTCCACGTGGGGTGGGGGGATGAGGGAGCATGGCGGGTAGCTTCCCCTCTCCCCAGTGCAGCTGAGGGTCCTCAGATCGGGTAGCTTCCCCTGGGCGTGACTTCCTGCTCGGTGACCCCCACAGCTCACAGGCAGCTCCTCGCAGACCCTCCCTCATCCACACAACGTGACATCGACGCTCACACATGCTTGCGGGCCTGTTTGCAAGTTGGCCTGTTGAGATGGAAACCCAGGTGCTCGCCCATGAGTATCTGCATCCGCTCTGGCCTGTGGAGAACACGTGTGCCACAGGCACACGTACACACACCCGCACACACACACACACGCGCGCGCACATGCTGGTTCTATTTATAGCTCCTACCCCAGCTCGGGAACCCTGGCGTCCAAGCCCGGAGTTTTCCCAGCTGCTAAGCTCAGTGCAATAACATGTCCTTCCCTGACCCCTCCCTGGGCCCAGAAGCTCCCCCACTTCTCCCCACAGGCACCCCCTTTCCTCACCACCCTCCTCTGTTTCTCCCCAGACCCCTTCTCTCCAGCCAGGATTCCACAAAAGGAAAGCAGCCAGGCACAGTGTGTAAAGGGATTGGGTGACTTCTCTCCATATGGAAATTGCATTTCCAAGAATTCAGGGCCCCGTCCCTGCCCCCCCCCACCCCACTCCACGGTTGTTAATCTTCCCCCCTTGGCATTCCCAGGGCTGCAGAATGTCATGGGCAGGGGTGGGCTGAGGGGGTACAGGCGGCTCTGGGAAAGTGCTCAAAGCCCAGGGCAGCGGGAGGGGTGCCGGGCCGGGGCTGGGGCCCGCATCGCTGTTCTGCCCCACGGCCCTCCCAGCTGCTGGCAATTCAGGGACCCTGGAGCTGGTGTCGGGGCCGCTTGGTGACTCGGGAGCCAGCCCTCCTGGCCTCTCCAACCTCAGACTGGACCCCCATCCTCTCAGCCCGGGACTCCCAGAGGCATGGATATTTTCGGGGGGTAGCAGAGGCAGGCAGCATTAACGGTGCCAAGTTCGGTTGGGCCGGGAGGCCAGGAGGGTCTGGCTAGAAGGTGGGGAGGCTCAGAGATAGAGATGGGGGTAGGGTGGAGGGCTGCGGGGCTAATCTGGGGGGCGCAGTGAAGAGGAGTTCACTTGGGCACCCGAATGCCGTGGACCCGTGGACCCGTGGACCCGTGGACACATTGGCAGCCTGAGAGACTGTCAGTCCGAGTTCACGCTGCCCCAGAGCTGGGCTTCTCTCTGCTCCTCCCCTCACACCCCTCCTCACCCCATCCTTCTTTCCCTCTAGCCTCCCTTACCCTCCACAGAGCCCTCCTTCTCCCTACAGAGTGACCCCTCTCTTTGGGAATACTTACCCCACGGCCCATCTTGGGGCAGAGTGGCTGGGGGGACTAGACAGGAGAGGTCACCAAGAGGATTCCAAGCTCACACCTCTGGTCTGGGACGGCCAGAGACCCCGGCAAACAGACAGAGCAGGCAGTCAGCCACAGGGTAGCTTTAAATAGGTCCCTCTCCCCCTCTCCCCCTCCTTCCCCTCCTCGGGAAAGAAACGTTTGTTGAAACAGGATCCCTGAGGACTCCTCCCCTCCCGCCCCTTAAGCAACAGGCGGGTGGACCAGGGACGGTCCATCTGTCCTGCTGTGTGCCCCCGTCGGCTCCCCCCATCCCCCCCTGGCCTGTGGCAGCCTCCACTGAGAGAGGCGAGAGGCAAGGCTGGGGCTGGAAGTGTGCCCCTTGGGGACAGGCCGGGGAGGGGGGTGGGGAACAGTCCCTGCAGCATCCCAGGATGCCAGAGACCACGTGGTTCCACCCTTTCTCTTGTTTTCCTGAGGGGGAAACTGAGGCCCAAAGACACAGACAATTCGAGTGCATAAAACAGAACCAGAACCCGGGGCTCTGGAGTCTGCACCCAACCTCCCAGAGAAAGAAACAGAGAGACTGTTCCCTCTACTGGAGAGGTTGCAGGGGCACGGACATCGGAAAAAGTAGTCAGCCATGGAACCCAGGGCACCCGGGGGGACCCTCGAGGGGAAAGACAATCCCCAAGCCCTCCAGGTGAAACCTGTCCAGAGTTTAAGAATCATGACTCCAGGGGCCAGGGAAGCGACTGGGGAAAGGACAGGGACGCAGAGGGGACAGGCCTGGAGCCAGCCACGCAGATGTCCATGCTAATAGCTCTGGGTCGTGTTGACCCCTTGCTACCGAAGGGATGCACGACTCCCTCACTCTCAGTTGAGAGGCCTTAGGCTGGATCTATGCCTGGGGTTGGCAGGTGGGTCAAAAGAGAGGAAAAGACTGAGCTTCTCAGAGGCATCTGGAGGTCACCACAATAACACGTGCCAGACTCGAGAACCAGGAAGGAGGTGGCTGTTTCCTTCTTCCAGGGACGGAGGGAGGACAGGTGGGCAGCACACAGGACAGGCCTCCACAGGGAAGCAGGGGGGGAAGCTGGGAGAAGTCCCTGGGGGTGGGGAGGGGGCCTGGCCTGGCCGGAAGGGGTGTCTGTAACTTATACCAGAAGGAAACAGGGGTAGAGAGGAGCTGGGACCAGACCAGCTGGTCTGGGGGTGTTGCCTCACATTTTAATGGAAGAGCCAAAGCTTGGGGGGCAAAGAGAGCGAGGGGCAGATAGAGAAGAAACGATCCTGGCCCTGCCATCCGGGAGCAGAGGATGGGATTCTCCTGGAGTGTCCCCATTTCTCTGGGCACAGACAGGGAGTGGAGGGAAGCCAGCAGGGGGAGGGAGAGCAGGTCTGGGAGCCCCGAGCCCAGACAAGCCGGGAGGGAAGGAGGGAGAGGATGGGGCCTCGGCTCCAGAGGCCTGATGTGCCCGCTCGCTGGGCTGGGTCCTCTCTGGCCCCAGAGGGAACTCCCTCCGGAGGGATTACGGACCTCTGTGCCAGCAAATCCACTCTCAGGGCTCAGTGCTCATGCCTGAATTCCCCAAATAACTGGCCCCCTCCGGGCCCGCGCTTGGGATTTTCCATTTCAGGGATCCGGAAGGTCACATCCCGCTTCCGCTGTCCTTCTCCTCTTGGGTTACAGCTGGAAGGATGGGTAGGATGGGGACAGACACCTTCTGTCCTCAGGCCCCTCGGCGGACCTTGAAGTTGGGCCTGGGGGAGAACAGGCATTGGAGGGAACAGGAAGCGAAAAGCAGATCCCAGTTCAAGGGGAGAGAGGGAGGCAGCTGCAGACACAGCAAGAGGGCGGGTGGTTGGACATGAGGAGGGACGGCCCTGGGCAGAAGTCCCTGGAAGGGTGGCCCACAGGTGGCGGGGGTCGCTGGGCAGCGGGGCAGCTGAAGGGCCGTCTTGGCCTGGGCTGCGGGGAGACGAGGGGACCCCCCCCTGGGGCTCACGGGGCTCCTGTTCCTCAGTTGCTGGTTCCGAATTCCTTCTCTCTGCCCCGCGCTCCCAGGACGCAAGGTGAGGTGGGAGAGAAAACCGGCCCGAGCCTGCAGACACGTAGGCCTCAGTCTCACTCCCCCACACTCACCCCTGCTGGCACCTCCCAGGGCTGCCCAGTCCTTCCAAGGGCCTGGCTCCGGTCCCTGCGGCCAGGCCCATACCGGAAAGGACCGTGCCCTCCCTCTGCGCATACAGCTGGGGCCATATACCCAGCACCGGGGCTGGCGTGCGGCCCCCAGGGCGGTGCTGCTCACACATTTGGGGCTCAGACAGAGGAAAGGCTGGACAGGACACCCCGGCTCCATTTCCTGCTCAGACGTCCCTGCCCACCCTCCCTCGGCCCTGGGAGCCTACTTCCTTCTCCTCCAGTGCGGGCCTCAGACTCCGGGACACCAGTGCGGTGCGGACGCCTGGTCCCTTGAGCTGCGGTGCCTGTGAAGGGAGCCAGCGGTCAGTTTGGGAGTAAGACGGACAGAGCAGAGATCAGGAAGGACTGGAAAGTAGGCGGCGGTGGGGGGCGGGGGGGCGGGGGGGCGCGGGCCTGGCTGGGGAGTGGGTTTGGGAGGAGGGCAGAGGTCCGTGGGGATGGGTGGTCCTGAACCAGTTGTTCGGTCAGCGTGGGGAGCGGGGGTGCATGTGTGTGCGTGACTGAGGGGCACGACCGTGTGGGGCCCCGCGTGTGGGAAAGGGGCCACGCGAACGTAGCACATGGAAATTCCAAAGGAAGAACCCCAGAGGACAGGAGAGGCCGGCCCTGGTTCGCCTGTGTGGTCAGTCCAGCCCGAGTGCCTGCGCCCCGGCATGTGCTGACCTCCGGGGTGTGTGAGCAGGAGTGCGTGGTGTACGTGAGAGTCCCTGGGAGAATGTGTGCGTGCACGAGGGGCTGGGGAGGCCACTCAGCTGCAGATGGGCCGTCAAGGTCTCCCAGAAACAGTTTTGTTTCCTAAGTGACTAGCCTCCTGGGGCCTCCAGCCCAGACTTGAAGGTTGTTTCAAGATCATGAAAGAGGGTGGGGGAGGGAGGGGGGAGGGAGGGACACTGGGGAGGCTCTATCACCCCCACCGCCCCTCCTCCGCCCCTCACCCCACTTCTCTGCCCCAGTCCCGATGCGGGCCCAGCTCAGCTGTCCTCCCCCAGCGTCCAGCCCTCTCCGGGGACCTCCCCTGCTCTCCCTCCTCCGTGCCCTGCAAGTCTCCTCCTTCTTCAGGGCCCCGTGCTCTTGTCCCCCACACCGGGCTTGTCCCCCACTCCCCCCCCCCCCCAGGGCCTTCTTGGGAATGGATGGAATCTTCTCCTTCCAGGGGGAGGCTGGCCTGGGCTGACAGCAGGGACGGGGGACCTGGAAAGGCCCGGAGCGGTCATGGCAAGTGTCCCAGAAAGGTGCCTCTCACCCTCCTTCCTCCCCAGCCCTCTCCCCACCACCCCCGACTTGTAGTGGCCTTGTGGCGGGAAGGTTGGTTGGGCTCAGAGCCACAGAGCGCCTGTCTGAGTCCTGCTGCTGCCTCAGTTTCCCTGCTGGACCACAAGGCCGGTGTCGGATCTTCCCTCCGTCTCTCCCTTGATGTCCCCTCCTCTCTTTTCTTCTGGTCTTTCTTCCCAATCTACTCAAAATAGATTCTGCAGTCCTCTTTCTCTGTGTCTCCTTGCTTCTGTTGTCTTTCATCTTTCCCCCAGACGATCTTTATGATCCTTTGTATTGTTAAAATCCTATTCTACAGAACTCAGAAAACGGAGAAAGGAACACCCAGAAGGTTCCTCTGTCCCTCTGCCTCTGTCCCTGTCCCACCTCCTTCTGCCCTCTGCACTGACGTCTGGGTTTGGACAGCTCTGGGTGTCCGTGCCGGCCCTCCAGAGGCGACCCCACTCTGGCCTTGCTCCTTTATCTGAATAACGAGGAGAGCTGGAAAATCTGAGGTGCCCTCTCCGGCTCTGACGGTCGCCAAATTCCGGGTCCCCTCCTCCTGGGCTCATGGCTCAGCTCAGGTGAACGGGAGAAATTATTTGCAGTGATATCTGTGTGATGACCCTCCACCTGGAGACCCCGGTTCAGAGGGGGAACCGAGGGGGTAGGTACCCCTATTTTGTGACCCGCAGAAATGAGGGTGATCCCTTTGACTGCCGGCACACAGGCAGGGAAGGGCTCAGGGTTGGGCGTGGGCTACCTGGTTTCTTACAAAGAGCCCCCATGTGAGGTGGGACTGGGGAGAAGGAGGGAAGGGGAGAAGGAGGGAAGGGCTGGTGGGGACAGGGAGCGGTTGCAGCAACCTGACATTTCTTGGCTGGCATTTGATCAGCAAATACCAGATTAGTCTGTTTCCAGAGATTCTTTGTGCTGGAAAAATATGTTAGGGGTGATGGGGCGCATGGAGTTAATGGGCCTTGCTGAGTTTGGGGGTCAGGGGTCACAGCTGGGCCCTCTAGGGTTCCTGTTTGCCTTTGATTCCATCCGGACAGGGAGGGAGAGGCCCTCCAGCCCCCTGAGGCAGGTTTGCTTTGGCCCGAGATCTGACCCGGCCACTGGCCCAGAGCACCCCGCCTCCCTGCTCCCCCTATCAAGAGGCAGCCTGGCTCGGCCCCCAGCCCCCTCCTTCCTACCTCCTTCTTCCTTTACCAGGGCCCCCTCCGCTTGGCCCAGGATACAACTCTGTTGGTCTGCCTGCCCCCAGTGGTGTTCCGGAGGCCTGGCCAGGACCGGATGCCCTGCAAACATCTGGCACACGGGGCCACCGCCTTGTTCCCACATAAGGCGCCCGCCCTCCTGGGGGCTTCCGGGAGTCCGGCCTCCTCTGTGCCTTGGTTTCTCTTGCAAGCCCAGGACACGATCACTCTTGCGCTCCCGCCTGGGTGCTCTCAGCACCCGCTGCCTCTTGGGGGATGTGAGTGGCCCCCAGGACCCCGCCGGTGGCACCTGCTGGCTTTCCGGGCACCGAATCATTCAGACATTCAAGCAACGTTTGCTGAGTGCCGACTGCCTGGTGCCGTGCAAGGTGCTGTGTGGAGACTATGCCCCGATACTGTGCCAGCCGAGGTGGACAAGCCTCCCGCCCCCACGGCCCTTCTGCCCAAGTCTCATGCCACCTAGTCACCTTAGTTGGCTCTGCCCAAGGCCAGCCTCTAGCCCTCGGGGACTCCTGTTCATTTGCTCCAGCTCGGGGTGAACTGGGGTGAGGGCAGAGGCTCGCCACGCAGGACCGGTCCCGCCATTAACTGCTGTGACCTTGGCCTGCCAATACAGTGAGGGGCTGACTGGGTAGGGCTTCTCACCCCGACCCTTGTGTTACTGTCTCCCGCCTGGCCCTCTCCCCCGGCGGTCATATTTAAACGGGTCTGAGGGAGGGCCCAGGCATCAGTGTCCTCTAAAAGCTCCCCAGATGATTGCGTGTGCGGCAGGATTGAAAGCCACGGAAGCCGGCCTGTCCCTGGGCTCTCTAGCTCGTCAGAGTGACAGCTACTGAGGCACCATATTACTGCTCTGGCGGTTTCCATGCGTTACTTAATTGGGTCCTCGTAACGAATCTGTTTTCTGGAGGGGGAAACAGAAGCGCAAGGACCCTGTAGAGCTTACTCAACTAGGAGAGCTGGGGCTCAAACTCAGGGAGGCTTGTTCCAGAACCTGCACGAGGACCTTCTGGGCTGTCAGGGCGCCGAGAAGGATCCCCGGGATGGCTCGTGCAGAAGCCACTGGTTTATAGGGCGGTGGGAACTCAGAAAAGGGGGAGGGTGCTTCTCAGCCGGCAGAATCAGGAGGCCTTCTGGAGGAGGTGGCCTTCTAGTTGGGCCTTGGCTGATAGGGAGGATCTGGCTCGGAGAACCAGACAGAGCACGGGCCGTAGAGGGAACCATGTGGGCGAAGGCCCCGAGGCCTGGAGCACCCGGGGGGGACAAAGAAGAAACACGAGAGCCCACACCGGAGATGGGTGGGGGCGCCATTTCCCGGGGGGAGTTCTAAATCCCAGTGTTTCTTAAAAGGCTCTCACGGTAGTAATCACCTGGGGTGCTTTTTAAAAATACAGAAGAACAGGCACATCTCTTGGAAATTCTGACACAGGAGGGCAGTAGGGAGTGGGAATCTGTATTTTTACCACCCAGCAGGTTTGAGACATATCGCTACCAGCAATATGGAGCCGTTTCCAAATTTTGAGCAGGGGCGTAGTGGTCTGGGAAGGCTCACTTGACTGCGGGGTATGTGTGTGTGCGTGGGCGGGGGTGTTACCCTGAAAGGGAGAGACAAGGAGGAGGTTCTGGCAATAATTTAGCCAAGAGGTGGTGAGGGTGTGCGACAAGACAGTGGCAATGACGAGGGGAGAGAGCAGATGAGAAAGATCTTGGGGAGGTAGAATTTCGGGATCTGGCGACTGATGGCACGTCACCGTGAGGGAGGAAGGTTGCAGATGGGGGAGGGACGCTGGCACAAAGTTAACTCAAATCAGGGTCCAGAAGGAAGGCACTGGTTTGGGAGAGAAGTCACACATTCGCGCTGGGACATCTAGCTCAGGGGCTGACATCCTCAGCACCAACGCCCAGGGCCCGAGTGCCCACCCGCAGGGGCCTTCACCCCATCACCCGGTCCTGCCAGCTGGCTGGACCCGCACTCTTTTTGCTGCCGCCCCCCACCCCAAACACCAGCTCCCTCGTGGGAGGATGGTCTGTCCCCTGCAGAGGCCGCGGGGCAGCGTGGTCCAGAATGCCTGGAGAGGGAATCCTAAAGCTTTCGCTCACTGGACAAACTTTCCGCCTCTCTGAGCTTAGGTTTCCTTCACAGCCCTAAGTACAGGGTGGTGTTGAGACTCCAAATGCTCAGTGCCTGGTAGCTTGTTATTTTCTGGCCTTGCTTTTCCGTGTCCTGGCCTCGGGACTGCCGTGCCCTCTTCTGCTGAATCCCATCTCCAGCACCCTTCCCTCCCCAGAGGACAGAACCCGGCCCTTCCCGGTTGCCCACGAAGCCCGCCTGGGTTGTTTCCTGAGGGATGGCAGGTTCGGGCTCTGAGACAGGAGGAGAAGCCTTCCGTCAACCTGTGGATGCAAGTGACCCGGGGAAGGCAAACTCCAGAGGCAGGGGCGGTGCCCTCCTTGGAGGCGATCTGGCCACCCCGGAGGAAGCCCGGGCTTCCCTCTCTCTCACTCACCTACTTGTCCCACATACTGCCCCCCCCCACCCCGCCTCCCCGCCCTGCTGGCTCAATTACTTGGTAAATGTCTGGGGCTTCGACTCCTTGTGAGCCACTGTGCTGGGCTCTCCCCCACGGGCAAAGCCAAGTAGAGCCACAGCAGAGGCCTTGAGAAGCTCGCGGCCAAGATGGAGAGGTAGACAGAAACAGGCCCGGAACGGCAAGGCCGGGTGGGAACCGGCATCGCAGAGCAGAGGTGCTGGGAGCAAGGGGAGGGGGGCCCATCAGCAAGGGGACTGTGGGCGCCCCGCTGGCCCATCTGCTTCTTTGTTTTTGTAGTCTTTATTTCTGGGTTTGTTTTCTCTCCGCTTTCCCAACGGAGGGCCTCTGGAAAAAGTCCACCCTTGTTTCGGTTGGACCGGGAAAAGGGCAATTGTCCTCTCTTCAGCCGGGTCCCTGGAGAGTCCAGGTGTGCCTGGCGGAGGAGGGAGGGGCTGGGGGCGGGGGGGAGGGGGAAGAACACGGGCACCTGGGCAGCGGATGGGGACAAGCGGGGGGCTCGGTGGCTGTGTGTTCCCACACACGCTTCCCAGATCTCTCTTCATGTTCCCTATCCTCTGGCTAGAGGAAGAGTTGAGACCCCTTCCACCTCGGAGAACCCTTGAATCCTGGTTCCGTTCTCTTTCCCCACCGAGGGCACTTTAAAGGGCTGGGGCCCAGAGTCAGAAGAGAGCCTCTAATACCACTCAAGTTCTAGAAGGTTCTGTGTGTGTGAAACCCACCTGCTTCCTGTATTCCCAGGGCCACCTCGGCCACCGCCACACACACACACACACACACACACACACACACACACCCCTCTTGCTGATTTCCCCTTTTCCTGAGCCACATCCATTTATTCAGCAAACATTTCTTGAACACCACTATGCGCTAAGAGCTGGGGATTGCACTGGTGGAAAAGCTATTTCAAATGTTTATTTATTTACTTTTTGAAAGAGAGAGAGAGAGAGAGAGAGCGCACGCACAAGTGGGGGGAGGGGCAGAGAGAGAGGGAGACACAGAATCCGAAGCAGGCTCCAGGCTCCAAGCTGTCGGCACAGAGCCCGACGCGGGGCTCGAACTCACAAACCATTAGATCATGACCTGAGTTGAAGTCGGTCGCTTAACCGACGCAGCCCCCCAGGCGCCCCGAAAAGCTATTTCAAAAGGTTGTAGAGGCGTGCCTATACAATACGTATGCACTGATGCTTGTGTGTAATATGAATAAGTGTGCAGGTTAGGGAAGCAGGAGGAAGAAGAATGTTCCAGAGTCAAAAAGCTTACATTTGAATCTCAGTGCTGCCATGTAGCTAGGTGACCTTGGGTCACTTACATAACCTCTCGGGGCCTCCTCTCCCATCTGCAAAACAGGCCACGAGAGCACTCGCCCTGCGGAATGCTGGGAGGACTGACCAGAGGACTGAGTGAGCGCAGGGTGCTTAGCGGGGAGCCCCGCACAAAGCAGGTGCACAGGAAGTACTAGCAAACAACTGCTGCCTCCTCCCCATCTCGCTCAGAGCTGGGTGTGCACAAACTCATCAATGACCTGTTCTCCAAATCTGTCCCTTGCTCAACCTCAATGACTCAGAGGCAGCCACCTGGCGCTCACCACCTCCTGTCCCCTGAGGCTCATCTACAAGACGCAGCCCACAAATCTCTGTCTAGCAAACCGCTGCCTTCTTCTGCCCTTGATCCGCTCCCCACTCCCCCACCCCCAGGCTGCTGGGCTGGGGAACCAGCGACACATTGCCACATTGCGGGGGCTGCCTCAGCTCTGGGCTACCCTCCACCGGGATGTCTGTGCCATCAGCTGGCTGGGCGAGGGGGAGAGGGAGCCTCTGGGGAGGGGGAGGAGCCCAGGCAACCAGCACTCCCGGACTGGGGAGCCAGGGAGGGCGGGCGAGGGGATTCCAGCTCAAAGGGATCCATCCTTGGCATTCGGGAGTGGGTGGCAGCTGGCGTTAATCCTGGGTATAGAAATGGCAGGGCCTCCCTGGGAGTCAGGGCCAGGTCATGCTGAGGCCAGCAGTGGCACTGGGGCCCCTCTGTTCTTGAACAGCTGTCTACACCTTTGGCATAGGGTTTGAGAGCCGGGGAAGGAGTGTGGGCTCAGCCAGGACAAGAGGAAGGTTCAGAGAACACACACACACACACACACACACACACACACACAGGCTAGTGCAGGAGTCCCTCATGAGGGTGGGGTGCCTGGCTGGGGAGGAAGGAGGGAGAGGGTCCAGTCGGCATGTGTGTGGGTGCGGGAGATGACTCCGGTTTTGCGGGCGTGCACCTGGGTCCCGGCGTGGAAGCCTCTCGTTTCGGTGCGAGCTGGGGCGAAGGGGCGTTTTGGCTCTAGCTCTGTCTTGTCTCTTTGCCTGAGCCTCTCCAGCAAGTCGGCAGAGAGAAGTTTCCCTTTTTGGAGGGTGGGAAAATACGGCTCATCAGGCGGTACGGTCACGGCCTTATAAACACACATAGATCATAGGACATTCCTCTGTGTGACCCTTAGCTCCACGGAGCTGGGATTTGTACACATGAGAGAGAGAGAGAGAGAGAGAGAGAGAGTGTGTGTGAGCTAAGGACTACGTGTGTGTGCGAGTGTGTGTGTGCGTGTGTGTGTGTGTGTGTGTGTGTGTATGTGGCGTTCCCTGTGTCTGACGTCTGCCGGGTATGCGTCTCTGTGTCTTTGATGCATTTGTCACATCTTCAAGGCGCTGCCTGTGTCCACGGCTGGGTCTGTGCTTGTGAGTGCTGGGTCCACGTTTGCCTTCAAGAAGTCACGTCACGGGGGGTCAGAAGCCCAGGCTGTTCCATACCTCAAACAATCCTAGGCTCAAACCTGCGTTTGGACAGTAACCAATCCATTTACCTTGGACGTGTTCCTGTACTTCCGTCCGCCTCAGTTTCCTCCCAGGGATAATAATAGCACTAACCTCCCAAGGTTCCGGCCAGGACTAAGTGAGATTAAATCACGCGCCTGGCACGGGTCAAGACACGTTAACCGTCCAGTCTTTGAGCGTGCCTCTCAGAAAACCACGTCTTCGTAGTTGTGCCCATAATGTGTGACACCTCCGTCGGGTTAGAAGTCGTCTTTAAAAAGGAATTTTTTAACGTTTATGTATTTTTGAGAGGCAGAGCATGAACAGGAAAGGGGCAGAGCGAGAGGAAGACGCAGAATCCGAAGCAGGTTCCTCCAGGCTCCGAGCTGTCAGCACACAGCCCAACACCAGGGGCTCCAAGGCACGAGCTATGAGATCGTGACCTGGGCCAGAGTCCGACCTTTAATGGACTGAGCCACCCAGGCGCCCCCGGATTAGAAGTCGTTTTAAGGCAGATCACGGATCTCAACTATTTTCTGACGACACTCAGTGCAACCCCTTGTTCGTGGGGTTCGTGGGCAGCAGGTGGTGCCACAGGGTGGAGGGCCCCCTCCACGCCCACCGGTGCACCCCTCCCCCGTGTCTCTCTGCAATCCCAGGCCCCCTCCCTCCTGTCTCAGCCGGCCTTCCTCCTTTCTCCACTCACAGCTCCACAAGCATCAGCCAAGGCGTCAGTCAGGTGGGCCTGTGTGGCTTTTTAGGGGCCACCCGGGGAGGGTACAGGGGCACTCTCCCTCCTACAGGGTGTGTCCCTCCCCCGCAGCGCGGGCGCCTGTGTTGTGTGCATGTGTCTGTGCGTCGCTCTGTCGCGGCGTGTGAGTGACGTCTGCCTCGGTACGAAGCTGCGTTTCTGTGTTTTGGCGGGTGCGGGCGTCTGTCTGCTGCGCGACGCGCCCCGGTGCTGGGCCTGCTCTCCTCCCCCTCAGCGCTGCCGGTTACATAAGCGGGACTCGGGCCTGGGCCCTGGGCGCCCCCTGCTGGCGGCCTCCGGAACTCCCGGTCCAGGGAGGGGCTCGCGGAAGAAACGGGTTCTGGCTTCAGCCCCACCGGGAACAGCAGTCCTGCCCTCAGCATCTACCTGCGCCGGCTCCCTCCCAGCCCCAAGCCATAGGATGTTCTCAGCAACCCGAGTGTCCCCTCTCATAACGCTCACATTGGGGGTGGGTTGTTCCTTGCTTATGGCCTGTCTCCCAGGCACAGCCCTATGTTCCCTGAAGGCAGGCGACTGGGTCTGCCTCGCTTGTCGCAGCATCTCCGGTGCCCAGCACCAGGCCTGGCCTAGTCAGTGTTTGTTGACTAAGTTTATAGGCTGCAGAAGCTTGAGAAGGGAGACAGTGGGATGTGGGAAGATTTGGGGCTCTGGGGACAGACAGGCCTGAGCTCATCAGACACTGGCCACTTAAAAGCTGTGCGGCCTTGGCGAAAACGCTTAACCTCTCTGAACCTCCAGTTTCTCATCTGTTAAATGACACCATCTGGCAAAATATGCTGTAAAGACTAGAAACGATACCCGGGAGGGCCTACTGTGTAGGCATCCCATAAACGGCATTGGGACGATCGGATGGGCAACGTCTCCCAGCTCTCAAGCATCAGGAAGGCAGAGTAAGTGCACTCTGCTCCCCCCCCAAAAGGGAGAGCGGTTTTCCTTTAAAGCTTCCCTATGCCTTTCCGTTTTCACATAGCTCAGTCCCACCCAGGGATGGATTTAGGTGAAATGGATCTGGAGAAATCAGGCTGTGAATATCTCAGAGTGGGAGGAAACAGGCACCCTGGGCCAGTCCTGGAAGTCTTGGGAGGGAGGGCTGTCCCTTGGTGAGATCCGCATTCTGCTAAAGAGTTTCTCTGATCTCTGAATGTGGCTTCAACTGAGCACCTCCTCTGAGCCAGGCACTGACTGTATCCAGGGAAGATCTGGTGTGACCTCTGTCACTTCCCCTCTTGGGGCCTCAGTTTCCTCCTCTGTAAAAGGACTGGGAGGGCGTGGGGACTGGGAGGGGCATGGGCTGTGGGGTCACTTCCCAGGGACGCCTCCTTTGACAGCCTAAGCTTTGCAGACCTGGCTGTCCCTTCTCCTACCTGGCCCCATCCTTCCTGCACCTGCCCATGCCCCACCTGCTCCGTGGCTGGGAAGAGACCCTCTTCCCATCCTCCCGCCTCCTGGGCAGGCCCCACCGTTCCCAGTGCCAGCGGAGTCCAGCTCTCCTCGCTGGAGACAGACTCCTTCATGCAATCGCCTCGCTGCTCCTATAAACGCTAAGCAAAACCTCTCTCAGGAAGCGGTTTAAATAATCATTCAAAAACGAAAACTAAACCCCATAAACACCCTATCTCCTATTCCGTGTCATCTGTGCCAAGAACCTCGTGTACATTATGTCAATTAATCGTCACAAAAGCGCCTTGGGGTGGATGTCGTCTCAGTCCAGTGTGCCACCAGGGAAACAGGGTGAAGGAAGTTAACCAACTGGACGGGATCCCCAACCAGGAAGTGATGGCGCCCAGACGGCGCACCCTCCTAACCCACTCCCTCTGGTTCTGCCCCGAGGGGGTGGCAAACAGGTCTCCCGCGACCTTGTGCGGCCTCGCTGCGCCCTTCAGCCCCGGCCCTCCGCATTCCGGAACTCCTGGGTCCCGCCCATCCTCACTTGAGCAGGGTTTGCAGCGAGGCCTAACGGCCCACGGCAAGTGATTGGATCCTAAGTGCGTGGCCGGTCACCTGACTGACCCCAAGGCCCCCTCACCCAACTCTCAGGGAGAGGCCGGAAGGTGCGGGGCGGTGGGACCATGCGGGGTAGGGATTTGGCTGAGCCCAAGTGCCGCCCCCTGGTGCCGGCCGGGGGTCGGGGCGGAGCCCGGACCCAGGTAGGCGGGTCGGGCCCGGGTCCCGGCGTCGGGGCGGGGCTGAAGTCGGGGCTGGGGCGGAGCCCGGACCGAGAAGGGCGGAGCGGGGCCGGGGTCAGAAGTCAGGTTAGTTCTGGGACCGGGGTCTGGGAGGCTCTGAGCGGGTCCGGGGTCCGGGGTCTGAGGGGGCCCAGGGTCCGGGTACGGAGCGGAGACGGGACGGGTCCAGGGTCCGGGGTCTGGGAGAGTTCGGGATGAGGGGTTGGGGTGGGGCTGGGACCGAGATCGGGGCGGGGCGGGGCTAGGGGCGGGGTGGAGCCCGGGCTCCGGGGCGGGGCCAGGGGCAGGCGGGGTCGGGGCGGGGCTTGGGGCGGGGCTTGGGGCGGGGCTTGGGGCGGGGCTTGGGGCGGGGCGGGGCGGGGCGGGGCGGGAATGGTCTCCGCGGAAGGAGGGAAAGCGGTAGGAAGAGGAAGGGGGAGGGAGGGGACTTGGAAGCGCCCGCGCCGCTCGGCTCCGTTGCGTGCACCCGCGCCTCGCTGCTCCGCTTCGTGCCCCCCTACCCGGGCATGCGCCCCCCGAGCCCCCGTCCACTCAGAGCCCGCGCCGACCCCCGGAGCCTCCCCAAAGCCGGCCGCGCAGGATGGGCGCCCTCGGTCTCTCGCCGCGGCTCCCGCTGCTGCTGCTCCTGCTGCTGCTAATGCTGGGTAAGCCGGCCCCCGCCCCGGCCCCCAACCCTGCCGGCAGGTGCCTGCCACCTGGCGCTCGGCCCGGCCCACCTCCCCAGCGTTTCGGGGCTCCTCGCACCCGTTTCTCCGTCAGGGGCGCCTCGAGCCTCCCCGAGCTCGGCGCCCAGCTGCCCGCCGAGCCAGACCCCCAGCTCTAGGCCCCGGGCTGGGGCCCACTGAGGACCCACCGAGGTGCCACCCCCAGGCCGCGGGGTCGGCCCCACCTCTCAGTCGGCGTACTCAGGTCCTGGGGTCTCTGCGCCCAAATGCTACGTCTCCCTCCGCCTCACCCTGAACTTCAGGCCCAGCTCTGAGTGCCCTCCCTGCGTGGGCAGTGCTCGCCCGTCTTCGTAATTGCCCGGAGTTGGCTGGAGGCCCAGGGGCCGGTTCTGCCCATAATCTTTGAAGTTCAGTCTCCCCTGATGGTTCCCCTCCGCCCCACTTCATCATCTGATGTTTGGGGCACTTCCGCCTCTTACGCCGCCTCCGCGCGGGGCTGGGTCTCTCTTTGCCCACTTTCTCTCTCTCAGGTCGCACTTGACTCTGTAGCCCCCCCACCGCTGGTCACACCCCCTTAGTCCCCCCACCTTCCCCGCCTCAGGGGAAAGCAGGCTCCGTGGACTGATGCTGGGATCTCCAAGCACCCTGCATCCGTGGGGGTGGGTGATCATGGCGAGGTGTTCTGGCCACCGCTGGGTGGATGCATCAGGGCCCTGACAGTGCTGTTGTTTTTGGCCTGAACTGGAGGGTTCCCTTAGGAGCTTGTCTGGGGAGGAGCGTGGCTTCCAGACAGGGAGGCTGCCTGTACAGATGTTGGGGAGACTCAAGCCCTTGAAGCAAGAAAGAGCACCGCGTGGGGGTGGCCTTGCCACCCGGATTCAAAGCTGCCATAGTCAAGGCGCAGGCTGACGACGTAGCCCCAGCAGCCTGTTTCCAGACCAGAGCCCCACCGCTGTGCCAAGCAGAGCCTCGCCCCTGGCTGCATAGGTCCCTGGGCCCTGGGGAAACAGAATGAGGCCTCTCCTTGGAGCCCTGGGTGGGAGGCAGGAGGGAGTTGCTGTGGGGCCCAGTTGCCTAGCAGTTGGCCCGTTGTCCCCAGTGGGCAGCGTGGAGTGGAAGGGCCCAGAGGAGGTGGGGAGGGGTGGGGCACAGACTTGGAAGAGACCACAGAGATCTGCCTGCCCACTGCGTGCGGGTATTTCCATTCATTCCGAAGATGAGGAAAGTGAAGTGACTTGCCCCAGAGAACACATCTAGTGAGCGCTAGGGCTTGGATTCGAACCCAGATCCGATGGACCCCAAAGCAGGTGTCTGCCCCTCCTCCCCGCTCTGGCTGGGAAGGGAGCTGCCTGGCAGCTGGTTTCCTAAGGCGGCTGGCTGACTTTCCCATGGGGATCTCCAAGCATCAGCAGCTGTGGAGCCAGGAAGGTGGGAGGGGGCCCTTCTGAGCAGAGTCTGCCCGGAGGCCCAAAGGTGTCAGCTCAGCTGTCTCCACCGTCACCTAGATTATGAAATGCCCTAGGGTAGGGCCCTCCTGAGTCACAGGCTCACTCATTGTCAGAATGGAAGCTCTTAGCTCTCCTCCAGTGTGGAAACCAGCTTGGGAGAACAAGGGATGTGTCCATGCAGCTGGGCACGGGACACGGGGCACGGGGCTGGGGCCGGGACCCAACCTGCTGAACCCAAGCGACCGCAAGTGCCTCCCTCCTCCCTGGACTCAGCCACAGGAAAGGGCTAAGAGCCCAGCTTCTGGAGGAGCCAGAGAGCAGAGCTTGACCACAAACTTGGTGTTTTTCTCCAGCCTCTGCAGAAAGGCCCTGGGTATGCCCCTGGGAGTGATGGGAATTCTGGTTAGTGAGGTCAGTCTCCCCGGGCCTCTGCTAGGATTTCCCCCTTTTCTTCTCTGGCTTTGTCGCTCTGCAGGGACCCGTGGAAGCCATCTAAGGATAGTAGGGTCTTGGTCAAGACATTATACTTCTGCCTGAACATTTCTCATGTGTGAAATGGAGGCAGGGGGCTGGCCCAGCCCTCCTTACTGGAGTTCTGTGATCTTATCCAGTGGGGCTACGGAAGGATGGATGCAAGGAGAGAAGGAAGAAGCAGAGCCCTCCAAGGGCCTCAGGAGTATCTGCTGGGGGCAGCGTAGGGCCCGGAGGTGGGGGCAGCATGGGGAAGAAGAGAATTTTGGCCTGTCTGAGGAGAGAAAGACAGGAAGGGGCGGCCAGAGTTTGCCCCTCCCAACACAGAGGGAACCTTATGTAAATGAATGCACACCGTATGCAAATGAAGGCTTTTGTTAGGGAGTTGGGAGGGGGGCTTTGTGCATCCACTGGGTCAGCCTAGAAGATTGGGGGTGGGGCTGGGGGAGCGATCTTCTGCCCCCAGAGGCCAGGGCAGAGGCTGGTTCTTGCCCCATAAGCCTCAGCTGCCTCGGCAGCCCTGTGGGATGGGAGAAGCAGTGAGCTCATGGCACAGCTGGACGGGGCGGGGAGGGCATTGTGTGGTGAGAACTGACTGGGTCTGTGCCCTGTCCTGCTTGGGCCACTGGCTCCATTGTCTGGAGTCCCCTGGTCCAGGTGACACAGCTGAGCCAACCCGCCCTTCTAAGCAAGATTTTGCCAGCTCCCCTCTAACAAAGGAGAGGGACGTGGGGACTGAGTCCCTTAGCTGGAAGGCTCCGCTGACCGGGCCCAGAACGCACGAGAGCGAGGAAATGGGGGAGGGAATCCAGGTACAGCTGGAATCAAGGAGCGGAAGCAGATAGACTTCTTTCTGCCCGTAGGGGCCTTACTTCTGACCCGCCGGAAATGGGGTGTTTCTGGGTCCTGAGGCAAACCCGGGTCTGTGACCAACTCGAGATCCAGGTGTCTTACCTCCCGGCCTCCTTTCCCTGGGTCCCAGCTGGGTCCCAGCCTTCCCCAGGTTTCCGGTCCTTCATTGGGCAGGGGTCAAGAGCGGGGCTGGTAGTGGGCGATGCGGTGGGGACCCAGGCATCTCCGGCATCTCCCGTCCTTCCCTACAGGAGCCGAGTGCTTCGCCCGGGAGGTGCTGGTCCCACAGGGGCCCCTGTACCGCGTGGCTGGCACGGCCGTCTCCATCCCCTGCAACGTCAGTGGCTACGAGGGCCCTGCCCAGCAGGACTTCGAGTGGTTCCTCTACAGGCCTGAGGCCCCAGAGGCCGCGCTGGGCATCGTCAGCACCAGGGATGCCCGTTTCTCCTACGCTGTCTTCGGGCCCCGCGTGGCGGCCGGTGAGGTGCAGGTGCAGCGTCTCCAGGGGGACGCCGTGGTGCTCAGGATCGCCCGCCTACAGGCCCAGGATGCTGGCATTTACGAGTGCTACACCCCGTCCACGGACACCCGCTACCTGGGCAGCTACAGCGGCAAGGTGGAGCTGAGAGGTAGCGGCCCTGGGGGGGGGGGGGCGAGGCCCACCCACGCAGAAGGCGCAGCGTCGGGGCCAGGAGGGACCTGTCTAACCACCCCTCAGGTTTTGCAGCTGGGGAAACTGAGGCCCAAAGGGGTTACGGGACTCGCGCAACATCGCCCACAGGCCGGTGGCCGGTCTGGGCCTCTAACCGAGGTCTCTTCGTTCCAGCTGCTGGCTCTTCCTGTTCTATGGAGCTACCTCCGGGGAAAAGGGGGAGCCAGTCCCCTCCATTCCCGGGTGGGGGGAGCCTGCTGGGGTGAATAGAGGCCATTCCTGGAGATTCCAGGGTCCAGATCTGGGGGCGGAGGGGGAGGAAGTGGAGGTAGGGTAGGAGGAGTGAGGCCACGTGACATTCTTGCTCTCTTACATTTCTTTGTGTTCTGGGAAGGAGGACAGAGCCACTTTTCTGTAGTTCAGACAGGGGTCGGCTCCACACATACGGGTGAGTAGGCGACGGGCTGGGCTGTGAACTTTGACAAGTATTTATTGAGCGCCTGTGGGGTGCCCAGCACCGTCCCTGGCACCACTGGGTTCGAGAAGAGATCACCCGGCCCGGTAGGAGCTCACCACGGTCTATTTCAGGAAGCAGGTGGTACACGGGGAACGGCAACGACGGCCACCGGCTCCCGGCCCCTCCCCCACTCCGGCCGTTCTCTCCAGTTCTTCCAGATGCGCTGCAGGTGTCTGCCACCCCCCCGGGGCCCCGAGGCCGCCAGGCCCCCACTTCACCGCCTCGCCTGACGGTGCACGAGGGGCAGGAGCTGGCGCTGGGCTGCCTGGCGCGGACGAGCACGCAGAAGCACACGCACCTGGCCGTGTCCTTCGGGAGAGCGGTGCCCGAGGCGCCCGTAGGGCGAGCGACGCTGCAGGAAGTCGTGGGGCTCCGGCCCGACCTGGCCGTGGAGGCTGGGGCTCCCTATGCCGAGCGGCTGGCTGCAGGGGAGCTGCGGCTGGGCAAGGAGGGGGCCGAGCGCTACCGCATGGTGGTGGGGGGCGCCCAGGCCGAGGACGCGGGCACCTACCACTGCACGGCTGCCGAGTGGATTCAGGATCCCGACGGCAGCTGGGCCCAGATCGCGGAGAAGAGAGCTGTCCTGGCCCACGTGGACGTGCAGACGCTGTGTGAGTGCCACGGGCCCACGGTGGGAGCTGGGGGCTGTGGTGTCGCAGTGGGCCCCGTGGCCGAGGGCGGGCACCGGACGGTCCCTGCCCGACTCCAGGGAGCCCGTCTTCCCCAGTGAGCCGTCCCGTTTGCATCACTTCCCTCCCGTGGTGGGTTTTCTCTGCTCCAAAGTTGGGTGTGGAGATGGGAGGGCCATGGCCAAGGGCCGAGAGTCAGGCCCCGGGTGGGCGCCACGGTGCTACCCTGTGACAGTGCCGCTGTCCAGGAGACAACTACAGGTGGGGAGTCAGGAGCTCTGTGCCCCCTGCTGCCTCCGTGACGCCCCTTCCCCGTCCTGTGTTGCAGCCAGCCAGCTGGCAGTGGCCGTGGGGCCCGGGGAACGGCGGATCGGCCCCGGAGAGCCCTTGGAACTGCTGTGCAACGTGTCCGGGGCACTGCCCCCGCCAGGCCGCCACGCTGCGTACTCCGTGGGCTGGGAGATGGCCCCTGCCGGGGCCCCTGGGCCCGGCCGCCTGGTGGCCCAGCTGGACACAGAGGGTGTGGGCAGCCTGGGCCCCGGCTATGAAGGCCGGCACATCGCCATGGAGAAGGTGGCGTCCAGAACCTACCGGCTCCGGCTGGAGGCTGCCAGGCCAGGTGACGCAGGCACCTACCGCTGCCTGGCCAAGGCTTACGTCCGAGGGTCTGGGGCTCGGCTTCGAGAAGCGGCCAGTGCCCGCTCCCGGCCGCTCCCGGTGCACGTGCGGGAGGAAGGTAAGGGGGTGGCTGGGGCCTGGCCAGGGTCCAGGGCTGGTGGGACCTCTTCCTTCTGCTTCTGTGCATCCCTCCCTGCTCCGCCCCGGCTGCTGCCATGCCTCGGTCTCCCCGCTTCTCTTCTTCAGGACTGGGGTGTCGCTCGGACAGCAGTCCCGACCCCACACCCCTCTGACCCCACGTCCTCGTCCTCGTCCTGCAGGCGTGGTGCTGGAGGCTGTGGCCTGGCTGGCGGGAGGCACCGTGTACCGTGGGGAGACGGCGTCCTTGCTCTGCAACATCTCTGTGCGCGGCGGCCCCCCGGGGCTGCGCCTGGCTGCCAGCTGGTGGGTGGAGCGACCCGAGGAAGGGGAGCTGAGCCCTGCACCTGCCCGGCTGGTGGGCGGCGTGGGCCAGGACGGCGTGGCAGAGCTGGGCGTCCGGCCTGGAGGAGGCCCGGTCAGCGTGGAGCTGGTGGGGCCCCGCAGCCACCGGCTGAGGCTGCACGGCCTGGGGCCCGAGGACGAAGGCGTGTACCACTGCGCCCCCAGCGCCTGGGTGCGGCATGCCGACTACAGCTGGTACCAGGCCGGCAGCGCTCGCTCGGGGCCCGTCACGGTGTACCCCTACACGCACGGTGAGTGACCCCTGCCCGGTCCCCGCTTCGGCCGGGGCCCTTGTTCTGCCCCTCCCATGTGCCCCTCATGCTCCCGTCCCCCCTTCTCCTGCGTGAAAACCCGCTTTCATCCCATTCTGGCCCCAGCATCCCCGCTGAACCTGGTCTGGGAGGAGAGGGCAGGGGGCGCCGTCTGGGAATGGAGGAAGGAGGAAGGGGGCCCGCGACCCGGCAGTGAGGGCACTGGGACGCGGGCGTGGCAGGGTAGTGGCACCCCGGGCTGAACGGAGCCGTCCGCTCTCTCCCAGCCCTGGACACCCTGTTTGTGCCCCTGCTGGTGGGCGCTGGGGTCGCCTTAGTCACAGGCGCCACTGTCCTTGGTACCATCACCTGCTGCTTCATGAAGAGGCTTCGAAAACGGTGACCCGTTGCTCCCCAGGTGAGGGCAAAGAACCCCCGACCTTGCTGTCTCCCTCCCCCCCGCCCCCTGGCCCCGGCCTCCCCGCCACCGCGTGCTGGGGTGAGTGCCCCTCCCCGGCCCCGCCTGGGGGAGAAGCGGGCACCGGGGCTCCGTCCTTAGCGCACCCCGCGCTCTCTCTCCCCAGTTCTCGCAGGTGTGGACTGTCTTCCAGCCCAGCTCCAAGAGCACTTCTGGCTGCCTGGCTCCCCTCTCCCTCTGTCCCCGCTTCCTTTAATTTATTTGACCTCCCCACCCAGAGTGGGGGCCGTGGCCCCCAGCCCCCACTCCTCCCTTCCCGGCTCCCCGCTCTGGCCTTCTGTCGTTGATCTTATGCCCATCCCACGGGGAGACCATCCCCTGTCCTAGAATTAGTTTTTCTAAAATGTGAATAAACTTGTTTTATAGAACCCAGGGCTGGCGTGCCTTCCTGCCCTGGGGCCGAGGGGTGTGGCCAGGCGGTCTGTTGGGGGGCTGATCGCCTATTCTGGACGACTCAGGCCTTCCTTCCCACCATAAACACCATCTGGCCTCTGTGGGCCGAGCCACCCACCCCAGGAGGGGACACCTGGGTCCCATCTGCTGCCTGAGCTGTCAGTGCCCTGCCAATCCCTGTCGGGGCTCCTCCTCGGGGAGGGGAGCACAGAGAGGGGGTGAGTGCACCGAGCCGGGCCCCCTCTCCCAGCCTCCTCCCATGTTGCAGGGTAGGGGCTTCTGATGAGCCCTTTTTTGAACTCCCCACACCCCTCTGCCTTCTCATTCTTGGTCCTCAGGGTCTCGGACCTGACTCCTCCCATTTTCCCTCCGGATCTTCCTTATTCTGTCTCGCAGCCCAACAGATGCCCCAGAGCACAGCCCCCTGGGGGGTGGGGAGGACGGCAGCCAGGCGAGGGCCTGTGTCCACAGAGCACCCCCATAATGTCCCCCACAGCCTGCCTGTACCCCCCAGGCCTTGGCCCATCTCCCTTCCAGTGCCCCAAGGGCCCCTCAAACTTGTCTTTGCTTCAAGAGTCTCCGATCTGAAAATTCTTAGCTGCCCTGCACCTTCGGGGCACCCAGTTTACCTCTTTTAATGCAGCTGTTTAAACAGTTACCGAGTTTTCTCGACATTACTAGTTTTTTAAGTGTTATTTTTACAGGAGGGGAAACTGAGGCCCAGAGAAGGGGTATAACTTGCCCAGAGTCCCAGAGCTAATTAGCGACCGTGTCGGGAGTACAGTCCAGGTCCCCTGACTCCCTGCGCCGTGCACGGTGGTGCCCTGAGCGGTCACCGGGTGGCCTGGATACAAACGGCCCGCCCCTCCGGTCCAGACCCCCCCCCCCCGTTTCCCCGAATTAAACCCAGCGACCCTATCCCACACCCCAACCTTTGTTCTTGAGGGGACAGCCGAGGCCAGGGCTCAGGGACCTCATCCTTGACCCGTGGTGACCCAGGTGGCCCTGTGACGTGAGGCAGACGTTTCTCTGAGCGGACCCACACCGGCAGCTCCCTCCGACCCCCTTCCCGGCTTTCCGGAGGCACAGGGGCCCACGGGATCCTGCTTCCCAGCCTGGAACGGAACAGACTGGGGTGCTTTCCTCTGAGGGGTTCAGTCTTTTATTAAAGGACAGGAGCAGGGTGTGGCCAGGACCAAGGGGTGGAGGTCACCGCCGGACCGGTGTCGTGGGAGCGCACGCTTGCCTGGACAAACACTCCTCTCCCAGGAGGCCAGCCTCAGGTCCCCTCCACCTCCACCCCGTCCCAAGCTGCCCCTGCTCTCCCCTCGCCGTCCTGCTGGGCTGCCCCCGGCGACTCGGATGACGCCAGGCAGGGGGTGGAGGTGGGATGGGAATAGCGTTTCCGGGGGCGGCTGGCCCAGCTGGGTGGACAACAGGCCACAGACACATCCGCTGTCTGACCTTCTCGCTTCTCCCTCCAACGGTCACCCACGTTCATCCTGCCTCTTAAGTCAGTCCTACAGGGATTCAGTCTTGGGCCACTGATGCCCTTTCCCCCCAGCACCCCCCCCCCCCCCCCCCGCCGCCCCCGGGACTCCTGACGGCTTCGTCTTCCCCGAACGCCATCTCCAGCTTATCACTGCGGCGTTTCCACTGAGAGGTGAGTTCCCGGGCCCCAGGGTTAAACTTGCCAGCCTGCATTTCAGGGTCCCTTTTCCCAGTCATGATAGCCCGCCCTTTGTATTCAGTCTCCTCCTGCTGCGATCTTCAGTTTTTCCTCAGCTACTCCTCAGCTTAGCTACTCCTCCTCAGCTCAGCTACTCCTCACCTTCTCCTCAGCTTAGCTACTCCTCCTCAGCTCAGCTACTCCTCAGCTTCCCCTCAGCTCAGCTACTCCTCAGCTTAGCTACTCCTCCTCAGCTCAGCTACTCCTCAGCTTCCCCTCAGCTTCTCCTCAGCTTAGCTACTCCTCCTCAGCTCAGCTACTCCTCAGCTTCCCCTCAGCTCAGCTACTCCTCAGCTCAGCTACTCCTCCTCAGCTCAGCTACTCCTCAGCTTCCCCTCAGCTCAGCTACTCCTCTGCTTCCCTCAGCTCCTCAGCTCAGCTACTTACTCTTCAGCTATTCCTCAGCTTTCCTCAGCTTCTGCTCAGCTACTCCTCTGCTTCCCTCAGCTCCTCAGCTCAGCTACTCTTCAGCTACTCCTCAGCTTCCCCTCAGCTTCTCCTCAGCTTAGCTACTCCTCCTCATCTCAGCTACTCTTCAGCTTCCTCTCAGCTCAGCTTCCCCTCAGCTCAGCTACTCCTCAGCTTAGATACTCCTCCTCATCTCAGCTACTCCTCCTCATCTCAGCTACTCTTCAGCTTCTTCTCAGCTCAGCTTCCCCTCAGCTCAGATACTCCTCCTCAGCTTCCCCTCAGGTTCTGCTCAGCTTATTCTCAGCTCAGCTTCTCCTCAGCTTAGCTACTCCTCCTCAGCTCAGCTACTCCTCAGCTTCCCCTCAGCTTCGCCTCAGCTCAGCTACTCCTCCTCATCTCAGCTACTCTTCAGCTTCCTCTCAGCTCAGCTTCCCCTCAGCTCAGCTACTCCTCAGCTTAGATACTCCTCCTCAGCTCAGCTACTCCTCAGCTTCCCCTCAGGTTCCGCTCAGCTTCACCTCAGCTCAGCTACTCCTCCTCATCTCAGCTACTCTTCAGCTTCCTCTCAGCTCAGCTTCCCCTCAGCTCAGCTACTCCTCCGCTTCCCTCAGCTCCTCAGCTCAGCTACTCTTCAGCTATTCCTCAGCTTTCCTCAGCTTCTGCTCAGCTATTCCTTAGCTGCCCTCAGCTGCTCCTCAGCTTCTCCTCAGCTCAGCTTCCCCTCAGCTTCTCCTCAGCACTCCTTAGCTACCCTCAGCTACTCAGCTTCCTCTCAGCTCAGCTACTCCTCCTCATCTCAGCTACTCCTCAGCTTCTCAGCTCAGCTGCTCCTTAGCTACTCCTCAGCTCAGCTTCCCCTTAGCTCAGCTACTCGTCAGCTTCTCCTCAGCATTCCTTAGCTACCCTCAGCTACTCAGCTTCCTCAGCTCAGCTACTCCTCCTCATCTCAGCTACTCCTCAGCTTCCCCTCAGCTTCTCCTCAGCTTCTGCTCAGCTATTCCTTAGCTTCCCCTCAGCTGCTCTTCAGCTACTCCTCAGCTTCTCCTCAGCTTCCCTTCAGCTTCTCTTCACCAATTCCTTAGCTACTCTCAGCTTTTGCTCAGCTACTCCTCAGCTCAGCTACTCCTCAGCTTCCCCTCAGCAACACCTCAGCTACTCAGCTACCCCTAAGCTACTCCTCAGCTTTCCCTCGGCCCAGCTACTCCTCAGCTTCCCTTCAGCTTCTCCTCAGCTACTCCTCAGCTGCTCCTTAGCTTCCCCTTCAGCTTCCCCTGAGCTACTCCTCAGTTTCTTCTCGGCTCCCCCTCAGCTTCTCCACAATTCCCCTTCAGCTCCTCCTCAGCTCAAATGCCCTACCTCCTGACGTGACTTCCAAGTCTACGTAGAGCAGTGGTTCTCAAAGTGTGGCCCCCATACCAGCAGCATCGGCATGACCTGGGAACTTGCTAGAAATGCAAGTTTTTGGTCTCTACCCCACACCTGTCGAGGCCGAAACTCCGGGAGCGGGGCCCAGCCGTCTGCGTTTCCACAAGGTCTGCAGGCGACTCTGATGGACACGCCAGTTGGCAAGTGCTGGCTTACTCGTTCTCTGTCGTTCTCTGGGCCTTACTCAGCCCCCAGCTTTCCCATCACCGAACCCTCCCGCCCTCTGCTCCGAGAGATGGTCGGGTTCCGTTTGAGCCACACCTGGTGCGGTTGCCTCAGGGACACCGTGTCCCGAGGACGGGAACCAGGTCTCCGAACGCCCGCCCCGCCTGTGCTGGGTCAGTGCCCTGTACCCAACGTGCACCCGGTGAACCCCGCCAGTGGCGCCCGGCTCGCCGTGCCCCAGGACAAACTCCGCTTTCCCACGGGCCCCCTGTACCCTAGCTCGAGCGAACTCACTTTCCAGACCTCTCCTGGCCCTTCTTCTTCCCCGGAGCGTCCCTCTTCCTCTCCTGCCACTGCAGTGCTATTTATGAGATCTCGTCCCGCTGTCAGAAAATAGCCGTCCCTGCTCCTCCTTCCCCGGGCCCTGTCTCCCTGCACGTGGGGGCAAGGTCACTCACACCCGGCCGAGCCACCCCCGCAGCCTTCCGCCCTCCTGCTCCGGCCACAGTGGTGGGGGCGGGGCGGGCACCCTCGGCCCGGCCCACCTCCGTCCGCCCTGCGTTCTCTCCTCGGGGTCAGCTCAGGCCACCGTGTCCAGCGAGACAGGTGGGCCGCAGCACGGGGAGGCTGGCCGGGGAGGTGAGTGGGGACTAAAACCCAGCCCGCACTCCGCTCCCCAAGCCATGCCCTCTGGTTCGGGACGGCACCGGTTCCGGAGGGAAAGGGCGCCTTTCCAGAATTCGCACAGAGATGCCCTAGGGCCGAGCAGCGGCCCCGGGCCCGCCACCTGCGTCTGTCCGTCCGTCTACCTCCCCGCCAGCGTCCGTCCGTCTGCCCCCGTCTCCCCATCCAGCCCCGCATAGATCCATCCTTCTGCCCATCCGTCCACCCGTGAACAGACGTGAGGGCCGAACACAGACAGGCTGGCACGTTACCCGTCCCCACCGTCCGTCCTCCCGAAGCCAGGCCCCGCGCCGTCCGCTGGATTCTGGGCTTGCCATTCTGAGGGGGCTCTCCGGCCTCAGCGCGTCCCCGGGGGGGGGGCCTTGCCTGCCTCCTCCTCCGCCCGCGCCATCCAGCTCCCAGGTACCGGTGTCTGGCCCTGCCACAGGGGTCTGGAGGAAAACTGGTCACACCTTGGACTCGCTCTCCGGGGGCGGCAGGCAGCCGTTCTGCTCCTTGTCCGCGCCAGCCCCTCCGCCCGCGCCCTCCCCGGCCCCCTCCTCCTCCACCTTCTCATCCAGCCGGCTGGGGACAGACCAGTAAAGATGGGCGTCTAGGCGGGCGGCGGCCTCGGCCAGCTCCCGGGCGCTGCACGACGGTGTGGGCACCTCGAAGGTCTGGTGGAAGCTGGCATAGTCCACCTCGTAGAAGCCGTCCTCCAGCGTGAGCACCGACGTGAACCGGTGGCCCCACAGCACCTCGTCCACCAGGTAGGAGCTCCGAGCTTGGCACGTCATTCCTGCGGGGGGGGGGGGAGGGACGCGCGTCGTGGCCGGGGTGGGGGAGGGGCGGGGATCCCAGCCCCAGGCTTCCCTCTCCTGCCTCTCATTCCACGACCCTATTCCACACTCTTCTCTCTGTCCCTCCCCACCCCCCTTTGGCCCAGCCCATCTTCTCCCCCTTCTCCACCCCTGTACCCGCCCAGCTCCCCCTCTTCTGCATCCGCCCTCGCTCTCTGGACCCCCCAGCCCACGCTCTCCCCTCCTCCCTGCGGGACGTGCCCCATCAGAGAAGCTTAACCTTGAGACTGACCTTGGGGGCCATCTATCCAACTTCCCTCTGCACACAGGCCGTCCCACTGGAGCCCGACGACGGGCATCGGGCATCGAGCTTCTACTTCCCACTACCCGGGATGGGGCGCTCACCGCCTCGCAAGCGTTGACGCCCCCAACAGGTTGTTTCTAATAAGAGCTAAACTCTGCCGCTGGCCATTTCACACCCCTTCAAGTATCTGAAAACAGGAGCCTCGGGGCCCATCACGTCTTTTCTTCAGGATGCACGTCCCTGGCTCCCTCCATCCTTCCTCATGCGACCTGGCTCCCCCCCATTTTGCCGTCTTGATTGCAAACCTGAATGGCCGAGGGGACCCCTTTCGGCCCTTTGAGCGTGATACGTGTCAGGCTGTGGCCCGCGCCACGCATGGAGAGGGCTCACCACCTCTCTCCCGGCCATGAGGCTTTCGCTAATAGGGCCCAAGTCTACGTTACATAAGCGTTTTTGGAAGCTGGATCACACTGCTGCAACATTAAGCCTGTGGCCAACTGAAACCCCCGGTTCTTTTTTCACCCCAGCTCTTCAATGCGGTGCTTACATAAGTGATTTTTTTAAAGCCTAAATGTAGAATTTTATATTTATTCCTTTTAAATGTCATCTCGTTGGGCTTTGGCTCATTTTACTTGGCTTTTCAAAAGCGTTTTGAATCCTGACTCTCTCACCCAAAATATTACCGTCCTCTCCAGCTCTGTCTCTCTAGAAACGTCGGACGAGCTCCCCTCCCGATCTCCTCCAGGCCACCCTCCCCAGTCCTGCTCGCCCTGGGGCTGTGTCCCGTCTTCCCTGGAGGGTTGGCACACCCACCAGGGCAGGCGACCCTCCCCTAGGGTCTCTCCCCCAGCTCCTGACCACCTCAGGACAAGGGGGAACGGGAGACGGAGCGTTAGCTAGCCAGGGACCGGCTCTCCACATTGCAAGCACTGCCCTGAGACACCTTGGGGACACTGGCATTCTGACTCCTCTGGCCAAGGCTGGAATAGGAAGTGTCCAGTGGGGGAGGGGAAGAAGAGGCAGAAGGGACCCTGGGGGGAGAGCCGCTGTGAGGGAGGGAGGGAGGGCGCAGCAGGGACCTCTCTCCTTAGGGCTGTTGCTCAGGGCCCGGCAGGCGAGTGACAAGTGGCTGGACAGCAAGGAAAGGGACCGGGGTGAGGAGGGGAAGGGGCAAGGGCTAGGGCAAGCATGGTGGGGGGGGGGGGCGGTGAGGAAGCCATGGGGGAGGAGGCGGAGGGTGGTGCACGGGGGCAAGGAACGGGACCGGGTGAGGAGGGGAAGGGGCAAGGGCTAGGGCAAGCATGGGGGGGGGGGAGGGGGCGGTGAGGAAGCCATGGGGCGCACGGGGGCGGAGGGTGGTGCAATAGAGGCTTGGCAGGAAGGGCCAGGAAAGGGGTTTGAGGGCACCAGCCTGGGAAGCCAGCAGAGGCCGCCGCGCAGGCCATACCCCGCAGCCTTCTGCGGCTTTCGTATCCTCCTCCAGCTTCCAGATCCGAGGCCTGGAAGGACCTCATCTGTGCCCCTGTGCTGGCCTCTTCCTACCTGCTCCCAAACCCTTCACTATGTAGGCCTGAGTCGAAGGTCCGGACATCACCCAGGCAGGGGGTGTTGACAGCTCCTTCTGGAAAGGGGCTAGCAATGCTAAGATCATCTAGTTCCTTGGTCCGTGGAAGTTGAGAGTCCTCGGCTGGCTGGGGAAGCTGAGGCGGAAGTGAGCCCAGCTGTCAGCCTGTTCCTAAGCTCCAGCCCAGGAATAGCTCAAGCCATGGAAGGCCCTGGCCACCAAGTTCAGGGGCCCGGACCCTCTCAGCGATGGAAAAAGCCCTGAAGGTACCCCTTCTTCCACCTTCCAACTCTGGACCACCAAACCCGGCAGCCGGGCTACCCCTGCCCTATCCGCTTATTACACCCGCGACTATGGACACCCGTCTCAACCTCTCCTCGCTGGGCAATGTCCCGTCTGAAAAATGGGCACGGTAAAGAGAACGGGCCCTCCCGGGGTCAGGAGCGTCGCCGGGACCAGAGGACCTCGGGGCCGCGCGGGCCACGCAGCAAGTGTGAGCTCCGCGACCGTGCCCCCACCCCCACCCCGCTCCCGGTGACCCCGACCTCGCGGCCCCCCGGCGGGGGGGGGGGGGTCGGCCCTCCGTCCGGCCCGCCCCCGCACCACCCCCGGTCCCTCCCCGGCCCCCCCGCGCCCGCGCACCGGTGGCCTCCACCATGCCCTCGAGGATGACGACGATCTCGAAGTCGTCCCTCTCCAGGGCGCGGCGCGACGCCTCCCAGAAGGGGCTGGCGGCGTCGATCTCGTGGCTGATGACGAGCGGCGACACGAGGAAGAGGCGGTCGTCGCCCGTGTCGAAGCCCACGCTCAGGTCGGTCTGGTGCAGCGGGATGAACTCGCCCTCCAGCGTCTGGCGCGAGCGGATGAGCTTGGCGCGGATGGAGGCCTCGACGATGTGCGACGAGCGCAGGTCGCCCACGCGGAACATGAGGCACAGGCGCCCGTCGCGCAGCGACACCACGGCGTGCGACGAGAAGACGAGCGTGGCGGCGCGCTTGTTGGGCTGCGAGATCTTGACGAACATGCAGCCCACCATGAAGGCGTTCACCATGGAGCCCAGGATGGCCTGCAGCAGCAGCAGCGCGATGCCCTCGGGGCACTGGTCGGTGATGACGCGGTGCCCGTAGCCGATGGTGGTCTCCGTCTCGATGGAGAACAGGAAGGCGGCCACGAAGCCGTTGAGGTTGTTGACGCACGGCGTCCACGCCGCGTCGCCCAGGTGCTCCAGGTCGCCGCGGCCGTAGGCCACCAGCCACCAGATGGCGCCGAAGAAGAGCCAGGTGAGCGCGTAGGCGAGCACGAAGAAGAGCAGGCTGAGGCGCCACTGCAGGTCGGCCAGCGTGGTGAACAGGTCGGTCAGGTAGCGGCCCGGCTCGCGCACGTTGCCCTGCTGCACGTTGCACCTGCCGTCCTTCTCCACGTAGCGCTGGCGGCCGCGGCGGCGCGGCGGCTCGGGGCCCGGGGAGCGGGGGGCGCCGGCCCGCGCCATGGCGGCGGCCGCAGGGGGCCTGCGGGACGGGAGCGCCGAGCCTCAGCCCCCGCCGGCCGGCTCTAGGGGGCGCGGCCCCGGCCCCGCCCCCAGCCCCAGCCCCAGCCCCGCCCCCAGCCCGGGGCGCCCCGCGGCCCCCGCCCCGCCCCCAGACTCAGACACAGCCCCGCCCCCAGCCCCAGCCCCGCCCCCAGCCCGGGGCGCCCCGCGGCCCCCGCCCCGCCCCCAGACCCACCCTCAGACACAGCCCCAGCCCCGCCCCCAGCCCCCGCCCCGCCCCCAGCCCGGGGCGCCCCGCGGCCCCCGCCCCGCCCCGCCCCCAGACCCACCCTCAGACACAGCCCCACCCCCAGCCCCGCCCCCAGCCCGGGGCGCCCCGCGGCCCCCGCCCCGCCCCCAGACCCACCCTCAGACACAGCCCCAGCCCCGCCCCCAGCCCCAGCCCCGCCCCCAGCCCGGGGCGCCCCGCGGCCCCCGCCCCATCCCCACCCCCAGCCCCACCCCCAACCCGGGGCGCCCCGCGGCCCCCACCTTGGGGCGCGGTGGGGGGCTGCCTCACACCCTGAGCCGGCCCGCTGCCCTTCCCCCCCCCCACCGGGCAAGGACCCCGGCCCCGAGGACCGTCCCCCCTCCCCCACTCCGCTCCGCGCGCGCCCCAGACTGCGCGGGCCCCGTGCCCTCCACCCCCACCGTCCCGTCCCAAGTTCACCGCCCCCCCTCCCAACCCCGCACGCAGCCCTCCTCCTTGGCCCCCGCGCCCCTCGCTCGCTCCGCCCCCTCCCACATCTGTCGTCTTCCCCCCACCCCCACCCCCCGCTGCTGCCCGAGAAGACGTGGAAGGGGCGGAAGGTCAGGGCAGCATCTCCAGGGGGCAGGGGCTGAACGTTCCCACGTTAGGACGTTCCCCCTGGCAGTCCTCCCGGAGGACTGCGCCCGCTCATCGCTGATGGGTGTCAGCCCCACGTCCCCCGGGTTCGTTCCACCGTGGGGACGGCCTGAAAAGGGGCAGCAGGGCTGCAGGGTATGAGGTCAACACGGACCGCCGGGGTAGAGGAAGCACAAAGTTCACGAGGAGTTAGGCTTGTATACCCCTCTAGTCCCCGTCCCCCCTCGAGCCCTGTTCAGTCGCATCCAGTGCAGCACTCAGCACCCACATTTACCTCCCCGCTCCCTCCCGTTCTTTGGCGGCAGCCTCCCACTGGCTACCCTAAGCACAGCCCCCCCACCATATGGCCCAGAGCTCACAGTCCAAGGGAAGCCCACCTGATTTCGCTTCAGATTCTTCCCCCCAGGAGCAATCTGGGCTGCGGTGTGCTGAGAGAGAGGTCCAGAGCCCCTCCCCCGGCCCCAGACCCCTACAAGGAAAGCTTTAGAAGAAGGACGTGGTCCTGTTCAACCTTCCCTTCTTCCTGGGACTCGTTCTCTCCGCCCACTCCAGGGAAACCTGGGTTGGCTGGGATGGGGGAGGGGCGGCTGGACAGGAGGAAGGCGACAAGGATCACAGATGGCCTGGATGTTTGACCAAGGCCCCCGGGAGAGACTGCTCGGATATACAACTCCAATCCCGGCGCTCCAGAATTTAAGTTCTGGAATGAGGTGTTCGGCTGGAGTCTGTGTGTGTGTGTGTGTGTGTGTGTGTGTGTGTGTGTGTGTGTGTTTGGGGTAGAGGGCAGGAGGAAAAATAAAAAAAGACGCCTTGGAAGTTAGGGACACCTCCCCCACATTGATTTTCCAAGAGGAGTCGGGGGACACAGGGTCCAGTGCAGATCAGGGTCTTTCCCTCCCCCCACAATGGGCTTCCCTTTCCCTCCTTGCAGCCAGGGACGCCCGCTAGAAGTTCTCTCTAAGCTCTGACTGGCTCAGAGACCCCAAGTCATGCAAAAAAGTACCTGGTTCCCACTTTTCCTAGCGTCAGCCCCAGGGAGGCTTCCAGATGTTCTCTCGGGGTCTTAGGTCATCTGAGCCCCCATCTGCCTGCTTAGGCAGATCTCTCTGCACAGGGGTGGGCAGGAACCCCAGGGCCTGATCACCCCCAGAATTCTCTTGCTTTCCACCGCCCCAGGGATCTAGGCGAGCCTTACTTTGTGTCCCCTCGCCTGTCTTCCTGAGCGGAGGCTGCATATTTCTCAGTGGGGAAGTAAAGGTGTGAAATAGACTTGATTTCTGCACCTTCCCTCCAGAGACTCCTGTTCCTCCAGCTTACTCCTTATTTCTTGTGCATGCTGTGACCCCTTTCCGGAAGACCCCAGTGCCACATTTTCCTGGATCTCCCTTTCTCCCCCTGCGGCGTGCTGGCCAGCAGGGGGGGTTTATTTTTTGGAAGGGGCTCTGGTGCAAGCTCCCTCAGGAACGAGCTGTTCCCAAGCCCCCGCTTGCCTTGGATTTAGGGGCCCAAACCCCAGTCCCCCGCAACTCAACTCACAGCGCGTGGAGAGGAGAGTAGCCGGCAGCAGAGACCCCTGGGGGTAGCGTCCATGCCCCTGACACCACCCCTTCCCCGGCCCCCCTGGAGGGTGGGAGCCACAGGACACCGCTGTTCCTCCTAAACGTAGCGGCAGCTCCGACTAGGGCTGGCCGTCCGTGTCATCCTCACTTCCCAGGCTCCCCTGCTCCTCTCCTGTTTCCACAGCAACCAGTCTGGCGACAGCTCTAGAGCATCCCCCTCCCCTCCCCAGTCCTGGGTACCACTAGAGGCTGAGCCACACGCCATAGCTATTTTTAGCCCGAGTCCCTCCTCCTGGACAACTCAGAGCTCGCCTCCTCACCCCCTCAGGAAAAAAAAAAAAAAGAGAAGAGGAAAAAGCTGGCACGCTCCCCGAGAAGCTTTTTGCTCTGCGAAAATACGGGCCCTGGCGTGTTTGGGAATAAGGCGTTTGATCTCCTGGGGATTCGAGCCCCCCACCCCCACCCCCCCGGGAGCTGGCATCTCATCACCTCCAGCAGGGGTCTCTGGGTGCAGGCATGACCCTCAGGCAGGCACCATCATGTCGCCCCCTTTCGGAGAGGCCATCCCGATCCAGGAGGAGATCGCTAGAGAGAAAAGAGGTCCACCCAAGGAAGGGAGGCGGGGTCAGGGGCTCTAATCTTTGTCCCTGGTTTATGGCGTGACCCAAGGAGTTGCTTCCTTCCTCGAACCACCAGCGATCCACTTTTCACAGGGTACGGACGCGGACAAACCTCCCCTTTGAACCTGCTTCACGGGGTGTGCGGATCACACGAGGCAACCCAGATAGAAGGGCTTTAAAGTGTATTTTGTTACTAGCGAAAAGTCTGGAAACAACGCAAACGTCCAACGGAGAGAAAAGCCTAGGTGAGGGCTTAAAACTCTCCGTGCGACCAACTTCCGCAGAGCCCGGGTGCTGGGCACAGTGCTAGGTGGGGGTGGTTACAGAAATGACACTTAGTCGCTGCCCACGGGGAGCACGTGGTCCAGTGGGGGAGAAAGACAGGCAGACACAGAATGCGAATATCACTACCGATAATTCCTTGAGCGCCAGCTATGAGCTGGCCGCACACCTCCTCTAAAGACCCCGGGAGACACCCTCCGAGAGGGGTATGGTGTTCTCCGTTTAGGGACGAGACACTAAAGCAGAAAGGGGAAGAGAGTTGCCAAGCGTCACAGAGGCAGAGAGAGCAGCCACAGTCCTCCACGTGTGTCCCCACCTCACTGCGGGGCCGCGAAGATGTAGAAACGGACACTGGAGGCTTAGAAGTTGCTGGAATGATCTGGGGAGGTGGAAAAGGCGGTGACTGAGTAGTATAATCTCGGGAGGCAGTGTCCCGGGTTCAAGTCCCGGCTCTGTCCACTGCTAGCTGGGTGACGTCGAGCAAGTCACTTGACCTCTCTGATCGCTTTCTTCACCTGAGAAATGAGAATTATCCATCTCCAAGAGATTATCCTCCTTTTGGGGGTTGTCATGAGGCAGCGCCTGGAACCTTGTAAATGCTCCGCAGATGCTGGCTACGACTCTCTTCTCCTTGTTACCCTCATCCGGGGCATCTCCTGATACCCCCACCCTGCGCCGCCTTCCTCTGTTTTCGTGCCACCCAGTGAGGCCTGCAGGGGGCGCTGCGGGTACACCGCCCTCCTCTCCCCAGCCCTCCTGCCCACGTTTCTTGTTCCAAGTGGAAATACCGAGTTTTCAGCCCGAGATTGGCATCAGGAGGGCTGTTAAAGCCCCAGTCAACATCCCCGTCTCCTGGGCCCGGCCCTGTCACCTGAGCCTTGGGACTGCTAGCCTGCCCTTCTCTGTCCTGCCAAGCAGCTGCTCACGTTGGTTCTGCTGTGCCAGGAGCTCAGAGGGAGGAAACCGGACCCCTGGGCAAGAGAGCATTTGCATAGAACTGGCCCCATTTCCTGAGGGTGGGGGGGGGGCGGGGGCGTCACAGGGCTGGCAGGCCCATCCGGAGGGTGTCAGCCAGCCCCCTGCCTCAGTCCGGCTGACCACCACCCAGCTCCTGAGGTGCCTCCCCCCTCTCCCCTGTGCAGGGCCTGGACTTCACCTGGTCTCTAACTTCAATCCCTTGTTTCTCATTGAGCTGGAGCAGAGGGAGGGACTCAAGTTTTCTTAGGTTCCAGGGTGCAAGATCCCAGCTTTCTGGTATCCCGACAGGGAAAGCAACTTTACGAGGAGTTGGTAAACCATGTCAGTACAGTGGTGATGGTGGGAGACTGGGTTTGGAACTTGAGAATGTGGAGGGTGGGAGGGGCACGGCCGGGGCCACGTAGGTGGTCCCTAAAGAACCTCGTTTCAAGGTAGAAAAAGGAGCCCGCTCTGGGCAGGTGCATTCCTTATGGCATGTGGCTTGGAGAGTTAAGTGGTACTTTGGGGCAAAAATAAAAATAAAAAGGGGAATCCTTCTAGTAGATACAGCTCTGAGTTAGGGTGCAAGGATTGGCAAGCCGAATGCCGTTCAGTTCTCAGCTTGCCCCCTCAGTGAGTGCCTTTGTGCAGTCCACAGCCTGTACAGCTGTAGGTGGGAGCCCTGGGACCAACCAGTCTGGGAAGGTTTCCTTGAACGAGATCATGAGACTTCTTGGGTAAAATCTTGGAGGTGGGAGAGGAAGTATGATGGGAAAACAGGAGATGGTTGAGGATATGAATTTAGTGGAGCAGGGAGGCCAATCTGGCAGAAACGATAACAATTGTCATAAATTCAAGGGAGCTGGGGCCCGAGAAAACTCAGAGCAGAGGGAGAATACGATTGAAGCAATGGATGGGGGTGGAGGTCAGAGCAAGTGGGGGGAGGGGAGCAGAGCACAGCACCAGGACAGGGGGGACCCCACTGGGCACCCCAGGCTGAGGCACATCCTGGCCTTCTGGCTCTTTCCAGCACAGCTAGGGGATCAGAGCCTTCTCATCAACAGGTCTATCTTGCTTGATAGGATTGGTGCAGATTGCTCGGGATTTAAAAGTCCTGGCATTTAGAGGTGGTCCAGGATTAGTCCTCACCTTCCAGGTCTGGGATGGGTCCTCAGGCAGGATTAAGACCAGGCATCCCAGCTCCTGGTCCCTGGTTGTTTCTTTATTCCCTGTAGTCTCCCCACTACCACAGTGTATTGGGTGTTGATGGGATTTTAATCCGTGGGACCCAACTGGAAAGGTACGAGAGGAGCCACCTAGGTAAAGAAATTCTGGGAAGACTCCGTTAGCAATGTGATCAAGCACCCCTCAACTTCCGTCCTATAAATGTGGGTTTATGTACACTGCATTTCACGGAGGGAGGGGGTATGTATACCTAAACAATAATCCTTTAGTGACCGGGGCGATGTAGCCTCGTCCCTCCGTCTCGCGGTTCTCTGTGGTCTGGATCATCCAGCTACGAGGTGCCCACTACTGATGGAAATTCGTTGAGCTCAAATGTTGCTCGGAGCCCCATAGTGTGCAATGCAATCAATGATCTCCACTCTTTCCAGAGCAAGGTCAAAGAGGAGACGAGGCCGAAGTCAGAAGGAATGAATCTGAAAGGAGCAATCGAGAAGACAGTTGGCTACACTGAGAGAAGAGGGGAGGTCTTCAGAGAAAGATGGTTCCCCTACCCACCACGGAGGGGTGGTCCAGAATTAGTCCTCACTTCACGGGGAACGGATGGGTCCCAGGAGAAGGTGGTGGTCATGGATGTCACAACCGTGGCAAATTTTTCATACTAACCTGCGTGCCTGTTGACAAGATTACGTTTAACCTACGCAAATTCACTCTAGTGAGAGGAGCTTTGGAGCCAAACACGTGTGGATTCAGGTTCTGAAACTAACACCTTCTAACTATGTAACCACAGGCAAGGCAAGCCACTTCACCTCTCGGAGCCTCGGTTTCCCCATCTCAAGTGATATACGTATCTTCTATGAAACAGGCTCCAGGCTCTGAGCTGTTAGCACAGAGCCCGACGCAGGGCTTGAACTCACGGACCGCGAGATCATGACTTGAGCCGAAGTTGACGGCTCAACCGACGGAGCCACCCAGGCGCCCCCCCCCCCTTTTTTTTTAATGTAAGCCTTACACCCAGCATGGGGCTTGAACTCACAACTTAGAGATCAAGAGTTGCATGGTCTACCGACTGAGCCAGCCAGGCGCCCTTAGGACCTCTTTTCCGTAAAAAGATTTGAGAAAGTGAGAACTGTTGTTTGACAGTATGTACAAAGGAATGTATGCGATGGGTACATGTGTATATATGTTGTAACACATGACTTCAGAACAAAAACTCCATTTAAGTCACTCTTTTAAAATTCGAAAACCACAGTTCCATTTGAGCTATCTGTACTTTTCCACAGTCTTGCACCCTTGCTGTTCTAGAACTTCTGAGCTCTTTCTAGTTGCCCGGTCCCGCCCCACACCGTGATTTTTAGCAAATGGCTCTTCCGCTTTCCAGGGAAGGTGCAGGCCATTTGGAAAGAACTCCTCCAGAGACCTCTCCTTCACCACGAGATATCTCTTCTGCTCCCGTCCTTGGCTCTTTCCTCCCTGGCCTCTCTCAGGCATACCCTAAAAGCGTCGAGCTGAGGAGCTTGGACCGTGCCCAGGAAGCAAGGGGCACCCTGTTTGGGGGTTGATAGAGGGATGCAGGGACTGACATGGTGAAAACAGGTTGTCTCTTCCTTTGAGGATGGAGAGAAGGGGGAAGAGTGGGTCCAGGGCCTGGGCTGTCAGTGATCTTCCTGATCCTGGCTGTGGCCACGAAATGAGAAGGGACATCCTAGAGAAACAAAGCAAAGGGAGACCTGGCAGGATTTGGTGGCTTAATTGACGTATCAAGGGGTGGAGCAGAGGGAAGGGCGAAGAGTGGAGATCAGTTTCAGTTTTTAAATCTGATCGACAGGGAGGGGCGCCTGGGTGGCTCAGTCGGTTAAGCCTCTGGCTCTTGATTTCAGCTCAGGTCGAGATCTAACAGGTCGAGAGCTCGAGCCCCACATTGGGCTCTGCACTGAGAGCATGGAGGCTGCTTGGAATCCCCTCTCTCTCTGCCCCTTCCCTGCTCATGTGTCTCTCCCTTCTCAAAATAAACCAATAAACTTAAAAAAAAAATGTGATTGACCAGGAGAAACACAGAAATAAAGAAGTCACGAGGGCTGCCAGCCTTGAGGAGGAAGAAGATAAGTTCGGTTTGGGGCCTGTCCGGGCGGAGTGGAAATCCCCGCCAGCAGCTGGAACTGAGATGCTCTAAAGAAAGCCCAAGGCTGAACACAGAGAGCTGAGTGTAACTTGAAGATGAGAGGCAGAGCGATGTCAGTGATGAAGGCTCCACCTCAGACAGAGAAAGAGATCAAGGACACGAAGAGAACACAGGACCAACCCTTCGGCATTGGAGGAGCGAGCGGCTGTAGGTTTGGGCGCGCAGGGCCAGTGGAGGCGGACGGGGCTGGAAGGACACCAGGTCTAAGTCGTAGCGGGCCTTCTGTCCCACGGCGAGGAATCTGGATTTTACTTCCGGCCGACGGGCAGCCACTGAAGGCTTTTACATTGGGAAGGGACACAGTCAGGTTTGTGTTTCAGAGAGCTGGTACCTTGCAGGTGTTCAGCCTTAAACGTAGGAGTTCACGATCTGCAGGATTGTTCGAGTGACGGAAACTGGAGGTGGGGATGCTCGTGAGAGGGCAGCTGCAGAGATCCTGGCCAGAGAGGGGCGGTGTCCTGGGGCACAGCTGAAGGATGCGGCAGAGAGGAGGGGGCAGGCTCTGGTTAGCTCAGATGAGGTGAGAAAGAGAAAAGAATCAAGGCTCTGGCATTGCGGTCTGCCGGCCCCTCCCTCCAAACCATCTCGCTCACCTCCAGATTTATCTTCCTAAAATTCTGCCAGGGCTTCGTCTGTCCTCGGAACCCAGAGCTGACCCCCAGCTGGCACCGTCCTCTCTTTCCCCAACACAGACACCTCACCTGTGGTGCCTGGCTTGCGGCCCACCTCCCTCCCCCAGGGGGGCTAGTTCAAATGTACATTTACCCAGCGTTCGGCTTTTAGAGGCAGAACTAAACTAAAACGTTTCAGGTTTCTTTGCTTTTGTTTTTTTTTTTTTCCTTCAAGATGTATATCAACTCAATATGATAATGCCGGTTACTGATTAATAGTTAAATATCTAAATATCTATGATGAACCAAAATGGGGAACTGATTCTTTCCTTAATAAATGCCCAGGGCGGGAGCCTGTGGATTGGAACCCCTGGAAGCACGGATTCGGATACTGAGAGCAGTCCTTGGTGACGGCGGGGTTGAGAAGAACTGCCACCTGCTCTCTGTCTATTCCAGGGGGCCCGTGTGCCGCCGTTTCCCAAGCAGACTTGTATTTCCATGTGTCCCGGGGACTTGGTGACTGCGTTCCTTCTGCGTCGGATGCCCTGCGCATCATCTCCCAGGACCTGAATCCTCTGCGCTCTTCAGGGCGCTTATCAGATGCCCCGCATCTGCCAGGACCCCCTGAGTAGAGGGACCTGGCCCCCTCTGCGGTCTCCAGCGCCTCGCACCTGCGCCGCGCGCCCCGCCGCGTCGCGGCTCCGGGACCCGGCGGGCTGCTGGCGGGGAGGCTGGTCCGCGCACTCGGCCCCCGGGACCTCACGCAGTGCTTAGGGCCCGGTGACCGGCAGAGGGATAGCGCGCCGGAGCCCAGCCCCAGCCAGCCCCTTGGCGCTGCGCGCAGGGCCACCGGGCCGTCCCGAGTTCATTTCCAGCTCATTAACTCGGCCCGGCCCGCCCCCCGCGCCCGCTCCCCGTCGCTGACACGGCCGCCGCCGCCTCTCCCCTGTCATCGTGCCAGCGCAGCCCCTATCGCTTCGCCCATCGTCTCGCGTCCCTTTTCCTCCCGGAGTCTGTCTGGGTCCCGCTCCTCGGGCGCTGCGCTCGGCCCTGCGCCTCCATCTGTCTGGGTCTCCGCTTCCTTGCCCCCTGCGCCCCGCCCCCCGCCCCGGCCTCTCCAATCCCGGCGGCGCGGGCCTGGCGCTCCACGTCCCCATTGGCCCGCCCGCAGCCCCCCGCCCCCGCCCGCCGGCCCCCTCCGGGCCCCTCCATTCACACAAAGTTTGGCTCCGGCGCTGCGGAGGGAGGGGGCGGCCCGGCCCGGCCCAGCTCTGCCCCCGGCCGGCCCGACCCCGGCCCCGGCCCCCGGACCAGCCCTTATCTGATCCCAGCTCCGGGTTTAAGAGTCCCGGCTCTGCCCGTCGCTCGGCTCGGTTCCTCATTCCTGCCCGCCCCGTCCGTCCGTCCGTCCGTCCGTCCCGCTGCCCATCCGAGGGGCCACTCCACCCCGGACCCAAGGTAAGACCCTGGCCCTGATGGAGCCCTGCCCACCTCGCTCCCCAAAGATAGGGGGAACCCCAGCCCTTCGGTCCCCACCCTGTCTGGTCTCAGCGGTACTGTCCTGTTCCCCAGCTTCCCACCTTGGGCGACCCCAAACAGACCCTCCTGGGAAGGGCTCCCCAAGAAAGAAACCTTACCCATGCTGGTCACCTCCAGCTCATCGGGCTAAAGAAGGGGCTTTCCGGATGCCCCTTCCCACCAGGCGGACCGGGCAGGGCATCACAGCCCTCTCGAGGGATACAGTGACCACCACATACAGGTAACCACGCATCGCCCACTCCGGCACTCCGGACAGCGCCCTCTCTTCCCAAGATGGTCAGGCTACCCCCACTCCCATGCCAGCCCCTTCCCCCTCCCCACACTGTGACACTCATGTAGTGACACCCATTGATCACGAGTCCACACATGGGAGCAGAGACACAAACCGCTGGGATTAGCGAGCCGCGGGAGCCTGGTGTGCCTGGGACCCCTGCCCACTTGGCCTCTTCCTTCCACTCCCACTTGCCCTGCATGTCAAGCCCCCCCCCCCATCCTTTGCCCCCTTCCCCAGGTAGGTCACACTAGGGTCCCTGGGAAGCAAGCAGGGCCGCTCCTGCGGGAGGAAGAAGGGCAGGTTGGGTTCTGAGACATTCACGCTCCAGGCAGAGATGCCCCTTCCCCATCCCAGCCCTTGTCCCCACCAGGAAGTGACCAAGGGCAGCGGTGTGAGGAAAGAGATAAGGGTCAAATCTTCCCGATTTGAGGGAGGAGAGCTGCGCCCCTGGGATGGGTAGAAGGACAGATCTGGGACAAAGTGGGAGGGGGGCCTCTGGTTACTTGAGATGTCACTCCTGCTAATGAAGCACCCAGAGTGAGGCGGGGGTGGAGGGCCCAAAGGAGGCCAGGGCTCAGGATGTGAATTTGTTGCTTATCAGCACCAATTCTGGCTAAAGGTTTGGGGCCCGTCTGCCTCGGCTGTGGTGTCTGATGTGTTCCCCCACCGGGACTGCTTTTGGGAGTTCCGGGGGGGGGGGGAGGCGGGGAGAAGATGAGAGATTTGGGGCCCTGGCATGAGGAGTGTCTGGGTGCAGGGGTGCTTGGCAGGGCCTGGAGGGCACCAAGCCATCGGCCTGAGGAGGGGCCAGCAGCCCCCGCTGCGTTCTATTTGGTTCCATCTCCGGACCCTCTCCCTAATCTCTGCGAGTTTCCGAACGTGTTCCTGGCACAATGGTGGGCACCGTCCTGTGCTGAGGGTAGGGCCTGCGAATCCCTCAGGGTGTGGCCTGGTTGCCCGGGACCCAGTGTCGAAGGAGGCAGGTGTTCTGGCTTCTAGCTACTTCTTCAGGGAGCAGGAAATGAGGGAGGGGGAGGGACGGCGTCACGCCAGGGAGAGGGGCCAGGGCTGGTCTGCGGAGGCGATGGGCATGGCCCGGGCAGGGCCAACCCCCTTTCCCCGCCCCTCTGTCCTTTGGCGGTGGTGGCGAGGGAGGGAGAGAGGGGGTGTTGGGGGGCGATCTGGGCCAGTCCGGCCTCCCGGAGCCCTTGCCAGCCTGGGTCCTGAAAGGAGCTGCTGTTTTCTGAGCCGTCCCCCACCCCCCACCCCCCAGCCGGAGCCCGAGCAGCCAACTTGTCTCAGTCGGTATCATATGGCAATGACTCCACGGAATGGAGGGGTGGGGGGGGGGGTTGGTGAGCAGGGTTATGGGTCCATTCCTTCTGTGGTTCCAATGCAGAATTCCACTGCAGCCCCCTACGCTGAGGGGGGAAAAAAATCTGTGTTCCCAACATCTGCCTCACATGCAGGCTAGGGACGCTTGTGTTCGTATGGGAGGGTTAGCTGTCTGGCCACCGGCACCCCCCACCTCTTCCCGTGTCCCTACCTGCACCTCCATCCACGAGCTCATTTGTAGCTCCAGGTCTTTTGGCTTGGAGGGGAGGGCCCGGCAGAAGACCCAGGGACCTCTCTTCCCTTGTCCTCCCTAAGGGACCAGAGAGGCTTGACATTTGGATCTGGGTGGGCTCAGAGCCCTCCGGATCATCCTGGGATCCACGGGATGAGAGGTTTAGGGTCTGCACGCGAGCTGGAAGACGGGCCGAGTCCCCCCGGCATCGGTGGGGGAGAGAAAGAGACGTGGGGCCACGGAGCCCCCAACTTTCCTGCCAAGGGTTATGTAGGACGGAAGGAAAAAAAAAAACCTTCCACTCCCCCTCCCCTTCCCGGCCTAGATTCTCCTCTTGCCTGACTGGTCAGTGCCACTGTCCAGGCTGAGGCCAAGCGGTCCAGGACAGTGGGGAGGCCCCGGAAGGGGCAGGGAGGCCGTTGGGATGGAACTACGGAAAGATAGACGGCGGGCAGGTCTGGACTGCCTGGGTTTTAGCGCCCGGGGAAGGGTGGTTGGCAGGGCAGCTCCTGGAAACCGAGCTGCGGGAGTTTCCCCCGTCACCGCGGCTCCCCCACGGGCTGAGTTCAGCGCCTCTCTTCCCTCATTCCAGTTTCTCGTACATGATGCTGCCGTTCTGCATGGGCACGGTGCCTCGGGGTGGCGGGGGGGCCCTCTCCATCCCCTCCCCCGCCAGAACCTTGAAAGGGCAAAGAGAAGGGGATTGTGGGAAAACCTCTCCCGTGGGTGTCCGCCAGCCCCGCGCTGGATTTGAGGCGGTGGGGAGAGGGAGGGGCTGGCTCTGGAATGTGGAGAGAAGTAGGAGCTGGCCCGAGTGGCCCCGGGGAAGCAGGGCTGAGAGGTGGGCCTGAGCACTTCCGGCCTCTTAGGACGTGACTTCCGAGTACACGGCCATGGCGTTCTTTTTTCCAGGGGGCAGAAGGCCCTGGAAAGGGTTGGGGCCGCGGCTGGAAGGACTTAGGTTCGACTTCAGGAAGCGCATCCCATAAAAAAGGAAAGAAATCTGAGATGGAGTTTGGGAAGGAACGGGAGACCACCTTCTGGAACAAAAAAAACCCCACCCCTAAGCCCCCAGGCCCATCCAATTTAAGGCTTCTGAGGGGAGCTGGGAAGCACAGGGAGGACGCAGGCAGCCGTCGGGAGGCCTCTCCAGGGTGGCCTGGCCACTCCGCCACGTGGTCCCAGGGGTTCTTCCCGCTCGGGCCCCACCTGGGAGGCCGTGGGTGGAGAGGTTAAGAGCCTGGCCTTGGAGTCAGACTCCCTGGGTTCAAATCCCGGTTCCACTGCTCGGGTCAGACTCCCTGGGTTCAAATCCCGGTTCCACCGCTCGGCAGCTACGACGTTGCGTCCCCTCAGCCTTATGATGGCGCCAGTAACAGTTGGGGATTGAAAGAGTCGCTGCTGGTAGAGGGCTTGCAGTGATGCTCAGCACCTAACACGTGTGTTTCCTGCGGTGGTGCTCCCTCTCTCTGGCCCGACTCTGCCTCTCCCGGCCCCCCGGGGCCTTACCACAGCCCGTCTCTGGTACTCCCGAGGCCAAGTCCGGGCTCTGTCGCTCCACCCTTCCGGAGTTCGGGAAGGCAGAGAATCCTCACCTACAGATGCAGGCGGGACTCCCGTCTTCATTCCCACAGATGGCCCCACGTGGGCCCGGTCTCCTCTCCCGTAGCTTCCTTCCCTCTTTCCAGGCAGCCGCGTCCCGTCTTCCACTGGGGTCCACGAAGTGTGAACTGAGACGTTGAGCTTTCCTAAAACAGTCTGTTTGCCCATCCAGAGCAACTTCTCCCTTCCAGCCAGCGGCCCCCCACCTCAGCTGTCCCCCCGCGAGCCTGCCTGTCCCTCTGCCGCCCGGTTTACATGCCCGCCCTTTCCTCTGTCCCCCAACCAGCCCGAGTGTCCGCAGCAGCCTCCCTAAAGGCCTCCCTGACTCCAGCCACCCTCTCTCCTTCGTTCCCTCCCTCTTCTTCACCGCCCAATTCTCCCTGGGACTGTCCCCAGGAAGCACCCGTTTTGTCTTGTCCCTTTCCTACCCAGACATCCCTGTTGGTTTTCAGATGAAAACTCCCCATCACGGTCTTCAAGGTACTTTATGGAAGCTTTCCTCGCTCCCCTCCAGCACCCCATCTCTTGGGACTGCCCTCTTGAGAGGGGTGGGGGACGTGTCCACCGGCCATCCCTGAACGCCTTCTCTTCTCTCCCTCTGGGCACTCACGGGGCCATTCCCATTCCAAGGCTGATCCCTCTTGCCCAGCACCACCCGCGTCTCCCCATGGGCTCTGCCGTCTTGTACCCCTTTCTCCTCAGCAGTCCGCTTGTCCTTTGTCCCTTGTGTCTGTGACTTTGCCCGGATGTCCAACGCAATCGAATGGTAGTGCTGGAGGGGACATCCTGTCTCCTTCCTTGCGCGGGGGCTCCTCTGGGATGGGGCCATGACCCTGCAGAGTTTGGATCCCCCGAAGCAAAGGCCTCTCTTCCCTTCCGGGGACCCCTCAGCTCCTAGGAACAGAGTGCCCTCTGACCAGCTTGACTCTAGGTAGGAAACCTTTCTGGTGGCTAATTCTGCGGGGGAGAATCCCGACTTTGGAGGCTTACGAATGTCTGGGAGCGGGGTGTGTATATATTAGACCCTATGATTGAACTCCCTGGGGAACTTCAAGAGAAGCCCCTCTCCCCCCAACAGCCCCATCCTGTGGAGTTGGCATCACCCTAAGATTGCGAGCAGCAGACCCCAAGACCCCCAGTTTCCAGCTCTTTAAGCATGTTGGCCCAAACCCAAAAACTCCTGTGGGGATCCGCTGAGCCTTTCTCTCCTGGCCAGGGAGGTCCGCTCCCGCCTCGTGCTGGGCTTGTGGGCAGGCGTCCGGGGCGGAAGAGGCAAAGGTCAGAGCCCAGTCTGGGGCATCCCAGTTCTGAGCCTCCCCCTGGGCTCGAGAGCTGAGAGATCTGTGGGGACACATCCCAGGTGGGGCACAGGCCTGACCACTTACCCTTACGTTCTCCCTGGGACTGTCCCCTAGCTGTTCCCTCGCCCCTAGTCCCAAACAGGAGACCTGGGCACAGGCCTTCTCCCCACGTCTAAACCTCCCCACCGACCTTCCCGGGGACAAGACATGGGCAACTGGCAGGAGGAGAGAGCGAGTATGTTTGAGTCTAGGGCGGTGTTCGCAAGCCTTTTGATCTCAGGACTTTACACTCTTAAGCATGATTCAAGACTCCAAAGACCTTTTGTGTATGTGGGTTATATTTATTGATATGTTAGAAATGAAAACGGAGGAGACTTAAACTGTTTATTAATTCATTTAAAAACAACCACAAACCCATTGCATGTCAACGTGTATGATATCTTTTTAATGAAAAGTGGCTATATTATATTTTATTTTTCTTATTATTTTTTTAAATGTTTATTCATTTTTGAGAGAGAGAGAGAGAGACAGAGTGTGAACAGGGGAAGGGCAGAGAGAGAGGGAGACACAGAATCTGAAACAGGCTCCAGGCTCTGAGCTGTCAGCACAGAGCCCGACGCGGGGCTCGAACTCACGAACCGTGAGATCGTGACCTGAGCTGAAGTCGGATGCCCAACCGACTGAGCCACTAGGCACCCCCAAAATTGCTATATTTTATTTTTTTTTTTATTTTTTTTATTTTTTTATTTTTATTTTTTTTAAATTTTTTAACGTTTATTTATTTTTGAGACAGAGAGAGACAGAGCATGAACGGGGGAGGGTCAGAGAGAGGGAGACACAGAATCCGAAACAGGCTCCGGGCTCTGAGCTGTCAGCACAGAGCCCGACGCGGGGCTCGAACTCGCGGACCGCGAGATCGTGACCTGAGCCGAAGTCGGCTGCCTAACCGACTGAGCCACCCAGGCGCCCCAAAAATTGCTATATTTTAAAAACAAAGCAACAAAATGTTCAGCAAGAAGAGTGGTGATGTCCCACCCTTTCACGAGTCTTTGTAACGTGTGGCTTAACAGAAGACAGACAATTTCTCATATCTGCTTCTGCACTCAATCTCTTGCCATATCATGTGTCACATAGCTTCTGGAAAACTCCACTGAACACTCATGAGAGAATGAAGGTGAAGAAAGCAAATAATGTAGCAGCATTGTTGGGAAGACAGTTTGGACCTCACAGAGCCTCTGAAAGGGTGTCAGGAACCCCCAGGGTCCCTGGACCACGCTTTGAGAATCACTAGTCCAGAGGACTCTCAGAAAACCATTTCAACCCCCGTGCCTCCTCCCCCGCCAAGCCGAGTATCCTGGCTGATCTCAGCTGCCCATACCCCTCTGAGTGTTCTCACTGGGCAGGCGGTCTGGGGGCCGTGGTTAAACAGGTGGGGCTCCGTTCTACCCCTCCCTAGCTGTGTGACCTTGGGCAGATCATCAACATCTCTGTGCTTCAGTTTTCTCATCTGTAAAATGGGGCTTGAAGAAAGTGCCTATTTTTTCGAGTTGTTGAAAATTACATGACAGAATTCTAGAAGAGGGCTTGGCGCAGTGCTACGGAGTGTGAGTTAGTGTGAGTTCTTTCGACTCAGGAGCCTTGCCTCTGAAGAATTGCCAGGGCCCGGAAGGCAGGGAGGGAGGGGCACAGGTGATCCTTCCCCTGTGGCTGAGGGGGCTTCCCAGCCCAGGGACGGAGAGCGACTGGGAGGGTTCACAGGGTTGCTGGCCCTGAATCTAGGAATTCTAACTCCCAGCCTTCCCCTCCTCCCCCACTGGGGACCCTTTGGGGGCAGGGAGGGCTTGCAGCAGAACCGAAGTCCTGACTGGGAGGAGGGAGCAGACCTTCCCTTTCCCCCAGTAGCAGCAGGTGAGCCGTTCAGGACCCAAGGTTGTGTAGCAGGAAGCCCCGAGGGCAGATAACAGGCAGGGCCTCCTGCCCTCAGCACAAGTGAAAAGAGAAGTGCCCAGGCCCAGAAGCTTTCTCTGTCTTGCCGGGGGCAGTCCTCTCAAGTGACCTCAGCCCTCTCTCCTGGGGGTTTCTGGCCCAGGGCAGAGGAAGTCTTGATTGGGCAAACATTGCGACTCAAGTGGTGCCCCTTCTCTGCTCAGCCCCTTCCCTGCTCGCTGCCCCCTTCCCAGGTCTGGGCCTGCTCTCAGCCCCACCCCCCGCACCGGCCGCTCCCTCCCAGGGCGGGGGTGGGGAGTGGGGCCGCAGCTGGCGCCCAGGCCACGGAGGGTGCCCGTGGCGGGGGTGGGTGGAGGAGGGTGCGGGGCCCCCCTCGGCAGGAGGACCTCTTGCCCACAGCGTGGGGGAGGCCCGAGGCAGCCGCACACACCCTGCAGCACCGCTGGCCCTGGCCCTCTGGCCCTTCGGCCACGCTCCCCGGAGCCGGAGCTGGGGCTGCAGGTGCCGCCTTCCTCACAAGCCCAGACACCCCGGCTGCCTCACCCCCACCCCCGGCACACACCGATCTTGCATCCGGTGGCGGTCCCGATCCGACCCGCAGCCCCCCAGCCTGACAACTCGGAGACCCTCAGGCTTAAGTTTGAGAACTTGCTCGTGTCTCCTGCCCACACCACTCCCTGGAATAGAGGGCAAGAGATGGTAATAGATGGGGGAAACTGAGGCAAAAAGTGGGTGGGCTCAGACTGCCCACCTGCTTCTTTCCCGGCCCGGCCTGGCCCCCAGAGTGCTCCCCTCCCCCATCGTGACCGGTCCCGTGGCTTTTTCCACTTGCAAAGGCCTTTGTGGCCAGTGGCTGGTTTGGGGGCCCTAGGCGAGGCTCCCTCTGTTGTCTCCCTAGGGGAGCCCCCAGGGACTAAGATCTCTCCAGTCTCGGCCCTGCCCCACCCCCTGCCTCCACAGGCAGGGCCAGCAGCCCCCCAGCTCCCTCCTCTGGGCTGTGGGACAGGGAGAGGGCCGAGGGGCTGGCCCTGCATACTAATGGCCTGCCCATTGTCAAAGCCCCTTTGTGCCAGAGAGCTCCATTGAGGCGGCTCCGGGGCGGGCACAATGGGGGCTCTGTCCCTGAGTTCCCCCAAACAGTCACCTGCTTTCAGAGCCTCCCCCCCCCACCACCCCCACCCGCCCCAGTGTCCGGAGGGCCAAGGGAGCGCGGGGGAGTGGGCCCAGGGCCAGGGGGGATGGGCAGGAGGCGACCCTCCCCCCCCCACCCCCCGGGGCAGGCTGGGGAGCTGGGCACTGGTGGGGAGAGGCCCCCAGCTCACGGGGAGGGGGTTGGGGGGGGGAGGGTGCAGTCTGTGGATGGAGCTGGGATGCAGGCTCTGGGAGGCCAGCGAAGGGGAAGGGGTGTCCCCAGCGCCCACTCCTCCGTTCCACATGCCCGGGCCGGGCCCGCGGCTGCCCGCCTCCGCTCCTCCTCCGCTGGGCTCATATATGCAGAGACACACAGGCACACACTCATCTATGCAGCCCCAGACACGGATCCCGCACGCACGCTGGAGCGGATGTGCGCAGACCTCGGTCCTCCCGCCACCCACGTGCGTATGCACCTGCACGGCCGCGCCCCACCCCTCATCCCCTTTGCACCCCTCTGCCAGCCGCTGGCGGCTCAGCGCCACCCCCCCTCGCCCTCTCTGCCCCCTGCTGCTCCAACACAGGTTATAACAAGTTTGCACTTGTTGTGACCTCAAGAATGTAGCCCTGGGGCGGGTAATGTCCCGCTGCCGCAGACCTGACCGCTTATACGTTAACCACGGACACGGCCTCCTCTGCTGAACTGAGTGCAGCTCCCACCTCGCCCCACCTTGGGGGTTTCGGTGGCCGGGAACCCCGCCCCACCGCCCAGCCGAGCGCACAGAGGGGAGCTGTGCGCCACGAGCAAACCCAGCCCGCCCGGCGCAGGTCCAGTGTGACTGTCCCTTGCTTTTGCCCAATGCGCCCCGTGTCACAGCCCCTCGTGGCCCGAGAGGTCGACGGGGCAGTGCTCATTGCCCGTCTCCCACTAGGGCTCTGGGAGGTGATGCCACGTGTCCAGGTGGCTAGGCTGGGACTGGTCACTGTCAAGTCCCCACCTTCCCTGGGATGGGGTTGGGGGAGTGCTGGGGCGGGGGGTGGGGAGAACAGCAGGTACAGGGACCTTAAAGAGGATTCTGGGTCTAGAAAGGACCTCAGAAAGTCACCTTGGCCCTTCCACTGTCCCAGGGCAGGGTGACCCTACCTCCGTTCACTTCCTGCCCTCACGTCGGCCCCACTCCTGCCATTGATTCTGGATGGCTGGAGGGAGAAACCCCGTGGGTTCCTTAGCTGGGCTTTAGGGTTTGGGATCTGCGTTTAGAAGTCCTTCAGATGCCTGGCTCTGACCTTTCGTGCTAACACCCTCCGTATGTACAAGGATCCGTCCAGGGTGTCTATGCCTCCCTCCCCTGCTATTCTGGTCTGGGGCATCCTTCGGAAGCTGGGACCAAGCAGACTAAAAAGGGAAGAGACAGAGGGCCCAGTAGGACCCCAAGACCTGGGGCGGCAGATGGGGTCACAACACCTGCAGCAACTTCCTTAGATGGACGGCTCCTGATGTTGGGTCCCTCGCCTGCGAGGGTCGTTGGACGTTGATCTCCATGATGTTTCCCTTATGTCAGAACTGACAGGACCCTTTGGCTGTTTAACTCCCCCCCCCATTGCCCCCCCTCTGGCTGCAGGGTTCTGCTTAAGCTGCCTCATCCATCCGTCTTCTTGATGTAGGAGCACCGCCCCCCACCCCCCAGCCCTTACTCCCTGGTGTGGTTCTTCTGCCTCCAGACTTCCCTTCACGCGTCCCCTGGTGGAGAAGGAGGGTGCCATCGGCGCCCCGGCTGCACTCAGGCCGTCAGTCCCTGTGAGAAGGAGGATGGAAGGCAGCCACCTCTGAATCTAGTTCTAGACTCATCTAGAATCTACAAGTGTCTCGTTAGTGCCTTCATGCCGCTCCTGCCTCATTCTCGTCTTCGAGTGGGGAAGGTGGGTAAGAAATAAGTAGAATGGGGGGGGGGGTGGGTAGACAGACTCCCTCTTGGGTGACGGCGGGGCCCCCTTAGGCCCCCTGTGTGAGGGTCAGGGGTGCCTCTGCACATAGAACCAGGAGCCCCAGGGTCGAAAGGGAATGGACCCCTGGCTGGGAAGGTGGCTCAGTCCCTGAATATGCATCATAAGAACGGGGTGCCTCGGGTCCCCATCTCCACCAGGGGTGAAGGTAAGATTAAATTGCTTCGGGGCGCCGGGCTGGCTCCGTCGGTTAAGCATCTGACTCTTGATTTCGGCTCAGGTCATGATCTCACGGTTTGAGTTCGAGCCCCGCGTCGGGCTTGGTGCTGATGGTGTGGAGGCTGCTGGGAATTCTTTCTCCGTTTCTCTCTGTCCCTCCCCCACTCGTGCTCTCTCTCAAAATAAATAAAATTTTAAAAAAATTGCTTAGATGGCAGTCAGTGCATCTAGGCGGAACAGGAAGCATTTCCCGGGTACAAGGTATTATGAGGCAAAGGGGAAGGACGGAAAGAAGTGGTCAGCTCACTGTCCCCGATGACAGAGGGAACCACCTTTGGTCTCCATTGGACAGAGGCTGGTTGGCCTGGGAGGTAGTTCCCATGACACGCAGGGCCCCGGTGCACCGTGGGATTCCCAGGTCTCTCAAAGAAGTCCCTTGACCATTTCTTTGCCCCCAGCAGAGAGCACCCCTGAATCCGTCCCCTCCCTGCAGGCCCGCATTTTCTCTGTTCCTTTTAGCTCTCTCCTTGTTGGCCTAGATGTGGGCTGGCGGCCGCAAGGCCGAGGGGATTCTGGAGGCCTGAGGATGGGAGGGGGGTGCGCCCTGGGCCGTGGCTGTGGGTGGACAGGGGACGAGCTCGGTGGGTCATGTTCCCAGGTTGGCATCTGGCCCTTCGAGACCCCAGGTCAGTGAAGAGTCTCATGGGAAGAGAGGTTGGGACGAGGAAGAAGTCAGCGGTTCTTGCTGTGGTTCTGATCAGAAATCACGTGCGCTGCTGGCCAGCTATGAGGTCGTAGGGAAGTCGCTTGTTTTTCCTAGGCCTTGTTTCCTCTTCAGGAAACCCGGGGAATCCGCCTGGATGACCCGGGGGCCTCCCAGAATGTGCATTCCGTGACCCTAAGGTGGCAAGGTGGGAAGCGTGGACTCGGCTGCAAACACACTTTGGCCTGTGGTCACCTGGGCCAGTCGGTAACCTCGTGGGTCTGGTTTGCACACCATTGACGGGCGGGCAGTGACGTTCCCGGCAACCCACGCGGGGGGCGTGGGCGTCTGCAGAGGCTTCCCGGAGACCTTGGCCTCTCAGCTGAGGCCTGGGAGGAGGGTAGGGATTGACCAGGCCCAGCGGGAGGGGGCAGAGGGTTTCCCAGACGAGGCCCCAGGGTTTGCCGAGAGCTGTTGGTAAGAGGAAGCCATGGCCTGTCCAAGGCCTGGGAGAGGCTTGGCGTGACTGCACAGGGGACACCGCGAGGGCGGAGAGAAGACAGAGGATGCTGATGCTGGGGAGGCCGGCGGAGACCGGTTATCCCCGACTCCGTCCCAACTGTAATTCTGGGGCTTTCGAGGTGGGTCTTCTGCTCCCCCTCCCCCTCCTCACCATCCTCTTTCTCGGGCTTCTCCTCCCATTCTTCCAACGCTGAGCCCTCTGGCACTCGGTACTCGCACTGGGCTCACCAGGAGCACGTGGTCGGTCCAGGGAGAAGCTCAAGTCCAGAGTGGTCCGACCCTAGACCGTGCAGAGGGTCTACCTCCCACAGGAGACTCTGGACGTCTGGCGTGGAAGCTGTCCTGCCGAGCACTGTGCACCTGCTGTTGGCCTCAGTTTCCCCATCTGGACCCCCACTAGAGAGAGTCCGGAGGGTGTGACAGAGGTGGGCTGAGGGAAGCTATGGGAAACCCAGCTCTTCACCCCGAATAAAGGCTTAGAGGCTGATGGGGAGACCGGGTCAGTGTCCCCACCTGTTCCTAAGGGAAGTTGGGAGGCGGGACCTCCCAGGGCTGAAGGATGTCACACGCAGGAAAGGGGCCGGAGGGAAGAAAGAGTCACGTGGAGGCGCAATCCGATGGGCTCTTGTAAGAAATAGCCCAGCTCCATTCTGGGCACCGCAGAGCACAGAAAGATGAGCAAAATGCAGTTCAGGAATCAGTTCCGAAAACAGTCCCCTGTTGGGGAAGATGGGCTGCTTCCTTCCTGGAAGGAGGGGGGCAGGTACAATGACCCCATAGGAGCTGCTTCTGATGGGCTTCCACACCGGGGAGCATCTCTTCTGGCTCCCCGTCCCCTACGCTCTCGGACCTTCTAGCGCCCCAGGCCCAGCAACTTCTAAGGCCACAGACAAGAAAGTGCGTGGACGCTTTCAGGCCCCCGTCCTAACTCAGGCAGGGAGCCCCACTGGTCCCTGGGACCCTAAGGTCCCATCAGCTTGGCTCCTGTCTAGTTTCTCAGACCCTGCTGGCAGATCTGGTGACAGCTCTCGGTGGCTCGCCGGCCTTCCCACCAAAGCCCTTATCTCCTGGGGCCTGGCCATCCCGGGCTTTGAGAAGCTTGCCAGCTGCCTGGAGCCACCAAGGCGGGGGCCAAGCAGGAGGGCACAGGGTCGAAGGGAGTCACTGAGGAATGTGGCCCTTCTGCATCCCACACGTTCCCTACCTCTTGGCAGGTTGAAAGGGTTTTGCAGGGAGCCTCATCTTGGGAATGATCAGGAGGTGGGATGGAGAATAGTGCATTGGAAGCCTCTTCCGATTCTGGGGCCACGGCCAATCCTACCCCACGAGTCACTGTTCCCCTGAAAAAAGAGCATCATCAAACCCCCTGGCATATGGAGAGGCGGGGCGGGTGAAGGGCCACGGGGCTCGGAGACAGACGTTCGGGCTGAGCCATTGAACAAATGTCAGCGAGACACTTTGTCTCTCTGAGCCCCGCTTCCTCTAATTCTGTGGACACTTTCCTTCATCTGCAAAGTAGGATAATAATAATAATATCTTCATATTTGCATAAGGGCCTTACAGATTTCACGTACTTCATCTCATGTGATCCTGACCATACAATGGAAGGTTTCATTGCCTCCTTAGGTGAGGAAACTGAGCCCCGCAGAGATTAAGAGATTGACTGGAGTTCCCATAGCTAGAAAAGGACCCAGACCAGGATGGCAAATAGTGGGAAAGAATAGGTAGGGGCTTTGGCTGTGACCCAGACAGGCCAGGAAAACTAATAGGCTTTGCTTGCGAGGCTAACTCCGCTTGACTGAAATGGTTCTCTGGGCCACCATGTTGAGGAAGATTCCGAGGCTCAGCGAGCAAAGGTCTGAACGGGTGATATCTGCTAGGGGTGGGAGGGGTGGGGGGGGGTGTGCGATGGCCCCCAGGCTGTGTGGTTGACATCCCCTTCCCCCCGGGGTCAGACTGGGGGTTTCCAGTCTAAGTCCTTCCTCTATGTTAAACAATTGGGTTAAACGCAGAGACGGGCAGCTTATGAGATAACTACGGCTGGTCGCCACCTTCCGGGGGCTGGCGGTCTCTGGAGAAGGAGCCGGACGTGCTCCAGGGAAGATGTGACAGGGAGACAGTGGGCGTCTGCCGAGGGCTCCGAGGCTGGGGAAGCGCAGGAGCCCCTCGCGGGCACAAGCAGGCCGACTGAAGGCCATGGTCAAGAGTGAACGGTCGCTCTACGGCCAGAAGAGGGGGTGCTTAGGGACAAGTGCTGGAAGAAGAGGCTGTGGCCATCAGAGTAGAATGGGATGGGGGGTGGGGAGGGTATGCCAGGAAGCTGCCGAAGCCGTGGAGCCCATCAGATTTCAGGCAGAACGACGGGATGGGGGGCATCCGTGTTGTTGAAGGGCCTGGGGCAGCTCAGGGGAGCAGGGGAGGAAGGTGAGGCCGGAGGCAGGGAGGCCAGATCACTGCAGCGCCCGGCGGAGGTGAGGGAGAATCCAAGGCTGAACTAAGGCCGCCTCAGGGAGACGGAGAGACGCCCACCCGGATGTGGGGCTGGAGGGGAGCCCAGGGTGACTCTAAGGTTCTGAATGGATGGCAGTTCTGTGAAGAGGGGACAGCCCGAGGGGACTCCCTCCACCCCCTGGAGGAGAGAGGACAGGCGTCGAGCACGCTGATGCTGGAATGCTCCAGATAGAGGGCAGAGGTGAGGAGGGGTGAGGAGGGAGGGCTGGGCAGCTGAGGAAGGGCCACAGAGTGGCGGGAGTTGAACACCAAGGGTGGGGCCCACAGTCAGGGTCAGAGGAGAGGTCACGGCAAAAGGGCTGGGTGCAGAGGAAACAGCCAGGCACGGGTGGCAGAGAGCCTGGAGGACAGGCGGGGAGGGAGAGAGGGCTGTGCGACCCGCAGCCCGGGGACCCTGCACCGAGCTCTCCTGGAAGCCTCCACCTCCACGGGCAGGCCCTGCGCCAGCCTCCGTGCAGGTGAAGGGAAGGGAAACGCAGAGACTTTAACCCATTTGCCCCAAATCTCGAAGCCTGGAAGGAGCAGGGCCATTTAAGAGGGGACCGACGTCTCCCAAACCAGGGGGCGGGGGCAGGGAGGCAAGGGGCAAGAAGGGCCAGAGGACAGAGTGCCAAGAAGGGACCACCGGCCCCGGGTCCGGGTGCTGCAGACTGCTGGCGTCGAGGCCCCGGAAACGCCCTTGGCTGTGGCGATGGGAAGGTCAGCTGTGACCTTGGAGAGAGCTCCAGAGCACTAACCACCGCCAGCTTGCGACCGAGGGCACTTGCCTCTAACGTGCTCTGTGGTGGCTGATGCTTTTACCTTTGTTGCTATTAAGTATTAACAGATCGAACCGTTTGATATTGCTGACATGGGACCTGGTTTTTTGTTTTGATTGGCAATTTCTTATGGTTCAACCTAACGGTGAAAGGAGAGGGCCGGGGAGGGGGCCGGAGAGGTTGGATGGGGTGGGGGTGGGGGGGGGGAGCAGGCAGGGAGCACCTAGAGTGGAGGAGCCCTGCCCCCTGGTGGCGGGGAGGTAATCTCCCGCGCGGGGCTGAGGGGCACGTCTGGTGACAGCCTGGTCTCCTCCACTCCCCCGCACCTGTCTGCGCTCTGGACGGCCCCTCGGCGCAGCCGGGGGCGAACTCTCCCACTCATAACCAACCTCTCCGCGAGGATGATGCCCTCAGCCAGCATCTTGGGGCATCAGCTGGGTATAGACTCCCCCGTGGAGACTCTCAGGAGCCCCGCAGACCTCTCGGTCCTCGCCCTGCTTCTACCCAACCCGCCCAGACCCTCCGAGGTCTCCCCCGTCGAGGTGAGGAGGGGTGGGTTGACATCTGGGGGCAGTTGTTGCTCTGAGGTGAAGACCCAAGCGGGGCCAGGCCGGGAGGCTCTTGGGATTGCCGGAGCTGGGACTGAGGGGGCAGTGGCACCCCTTCGTCCTCAGCTGAACCCTGCCCGGAGCCAAGTTCCCCGCACAGGACCGGGATGTGCGGCCTCGCGGCCCCAGACGCTGGGTAGGAGCGGACACTGGCCCGCGTGATGAGTCGGGGCGGGAGGTGTGCTCGGGGGTAGGGGTGAAGGGTGGGGAGGCAGGGGCGTCAAGGAGGCGGTGCCCGTTTGCCGCACGTGACCGGAAGTCATCCTCCATCTAGCTGGGGAAAGAGGGGGTCCCCGAGATGCCACCCTCTGGGCAGTTCTCTGCAGGAACATGGTTCCCTGCTTGCAGGGGGCAAGAGACACTGCCGGGTGGGGGGGGGGGGGGGATGGGGGCAGAGGAAGGGGCAGTGCTCCCCGATCAGCCCACGCTGACAGGCAGGGGTGGTGCCTGGACGGAGGAGAACATCTGACATGGCCCCATCTGTGTCCCTCCCTCTCTTGACTGGAAAACACACAGAGGGGTCAGCAGGGCCAGACAGGGGTCACAGGCTCCCAGGAAATGCTTTGACGGCTTTTAGCCTCTCTTTTGATCAGACTAGGAGAACTTTCCAAACGTTGACACAAGGGAAGAAAAGCCTATTCTTCCCTGGGCCAGGGCCTTGGTGTCAGGCCGAGGCCAGAGGATGGGAGGGAAGGGGACGGAGGCCGAGGGTGGCGGGCAGAGGCAATAGAGACTCAGCTGGAAAGGCAGGCCCCCGGACACGCTCGCTGCCCTCCTGTCCCCACCTCCACCTCCAGGGAGCATCTGGCTCCCTTTCTATTTGTTTATTTTCTTTGGGGCAGGACAGGAGGGAGATTAATGAATAAAGCCATCCCGTCTGAAAAGAACCCCAAACCGACTCCATTTTTCTTGCAGCCTCGAGGGCTTATGTAACCCGGCGCTTTTCTTACTGGCCTCCCTCTCGTACCCGTCCCTCTTCCCCCCTCCCCCTCTCTGCGTTAAGAGCACTCGGAAGCCCAGAACTGCTTCTTTTCAGGCCCCAAAGCTGCCCAGCCATCTCCTTGGAAGCCTCCAGGGTCGCTATTCAACTTGGAGTCAGTGTCCAAAGAAGAGATAATATATTTGGGGACAGGAGGCTGAGTGGCTGTTTCCTCTCTCTCTCTCCCGACGTGGGGGGAGGGCTCGGGCCGGACGCGGGGTCTTAAAGCCAGGAGGGACCTTGATAATCCTCAGACACAGCGCCCCGGAGACGGACCCACCGACTGGTCCTGAAAGGCAGAAGGGAGGGAATGTTCCCTGAGAAGATACAGACATGAGCCCTCACCTGTCACACGTCGGATGTCCTTGAAATCTGTTTTGTCTCTTAAATTAGGTAAAATTTTCATTCCACTCTCTGTCTGTTGTTGGTTTAGGATGAAAACAAGATTTCCCCTCAAAGTCTTTGAGCAAAATTGAAACCACAGGAAAAATGCATTTAATCCTGTGGCCTCGAGGACCTCCTGGCCCACTAGTCTGAGAAGTGGGGGGCCAATGCAACAAACGCCCTTAGTCCCTGATTAAGGAAACAATGGTTTGATGGGCTCGGACACTGCCCAAGGTCACCGCTGTCAGTGGCAGAGATGAGGCTGGCCCCTAAGTTTCTTGCTTCCCCGTCCAGCCCACTCTGCACGCGGTGACATTGCCTCTTAGCTCCTGGCAGGGTCTTAAAACACCCTTGCTTTTTGCCTCCTTCTACCTCCAGGATGCTGTGCTCAGACACACGCCTCGCTCGCTGTCCCGGGTGAGCCTGGCCTCGGGTTCTGAGGCCGATGGTGCCCCAAACCCCTCAGTTTGTGTACAGGGCTTGCCCAACACACAGCACTTGAGTGAGGCGGGCAGGTGCTGGCACGGAACGGGGGGTACCCCAAAGGCGGGTTTCCAGCCAGACGCTCATGATGCCCACGCCCCCTAGTGGTGGCTTCAGGGACACCTTTGAGCCTAAAGCGACTGGACTGATTCACAGCAAGAGCGGGTCCCTGAGGAAACTGCCCCCCTTTCTGATCCCATTTCCAGCCCCTAGATCAAGAGGCTCTTTCCTGGAGGGAGGAAGCGGGGAGAACAGGAGGGTAGGGGGCTTACAATGCCTCTCCTGACCCCTGGGCCTCAGGATGTAGACGGAGGGCAGAGTGTGATGGGGAATTCACAGGTCTGAGCTCTGCCTGCACCTCGCCACCTTCACAAAGCACATCTCCAGGGTGAGACACGGGAGGCTGAGGGACGATCCAGACAGATGTGCGCGGGGGGAGCAGACCGACAGGAAGGTGACAAGGACGGAAGGGGAAACGCACGTTAGTATCAGCCGGCACGACGTACCAGGGGCCGAGTGGGCAGCAAGGACGGCGGAAGAGGGGGGAAAGCAGTTGGGAGCAGAGTCCGAGGAGGAAATGGGGACAGTAGGGACCTGCCACGCCAGCCTAAGACAACAGATCATGGGACGCAGAGATCACAATAAAAGAGCATCGCCGCCAATCATGAGATGCACTCTGGGTGTCACTGCTGGGGACACTGCTGTCCTCCTAACCTGTCAGCAGGTCGAAGCGTCACCTCCTCTGGTGGCTGAGTGTGGAACTTGCCCAGTGGAGGCAAATTCGCTAGTATTAGCCTGAAGCTATAGGAGGAAGGACTTTGGAATCCAGCCAAAAGCTTGGCTCTGTTGCTTGTAAGTTGCGTCTCCTGGCCTCCCCGAATGTCAGCTTCGTCCCCTGCCCTCCCCTCCCCTCTCCTCCCCTTTCCTTCCCCTCTCTCTCCTCCCCTTCCCTGAAGCACCTTCTCTCTGACCCCCTAGCCCCCAGCCTCCAAGTGTCTAAATCCTGGCTAACCTTCAGACCCGCCGGTCCCAATGCCACCTTTCTCTGTAAAAAGCCTTTCTTGAGTGAGACAGCCAGGTGTGGAGGGAAAACCCAGCTCCTGGCTGGTAGTCACTGAGTTGGTTTCCTGGCCTAAAAGGGGATAATAACATTCTTACGGAGTGCTCCCTTGAGCCAAATGTCGCCTTTCCCTTTGCACATCCCCCCAGTGCCTCACGGATACCTCGTCTGTGGCCCTTACCACCTCCTGCCTGCTTTATGGCTGCCTCCCTTTGGGCTTGGCAGGTCCTCAAGGCCAGAACCTACGTCGAATTCATCTCTGTGGCTCCGGGGTCTGTCGTCCTTAGAACCTGGCACGCAGGAGACGCTGAAGAAAGCGTCTGTCGTGTAAATGCGGGGAACTGCCAGGTACTTCCCGCGGCGGCCGCGTCATTACACACGAGGACATCTTTTCCTTGCTTGCACATCTGTTAGTGTTGGCGACCAGTTATTGGGGTTTCCGTGTGTTCAGGAGAAAGAGAAAACATATGAAAAGTCAAGAGCAAAGAGGGAGGGAGGATGGAGAGCCTCGGAGGAGAGGCTCTGGGCCCAAGCGAAGTTCTGTCCGTCCGTGCGGGACAAGAGCTCCCACCATGCGGGAAGGGGCGGTCCGTTCTCTCCCTTCTGCTCATTCACTCACTCCAGAAATACTCCTGGAGCACCTACTATGTGTCCTAATCGTACGTCGGGGTAGTGAAAACGTAGTATGCCTGGATCCTTACTTCAGTAAGCTTATTTGTAGCAGAAGATGGGCGCTTTGCCAGATCGATGTCCCATAAAACGTACAGATGGTGATATATATGTGCGTGTATATGGAAGGTCAGAGGAGGGAGGTATTAATTGAAGCTGTGGGGATCAGGGGCTTCATTTATCCTGGGCTCTGAAGGATATTTCGGTACGTAGGGACAAGGACAGAGGGGAGGCGAGGGAGGGAGAAGAGCACGAACGCATGGGTGCGTAGGGCAGGGACCAGCTGGTTTGCCCAAAGCCATAGGAGAAAAGAGGTGGGAGATGAGGCTGGAAAGGAGGTTTGCAAACAGATCAGGGAAGGCCACCTGTGCCCGGCTGAGTCTGGTCTCTCCTAGATCGATAACGCAGAGACACGGACATTTCCTGAGCTGGGGACGGCACTGAGACGGTGACACTATAATGAAAAGCCGGTGGGCTCGGGAGACAGGGGACCCGAGCCTGAGACCAGCCGCACAGTCCAAGTCAGTCACCTCCCCCAGCCTCAGGTTCCTCCGCCACGAGACAAGGAGTCTGATCTTAACCCCCCGTAGGTACTGAACCTGGGTAAACGCTCTCGGGTTCGTGATCGGAGGTGTGTTTCCGGGAGAGAGAGCGGGCGTCGCAGTGTGGGAAGGACTCGGGGAGAGAAAGAGCGGACAGGTGAGTGGGAGGCCGAAAGGCAGAGAGGACCCGACGTCAGGCCGGGAGATGAGAGGAAGGGACACGAGTGGAAATGGGCAGTTTGTGACGCATGTTGGCGTGGCGAGAGTCTGAGTGTGGTAACTCAGGATGATGGCGTCCTCAGCTGTTCGGGAACCCAGGATTCGTTCACATCGGGGAATGAACACAGGTGGTGTTAGGGCCCAAAGCTCCTTTCAGGCAAGTCGTCACAGAAAACAGATGGAGCCTTTGCCCAGGGTCCTTTCCCTGCCTCTCCAGCCTGACCGGTTTTAGAAGGTGCACGGCTCTCCCCTGTGCCTTCTGCCACGGCCCCGGGTGGGGGTTGACGCATCTTTTCCAGGCACGTAACTTGGCGTAGCTCACTCCCCTGCCCACCGCCACGGCCAGGCTCAGTCTCTCTCTCCATCTGGCGTGGCCCACTCCCGTGTCCACGGCCACGGCCAAGCTCAGGCTCTCTCTCCATCTGGCGTGGCCCACTCCCGTGTCCACGGCCACGGCCAAGCTCAGGCTCTCTCTGCATCTGGCGTGGCCCACTCCCGTGTCCACGGCCACGGCCAAGCTCAGGCTGTCTCTCCATCTGGCGTGGCCCACTCCCGTGTCCACGGCCACGGCCAAGCTCAGGCTCTCTCTGCATCTGGCGTGGCCCACTCCCGTGTCCACGGCCACGGCCAAGCTCAGGCTCTCTCTGCATCTGGCGTGGCCCACTCCCGTGTCCACGGCCACGGCCAAGCTCAGGCTCTCTCTCCATCCTCCCGCTGACCCAGAGGGGAGATGGACGGGTGCCTTGGGACTTGCTTTCTCCTGCCTTTGAAGCTCGTATCTGTAACCCCCTGCAGCATTAGTGGAGCCAGGGTAAGCCTGGGTCCCTCCCCCTGTGTCGTGGCTCCACCTCGAGGTCTCCGGAGGCTCGGCGGCCAGTCTCCCGGGAGCTAAACCAAGGCTGCAGCCCTCACTCGGGCCTCTCTGGGTCCGGGTCAGCTTTCGTCCCCTTCCTCAGTCTTTGGTAATAAGCTGTACCCGGTGCTGGGGAAACAGGCGAGAGTCACGGTCCACGGCCTTAAATGAAGACCTCACAGCTGACAAACCACGGCAGAGCGCTCAGATGGTCTAACGTAGGAACGTGTACAAGGCCCAGGCTTCACGGACCCACGCTGGGGTGAGGCCTGGGGGATGGGGAGCACCGATTATTTCTTGGATGGTCAGGGAAGGCTTCAAAAAGGGGGCAAGTCACCCTCGAGTCGAGAGAGATCGGCAGGAGGTCCTCAGGCAGGCACGGAGCCAGCGACGCCACGGCAGGTCCAAAGGCAGAAAGGGTGAAGCGGTGAGGCCCTCCGCGGAGCTGGAGCCCGGGGTGCGGGTAGACAAGCGGCAGGAATCATGCCGCCAAGTAGGCAGAGACTAAACCATGCAGGGCCTTGAATGCTAGGCTCAGTGGTTGCATTTGATCCCCAAAGCGGTAGGATTGATTTTAGTCACGACGGTCACGACAGCTGGGTGTCCTCGCTCCAGAGCAGAGCTGTGCTCCAGAGGGGCTCTGACAAACCCACCGATTCTGGAGAATAACTGACTCCCGAGCTCGCAGGCGAATCCAGGTTACCTGCAGCGTGAGTCTGGACCTGGGGGGAAGCGGGCCGGGCACCCCCGTGGGTCTGATGGCCCTGGTCTTAGAAAGAATCGTTAGTACATTCCTTAGAGACGGGAGAAGTTGATGGTGTCCCCTTCCCTCTGTTCACCACTTGGGGGCTGGTTTCACCGTCAGACTGTGTCCCTGGGATCTGGCGGGGACCGGGCTGGGGACACAGCACCCCCTGGAGGCAGGACTGTGTGTGTGCCCGGCAGGGCTGGGGCTGCTCCCTTCCCAGGAGCCCGGCCAGCTTGGGGGTGGGGGCGTGGCGGATTGTTTGTCCGCTTCTGCCTCTCGCCCCCTCGGAGAACAAAGCTGCCTGGCCGTGGGAGGTGGCGTGGCAGCTGGGGGACAGCCGGACGAGGCGGAGAGAAAGGCTGGCACCGCAGGCACGCAGCTGGAGGCGGCTGTCACAACAGAGTTCCAGCCAGTGGCCAAAATCTCCGTCCGGTGCCGTGAACGCCCAGCCCCGACGCCGGGCTCCGTGTTCCCCGCACAGGGCCCCGCAGAGGCGCTTTCCCCAGACCACGGCACCCGTGAGAATGGACCCGGGTACACGGAAGCGGTTGTTGCAAAAGTCCTGGGGGCGCCTGGCTGGCTCGGTCGGTGGGGCGTGTGACTCTTGATCTCGGGGTTGGGAGTTCGAGCCCCGTGTTGGGTGTGGAATCTACTTAAAAACAACAACAACAACAACATAACTAAATAAATAAAAAGAAAAAAAAAAAGCGTTCTGGACCGGATCCCAAAGCCCTGGGTTCTGGTTCCAACTCTACCATTAATCTACTTGGGGCAAATCTCCTGAGCCTGTTTCTAATGACTTCTGTACTTACTTCATAGTGTGAGGGCCAAATTACATATTTTACGGACTGCGATGGGATAACATCATCACAGGCTATTGTTTGGGGAGGATAAGCGAGGCTTCCCTTGGGCCCCAAGAGCTTCCGTGCCTGAAGTCAGGCGGAATCTTTCCTCAGCACAAAGCTAGGACTTTGAGGATGGGTCCCCGAATGTCGCCCTAGGATGTCTGGGGTAGCGATGGCGCGGAAGGGGCAGGCATCCTGTCCCCCGTGAGGGTAGGTGAGAGCCTGCACCTCCTCTGTGGACTCTGCGAAGTGCAAGTCCATCCTGCCCTTGGACACCCCCAGGCACGGAGCGCTGTCTGCCTCCCGAGAAGCTCTTTCACGTTTGGCTGTCCTGATTGATACATTGTGCCTTGTCGTCTGGATCTGGAGTCTTTTCCTCTGTGGTGTGGATTCATCGGTGCTGGCGGTTCCTCTTGGAGCTCCAAGAGCAGGTCCAAACCCCTGTTCGTGTGATCGCCCTTCAAACCAAGTATTTGCGATCCGGAATTGCTCAGATAATCTTTGGGCCCAAATACGCAACCCAACATTTATCCTTTTTGTTAGACTTAGCCCATTCCTCTGGCTCCTTTTGGGTCCTAATTCTGCCCCAGACCTTGCATTTGCCATCTGTCCCAGCTTTGTGTCACCCTCGTAACTGGCGGCCGTGTGTTCTATAGTTCTGAATAAAATTAATGTTGCAAACAGGGGCTCCTGGGTGGCTCAGTCGGCTAAGCGTCTAACTCTTGGTCTCGGCTCAGGTCACGAACTCGCGGTTTGTGAGTTCGAGCCCCGCATCGGGCTCTCTGCTGACGGTGAGGAGCCTGCTTGGGATTCTCTCTCCCTCTCTGCGCCGCCCTAGGGGCACCTGGGTGGCTCAGTCGGTTAAGCGTCCGACTTGGGCTCAGGTCATGATCTCACGGTTCAAGAGTTCAAGTCCCGCATCGCGCTCTGTGTGGACAGCCCAGAGCCTGGAGCCTGCTTCCGATTCTGTGTCTCCCTCCCTCTCTCTCTCTGCCCCTCCCTCACTCGTGCTCTGTCTCTCTCTCTCTCTCTCAAAAATAAATAAAAACATTTAAAAAAATAAAAAAAAGAAACTAAAATAAAAAAGTTATGTTCACTCATCCACAGCTTTCCAGGGCTTCCTCCATCCGCTGATAGTTTCTCAGAGTCTCTCAGGAAGGTTCCACATCTTTTCCAGTTTGAGGATCAAACGAGAAGGCACGCTAATGGGCGAGCTTTAAAATGGTAGAGATGTGGGGGCTGTGCTTTGTCTTTACTGCTGCTATTGAGTACTGAAGGGGGCTCTACCTGGGCTCGAATCGTAATTCTCCAAACCTCAGAATTATAAAGCTTCCCTTTTGCTCCAAAGTAGATAAGGGTATTGGGAAGTGGACAAAAGTCCCAAGTGGACGAGCGCTGGTAAGCAGGCTCCTGGCTGCCTCTGAACATTCCGGGATTCTCATCCATTGGTGACCGCCAATTCAGGGTCTACTTGGGTGGGGGGTTTAAACGGGCCCAAATAATTTAGTTTTCCAGATGTCGGGCCGTGGGGAAGATGGGGTAAGGGAGCAGCGTGAAGAATGATAATGCGATGGCCCAGATATTTTGGAATGGAGAAGGAGATGAGCTTCTCTGTTCTCCAAGAAGGACCCAAATCCCTGGAGATCACCCTCCTTCTTCCCAGAAGGTCTGGTCATCAGATCCAGAGTCCAAGGGTTCAGTGATTGAAATCCTATCTCTGCTGGAAAAGTACAAGCTACTCCTTGGGCAGAGCTACCGGCACCTTGCGTGAAGCGAGCTGGCTCCTATTTCAGAGCCTTGTCCCACTTTCTTCCATCAGGACAAACAACGATCCTGAATTTGAGCTTGTGCGGACGTGACCGCTAATCCACACCAACTCTCCTACCTCACCCAGTCAAGGCCAGTCTGCCGCCTCTGACCTGGCATTTCCCTCTGCACCGCCAGGAGGCCTCGGCGTGGTGGTTCCCTCCTCCTTTCCCATCGCTCAGCTCTTTCTGCTCAGGTCCTGCCCGTGCTATTCCCAACGCCACCTGACCCAGACCCAATTCCCCCGGATGATGCAAATAGATGATGGTGATGGCGATGATAAAGTAGTAATAATAATATGCAGTGAAATGGTCCAGGTCCTTAGAAAACATCTCAAAGGGTAGCAGGTTGGGCAGTTTCCGCTGTTTTCTGAGCCAGATGAGTCCCCTGGTTGTCACCAGTGAGTACTGCCCTGGGGCTAGGGGAAAGGCAGGGAAATGAAGGGTTTGTGTGTTTTCGGGGGGGGGGGGGGGGGTGGCCTGGAAGGATTTCAACAGGATAGTCTTTCTTGCCCTGCCATTTATGAGGGTGGGGAGGGATCCTATTTCAGAATGAGAGATCTTGACAGAACTGGTTTTGCGGGGAAGAGAGACCAGTAGAACGCTTTCCTCTGGCCCCACCTTCCAGGACCTGTGCTTGTTACAGAGAATCACAAAGATCAGACTTCCCTGCGATTATCTGCTCCCTGAATGTGTCTGGCTCACCAGGCTGGGAGTTCTTGGAGAGCAAGGGTGAGGTCATTTGCATTGTTGGCCTACCAGCGGCCTGCACGGCGCCCGGCGAATAGCGAGTGCTCAGTAAATACGCGCTAACGGTAAGATCGGTGACCCCGAAACGCACGTCACTTCTTCCTTCGCCGTGGGCGGTGGCCAGGAGTTGGCTGGCCTCCTGCAATAACCCCCGCTGTGCCGTCTCGCTCCCTCCAGATGACGTCGGTGGCCAAGGTGTACTACAGTCAGACCACTCAGACGGAGAGCCGGCCCCTCGTGGGCCCAGGGGTCCGACGGCGGAGGGTCCTGACAAAAGACGGCCGCAGCAACGTCAGGATGGAGCACATCGCCGACAAGCGCTTCCTGTACCTCAAGGACCTGTGGACGACCTTCATCGACATGCAGTGGCGCTACAAGCTTCTGCTCTTCTCCGCGACCTTCGCGGGCACCTGGTTCCTCTTCGGCGTCGTGTGGTACCTGGTGGCCGTGGCCCACGGAGACCTGCTGGAGCTGGGCCCCCCGGCCAACCACACCCCCTGCGTGGTGCAGGTGCACACGCTCACCGGGGCCTTCCTCTTCTCCCTCGAGTCCCAGACCACCATCGGCTACGGCTTCCGCTACATCAGCGAGGAGTGCCCGCTGGCCATCGTGCTGCTGATCGCCCAGCTGGTGCTCACCACCATCCTGGAAATCTTCATCACGGGCACCTTCCTGGCCAAGATCGCGCGGCCCAAGAAGCGGGCCGAGACCATCCGTTTCAGCCAGCACGCGGTCGTGGCCGCCCACGACGGGAAGCCCTGCCTCATGATCCGCGTCGCCAACATGCGGAAGAGCCTCCTCATCGGCTGCCAGGTGACAGGCAAACTGCTCCAGACCCACCAGACCAGAGAGGGCGAGAACATCCGGCTCAACCAGGTCAACGTCACTTTCCAGGTGGACACGGCCTCGGACAGCCCCTTCCTCATTCTGCCCCTCACCTTCTACCACGTGGTGGACGAGACCAGCCCCTTGAAAGACCTCCCCCTCCGCAGCGGGGAGGGGGACTTCGAGCTGGTGCTGATCCTAAGCGGGACGGTGGAATCCACCAGCGCCACCTGCCAGGTGCGCACCTCCTACCTGCCCGAGGAGATCCTCTGGGGCTACGAGTTCACGCCCGCCATCTCGCTGTCAGCCAGCGGCAAATACATAGCCGACTTCAGCCTTTTTGACCAGGTCGTGAAGGTGGCCCCTCCCAGCGGCCTCCGCGACAGCGCCGTGCGCTACGGGGACCCCGAGAAGCTCAAGCTGGAGGAGTCCTTGAGGGAGCAAGCGGAGAAGGAGGGTGGCGCCCTCAGTGTGCGTATCAGCAACGTCTGATGGCCCGCGGCCCCGCCCACCCCGTCTCTCTGGTCTCTCCTCTTTCGGCAGCCCCGGGGGACGGCCGTCGCCCAGGCTAGCTGGAGAGCCCCCGGAAGCACCCATTCTCCACTCCCTCCGCTTTAACCTGGCGGCCCGTGGGTGGGCGAGGCCAACTGGAGTCCGAGCTTTCCTTCCATCGGCCCCTTCGGCCCAGCCCACCCCTCCCCAAGACACGCAACTCCCCGACACCAGGATGGGGGAAGGAGAGGGAAGATTAAGGCTGAGGTGGCTCAGGACGCATCGGCCACGCTTGGAGACTCACATCGGGAGGACCGCGCAGTTGGATGGATAGACTCCCCACCCCACCCCCCCCCACCTCCCACCGCCACCACGAAGTTTGGTGGCCTGGGGCCGGAGCCCCCACCCGCCTCTAATTTCCCACCCAGCTAGTTCCCTAAGGCAAGACTCCGATGGTTGTTTTGGAGTCCGCGCCCTCAGAAATACGGGAATCCGGAATTAATTGATCCTGGGTTCTCTACCAACCCCTGTTGAAAGGAGTCAGGGTTTCTCATAGCATAATTTCTGCTGGCACATTCTGACTAGAACCTTGGTCACCCCCGTTTTCCTTTCTATCTTCTCCAGTGGACCCTGTCTTAGGGTACCCAGTTTTCTCACAAAGCCGCCTCCTCTCTCAGAGAATAGAGGTTGATGTGCGCCCGTCCCGGAATCTGAACCCTTCGGTGTGGAGTGACGAATGCAGAGCCCTCGTCCAAAGCCCTGACCCTATCCTCCAGACAGCCCTGGGGGGGATCTGTCTCCTGTGAGCCGTGGATGGGATGGCCCTTGCGGGTATGTTCCCAACCCCCACGGAAAGGTCTGGAAATGGTGTTCCAGGTACTTACAGGGCACAGATTCCCAAGGAAAGCAACATTAACCCTACCATGCAGGACGAGTACATTCTCAGACCTCCAGACTGCCGTGTGGAGCCTCTGGGAATTGGGGGTGCTTTATGAGGGTTTGGGCTGGGGCAGAACTCTGGCTGGCGGACACCATTCTCCCTGTCACCCTTCTGAGGTGTCAGCTGTTTCACCAGGCAGTGCTGGGAGGGAGGGAGACTATACTTCCTGACCCAACCACCGGGGTCTCCCTGAGCCATTCCCGAGACTTGGGCAAAGTGGGCACGGGTCCCATCTCCACTCCCCTCTGCCGTGAAGAGGAAGAAGTTAAAGGGTACGCTTTAGATCAACCTCAGGCCAGTCCTTGTTCCCTGGTGGGGACTGTGGGAGGGGCCAAGAAGGGCGTTTGGGCACCAGAACGTTCTCTAAAGCCCCAAACCCCAAGAGTGCCTCCTGGTCTCATTTACGTGCCAAGGAACTGCCCCCGTGCCCCCACGGTGGCTTGGCAGAGAGTCCTTGTGCAAATGCAGTGGCAGTTTAAGGTGGACTCAGCCAACCGTTACGAGCTCCAACACTCGCACAGGCCGTGGACACGCGTCTGCGTGCCGAGCTTCGGAGAAACGCACGGTTCTGAGGCTGGACCTGTGGTCACGGCTCACGCGACTGCACCAGGCCCCCTTCTACGCAGCTCTCCTTGAACTCAACTCCATTTTGAAACTGAAGACCCTTCGTTCTTCCCTGACCGTAAACCCCACCAACGCTCCCTAGCTCTCAAGAAAACGAGGACCAGAAAAACTTGAAAATCTGATACAGAGAACAGAAGGCAAAGAGCCAGTTTCTGGGCTCTCGACTTTATTCAACGTTAGACTTACCTGATTTCTTTCTGTGTGTAAGGGCCCAAAATACTGGAGTGTGTGCGTGTGTGTGTGTGTGTGTGTGTGTGTGCATGTACCTTCTCCATCAGCAAGCCATCCTGTGCTAGTTTCTTCTGTGCACGGCTGTGTCCCTCCTGAGGGAAATCCTCTCTCCCGAGTGCCCCGCTGTCTATTTTAGGCCCCCAGACTCAGATTCTTGCATAACAAAATAAGGACATTTTCTGCCTTAACCTTTTTGATTCTCCTCCCAGACCCCAGACTTTGCTCTAAGCTGCACTTTAAATCATACTGTCCTTTTAACACAACCTGGCTTCCTCTGCCATAAGCCTCCCTGGAGGACAACGCTCCCCCCCCACCCTAACCGGCTCTTTGTATCACCCCCTCTTCCTCGGAGCTGAAATCCTTTCTCCGGCTGTCGGACAAGCTTTATAAGCAGCCACGTCTGGTGAGCAGTGGGTCCCCTGACCACAGCAACCATGGACTTGGGATGTCAGGAGAGCACTGGGCACCCATGTTAACCGGGAGATTCCAGACGGGCAAACAAGCGACAGGGAGGGTACTCAGGGTGTGACGAAGACAGAGGGTGGTGCTGAGGGACCTGGTGAAATCACGAAGCCGGAGTCTCCCTTGGACTAGCGGACGAGTCGTAGGCGGAGGCTTGGGAAGTAGCACATGGTACAAATGGAAGGTTTACCTAAGGAGAAAGCGACAGAGATAATATATATATGTAGACAGATGTATGTATATAGATGTTTATAGGACCAAATATACTGAATGTACAGAAAGGAGATCTTAGCATGGGGGCAGTTCTGTTGCTCTGGTTCGGGGGGAGGGCTCCCCAGATTTCCAGACTTCTGCCCAGTGATCCTGCTCTCCATGCGGAGACAGCTGATGAGGCTTTCAGGTTTGAGGACGGGAGAGGGAGGCGTGGAAGCCGCTCTTCAGATGCCCATGAGGCTGCTGACAACCCCTGTGTGCTGAGGCCCGGGAGGAGGGGGACAGGAGGACGCGGGGGGAGGACGCTTGGGCCACGGGCATCTAGAGTCCACTTAACGCTGCGCGCTCCGCCCCAGCAGTGTCCTGTCACTGTAGCACTTTTTTTTTTTGGTTTTAAAATAAAAAGCACCTTCTGTTTCCTGGTCTTGAAGTCTGCTGTATTTCCTTCTTCTACAGGGGTGGGGGTGGGGGGGGACTGCAGTCCCAGCCCCGTGGTGCGCGGGCGGGGTGGGGGGGCTGTCACACCAGAAGCTGACCCCTCGGGGGGGGATGGGAGGCACGGATGGGGATGTCCCCACCCTAGACTCCAAACGCCGGGACTGCACAGGTGTTGGGCTGTGGACGAGCCCCGAGACAGAGCCCCAGCCCTCGCCCTGGCTGCATCCGGCCCCGACACTGTCTATGCCGGGAGTCCTACTACCGGCACCGGGCATCGGGGAGGGCGGGGTGAAAAGGGGGAATGGGGCCACCCGCCCCACGGGAGGCTTCTGAAATCCTGACTCTGTGCTTCACCTCGTTAGCCACGGCCCACCCCTGCCAGCTAAGAAGACCTTGCAAAGATTTCCCTGTGAGGCCCCAGCAGGGAAGGGCAGGCAGTTCTCACACCGCTGCAAGTCGGGGACGCTGCCCCCTCCCCTCGGCTGCTACCGGGTCCTCCCCGCGCCGGTTAACCTAGTGTCTCTGTAAGAAAACCCACCGCCTGGGATGTAGCGTCCGCACGGCCCGTGGGCTTCGGATCGGCCGGTTCTGCCGAAGCACACGTGTCCAGGGACGGCTTTTCCGTTCCCCGCGTTCAGACGAAACCAGCTCTTTTTACCTGGTTAAAAAAGACGTGAGCTTCTTCGGTTTATTTTATTTTAGTCTGTTCACAACATGCTGCTAAACAAAATGGGACGAATCTCTGCTCTAAGTGGAAGCCAATCCTAGTACGGGCCGAACTCACAGGCCTGAGGGAAGGGAGGGTGGAGTGAGGCGGGGACAGAAGAAGGGAGCATGTGGCCAGGCCCCTCCCCTTTCCCACTGCCCTCCCTCCTTCTGGGATCTCCCTTCATCAACCTCATCAACCTCGGGGGCCTTTAGTTTAGCAAATCCCTTTCACACTCGACTTTGGTTTTTTTTTAAAGACCCAGAAATGTGGATATTGGCTCAGCTCAATCTGGGAAAGCCCAGGTGCTTTGGGTCCCGGGCACTGTGCCCTTCCAGCCGGTGATTCACGAGCCCGATTTCCCTTCCATGCTACCGTGTGCGCGCACTCCTTACACATCCTCAAGGCTCTCCAAGCCCGTTCATTTAACTGTGGGGCATCTTGTCCCGACATTCAGAGAAATGGGTTTCTCTTCTACGCTTACCCAGCACTCACCCGAAAAAGATCTGGTTGTCGGTCCCCGGTCCCGAACCCTCTCTGACAAGTAACACATCGTGGAGTCACTGACTCCTGTTCCCTAGAAATGGAAGGACAGAGGGAGGAGGAGGGAGAATACGGGTCTCGTATCATCATCAACAGATGCTTTACCCATGACATTTTCCGCAACACTAGTTTAGGGACGAGCCAGTCATAAGACACGGGAGACAGAGGATGTAGGAAACATCCAGTCCCTCAAACTTTGAAGAAACTTGCAAACTTGTGTGGAAAACAAGACAGAGCCACAAGTCACGGGCACCGAGGCCAATGGCAGGTGGCATCCGCTAAGGACCAGGTATGCCATTTACAACACGTGCTAGAGAGTGAGACCTCGGGGGACAACAATAGTTCACAGGGACAAGCACCAGGCAAGGGAGGATAACAATCTACGAGGTCTGGCTAGAACACATTTGATGGAACGTTCAAGAAACATCAGCAAATGCTGAGTTCCTCTTATGTGGATGGTAAGAGTACCGTTCGAGGAACAGGGATAGAAGACATGACACCTGCCATGAGGGATGGACGGCCTCACTGGGCTTTGCTCTGCTCTCCTGCGCAACTCCCTCCTGTCCGCCAACCCCAAGCCTTGCTAACTCTTACGACGCCCTTCTCAGACCAAAACGCCTGTTAAAACCTATGGCTTGGGGCGCCCGGGTGGCTCAGTCGGTTGAGCGTCCGACTTCGGCTCAGGTCATGATCCCGCGGTGTGTGAGTTCGAGGCCCGCATCGGGCTCTGTGTGGACAGCTCGGGGCCTGCAGCCTGCTTCGGATTCTGTGTCTCCCTCTCTCTCTCCGCCCCTCCCTTGCTCATGCTCTGTCTCTCTCTGTCTCAGAAACAAATAAACATTAAAAAAAAAAAAAAAAAAAAAAAAAGCTATGGCTTCGCCACATACCCCCCTTTCATAGCACTTATCAGGGTGGCAACTTCACTTGTGAATGATCTCACTGATGTCGGTCTTGCTCACCAGACTTTAAGTGCCATGTGAATGGGACTCATGTCGGGGTTTGGTCACGGGCACGGCTGGCACTTAGCCCAGGACCTGCATGTATGCTACTCAAGAAGGGAAGAGGGAGGGAAGGAACTTGCCTGGAGTTCACACCGCTAGTATACAGTGGAGCTCATACGTCTGTTAAACACCCACGGAAGACTTAGGTAGCAGATTTCCTAAGGCATGACGCAATTAACTGATTAAAAACAAAAAATAGAACAGACACTAAACTCTACTGTTCTGCAACGAGAGATCATTCCCACTAGTTAAGGTCTAGGGAGAGTTGGCATAGGAGTAGAGGTTGGAATCCGGCATCCAAGGACCAACAGTAGGTAAGGAAGTGAAAAGAAATTCGGCCCTTTGTAGATGGTACAGCATGAGCAAAAGCATGGCAGGAAGAAAGCACAAGGCTTAAGTAAGGGATGGGTAATAAAGCCGCAACAGAGGGCTTTATAGGTGAATAGATGGCAAAGGTAGGGTAATGGAGGGACTGAATGGCACGTTAAATGGCCCGTTATTTTTTTTCTGTAGGCAGTTGGGAGCCATTGAAAATGTTTGAGGAAGGAAAGGATCTAATTAAAGGGCTGTTTACGGCTATCAGCCTAGCAGCAGGATTGAGAGACAGGAGACAATAAGCCAGTTAAAAGACCTACAAAAGCTTGGGGGGAGGGGCGGGGGGGGGAGGTAAGCACCACAGACCCTCGTGTAGTGTAGGTGGTCAGGACGTATGATTAAATGGAGTTGTTGGAGGTCTGGACTAAGGTACAGGATGCTGAGCCTGAAAAGAATTAGGAATCGATCAAAAAGAAATGACAAAGCGGGAAATATAAGCAAGATCCATGCAAAAGAGTGACTGAATCGGTCAGTATTCCAGCAGAAGCCAGATGGTGCACTCCAAGGGCTAATATGGAGAGGACTCAGTGAAGGGATTTTTACAAAGGTGTGGGCAGGGCTAATAAACCAACAAGGGCTGGTGAGGCACCCAGGGACTCCCGACAGCAGGAAGCCTTTAGCAGTCTTAAACCTGCCCGGAAGGTTACTGGAACCTGGTGAGAGTTGGAGGCAAAGGGAGGGGGCTGGAGTAGCTCCAGTGGAAGTCAGGGTCTCAGGCAGCCGAACTCAGCCACTGCCGAAGATCTGCTAGTCCCCCCCACTGGCCTATTCTGATGGGGAGCCAGAGGGCAGGGGAGGCCGCGTGACGCTGCCCAGAACAGGGCAGAAAAGATGGAGAGTAGATCTGGAAAGGTAATGAGAGCAAGAGATCAATGAGAGGAGGCAGAGAGGGAGATCAGAGTTCACCAGCAACATTTTATTTGCAGGTTAGCCACACGGTAGTTAGAAATGATCTGAGCCAGGGGAGCCTGGGTGGCTCAGTCGGTTCAGCGTCCGACTTTGGCTCAGGTCATGATCTCACGGCTCGGGAGTTGGAGCCCCACATTGGGCTCTGTGCTGACAGTGCAGAGCCTGGAGCCTGCTTCGGATTCTGTGTCCCTCTCTGGCTCTGCCCCTCCCTGCTCAATCTCTCTCTTTCTCAAGAATCAATAAACATAAAAAAAAAAAAATTAAAAAAAAAAAAAAAGATCTGAGCCAGATAGAATTGCTTTTGCTTTCCAGCTCTGCCTTTAGGTCATGATGTGACTTAGGAAAAAAATTACTTGACCTCCGTTGAGTCCTGCTTTCTTCATTTGGGAAGGCAGGGTATCCACCTTGCGTGGTAAGTGTCGAGCACGATGCCTGACACACTGCAAACAAGGCCTCAACAGAGCCGGCTGTTTGAAGTCATCATCACCGCCATCACCAGCAGGACGATGCGCTGTCACTACAGACGCAGCCACGGTACCAAAACGACGGTTAAAAGGAACTATCCACATAAGGCACGTCGTTACACCGAGGCACACAAAAGGAGAAAAAGGTATCGGGATATAAATATGGAGTGTCCACGATTAATACGGTTCATCCAAAGGGTAAATGTACATTGCGTGACGGATGAACGGGGCAAGGGAGAGCAGTCCTGGGAGCTGCATGCTGAGGCTGAATGGACTCACCTACTCTGTAAAACCTGTAAGTCAATATCTGCCCGACATTTCTAATGCGCCTAACATGGCAGTCAATTATGAGTGACTGAAAAGAAACTAAGGATAAGGTATCATCCCTAACCTCAGAAACCCAACAATCTCATTGAAAGCTTACGAATAGAACCCGAAATACATGAGAACATCCTGTGGTTCTGCAGACCAAGTGCAGTGAGTGTCCAAGAAGGGAAAGAGCTAACGGGCTGGAGTCCTTGGTGAGAAATTCAGGGGAGCACGGTCGGGGGAGGGGGGGCCGGGGAGGAAGGGGACGGAAGCTGAGACAGGTGAAGGACATCAGAGAGAGAAAAGCGCTGGGAGTAGGGAGTCCTCCGAGGATGCCACCCTAGAGGGACTCTGGTCAGAGGACGATCCAGATTGCCCTGCAGGTGCCGGACCTGCTGTTCTGCTGCACCTGTGACGTTGGGGCAAAGAGGAAATGGCTGTTTCCACGCTCAGTGCTCACAACAGTGAGCACTAAGCACGGTCTGTAGCCCCACGTGCCCCACAGCTGCCGCGGAGGCAGTTTTTATGTGCACGTGGCAGGAGACCTACCTTTGGGCTTCTAGCTGGGAACGCCGAGCAAGGCACTAACCGCTTTGGTTTTCAGGTTCTTTGTCTACAAAAGGAGACTTGTCATGAGGGTTACAGGAGATGTGCATAGAGATGAGCATGTGACCGGCCTCTGGCACAACGGGGACTGACCAGGAAGAGGGTCTCCCCCTCGTGGAAGTGCTCATTCTGTAGGTCTGTCTGGGGTAGGGCTTTCTGGAAGTCTGGGCAAGTGTGCTGTGTACCCCCGGCTGCTATGAGTGGCCTGGGTCCTGCCGTTGCTCCCTGCGGGGGCTTCCAGGCCCTGTGCCCACACACCCTGCTCTAAGGACACTTGAGACAAACAGAGAACTCTTAGCTGAACAGGAGGCAGGCTGGGAAGGAGAGAGACAGCAGAGGGCCACACCTGGCTTTGTCCTGCCAAGGAGACATGATGGGGCGACGGGCAGCCAGCAGTGGGCTAACTATAACCCTATAAGCAGCCCTCTAAACCAGGGCACTGGAGAGTGGAGAGGGGTTGTTTTTGGTAACCCCACTGCGGTAGCGGGTGTGACCACGGCTAAAAAAAATAAAAATTTTAGATTTAAAAAAAAAAAAAAGAGGAACGTCCAAAATCAATTCAACTTGTACAGAATGCCTACTACCAGCCTGCTAATGTGTTAGGCGCTGAGGCACAGAAAAAGAACAAGATAGTCTCTGTTCTCAAAGAACTCAAGGCGTCCCCACGGAAAACGAGGGAAGCGAGAGGAACAAAAAATCGGGTATCACAAGGCAGTGCGACAAATGCTGTAACAGAGACTGGTCATTCCGTAAGAGAGGGCCGGAGCACCGGGATGGCAGGCACCGGCCAGGGCTTAGGTAGCAGGCAGGGTCTCGTGCGGGAACGACCTAGAGCTTAGAGGCCCCTGCACCCCAATCCGTCCACCCTCGGCGGAAAGGAGGCAACTACATCACACTGCGGATGAAACCGTAATCTGAGAGCCAGGACGTGCTTTTTAAGGCCGGAAGGGTCGAATTGCTGGCTGGGACGGGAAGGCCACCTTGACACAAGGAAGGGCCAACTCCGCAGCGGCGAGACCCGGGGACACCTTCCCCGCTCCCTCCCACCCAGGGCTGCCGGACAAAACAGCAGCCGTCCAGTTCGGTTCCAGTCCGGGCACACGAGGCATAGTTTCAACATATAGGCGCTTCCCGAGTACTCACGGGGCACGCACGCTGGGCCCGGCCCACACGCCTCGGTTCCCGGCGGGCTGGCGGAGGGACGCCCAACAAGCGATCGCGGGTCATCTTCCCTTCATCCGCGGGTCTCCGGCCCGGGGGACGCGGCCCGAAGTTCGTCCCGTCCCAGGCTCCGTCTCCGCTGACCGGAGATGCGGCGGGGGAACAGGCGGCACGCGCAGAGCTAAGCCGCCGCGACTCCGGGACCACGCCGGCCGCCCTCCGGGAGCCAGGGCACCACGCCTCCCTCAAGGACCGGAAGTCCCGCCCCCGCCGAGGGAAGGCGCGGCAGCGACACAGCCAATCCGGAGGAAGGCACGCTCGGCCGGGCCACTGAGAGCGCGGCGCGGCGCCTCCGACCGGAAGCGGGGCGGGGGCGGGGCCTCCTGCCGGAAGCGACCGCCCGGCCGAGGTTTCGGTTGGCGGCCGGCGGTGGGAGATGCGCCCGCGAGCGAAGGGCGGGCGTTCGAAGGCAGCTCGGCGCTGGGGCTGAGCGGCTGAGGCGCCGCGCGGTCATGGCCCCCACCAAGCCCTGGGGAGAGTGGTTCCTGGGCCTGCGGGTGCCGCCCGCCGGCGTCTTCGGGGTGGCCTTCCTCGCCCGGGTGGCCCTGGTTTTCTACGGCGTCTTCCAGGACCGGACGCTGCTCGTGCGGTACACGGACGTCGACTACCGGGTGTTCACGGACGCCGCGCGCTTCGTCACCGAGGGGCGCTCCCCGTACCTGCGGGCCACGTACCGCTACACCCCGCTGCTGGGCTGGCTGCTCATGCCCAACGTGTACCTGTGCGAGCTCTTCGGGAAGTTTCTGTTCATCAGCTGCGACCTGCTCACCGCCTTCCTCCTCTACCGCCTGCTGCTCTTCAAGGGGCTGGGCCGGCGCCGGGCTTGCGGCTACTGTGTCTTCTGGCTCCTTAACCCGCTGCCCATGGCGGTGTCCAGCCGCGGCAACGCCGACTCGATGGTCGCGGCGCTGGTGCTGGCGACGCTGTACCTGCTCGCGAGGAGGCAGGTGGCGTGCGCCGCGGTGTCGTACGGCCTCGCCGTGCACATGAAGATGTACCCGGTGACCTACATCCTGCCCATCGCCCTGCACTTGCTCCCGGAGCGCGGCGACCCCGGCCGGCCCCGCTGCCCCTTCCAGGCCCGCCTGTATGAATTCCTCAAGAGGCTGTGCAGTCGGGCCGTGCTGCTCTTCGTCGCCGTCGCCGGGCTCACGTTTTCCGCCCTGAGCTTCGGCTTCTACCAGAAATACGGCTGGGAGTTTCTGGAGCACACCTACCTGTACCACCTGACGAGGCGGGACATCCGGCACAACTTCTCGCCCTACTTCTACATGCTGTACTTGACCGCGGAGAGCCCGTGGAGCTTCTCCCTGGGCCTCGCCGCCTTCCTGCCGCAGTTCCTCCTGCTGTCGGCCGTGTCGTTCGCCTACTACAGGGACCTCGTCTTCTGCTGTTTCCTGCACACGGCCATCTTCGTGACTTTTAACAAAGTCTGCACCTCCCAGTACTTTCTTTGGTACCTCTGCCTGCTGCCCCTGGTGATGCCGCTGGTGAGGATACGGTGGAAACGCGCCGTGGTTCTCCTGATGCTGTGGTTCATCGGGCAGGCGCTCTGGCTGGCTCCTGCGTACCTCCTGGAGTTTCAGGGAAAGAACACCTTTCTGTTTATCTGGTTAGCGGGTTTGTTCTTCCTTCTTATCAACTGTTCCATCCTAATTCAAATTATTTCCCATTACAAGCAGGAACCCCTGGCAGAGAGAATCAAATATGACTAATTCGGGCTCCCGTTCTTCTGCCACTTCTAGTACATTCGGATGGTGCCGAACGGGCCAGAAGAGAGCTTTGGAGACATTTTTGAACATCCTGTGCACGCTGGTGAAAGTTCAGTTGGGAGCATGAATCCCGGCCCGAGGGAGATTAAAACGAATGGTTGCCTTGTATATAAAGGGGACTCAATAATTGAGGTCCACCTCTAGGAAATCTTAGGCCTCATTCATCGGGAACACGATGGGAAGGAAAGGTCACTTGTTTCAACACCGAAAGGCTGATGAAACTATCAGATGCCAAAAGGTTTTGGAAGAAAAATAGAGGAATGTAGTCAGTCCCGGGGTCTAACCCAGTATTCATACCAGCTACACTATGCTGCAGTCTAAAGCTGTCTTTTCAACCCCCCCACTTTTTCTTTTGAAAGCTTTCCCAATAGCTGTGAAAACTCGCGGAATGTTCCTAAAGTACAGCTTTTAGATGTAAAGTGGTAAATATTAACTCTTGTGCTTAGGTTGGGAAAGTTCATTCTGTATTAAAAGTGGGGGCTTAGAAAAGAGCCCAAAGAATTTAAACTGTAATCATGTTTCACATATCTGTTTCATTACTTAGTTTTTCAGCACTTAGTCTCATGGTATTACACTACCATTTGGTTTTATGCAGAAAGGATTAAATTAAAATTCAGCCATCTTTAAACTGAAGTCATTACATTATTTTAAAATAGCATCTTGCTTTTGATGTTTGAAGTCCACAAACTATTAAGGACATTTTAGTGTTCTTTTATACCCCTTTGTTTTTAATTTTCTGATTGCTTTTTTTTCTAGTTTTCTTTTTTTTTTTAAATGTTTATTTATTTCTGAGAGACAGACAGACAGAATGCTAGCAGGGGAGGGGCAGAGAGAGAGGGAGGCACAGAATCCGAAGCAGGCTCCAGGCTCTGAGCTGTCAGCACAGAGCCCTACTTGGGGCTCGAACCCATGAATCGTGAGATCATGACCTGAGCCGAAGTTGGACACTTAGCCTGACTGAGCCCCCCGGGCGCCCCTAATTTTCTGATTGCTTAAAAATATTTTTCGTCTGGAATTTAAGTGAATCTTGTGTCATCTGTGTTGCGAAAATGCAAAGTAGTAGATTTTAAGTGATAAAAAAATTACACTGTTAGTAAAGTGTTTTCCAGCTTAAAAATACCCCTCTGAAGAAAATTCTATGATGGAAATGGAGACCTGTGTGGGAGGCTCTGGAAAGCATTAAGAAGCATCATTAGTCTTCAGACCAGGAAATTGAGGGAGAGACTGTGGACCTGAGACTTTGCTGGGCAGATCCATTTCCCTTATTACTATCATATTTCTAGGAAAAAATGTTTTCTGAGTTTCGAACAAGCAACCTAAAATTTTTTTTAGTCCCCATCTAGGTTGGGGACTCCCTAAGAAGCTAAAATGTAGGAGTTTGCTTTTGTGGTTTTAAAAGATGAGTAATTAAGTGACATTGTTCTTTCATAGTACAACACACACACACACAGCGCACAACTTTAGAGAAGTAGTATATTTCATATCAGTTTCGGCCAAAAAGAGACTTTGAGAGTAATGTCTGCGGGCTGGTCATAAACAAGAATGCTGTTACTGGGAGCACTTCTTTGATGGATGTGTTTTGGGACCTGCCATTAGAAGGAGGGAAAGAATGGGTGGTTTTGCCTGGGTTGTCGTTCAGTGAAAATAGCAGAGACCATTAATTGTTGGAGATGGTGACCGTTCTTAGAGCATCTAGTCTCATATCCCATGTTAGGTCTTACCTTGAGTACTCTTCGTATGTGATTGTTCATTAGTTGCCTTCCAGCCATGACTTTTTTATCCTTTTTTTTTTTTTCATTCTTTTGTAATAATAATTAAATTTTTTTTTGGTAGAGAGGCACCTGGGTGGTTCAGTCGGTTGAGCTTCCGACTTCGGCTCAGGTCATGATCTCACAGTTTGTGGGTTTGAGCCCCGCATCAGGCTCTGTGCTGACTGCTTGCTCAGAGCCTGGAGCCTGCTTCGGATTCTGTGTCTCCTTCTCTCTCTGCCCCTCCCCTGCTCACGCTTTGTCTCGGTCTGTTTCTCAAAAATAAAAATAAATGTAAAAAAAAACCAATTTTTTTTTGGTAGAACTGGTGGTAAATGGGTGGGAAACATGGAATTCCAGTATCCCAATATAATTGTCTTTTTGGTATTCCAGACTATTTTTTAGATTGTCATAAGTATATTCACTTATTAATTTCCCAATTTGTTTACTTTAATATTCTGTTTTTGTCGCGGCTTACTCTGTACTTACATTGAAGTTGCTGAGTAACACTCCCATCGCACGGATGTTCACATCATAAATAGGTCAGTCTTCCACTGTGAAACCTCGACAGTTGCCTCTAATCTAAGACTTTAAACGTTTTCCATGTCTTAGATCATTCCCTTAACATTCTCAGAGTGTCTGATATTCTTAGAAGTCGGTGGAGTTCTGCTGGGATCTTTGGACAGAGCTTCAAGTGCGGAACCTGCCCTGGGGGGACATTCTCTCCCGAAGAACTGTGGGCATTTCTCAAAAGATGTAGAGGCTGTTTTGCAGCTCGTAGGCTGCAAACCATTTATAAATTCATGAAGTGATTTTATTTTGTCTCTTGAGGGTTTTCATTTTTTTCATTTTTCTTCCTGGTTTTATACAATCTCTTCTTGTCTTCTTTTCACTTGCAGTCTTTTTGGTGTCTTTAGTAGTCCTTTAAGAACACCTTAAAATCATATAGGACTTTGCCTTATTTCCTACACAATTCTTTTTGTTCTAATGATCAATGTACCTTAAGATCAATGTACCCATTTATAGATAAGCGCTAATTATTAGCCTATGAGGCACCGTACTTAAGAGAATCTGTTCTAAACCCAGCAGACCACATGGCTTATTTTCTTCAGTAGTCGCCTTACTGTCTTCAAAATGTCCTTAAATATCTCTAGATAAATTTCCTGGATTAGGTACATTGGAAAGGCTCACATTCTCCCGGCCCCCACACAAGACTCTTAAAACTGTAGATTTTAGTTACTGACTTCTCACCATTTGGCTGAATGACTCTGTGGCATAACATTGTGTCAAAAGTTGGATAAAACTTGGCTTGCAGTTAGTTTTCTGCACCACCACCCGGCCTCAACCATCTGTACAGTGGGTGGAAAAGGGAAAAGATGGAAAATTTCACATGGGACAGTCTCTAAATGCAACCTCGTGTTTTTGTTTGTTCCCCAGTGCTTTCTTATGAACACTTTAAACACGGCCCATAAACCTAGCATCAAAGTTCAACAATTAGTGTTTTGCTGTATTTGCTTTATTTACACGTACTATTTTTAAATTATTACTATTATTGTTTTTAAATTAATGCTCATTTTTGAGAGAGAGCGGGGGAGTGGCAGAGAGGGAGACGGAGGGTCCGAAGTGGGCTCTGTGCTGACAGCAGAGAGCTTGATGTAGGGCTTGAACTTAACCGTGAGATCATGACCTGAGCCGAAGTCAAATGCTTAGCCGACTGAGCCACCCAGGCGCCCCTTATTTTTATTTTTATTTTTTAGAGGAAGAAGGAGAGAGAGTGCAAGCGGGAAAAAGGGGCAGAGAGAGAGAAACTTAAGCAGGCTCTATGCTCAGTGTAGAGCCTGACGTGGGGCTCAGTCCCACAACCATGGGATCGTGACCTGAGCTGAAAAAGTCAGACCCTCAATAACTGAGCCAGCCAGGCACCCTATACATATTATTTTTATTATTTATTTGTATATATAATTTTTTTCTGAACCAAATGAGGTTGCAGACATCAGTGAACTTCACCGGTAAATTCGTTAGACATCTCCTAGAAATAGTCTTTTCTTACAAAACTGTAATGTTGTTATATCATTTAACAGCCTGTCCGTTTTCTAGTTTCTCGAATTATTTTGTGTTTAATCTTAAAGAATAGACCTTGGATTCTCCGGAAGAGCGTGCTAGAGAACCTGTAATTAAGCATTTTGGATCTTTTCCTGGTCTTTACAACTAAGTGAGAAGTAAAGGAATTTACCTCCTATCGAAGTCGAACAAATAATTCTTTGGTGCGCGTCTTTCTGTCTCCCTCCTAGGAAGACCCAGGGTAGGCATCATCCCTAAGAAGTTTTTCAGATAAAAGATTATACGTGTTTAGATTCCTCGTATCCACCCCTCCCCCACGACAACCGATGAACTGATTTTACAACGTGGTGATGGTTAAGTTGTGGCTTTTCGTGATTCACCGATTCAGGATCCCTCTTCTGCCGTACGTGGCTTCGGTTCATTTTCACGGCAACACTTTGGTGTTGGAGTTGGAGCTGGCATTCGTACTCCCGTTTTACAGATGAGCAAAGAGGCTCAAAGATTAGATGACTCACTAAGTGTCCGGGCTAGAATCTGACGAGAGTTTTGCCTGACTGCCCTACTCCTTCCATTCTGTTATGTTTTGGATTTTCCCCGGAGCGCGCAGGCCCGGTAGATGGAGATTGCCGCAAAATAAACAGGACTCGGCACTAACCGTCACAAACGTCGGCCAGTGTGTCCTTCCTAAACTTGCAGTATCTGCTCGAGGGCCAGTTCTCACTTGTGCGGAGGTTCCCGCTGGCCCCAAACTTCTTTTTAATCATCCCAGACATGTCATAATCCCCTCCCACATCCAAATCCTCTCACCAGATTTTATTTTCTTTGCGACGGCTGACTTGATAATGCCCTTTCTCTCCCTGGCCTGGGCTAAAGCTGATTTGCAGAACCGCGCGTTAGCCCCGCTGTGGTAGATCAAGCTATGGAAATTACGTGACCGTAATTTCCAAAAGGTAACTGATCATGATTAGATTCCTCTCTCTCTACCGTGTGTGTCGATTCATGCATTTACAACTCATGACCAATACTTGAGAGTTTGGCATATGAGGACACAGGTTCAGATAGCTGAGGTTCAAGTTCCAGTGTGTGACCTTGGGCGAGGTCCTTTTACCTACGCGGACTAGTTTTCTGTCTGTGAAGTGAGGACGATACCATAATCCTCAGGATCGTCTGCAAGGATTAAATGAGCTACTATCCCGGTGTTGGCACAGAGCTAGCCATTCCGCATCGCCTCCCCAGCTTTAACATCTGTTTACAAGCATTTAAAGAAGGAGCTAATGTGGAGTCTAGATGTAAGCCTTCCTCCCCTCCCCCGGCCCCTCACCCCACCATCCCGGTCTAATGGATATGGGAAAATAACCTGGACTTATACCAAATAATTGTTTAAACTGCCCGTTACTATGACTTCATTCCTTGTAACGTTGATCTGGTTCTTTGAAAAGGCAGTGGTTATATGTGAAAATGTACGTGCAGAATTTTCAGAGGCCTGGTTCCGTCTTGACAGTTGACTAAGCAGTGGAGGTTCGGCTCATGCCCCTCGGTTGGCACTTATGACCCCATCGTGTGGAGGTGTCACTCACGGGGCCGGCGCTCTGTCGTGGGAGCGTGTCTTCTGCCTGGGTCGAAGCATCAGAATGGCATAAGCACTTTTTCCGCGCTGACCCGGGAGAACCATTCATTTAGTAAAAACAAGCGTTTGTATTCTTTATCCTAAACAAAACCCAGACTGACGGAATATTCCTAGCTGCTCAGACACATCGCCAATGGTTTTGTCTGCCATAGGAAGCGAAATGACACAGTGACTATGTAAAGATCATTTGGAGCATGACTGTTTGAAGCTCGGTTCATTTCTCAAAGGAAGTTTTTCACCTTTGCTCCCTATTTTTTCACAATTATTTATAGATCCAGGCCCGTGCCGAGTCCCATAATAGACGAGTAAGACTAGGTCCATGCGCCTGGAGAGTTAACGGTAAAGTCAGAAACATACCCTGTTGATGAAATGCTGTGTGAGACCCCGCTAAGTTCCACAGCAGTCCTGTGATTTGTGCCACGGGGAAGTGGAGGGCGTCACTGCTCTTTTACGGGGAAGAACACTGACGCTCAGAAACCGTGACTTTCCAAGGCCAAATAGCTTGTTACTGGCGAGGACAGGTCTGGTCTGATTCTGCTGTGTTTCATTTTGCAAGTCCTTCTTGATTCCACGTGATGACAGGTGACGACAGCGAAAAACTTCCTTATGCGCCCCACGCCCTTCACTGAGCAAACGACCTGGCACGAGGCGCGGAGCGTCCCCTGTGTGCCAGCCGCCGTCCTGGGTGTTGGGGAGGCCGCTCTACGTGAGGCACTCTCTCCACGGGGCTTGTGTTTTCACGGGAGGCCATGGAGTAAACACGATTGTGGGGATTACCGGAAGGAAAAGAAGGGTGGGCTAAGAAGAGGGGAGCCGCGGCAGGGAGGAGGGGAGGTGGTGCTCCTGTAGACGGGGCGCTGAGGGACGGCATCTTTTTGTTGTTGTTTTTCTTTCTATAAAGTATTCATTTTAAGTTTATTTATTTTGAGAGAGAGCACAGGAGGGGCAGAGAGAGAGGGAAAGAGAATCCCAAGCAGGCTCCACACTGCCAGCACGGAGCCCGATGCGGGGCTCGAACTCACGGACCGTGAGACCATGACCTGAGCCCAAACCCGGAGTCGGTCGCTCAACCAACCGAGCCCCCCGGGCGCCCCCAGGGAAGGCATCTTGGCGGCTTCCGAGCAGAGGCCTGAAGGAAGTGAGGAAGAGACGTTGTTGACGCAGGTGTCCGGGAGAGAGCGAACATCAGGGCAAAGGCCCTGAGGTACGGGCGAGCCTGGCGTGTTGAAGGAGGCGCAAGAAGGGGAGTGCGACCGAGTGGAGCCCACCAGGAACAGCCAGGATCTCACTTGCGGTCGTCAGCAGCCCACCGTGAAGGCGAGTTGACAAGCACCTTTAACGTCGGCGTTTTAACGTCGGCGTTTCCGCTGGCCTGTAATCCAAGGCCTTAAACTCAGCCTACGGTTTCCTGACTTTTGAGCACAGGCTTATTTGTAAAGGAGAGGATGACATACGATGTATACAACGTAGGTTTGAGCAGTGGTATGAAGTTCTTTCGCGCGTTGTTTCGAGACGCGAAGATTTTGTTTCAAATCCCGTTTTCACGGGTGAGAACCCTGACTCAGAACGTAGGCGCTTTGCCCAAGGCCAGCGTTAGCATGAGACAGCAGCACAGCCCGGATCCCCTGGGGCCAAAGTCGCCCCCTTCTCGGGGCTGCCCACGTCCTTTAGATGCGGTGAGATGGCCAACGGGACCTTAGAAGGCAGGACATTCAGGAACAAGCGGCCCGGTAGGTCATTCATTCATTCAGGCCGTCAGCCAACACGTGTGTTAGCCACTCTGTGCCAGGCCCTCAGCCAGACTGGGGGTACAAGGGCGACACATGTCCTGGCTTCCAGAGACTCACTGTGTCTTACAGAGGACACAGCTGGGAAGGTGCTGACGCCCCCACGTGACGCTGGCTGGAGCACAGCGCCTGTAGAGTCGTCGGGAGCGCTTCGCTGGCCCATCCGTCGGACGAGGCTGGCGCAGAGCTTGGTTCATACGAGTGTTCGTTAAACAAGGAGGCCAGTTGTAGTGTCTCTAATACCCTGTCTAAGCAAACCCCAAGCTATGCCGGTCAGTGCCTCAAGGTTAGGAACTCGAAGCTTACGAATGACCGATCACAAACAGCCATGTAGGCTTTCCCAAATAACACAACAGCTTTTTAAAAATGTTTTTTTAAGATTTATTTTTAGGGAGAAAGAGCATGAGCGGGGGAGGGGCAGAGGGCCAGGGAGACAGAGGATCCAAAGCGGGCTCCACGCTGCCAGCATCGAGCCTAATGCAGGGCTCGAGCTCAGGGACCCGAGTGAGATCATGACCTGAGCCGAAGTCGGAAGCTCAACCAACTGAGCCACCCAGGGACCCCTCCAAGTAATGCAACAGCTTAAGCTATAGCCAACCAAATACTGTCCTTGCTTTGTTACCGCCTCTTGTCTGTGAACGCCTCTCCCCAGGCTCCTGTTGGCAGAACGTGCCTCAGCCAGTTTCACGCTGCCCGCTTGGAATTACTTTTTACTCAAAATCTTTTTTTTTTTAATGTTTATTTATTTTGGGGGTGGGGGGAGAGAGAGACAGAGTGCAAGCAGGGGAGGGGCAGAGAGAGGGGGAGACACAGAATCCGAAGCAGGCTCCTGGTTCTGAGCCGTCGGCACAGAGCCCGATGCGGGGCTCGAACCCACGGACTGCGAGATCGTGACCCGAGCCCAAGTCCATCGGTTACCTGACGGAGCCACCCAGGGCGCCCCTTACTCAAACTCTTAAAACGTTTGACATGACTTGGTTTATGTTTTAACACGAGGCACTGAGATATTTGTTGGCTTATCTGCTTTCCTCCAATACTGGGCAAACTCTGGGAGCTTCGTCTGGAACTTGCCTGCGTAAAATCACTCGGTGGCTCATTACCCCCTGGATAATCCTTAGTGCCCTACGCCTTTTATGCTCTGGCCCTTGCCTGCACGGCTAGCATCACCTTCTACCTCCCCGCGCCCCACAGCCGTGCCTTTGCAGCTGTTGATACTCTGGCCAATTCACTCTTCTCCCTTGTCTCTCTCACGGCCGCCCCTTTCCGGATGAGCTTCTTCGTGAGACGTTCTCTGATGCGGTTCTCGGGCACACAGCGTGGGGCGCACCGTCCCCGTGCCTCTCCATGTGCGGGTCTCTGGCGTGTGGCCTGTGAGCTCCCTAGGAACAGCGATGCTACTCCATTGCTTTCGTTTTCCGGGGTCTTCCCAAAACCGGGCGGAGCCCGACAGGGGGCACCTGTCACTGGGCTGCTGAGCAGGCCACGCCCAGCCCTAGGAGGGTCGAATCGAGTCAGGCCCCATTCCATCAAGGGGGAGCCAGGAGAGTGGGCTTTTTTGCCCAGCGCCTGTGGCGCCAGGCGCGGAATAGGAAAGGAGCAGTTTCTGGGGGCCTGTCATTTCCAAATGCCCTCAGGATCCAGCTAGATTCCTAAGCTAGAAGCTTACACTGCCCTCCCCCCGCCATTCCTCCTCCTTCACTCACTACCCACCTCCTCATCTAATCCCTCGATGACTCTTGCCGGTTCCACATTCTAATGTCCCCGGGGCCTCCTGGCACCTCGCCATTGTGGTTGCGGAGTCCGCAGCTCGTCTGGAATCAACAGCTCCCGACTGGTCTAGCTCCCAGCTTTCCCAGCCTTCATTTTATTTCTCCTCCCTTCCCTTTTCTTTCTTTCCTTTTCTTTTTTCATTTAAACAAAAAATTTTTTTTAACCTTTATTGATTTTTGAGACAGAGAGAGAGAGAGCATGAACAGGGGAGGTTCAGAGAGAGACGGAGACACAGAATCTGAAACAGGCTCCAGGCTTTGAGCTGTCAGCACAGGCTTGAACTCACGGACCGTCAGATCATGACCTGAGCCGAAGTCGGACGCTCAACCGACTGAGCCACCCAGGAGCCCCTCTTTTTTCATTTTTTAAATGTTTATTTTTGAGCGAGAGAGAGAGAGCACGCACGCAGGGGAGGGGCAGAGAGAGAGAGAGGGAGACACAGAATCCGAAGCAGGCTGCACCCTGTCAGCAAAGAGCCCAATGTGAGGCTCGAACTCACAAACTGTGAGATCATGACCTGAGCCGAAGCGGGATGCTTAACTGACGGGGCCACCCGGGCGCCCCAGCCCTGCTGTTTCTAAGCCTGTGTGCTTCTCCCGTTCTTGTCCCCGAGTGGGTTAGCTCCTGGAAGACCAGAACTGTGTCGTGTTTATATCCTTCGCTCACAGCCTATGTACTCAGTAAATATTTGTTAAGTAAATGAGGCTGGAGTTGGGAGGGAGCAAATATTTGTTGAGAACCTATTGTGAACCTATATGCTTCTCCCTTCGTTTCGCTCCCCAAAACAACTTTTCGAGAGAAATGTTACTGCGGACAAGCCTCAAATAAACAGTGGGTGTTTTCAAGGTCACGGGCTTGTAAGGGATGGAGTGAGAGTCGGAACGTAAATCTGTCCGGGGGAAACGTTCCTCTCTGGGTGGTTCTCAGCCAGGGGCAATTTTGTCCCCGACTCTGGGTACGTTTTCAGTTGTCATAAGCGGGAGGCGTTACCGGCATCTAGTGGGCAGAGGTCAGGGGTGCTGCTAAGGAACCCACAAACTCAGGATGGCCCCCTTGGCAAAGGTGCATGTGGCCCCAAGTATCAGCGGCGCCCAGCGCCCAGGAGAACCCTGCCCCAGACCCTGTTGACTCTACTGAAAAGCAAATACGCAACCAAAATGGAAGCTGCCGCCAGGAAGCGAAGCCTTAGGGGCTGGTGGGCAATCCTGAGCCGGGCACTGGTTGGGAATGAGGGCTCCTCTCTGTCCAGTCCTGACCCGCCTCTGCGTCTATGCTGCTTTCTCTACGGCATCCCCGCGTCTTTCTTCTTTCCACCTTCTCTCTTTTCTTTTCCTCGGCACACTCTACCTTAGCTGGGAGAAGGCACCCAGGACACCCCCAGCGCTTTCACACCTCTTTCCTAATGAGAAGGTAGAGTCGGTATATGAGAAGCCGCAGGTTTCAGATTGACAGTAACCCCGGAATCCGGGAACAAGGCCAAAAATGTCAGCTTCTGAAATTGACAACAAAAAGTGGACGCGATTAATCACTGTGATAATCTTCCCAGGGAAGAACCCACGAGGACAACCTTGCTAGGGCTGCTGCTGATAAGGCCTGGCAGTTTCCTAATCTCCTCCAGGGTCCAGGGATGCCTCCCCACGAAGGGAAGCATTTAAAACCCACTTGTGTGAGATCAACTGTAATCTAGGAAACTTGAAAATGTTTGTCCCGGGGAAGAGCTCTGATGGGGAAGCTTTAAATGACTCATAAGTGTAACTGCCTGTAATTGTTACGGATGCGTGTGTGTGTGTGTGCAGGCATGCATGCGCGTGTGTTTTCTCAGCATAATAAACCCCAGGGGGGAGGAACCAGCTTTACTTTATTATTACAGGGGTGCGGGTGAGCCATTGACAGCGGTGGGAATTAATGGTGGTGTGTGTGCACAGGGGCAGAGGGAGGGCACAAAAATACTATTCCTAGTGAAGTGATTCTTTTTTTTTTTTTAACTTTTTAAAATGTTTATTTATTCTTGAGAGGGAGAGAGAGACAGAGTGTGAGGCAGGGGAGAGGTAGAGAGAGAGGGAGACGCAGAATCCGAAGCAGGCTCCAGGCTCTGAGCTATCAGCACAGAGCCCGATGTGGGGCTCAAACTCATGAACTGTGAGATCATGACCTGAGCTGAAGCCAGGCACCTAACTGACTGAGCCACCCTGGTGCCCCTCGATCCCACAGAGCCCTTAGTAACCAAGAGTCACTGGAAAGAGAAGGGTCCCGTGAGGCTGAGTTCCAGGAAGCAGACGAGGCAGTTAAGATGGGGTCCTTCGATTGTTTTCCTCAAAGATGATTTCAGTTGTAAGTCAGAACCCAACTTTAGCTAGAGGACTTATTCCAAAAAGTGCTGGGAAGTTCATAAACTCCAAGGAAAAAAGCTGAATGGGGATGCCTGGTGCCAGAAATTGGACAGCTCGGGGACTTCCACAGCAGGTGACTGGCTCCGGGGACCCCCAGTTTCTGGATCTTTATGTCTGGGTTTTAGATTTCCAAGAGAGAAGGTATGTGTGGGGACGGGTCCCAGAGAAGAGGAGACCGTGGGTCAAGGAACCACCTCAGCTGTTGCTGGCCGCAGTCGTGACCATCGTGGCTTGGAGGCGGTGTCCTCTCTTGAAAATACTGGAAGGCCGGTCTCCAGGGCTGCTGACTGCTGGTTACACGGTGGGTGCCCTCAACGCATATTCCTAATTCCTCACTGTTTTAAAATTCCAATTCCCATTGAATGGGGTGGAAGTGAGGTGAAAGGACTTTCAGGAAAAGGAAACAGAAAAGTGCAGCGGCCCTCAGGTAGGATGAACTTGGAATCCCAGAATAATTTGCGGGGAAATGGGGAGCAGAGGAGGGGCCTCCGTAGATCCTGTGGACCAATGGTGAGAAGTTCAGGGCTTTCCCAAGTGCAACAGGAAGCCATTGGAAAGATCTCAGCACGTATAAGTTACATTGAAAAAGATCCCTCTGCCAACCCAGTGGACAGCAGGTTCTAGAAAGACCCACCCGGAGGTTATTGCGGTCATGAGGATGAGAGGCGACGAATGCAGTCAGGATTGCAGAGCCCGGGACCGTGAACAGAGGGTGGCTTCGGCACATAGTTTTGTGTTCTGGAGACAGAACCGACAGGGCTCACTGAAGCATTTGGGGTCGGGCGGAGGAAAAGGGAAATCCCCGACGAAGGCTGGCTTTTGGCCGGGGCAGCCAGGGGGATGTGACCCCTTCCCCGAGCCGGGAAGACTGAGGGAAGGAGTAGGAAAGGGGGGAGGACAGGGTGTTGAGTGGACACGTCAAGTTTGAGACGTCAGAAGTCTCGGTGGGAGAGTCACAGGACAGCCACGAAATTCCAGATGTCCCTCGTGACACGGGGTGGGTGCCTGCCCCGTGGGAGAGTCTAGGTGGACGGTGGCAGGCAAAGGGGACAGGAAGCGGTCAGTCGGGTCAGAGAAACGCCTCTTTGTTTTTAGAGCGTGGGCTCTTAATTTGTAGCTTCTGGACGTCCCTCTCAGTTTATTTTGGGCACTGGCATTTTATTTATGAATACACTCTCGGATTCATCTGTGGCACGTCATACCCTTCGCAGCCCCACACTTTTCCGTGCCCAAGTCACTGGCAAAATCTCTCCGGCCTCTCGGTGTGTTTGAAGGGCTGGCAGGATCTGACTGTTAACCGGGCCTGGAAGGAAGGCCGAGTCTGTCAATAAATCTCTCTCTGGGCCTATAAATATTTGTATAAGGTCCATTAACTGTATTAAGTTGCTATGGATGAAACCAGGCACTTACAGGCAATTCTAATAAACCACATGCAGAAAACCCACTTTGTGGATTATCTGCAATAAAATTTTAGTTTTTCAGAGTGTGGAATGAAAGCCTGCCTAAGCCGTCTTCTGGCAGTTTGCATGTTTCTGGAGTGGTTGTCTTGACCGCTGTTCAGCGCACGACTCTACGTTAAAAGCAGTCTGAGTGGGGGCGCCTGGGTGGCTCAGTCAGTTGAGCGTCTTCTTCGGCTCAGGTCATGATCTCGCGGTTTGTGAGTTCGAGCCCCCGCGTCGGGCTCTGTGCTGACAGCCTAGAGCCTGGAACCTGCTTCGGATTCTGTGTCTCCCTCTCTCTCTGCCCTTCCCCTGCTCGTGCTCGGTCTCTGTCTCAAAAATAAATAAAAATATTAAAAAAAATAAAAGCAGTCTAAGTAAAGCTGAAGTAGGAAGGGAAGCCTGCTGGGGCGCCTGGGTGGCTCAGTCGGTTAAGCGTCTGACTCTTGGTTTCAGCTCGGGTCATGATCTCACGGTTCATGAGTTCAAGCCCTGCCTTGGGCTCCGGTCTGGCAGCCTGGAGCCCGCCTGGGATTCTCCCTCTCCCTCTCTCCCTCTGCTCCTCCCCGGCTCTCTCTGTCTCTCAAAATAAACTTAAAAAAAAAAAAGGAAGGTAAGCCTGCTGATTATATACGGCACATATATTTATATACACACACAGCAAGCTAAACCGTATGAACTATGTCTAATACAACTAAGTTGCATAATAATCAATGAGTCTACCTGAGAACCCCAACTTCCTCCATCTTTTAATTAAAAATCAAGTTTTCCTCTTTTTGAAATCAAAATGGTGTGTCCGTTATGGACAAACACGACGTTAACAAGGAAATTCGGAACACAATAATCGTCAAGTGCACAATCCAGAGGTAACCACTTGGGGAGCTTCCTTTCTGATCTCTCTATAGGCCGTGTAGTTTGGAGTTGCTGTAACATACAATTAAAAATAAACTTAACTTTATTTGTTTTAATTTAAAATAAACCTGATTAGGGGCGCCTGGGTGGCTCAGTCGGTTAAGCTTCCAACTTCGGCTCAGGTCGCGATCTCATGGTCTGTGAGTTCGAGCCCCGCGTCGGGCTCTGTGCTGACAACTCAGAGCCTGGAGCCTGCTTCGGATTCTGTGTCTCCCTCTCTCTCTCTGCTCCTCCCCCATTCATGCTCTGTCTCTCTCTGTCTCAAAAATAAATAAACATTAAAAAAAAAGCATTTAAAAAAAATAAACCTGATTAAAAATAAACTTTAAGGGGCGCCTGGGTGGCTCAGTCGGTTAAGCATCTGACTTCGGCTCAGGTCATGATCTCATGGTTTGTGGTTTGAGCCCCCCATCGGGCTCTCTGAGGTCAGCACAGAACGCGCTTCAGATTCCCTGTCTCCCTCTCTCTCTGCCCCTCCTCTGCTTGCACTCTCTCTCTCTCTGCCTCTCTCCAAATAAATAAATAAACTTAAAATAAATAAATAAATAAAAAAAACCCTTAGCAATGTATCATATTTTTCAGGGAGCCTGGCTGGCTGGGTCAGTGGATGGTGCTGCCCTTGATCTCATGGTTATGGGCTCAAGCCCTATGTTGGGTGGAGAGATTACTTAAAAAAACAAAATCTTTAATTTTTTTTTTTTACATTTATTTACTTTTGAGAGACAGACAGCACAATGCAGCGGAGAGGCAGAGAGAGAAGGAGACACAGAATCCGAAGCAGGCTCCAGGCTCCGAGCTGTCAGCACAGAGCCCGATGCGGGGCTCGAACCCACGAACTGTGAGATCATGACCTGAGCCGAAGTTGGACGCTTGACCGACTGAGCCACCCAGGCTCCTCCCCAAAATAAAATTTTTAAAGTTTATTTTTTTGTTTTTGAGAGACAGAGAGAGAGAGAGAGAGAGAGCACATGTGCGTGTGCAAGCAGGGGAGGGGCAGAGAGGGAGAGGCAGAGAATCCCACGCAGGCTCTGCACTGCCAGTGGGGAGCCTGACAGCCGAGTTCCAAGTCATGAACCGTGAGATCATGACTCTAGCTGAAATCAGGAGTCGGACCCCCAACCACTCAGACGCCCCACCCTCAAAATAAAATCTTTAAAAATAAATAAATAAAGATAATATTTTTCAAGACTTCTTGGGACTTCAAACCACGGCCAAGAATCGCACAGTGTGGACGGACTAATTTAACTATTTTTCACTCAGTGTTGGCATTGTTCCGTCTTTGGTTTTGTGCTCTGCTCTGATATCAGCAATGGCATTTTACAACTAAGTCTTTGTATGCATTCTGATTTCCTTAGATTAAACTTCCAGAAATAGACCTGCTGAGTGGGAGTTTTTGACGCATATTGCCAAATCGTTCTGCATGTTGTTTGTGTATACTTCCATCGGTCATAAATGCCTTTTCAACCTGGACCCAAAGACATTTAAAAAAAAAAAAATCTTGGTCGGATCAATAGGGGAAAATGGCACCATGTCATTGGTTTAATTTGTGTTTCTTTAACTGCTAGTGAGACCGAATGTCTACCTCGTACTCATTGGCCGTGGGCGTTTCTTATCTTGTGACTGGATTTTCCACATCCTGTGCTTGATATATTCTGGATATGCTTGATATTGATTTGGAGGATCTGGCTCTCTCTTTAAGGGATATTGGTCTTATGTGTTTTAAATATTTTTCCTACTTTGCCACTGACCTTTTATTTTTTGACCCGAAATGGTTAAAAAGTGTCTATAATCAAGGTCAGTCTTTTCCTTTTATGATTTCTGTCTTTGTTGTATTTTTTTGTTTGTTTTTTGTTTTTTGGGTTTTTTTCCTTTTGGTTATTTTTAGAAAGGCTTACCCACCCTAGGATCATAGAAATATTTAGCTATTTATATTTTCTTATTTAAAAATTTGTTTTAATGTTTTTTATTTATTTTTCAGAGAGAGAGAGAGTGAGAGAGCGAGCGAGCAGGAGAGGGGCAGAAAGAGAGGGAGACACAGAATCCGAAGCAGGCTCTGGGCTCTGAGCTGTCAGCACAGAGCCCGACGCGGAGCTCGAACCCACGAACTGTGAGATCATGACCTGAGCCAAAGTTGGACACTTGACCGGCTGAGCCACCCAGGTCTCCCTTAGCTATATATTTTTCCCCTGTGCTTGTTTACTTTCATTTTTTACATTGAAATCTTTATCCTGTGGACGTTATTTGGTGTCACATAAGGAGAAGTTTAATTCGATTTATTTCGAACGGTTAGTTACTCAAAAATTAGTTAAGTTTTGTCCTGTCTTACATTTGCTCCCATTATATTTTCAGATGAATCGTACAGGAAAGTGCTGATCAAAAGTTGCCCACTGGAGGCCCACGGTCACGTCTAACCTATGGTTAGTTATCTGCATATAAAAACGAGGAAATTTGTTACAAAACACTGGTTTCACAAATTCTCTTGAACAATCAGAATAGTAAGTCTGAGCTCACTTTCTTTCTTGAACAAAACGTGCAGCTGTCGCCTGTGGTATTCACGAAGGTCCCACCGAGTGAAGGCTACTCCGTTCGTTTTGTTGTCTGCCTGAAGGCATCTGAGGTTGTGATCACCACTGTCAAATTCTGTATATTTATTTTGCAACTGAACATATCACAGAAACTCTCTATTTAGTGCTAATTATGTTTTAGTTAATTTTCTTGATTTTTTTCTTTAATTAAGTAGGCTTCATGCCTAGCAGGGAACCTAATGCAGGACTTGAACTCACAACCCTGAGATCAAGACCCGAGCTGAGATCAAGAGTCAGACGCTCAACTGACTGAACCACCCAGGCGCCCATAATTTTCTAGATTTTTAAAGTAATTACGTCATGCTAAAAATTATAATTTTGCCTTCTCTCTTCCATTGTGTATATTTCCTAATTGTCTTTTTCTTACCTTATCATACTTGCTTAAAACTTCTTAATAATTTTGAATAATGATCATGATAGACATCTTTATATTATACTAGATTTGAATAGGAATGCCCCTAATGTTTGACTTTTGATTTTTTTTTTTTAGTGTTTATTTATTATTGAGAGACAGAGAGAGAGACAGAGCATGAGCATGGGAGGGGCAGAGAGAGAGGGAGACACAGAATCTGACGCAGGCTCCAGGCTCTGAGCCATCATGAGCACAGAGCCCAACGCAGGGCTTGAACTCACGAATCACGTGATCATGTCCTGAGCTGAGGTTGGATGCTTAACCGACTGAGCCACCCAAGCACCCCATGAAGTGAACATTTTTTCATTCTGTCAAGGAGGTATACTTTTGTGGGTCCTTGATGTTTTGATTTCTTGTTACTACCAGTAAAATATGTTGAATTTGGCCAAATGAATTGTCAGCATTTACTGATATTATCCTGAGACTTTTCTCTGAATTTAATACATTATCATAAGAGATCTGCTAATGTCGAACCATGCATGTATTTTTATTATAAATGCTAACGATACCTGACTGTATCTGATGAGCTCTAATAATATACTTCTTAGGCTGATTGCCTAAAAAAAAAAACAATTAGGAATTTTGCATCTATCTTCATGAATGAAGTTTGTCCATAGTAATTTTTCTCTCTCTTTTTGGTGCTTTGTCAGGTCTTTTCTTGAAATAGACTGCATGTAATATTCCTACCACTGCCCATGCTTAATTCTTTTTTATTACATCAGCTGATATATTCTTTAAGTCTGCTAAAAGTTACGTTTTCTCTTGTGTATTTTCTTTGTTTTCCACTTGAGATGTCTTTGTTCAGTCTGTTTTACAGTTTTGTTGGGAACATCCTCTATACGCAGAATAGCGTACGACAGGTATCTGTGCGGTGTCACAGGATATCACCAAGACAAACGCCCCTGCGGCGGCCACCGAGCCCATTGCCACCTGCAAGTTCTTTCCACTGGCACCCCTCCACTCCTTGCCCAGCTGAAACCGCTGTCCTGCATTTTGGGTGCCCTCACTTTTGGCCCGTGGTCCTCCCTCTCAGCTGTGGATCCCGAAATAAGACGTTGCCCAGTTTGACTGCGTCTGACCCCTGCACATACGGAATCAGACTGCTGTTCTAGAACATTCCTTTTGCCCAGGATTTTGTGTGTGTGTGTGTGTGTGTGTGTGTGTGTGTGTGACTCCTTCTCGCTCAAGAGTGCAGGTGAAGCACACTTACGTTCACTGCCCTATCCTTTTCCATTACACGCACTTACTATCTGTCCTGCTGCTGGATGACATTTTTGCGTTTAAGGTTGCTACTTCTCAGCCTAAATAGCCCGTCTGTTTGTTTTCTCCTCGGATGGCTGTAGGCCTTTTTTTTCTTTATCTTCAACGGTTCAATCTTTGCTGGACTGTATCCGAATGAGCCTTATTATATTGAATTTGCCTGGCACTTCTCACATTGGCCCCTTTACTTCTGTATCTGGTCATTTTTCTCCAGGTTCTAATCCTAACAGAGGAAGATCTGTGTTTGTCCAGACGGGGGATGACAGATGTTCTGTTAGAGACTATGTGTTCCATCGAAGTGTTTTAGTGTCAGCAAAGGAAACAAGTTTATGTCTTCTTGACTTGAATCATCTTAGAAATGCCATGGTATGTGAGGGTAACAAGGGGGTCCCCAAGTGTAGGTAGTCCCCCTTCTGGCCAGAAGGGCTCCTGTGTGGCAACGTCCTCCACAAATGAGAGAGTCTCTGAGGGTCACTCGGGCTGGACCGGGTCACCCTGAGGCACGGAAGTCTTTGTCCCCTTCTGTGCCAGACCTCATTCCATCTGGGACTTGTGAAGGGAGAGTGCTAAGTGCATTGACTTGGATGGTCATGTTGGACCAGGAAACGTTGCCTATCTCACTGACAGTGAGTCTCACACTGACACGTGGACCCTCGGTGCGTTTGTGGGGCCTCTCAGAGTCGGCGCGGAGGACAGGGGTGGACAGGTGGCTTCGTTTCCCAATCCACACCTTGAGAAAGTCGTACTCTATTCAGCGGGTTACAAGGGAGCCCGCCTGAAGGTAGCCTGGGGTTTGTAGCTGCCCCCACGGCGGGGGGGGGGGGGGTAAGCGTTTGTCCCCAGTGTCGAATTAGACATCTTTCTCCTTAGTTTCTGGACAACACAACAGGAGGCCGACCATTTGCCAAGGACATTGTGGATGCATGGGAAAAACGCATCGGACGGGAGGCCAGAGGTTTCCTTCGCATCGTCCCTGTCCAGAATTTCTGCGACTGCCGTTTTCTCTGGCTGTTAAGCGGAGTCCGTCTCTCTAATCCTGGAGTCCTGAGATATGTCGTCCTCGTTCAGCGTCACCTACGGTTTTGTACCTGGGGTTTGAAGGATGGAGCCGTCTTGCGATCACATAGATACTTTTATTGCCTTAGGGCCTCACAAATCAGAGATGCCTTCCCTTTGGGAGCCCTCTGGTCACATTGCCCTTTATGGGCCTGAAGCCCCCCCCTAATGCTCATCATGGGGTCACGGCTTTCCCTTTCCTCCTGGGAAACCCATGGGGGTAGCAAGCTGTGACTTTGTTTATTGTCCGTAAGCACAGTACATTAACATTTATACACACCTTTCCTAGAGGAGATAAATGACACATATTACAAGAAGGGTTGACAATACAGTGATTAGGATGTTCCTTCGGCTGGTCCCAGACGTCGTCCAGCTGAGATCGGGAGTCTCAAGCTTACACTTCCTGCTGCTGCAAAGATGCTTTAAGGGTGAGAACACTTCCCCTTGGGAGCTTTCCCGTGGTGCCCGAGGGGCTTGGCTGGGGTCTGGGTGTCTTGCTCCTCGCCAGGACGGAGGCTGGAAGGGGAGGTGGGGAACGTGGCAAGGGAGCTCTCCGAGCTTCGTCTTCAGGCAGGGTCTGGAGACCTCACAAATTACAGCCGATTCTCAGATGGAGGAAAAAGGGGACAGTAAAATAACTCTTTGATTCGTTTATGCCTGTCGGAGTGTTGAAACTCTCACGTCTTCGACTTGAACACCATACAGGTGGGCCCAACCCGAGAAGGATTAGATAATCCTCCTTTATCTAACCTAAAGGAGGATTAGATTAGATAAATCTAATCTGATCACATTTAGATTTGTGCAGGATGCCAAGAGACGGAGACCGGCCCCAAGGACTTGACTGTCTTTTTAAAGTTGTTTTTTTGTTATCGGAAGCAATGCTAAGCAATATTCAGGCACCGACCATGCCACTTCTGGCCCTGTGCAGAAGGCGGGGTTCTTCAACTGTCCAAATAGTCCCGGAGCCCAGAGCTGGGTGCCAGCTGCCCACAGCAAAGCCTCTGAGAGTAAGCAGTGGACAGTGGGGGGTGCTGTGACCCCCGTTTATACTTCCCCAAGGGCAGAAAGTCTGGATCAGCCGTGTCAGCCAATCATAACTTCCTTAGTTATTTAATGACCCGGTGCCCCAGTTTCCTCTTCTGTAAAACGGGGATAAAAAATAGAAGGTACTTTCTGGGGAAGTTGTGAAGATCTGGGCCAGAACAAGTGCCTAATCAATACTAATTATTCATAATATTCTTATTACCTTATTTGGATCAATAAGAAGTAAATTTCTCCCTGTACTCTGATGGAAATGCTTAAATATTAAACTTGATTCATTCATTCAGAAATGAAGATGAATAGGAAACTCATCTAATGGGAAATTCAAAGATGTCTCCTACGTGCCTTCCCTTGTAGATATATAGCCTGTCTTGTGGGTTGGGACGCCCAGAGCCTTCTGTGCTTTGCTTAAGAACAGTAGATGATGCTCACGAAGTCTCTTAATCCCGCGTGCTTCCCATGAGAAGGGCGCTGTTCCATAGTGACAACAGTGGATCTCAGCGCCGTGAAGGGTGCTTCCCGAGAGACTCCTGAAACACTCATTTCGCAGCGAAGATGCCTGCCAGCAAGACCGACTGTAAAAAGAATTTTCTCTCCCATTGACTTGGATCATAAAATCAGAGATACGATCACATGGAAAAAATATCCCAATTGCTTTGGCAAACATTTTTGTTCGGGAAGGAGTAGATAATGTACCTGTTTCATTCCACGATGAAATTGTAAGTCCTTTAAGAGCAGGGCGCTGGGACTCCTGTTTGTAAAGAGTCAGTACAGGGCCTTCCAATGTGGGGGGGGGGGGGCACAGTACATGTCGGTGCTGTCAATTGGCCAGGTCTCTGGGGCAAAACCAGAATTTTTGGAAACTTAAAAATATCCGCGGAATTCTTTTGGAAGTCAGAATATTATTTTAGAAATTTGTGTGTAAGGAGACAAAAAGAGGAGTGTCTAGATCAGAGGAAGAGGAGAAGAGAAGGAGAGGAGCCTGTCTTGGCCCTGCCTCTCTGACATGGCCCGGTGGGTACCCTTAGTGCTTCAGGGACACAAGGATAGAGCCTCTGACGCGGGCGCCCCCCACCCCTGTGATTCAAGACGAGGCTCCTGTGGCCAGGACGCCAAGTCTATACAGCTAATGACGGCAAAGACAGGACCATAACTTGGGCTTGTAACTGTTTTGGGACGATTCCAAGATCGCCCCTCTGCTTTCTCTGTACGACAGGAATTTCTCCTATTTGGATTTACACGGGAGCCTAGTGGAATTAGCCTGAACTGGCTGATTTATTTCCCGTGGAAGGAAACTGAATGCAATCCCACAAGCTACCAGTAGATGTCACTATGTGCCACGTTATCGTGCTTGCGGTCTCCCACCTGACTTTCCCTTGAATTTTAAAATTCCCATCCACAAACTCCTGGGAATCCCTGGATTTATTGGGGGGTGAGGCCGGGGGATGGGGCTGGGGGAGGGGGGGAGCCCAAGAGAGCTATGAGAATTTTCATGTGTTTTAATCATGATGAAAAATTTTAAAGAGTTCTCTAACGAGGTATAATGGCAAAACTCTTAGTTTTAATCCATTTTCACAGAAGAAAATGGGTGTTTCTTAAACCGAACTCCTGGGATGAGAAGTAGGGTTCGTGGGGCTCAAGGAAGGCTCCACATTCTTTGTAATCAGCAGAGCTCCCTTCTTTCCTTCACAGGAGAGGGCTTCACACGATTACGCAGTGTGGGACAGAATTGGGTTTGAGTTCTGGCTCTGGGGGTGGCCGTGTGGTCTTGGGGACGGTGCCCTCTCGTAGACTCGGATTCCTCAACTGCAATGACAAAGACAATGACAACATGGTGTTGTGAGGGCGAGGTGAGCCGATATGTGAAAACACAAAGCCGACTGTCATTAAACGAGCTATGATCCTTTCACTCGATCAAAGCATTTTTAGAGCTAAGATCGTTTGAAAACTACCAAGTATTCCAAGCTTTTGTTCCAAAAGTTGTGGGAACTGTCACTGAAGAGGTCAAGTGACGTCTCAACCGCTTGACTTACACGGGTTCTCTGATTTTCCCCATTTCATAACAACGCAATTATTTATGTGAAACAAGACACATAATCTTCTGCTAATCTTCTCCAGGTGTGCCCCTCCCCACTTGGGGAAACTTGACGTGTCACTGTTTGAATCTGCAACACGGATGAAACAACAACTCCACCCGATGATTTAACAGGCCACACCGTTCAGTTTCTTTTTAAATTTCAATTTTGCCTTTATCCGTTCTGCTTTCAAAAGTAATCCAGAACAAGTGTGTGAGATTTTAGGAAACCGAACTTAAGTGACCATTCCATTGAGGAAAAACATCTCCCCCAGCCTCCCTCCACACTCCACCTAGTGAAAGGGACCCAGGAGAGGACCGTGGCTAAGAGCGGCCTCGTGCCCTCGGGGCGCCAGGCTCCCCAGCAGTCAGCTAACCAGGACTGTCACCTACTCCTAGGACCCTGGTGTGATGGGCAGAGCCTGTTCTTCAAGACGTGGGTGGCGCTGGCATTGCCCCCAGAAAGGGGGGATCCCCCCCACGTGGATCCTAATCCTACCTACCCGCCCCTGTGTCCCCTCCACAGCCAAGGTCGTCCCAGCCCCAGGCTCGCCGTGAACGGCTTAGGCTTCTGCCCTCCTCACCTCTGCGGCTCCTGTGTCTGGAGCGAGCTGAGCGCCAAGCCTGAAACCCCTGTGGGCAGAGCCTCCCTTACCCACCAGGCCCGGCCAAGTTCCCTGGGGTGGGAGGGGCTGCTGGCCACTGCCTGGTGCCTCTGCGGGTCAGGATCCCCCCAGGGAGCCCCCGGAGTTCTCTCCTGCCCCAGCCCTCTCTCCCTGCCTGGAAGACAGCCCTAGAAGACCCCAAGCCATGAGGACTGAGGTCCACAGGCACTGATTCCCAGCCAGTGTCCATGGTGAGCGTGGGGCCAGAGGCCTGGTGGTTCCAGATCCTTCTCATACCCCTGTGGCTCCGGGGCACCCAGCAGAGATAGTCCACACAGGGCTATCTCCCTCCAAAGGTCTCTCTCCCAGTTTCCTGGGGCCTCTCCTGACGCCCCAGATTGGAGTCTGACAGGGATGAGAGGCTATGAGGAGGTCGTGGTTATAAATGGCAGCAACATCAATCAACCAAGTGCCTCTCACACCGTAGTGTGCATTAGATTGGCTGGGGGCGGAGGGGGGAGGTGTTTAAATAATGATTTCCAGCTTCCCCCCGAATTCTGACTCAGCAGGGCAAGAAATGTGCCTTTGCGACAATTACCCCAGGACACTCCGACTCAGGGGGTCCTCAGATGCCCGCCCCATGTCAGAGCTGCTCAATGAGACTGGGAAGACCTTGCTATCTGGGAAGGTGGGTGGGTGGCTCCCAGCCCCGGGGCGGGGCGGGGCGGGGGGTGGCATAGGGTCTGGGAAGAACCAGCCTTCCGGGGCAGCCTCTTGGGCTCCCTCCAGCCTCACTGTCTTTCTCAGCCAGGACCAAGAGGGAAGATTCTTGGCTTAATATAGAGAAGGTCAGGCTGGCTAACCAGGATGCAGAAAGTCATTTATATTAAATTATACTAAATTAAGGCACCTCCTGGCTGCCTTGAACTGAGCTCCTTCCCTTCGTCTTGTATGTACCCCTCCTCTTCAAAGCAGTTAAAGCCTCCTGTATTCTTTGGGGCTCTCCAGAGAGACAGGACAGTAGGAAACAGACAGATGTATGTGGAGATTTCTTGTAAGAATTGGCTCGTGCGATCATGGAGGCCAGGAAGTCCCACAGTCTGCTGTCTGCATGCCAGAGAACCGGGAAGGTGTAATTCAATCTGAGTCTGAAGGTCGAGAGCGTTCGAGGGCCTTATCGACACAGCTGGGCACCCTGTCTGCCCGGTCCTGAGGCCACTGACTTCGGCCTCCAATGAAGGGAGGAAGGTTTTCCATTATCATCATTTATGCATTGAATACTTCCCATGCAGAATGTATTGAATATAAAAATAGCATCTGACCCTGAGTTATTCACAATCTTTTCCGAGACAGGCAAGGCAGGCGGTGAGGCGGATGGGTCAGATTCATGGGCCCTCGGATTAGTTTCAAGTTGGCACACGCCATGCTAATAATGTTCGGGCTGCACCCAGAAGCTGGCCACACTGGCTGCATCGGCGACACGCTGTCCACGCCCCTGCTCTTTCTTCTCTGTGATGGGAGCCTGGTCTTCGGTCACCCATCGATGCAGACCCCGGAGGCCTCAGCTCTCTCATCCAGAGGCCAGGGCCAACCCCTATGCTTTCCTCCTTGAGGGCGTATGGTAGCGTTGGAGCGTAACTGGCTCCCAGACCTGAGCCTGAGTCCCACTTCCTCTACCTCGATGGTACTCATGTCAATTCAACTGATTCTCAGTATAGTCTCTCCTGCTGATTAACCACATTTTCGTCTCACATTTACTCTCTTCTACGCTCACAATACATTAACCACATCTGCAAGGACCCCGTTTCCGAATAAGGATGCATTCTGAAGTTCTGGGTTGACATGAATTTGGGGGGACACCATTCACCCCACTGTCCCCTCCCACCAGAGTATGGACATCATCTACATATTTGATCTCAGCCTGTCTACTGTCTCTCACATGCCTGATCTAGACACATGGCTGATATAAATATTTTTGAAAACTAAACATCAAGATTGAGAGATTTTATCAAATTGTACCTTAAAATTCATGGGCCGTGAATCCGGCCAAACGTCTACAAGTTTGATCGAATGATGCCGAAAGGCGACCCACAGCATAAATCCAAAAAAAATGGGTGGTATAAATCCTGGACAGTTTCCATCCACATTCGGAACCTGAGGATCCATGTTGCACATCAGTTAATAGTTGCTTTTTTGCTTTTATTCATCTTTGCCTGTCCACATCTTTGAAATGCGTATTTTATACTCTGTAGGTGTTTATAAACTGTTTCTCCTTAAATGTATTGGTGAGTGCAGGGGAGGGGGTGGGTAAAAGAACTCAGGCGACGTAAAAGGCATTTATATTTGAGAAGTAAAATTCTGTAACAAAAGAATTTTTTGTCGGTACCTTTGATTACCTAAAAATAAAATGTTTGTAAGTATAAACTTAATATATACTCATTGCAAAAGACTTGGGAACCATATCAACATGAGTAGAAAAGAAAATGCTTTGGGTGCCCGGGTGGCTCAGTCGGTTAAGTGACCGACTCTTGGTATCGGCTCAGGTCACCGTCTCGTGGTTCGTGAGTTTGATGCCCGAGTTGGGCTCTGTTCTGACAGCTCAGAGCCTGGAGCCTGCTTGGGATTCTCTCTCCCTCTCTCTGCCCCTCCCCTGCTCGTGCTCCCTCTCTCTCTCTTTCAAAATAAATAAACTTTGATCTCAGCCTGTCTACTGTCTCTCACATGCTTGATCTAGACACATGGCTGATATAAATATTTTTGAAAACTAGGGGCGCCTGGGTGGCACCGTCGGTTAAGCGTCCGACTTCAGCCAGGTCACGATCTCACGGTCCGTGAGTTCGAGCCCCGCGTCAGGCTCTGGGCTGATGGCTCGGAGCCTGGAGCCTGTTTCCGATTCTGTGTCTCCCTCTCTCTCTGCCCCTCCCCCGTTCATGCTCTGTCTCTCTCTGTCCCAAAAATAAATAAAAAACGTTGAAAAAAAAATTAAAAAAAAAAATAAATATTTTTGAAAACTAAACATCAAGATTGAGATCAAGATTGAAAAGAGAAAGAGAAGAAAATGCTTTCGTAATCTCGACAATCAGAATTAATCATCATTAACATTTGGGGTACGCTTTGTAGTCTTTTTTTGTAACCAGAAGCACATGTAAATATGAAGCGGAAAGGAAAAGACATCCACGTTTACACACATGCAGGCACAGGATGACGGCTGCTTCTGCCTTTATGAGGACGATAGAATTCATCCCAGGGAAGATTCGTTTTAATGTCGAGACATGCCTCGCGGTCTGTATACTGTGCGCGGTGGGCTTCTGGAAAGAGGAGGCGAAGCTAAGGAGAGCCATGAGTTACTCCCCACCAGAGCAGGAGGAAACTTTGAGCTGGCGGCTCAAGGGACTGGGGCACCTGAGGGCCCAGGGGTAGAGGGAAAGGGAATGGAGAAGACGCTCTGCAAGACTGGGAAACGGTAGAATGTACGGAGGTGCACGACCAGTGAGGAAGTCCCTGTTGCCGGGAACGTCCCATGTTAACTGGCAGGTGGTTTCCTGCCCTGCGCCGTGGACTGTACCCTGTGACTCAATGGCCAGTAATAAACGGGTGCTCCTAACGACACCCTTGGGCTGTGCTGCTGGGCTTGAAACGAAGCATGGGCTAGAGTGGAGAGGCGCGAGGGAGCCCAGGAGCCGGGATGGAGGCCGGGAGAGGACGTTACGGAGAATCAGACTATACTGTGGGTGTAGAATCTTGTGCCCTTTTTTCGCGTGGGAAAATCTTGTGCCCTTTTCAGCAGCGTGCCCTCACGTGGCGGACAGTCTTTCACATCGCCGGGGTGTTCACCCTGATACTCGTCTCACGCTTTCCAACACGAGCATTTTCGGGGGCACCTTTGAAGGGAGGACAAGACTCAAGGTGACGTTAAACCGATCAGCACCACTTACGGTCCAGTCACGAGTGCGGCGAAGTAGCATCTACAGTTTCTCTCCCCCAGAGACTAGGTGGAGACCCTGTTCCTACACTATCCACGCGACGCTCTAATAAACAGCCCTGTACCCACAGCGTTGCCCACATCTCAAATTATTTCCTTTAGACCCCCAACGGCGGAATTACAAGGGTCCGAAGACCATTTCAGAATGTTTGACTGGCATGGTCCAATGTCTTTCCAACAAGCCACGTGAGACCCCCAATTATCCTTCCCAAGACTGAGTGATACTATTATTTCATCCCCCTCCCCCCATGTAATAAGACTATTTAAAAAGTCTTTTTTTTTTTATTACTTTTGTTTTTTGGTCACTCCTTGTTGAATGCTATTTTGCCCACCGGCGTTTTACTTCTATGAATTGTCTGTTTCCGTCCGATTAGGGCGGTCATATTTTTCTTACTGACTTTTGTGATCTCGTAAAACAAGAATGTACCTCTCCTGGTTAGTACTGCATGCGTTTTGTCCTGATTTGGCCCTTGCCTTTAATTTTAGTTGTGGCATTTTGGGACCGAGAGATGTTTTAAATTTTCCTGCAGTCAAAATTGTTTATCTTTTCCATTATGGATTCTATATTTGGCGTTAGAGTTGAAGAGTTTTCCAAACCCAAGATGGTGTATTTTTGTCTAGCTCTTTCATGGTTTCATTTTTAACATTTATTTATTTATTTTGAGAAAGAGAGAGAGAAAGAGAGAGCAGGGGAGGGGCAGAGAGAGGGAGAGAGAGAGAGAGAGAGAGAGAATCCCAAGCAGGCTCCGTGCTGTTAGTGCAGAGCTGGATGCGAAACTACGTCTCATGAACTGTGAGATCCTGACCTGGGCTGAAATCAAGAGTTGGAACCTTAACCGACTGAGCCACCCAGGCACCCCACAAGTGTATGTTGGTCTGTGCTTCACTGCCGGAGGCATTCCAATATCCCTTCTTCCCTTTATCTTTAGTAACAGAACTTCCTAATTTGGTGGGGCACGTTTCCCCCAAATTGAAACAATGCCCTCCAATCTCCTTTGCTGGGAGGTACGGTCATGTGGCTATGTGAGATATAAGGCAATGTGTGGTATGTAACTTCCAAGACCATCCTCTTCTTTATGTCTTTTCCTCCTTTCTGACAAATGTAATGTCATCCTGATGACAAGAATGCTGGCAGCCATCTTGGACCATGAGTAAAAGTTACTTGTTGAACGTTATTGCCAAATAGAAGTCTTGGTGCTGACGGAGTTCTTGATGACGTTCTACCAGCTGCAGATTGTTTTATCTTACCTTGTTTAGTCTTTAATAAATAAGAGAAAAATAAACTTTTATAGTGTTTAAGCTATTGTTATTTTTATTGGTCATTGCAGGTGAGCCGAATTCCAACTGATGGGGCATCTTATTAATTTCCATGAGCATCTGCGTATTCATGTAACAAGATTAGACAATTTGATCTTAACACTGTAACACATTTTCGTAGGTGATAATGCAGATACCTCTCTTTCTTCTTTTTCAATATTTTCTTGGTTATTTTCATTTGTTATTCTTCACGGTGGACTTTATGATCAAGGTGTAGATTTGCAAACAAAAAAATTCCCTTGGGATTTTTATTGAAATTGCATTAAATTTATGAGTTAATATAAAAGCACTGACATTTTTACAATATTGAATTTTATCATCCAGAAATACAGTATGTCTCTCTTAAACCTTTTTTATATTCCTCAATATAGGTTTATAATCTTTCTTTATATCAGTCCAATATACTTTTTATATTTATTGTTGAGCATCTTTTTTGTTTATATTGTAAACAGAATTTATCACCATAAATTATTACACTAAAATATAGTTGATTTTTGCAAATTCATATCGTGTAAGAGAGCAGACAAAAGTAGATTTAAAAAATAACTCTGCCTCCTAGATAAATATCATAACTCATCTTTAGAGTTTATGGATCTGTGTCTTAAGCAACTGCCTTGATGGGCATTTTTGCTTGAGAAAGTCACGGCCTCATATTCGGTTTGGCAAGACTCAAAGAGGCCTGGATGACATTATTATAAAGTGAGAAGAAGTTGAAGTGTCTGCGAGCAGGCTGAGAGAGGGGGCGAGGGGTCAAGAGCAGGAAGGGGAGAGGACAGTGAGGGATGTCTGGAGAGGGAGGAGGAGGACTGGAGAGAAAGCGGCTGAGATGCTGTTGTAGACTGGCACCCAAGGATTGTGGCCAGTGGGGAAGTCCTCATGTTGAAGAATCAAAAATGCATCTTTAAGACGACGCCTTCCAGTCAGTGTTGTCACCTACACTGATGTGCCACACAGAAGCTTCTTTATTTTCCCAGTTGCTTTGGTAAGAAGTCTGCTGTATACAGCAGGTTTGGACTAACAGTGCTTTCATGGATGAAGGAACGGGGCAGTATCCAGTGTGGAGCTAAGGGATGATGGAAGAATAAAATTGTTTTGGAGGCAAGTTCAGGGCAAAGACTAAGAATCCAGGGAAATCTAGGAGTCGCGGCAAGAGATAACTGGGAGAAACATAAAGTCCCCTGAGAATCTTATTTAACTGGATGCTGGGTTTTCTACATGGGGTGTAGGATCAAGCTGTTTTGTTTGAATTAATGAGAAAGGTAATCCAAGATGCTGAACAGCTTGAAGATACTCCAGCAGCAGAAATCCAGGTTACGAGTGGACTTCATTACCTTCTTTTGTCATTGGCTTTCATTTCTTTTCTTTCTTTCTTTCTTTTTTTTTTTTTTTTGGCTGATATTGAAAGACTAATTATATAAACGAACAACAGTCATATCATATATGACCATGTGACACTCAACCTTTGCAGCAGCTGACCGGAGAAGTCAAACCAAAACATTGTGGCAAGCACCTCAGCAAAGTGAGGACTTGTCCAGTGACAGCCAGCTCCCCCATTTCTCCCCCTGATTCCAACTCAGAACCAACCAGAGAAAACCAAATATGCTCCCCAAACCAATCCCATGAGATGCATCCAGTTAGCCTGCCCGCAGCCTCCTCTCCAAACATACTTGATTGAACCCTTCCCTCTGTTCCCACTGTTCCTTGCCTGCCTTTGAGTTTCCACCAAAGCAAGTGAAGGTGGCCGACTCCTCTGCTCTGAGGAAATAGCCCATTTTCATTAGGATGGTCTTCATTTATTTTCAAAATATTCTGGGATTTTACAGATAGCAATTGCATAAATGGCAGTTACAACTTCCTCTTTTCGGATACCCATACATTTTTATGTCTTTTCCTGTCTTATTGCATAGGGTTGGAACCACCACAACAGTGTTACCTGATGGGGGCAGTAGCAACCACAGTTTCTTACTCTTTTTTTTTTTTTAATTGATTTTTGAGACAGGGTGAGAGTGGGGGAGGAGCAGAGACAGGGGGACAGAGGATCTGAAGCAGTCTTTGCGCTGACAGCAGCTAGCCCGATGTAGGGCTCAAACTCCTGAACCTCAAGATCATGATCTGAGCCAAAGTCAGATGCTCAACCAACTGAGCCACCCAGGCGCCCCACAGTTTATTACTCTTTAGCGTACTGGGAACATGTCTAAAGTTTTGTCTTTAAATACAACATTGCCTATTGGTTTGAAATGGATAGTCCTTCTCTTATTACATAAGTATGTCTTCATCTGTAGGTTATTTAGGTTTTTCTTTTTTAGTATCAGTAAGAAATGCTTATAGTATCTATTGAGCTAATCTTTTAATTTTTCTCCTTATGGGTAATAACATATTAATAGACATTCTAATTTTGGTCCTTACATTATTCTTACAAAAATAAGCCCACATTATCGCAGTATGTTATTCTCTCAACACCCTGCTGCATTTAATTGGCTAATATTTTATCCAGAATTTTTGTATCTATATGCATAAGTCAGGTTGGTCTGTAATTTTCTCCTTTTGGTGCTATTTTAGTCAGATTTTTGACTTGAAATATATCTCATCAACTATTAATGTTGTAGAGGCTACTTCCTTTTTTCACTAGCATTAACAGCTGGCTGCTGGCTTGAAATACAGATTTTGTTTGTCATGTTCAGGGACTGTGTGGAGACCTACTATATTTGATTAGTTTTTAATGTTTATTTATTTTTGAGAGAGAGAGAGAGAGTTGGGGAGGGGTGGAGAGGGGGCCGACAGAGGATCCCATTGGGGCTCTGTGCTGACAGAACCATGAGATCATGACCCGAGCCAAAGTTAGATGCTCAACTGATCAAGCCCCCCCAGGCGCCCCTAGAGCTACCATATTTGGAAGATGCAGTTCTTTGGCAGTGATTTACAATTTATTCCATGCTTCTTAGTTTTTTCAGACGTACCTTTTTTTGACTCAGCTTTGACAAGTCACAGCTCCCCATAAATTTACCGTTTTGTTCCAATTTTCAAATAAGCTGGCAAAAAGCTTTACATAGAACTTAAAAAAACAGTTACTCCCTACCTGTGCGGTTATAATCGTTAGTTTTAATCTGTGGCTCTCATCCCTAACTTGGGGTAGTTTGGCTTTCTTTCTTTTGTTTTTTCTCCCTCTATAGGTATAGATTTTTATTTGTGTGTGTTGAGTATTTATCTGGTGTGCAGTTAGGGTTTCCCCAAGACAAGGATTTGCATTCAAGTAGGGTTTTTTTATTGTTGTTGTTTTTGTTTTGTTTTGTTTTTAAGTCAACTGTACGCCCAGTTTGGGGCTTGAACTCACAACCCTGAGATCAGGAGTCACGTGCTCAACCGACTGAGCCAGCCAGGCGCCGCTGAGTTCAAATAGTTTATTTGGTTGGTGCAGGGAAACACGGGAGGGGAGCGGGGAGGTGACCCTGGGGAGGGAAAGGCAGTCCAAAAAGGAGGAGTTGTTGAGTCGGCCACCACTGTTGGGACTGGAACGTGATCCCCGGGGACTCTGGGCGGTAAAAGCAGGTGTCAAAGGCATCCCACCCGAGGGATGGTGGAGTGGGGTCATTCGCGCACAGCTCCGGCAGGTAGTGGTCAAGGGCTACTGTGTGGGGCGGTGGGGGATGCTGGCGGTGGGGGGGAGGGGTCCCGGCGATCATTCCCCTGCACTTATAGCCTGTCTTAGGCACGCGCAGAAAGGCCTGCCACAGTCTCAGAAACAGCTGTCGTGCAAAGGAGTGCAAATGCTGACGCTGAAATTTCTCCAGAAGACACCACAGCCATGATGCCCGGGGTCTATGGGAAGCTGCTGTTAGGCGCCCTCTGGGGCTTAATTGTCAACTCTGCTCTTGGTGTCCCGTTCAGTCCATTTTTTATTAGCTTTATTTCTTCTGTTTTTTAAGCTTTAATTTAATGTTCCTCTTTTAACCTCTTCAATTACATGCTTGTTTCGCATTGGTTTTACTCTCCTGTGTGATCGTAAGAGCCTTCTGGATCGGTTATGAGACATAATTGAGAAACTCCTCGTAAAAGTGCTTAGCCCACCCAGTGCCTGTCACGTAGTAACACTCCACAAATGTTAATTATTATTTTTGTTGAACACTTTGAAGTCGCTTCTAATTACCGATTTGGCTATCTCCACTTGAGGCCGACACGCGGTATTTTCATCACCGTTATTGTCCAAAGGTTCTGAAAATCGCCGTTTTGATTTCCTCTTTGATCTGGGAATTATTCTGAAGAGTGTTTTTATGCCAAGTAGTTGGACGTTTTTTGTCTACATATTTTTTCTTTTTTAAAATTAATTTATTTTGAGAGAGAGAGAGAGAGAGAGATAGAGAGGACAAGGGGCAGAGAGAGAGGGAGAGAGAGAATCCCAAGCAGGTTCCTCACTGTCAGCACAGAGCCTGATGCGGGGCTCGAACCCACAAAGCCGTGAGATCACGACCTGAGCCGAAGTCAGATGCTGAACAGACTGAGCCACCCAGGCGCCCCAGTTTACATATTTTTCCGATTTCCAGTTTTACTTTATTGTGGTGTAGGACGTAGTCATGTGTAAGTTCTGGGTTTGGAACTTAAAAAGGTGTTGGTGGCTTGATATGTAATCCAGTTTTAAAACTCTTCCATGGGCGTTAAAAAGACAGAGTGGATTCTTTGTTATTCATTCCATATTTGCCAACCGTACCCCGGCACTGACTCTTGCTGGAGGTCCTCTACTTCCCTGCGTGCTTACTTGGTCCGTAGGAACTGACGAAATCCCCATCCTAGTTGTGTTTTGGCCACTTGTCCTGTTGTTCAGAAACTTTAGGTTCATGGCAAACATGCCCTCGTTGCACGTCGTGGTTCTCGGAAATCTCCTTTATGTTACTTCAAGTCTAGGCCTTTAAGTCTCCTTCACTTACTATATCTCATTCCCCCTTCTTCCTGTCGAACATGGAGTCACTTTGTTTCGCATGTGTCTCCTGTGGGCGGCATAGGGTGGGTGAAGTATGAGAATCTTTGTCACTAAAAAGGGCGATATAACATTTAGATGTACCGTCACAACTATTATGTTTGGCTTTCTGGTGGATGTGCCTGGATCCCTTGGTGTAGTATAGTTAAAAAAAAAAAAAAAAGATACCTGATCATTGTCCCTGGTTCCCGGCATAGAGCTGCTAAAACCTTTGGGTTCTCTGGAGTCATAGGAGTATCTCTTGTTATTCATAAGGAGCCCCCTCACCCATGAGAGTTTACAGGAATGAGAGGACATTAGAAAGCTTCAGGATGGGAGCTGGCCACTAGAAGCTTGGACCTTCCCGCCCCATCTGCACCCCCAACCTGCAGGGAGGGGGAGGGGCTGGAGATCGAGTCTCTCATCGATGGGCAATGACTGACCAACCGTGCCTGCGAAACAAAACCCCCATAGGACCCTTAAATGATGGGATTCGGGGAGCCTCCCAGTTGGCACACACATCCACGTGCTGGGAGGGTGGCACCGCGCGATACAAGGGGACAGGAGCTTCTGCACGCGGGACTCCTCCGGACCTCGCCCTCCGCACCTCTTCATCTGCCGTTCACTTGTGAGCTTTGTGGCAAAAGAGAAGCCGAAGCATATTAACACTTGGAAGAGTTTATTTGAGCAAAAACCTTTGGAAGTGGGAAGGAGCGCTCTGCGGAAGCTGGGGAAAGACACACAGGGAAGGTGCCGAAGCAAGAAAGGAAATTATAGACTGGCCGGAGCTTAAAGCTCACGGGCTCTCTGTGACTGAACGCCCTTCAGGCTTTGATTTCCTAACGTTGAGGCATTTACAGGCTTAGATTTGGGTTTGCTTGACCAGTCTGCCGTCTCAGTCTAACGGGCTCCTTGCTCAGTTAACTTAACAGTAATGAATTGCCATTGCAGATATAGAGTTTCCCTGAGTTCCGGGGGTTTTTCAGCAAACTGTGGGACCTGTTTGGGGGCGGGGTTGTGGGAATCCCGGATTTTGCAGCCAGGCTGGACGGAAGTGTGAGGGAGCCGGGAACCCGAATCTCGAGACCGGCGTCTGAAGCGAGGGCGGTCTGGTGAGACTGAGCCCCGACACCCGTGGGGTCTGGCAGTAGCTCCGTGCACCCACTCTGTGCACTTAGTGTCAGAATCGAAGTGATGGGGCGCCTGGATGGCTCAGTCGGTTAAGCGTCCCACTTCGGCTCAGGTTATGATCTCACGGTTCGTGGGTTCCAGCCCCACGTCGGGCTCTGTGCTGACAGCTCGGAGCCTGAAGCCTGCTTCGGATTCTGTGTCTCCCTCTCTCTCTGCCCACCCCCCACTCGTGCTCTCTCTCTCTGAATAATAAATAAACATTTGAAAAATTAAAAAAAAAAAAAAAGAAGCGAATCGCAGGGCACCCGGCTGGTGTCAGAGAAGCAGAGAATGGGTTGTCGTGAGGACAAAAACCTCGTGCTTGGCAAAGACGGATATTTACTTTTAGTGTGTGTGTTTGCCCCTATTAAGAAACACTTGCTATGTAGACTGGAGACCAGTCCCTGCCCAGCCTTATGGATGGTGGTGCCGCCCGGGGATCAGACCAGCTTCGTGTTGATTCTTTGCTGAGGCTGCTTTTTGTTTATGGCGGCTGCTCATGGCAGGCCTTCCCCCCTGCCCCTCGGGACGCCTGCTGTGCTTCTGGGGGGGGGGGTGCCCCACCTGCGGCCCTCCTGGCCTGTCCCAGCGCCCTGCTCTCCTGCCTTCGCCTGTGCAAGGGCAGGGGGAGTGGCCGAGCTGGGGGAGGAGGGAGGCTCACACTTGTTCGGGGTTGGAGGGGGGGGAGAGGTGACAGCCACTCCGAAGTCTTTCTCCAGGCTTGTCCCCCCTGCCCTCTGTCTCCCGTAGCCTCTCTGAAGTCTCCGACCCGTGCGTTTGGCAGTCTCCTGTGGACATCGGCCGGGGCAGAGTTTGCAGACAGATAGAAGCCGCATTCTCGTGGGAAGAGAAAAGAAACCACGTGGAAAAGTTTATGCAGCCAACTCATGAATTAATGCGGGGACCAGTAAGATGTTCCAACTGGTCCAAAGAGCGTGTGAGAAGCAGACACGGATATGTAGATACAGATTTGCAATTTAATAAAGAAATGTCAGGCTGAGATCGATGAATTAGATACGAAAAGGGTTCAAGTGCTTCAGGGCAATTCTGCCTTCCTTTAGGGCTGGTCGTGTGCTCCACCTGACGATGGATTATTTAAAGGTTGTTTTTTTTTTTTTTAACATTTATTTATTATTGAGAGACAGAGAGACACAGAGCATGAGCAGGGGAGGGGCAGAGAGAGAGAGAGGGAGACACAGAATCCAAAGCAGGCTCCAGGCTCTGAGCTGTCAGCACACAGCCCGACGCGGGGCTCGAACTCACAGACCGCAAGATCATGGCCTGAGCTGAAGTTGGTTGCTTAATCGACTGAGCCACCCAGGTGCCCCATGTTGATGGATTATTTAAAGTGTTTTGTTTTGTTTGAGAGAGAGTGGGAGGGGAGGGGCACACACACACGCACAGAAAGAGAGAGAGAGAGAGAGAGAGAGAGAGAGAGAGAATCCCAAGCAGGCTCCACATTGTCCGTGCAGAGCCCTATGCGGGGCTCAATCTCACCACCATGAGATCACAACCTGAGCCGAGATCAAGAGTCAGACGCTTAACCCACGGAGCCACCCAGACACCCCTGACAATAGATTATTTAGTGGATGAAGAGTTTTGAGTTAGCGTCTTAAGAATTGCCAAATGGCCCAGTCAATAGAAGTCAAGCCCAGTGCTGCACTGGAGACACTCAGAAATCTCTTTGGGGGGCCTCTGGGGGGCTCAGTGGGTTAATTGTCCGCCTCTTGGTTTCAGCTCAGGTCACGATCTCACAGTTTGTGGGATCAAGCCCCGTGTCGGGATCTTTGCTGACAACTCGGAGCCATCTTGGGATTCTCTCTCTCTCTGCCCCTCCCTGCTTGCGTGGGCTCTCTCTCTCTCTCTCTCTCTCTCTCTCTCAAAATAAATAATCTCTTCGGTCTCAGTTACAGATCATTTTTGTGACAGACACACTGTTTTTCCCTTTTCGCTATTTCTGGCCTGAGTGGAGGTGCAGGACCGGCCCCAGTCCTTAACCATTCGGGCTGTGCTGCGGCCGCCTCCCGAGAGACACTTCTCATTTCTCTTACTAATGGATTATTGGCGGGCTCAATATAGTCTTGGCTAAACGAGGTGTCTTAAATTATACAAGAAGCTTCTCCAAAATGTATTACGAATGTCTTATTCATTTGAAAATGCAAACACAAAAAAAAAAAAAAAGAAAAAGAAAAGAAAATGCAAACACAAAAGCTCAGATAAAGGAGAATTGCACGATATACATGTTGAACGAGTAAATCCAAGCATATACTGAGCCAGAAAGCACCGTGACTAGGAAGGGGCTTGTCCTCGCGATCTCCTCGGCGACTTTACCACCGGGGAGAAGGTGAGAGGGAGACCCAGATTCGCCTGCATCATTAATCTCAGCTTTCTTGGGTGAGCATCTCGGCATGCTGGGTGCGATGCCGGTGTTTAAAATCACATATGTTTTTGAACCACATGGTCCCGAAATGAAAGCCACGTACTTCAACTTTTAGGGTAAGTTCCAGCGAGGAGGGAAACACCTCGCTTTCTTAGGGGATTTCCCTGAGTAATTTTCACACTGCATTTCGTTTGCCTCGTACAAAGCCTGCAGGCGTTGTATTAGTGTTTTGACTGCCTTGTAACACGTTGTCGCACATTTAGCAGCGTGAAAAACACACACAGTCGCCGACTCCCAGTTTCTGAGGGTCAGGAGCCCGGGCGAGGTTTAGTGGAGTCCTCCGCCAGGGGCTCCCAAGACCGCAGTCAAGGTTTCAGCCGTGGTGGGGGGGGTGGTGGTGGTGGTGCCTGGGTGGCTCAGTTGGTTAAGCGTCCCGACTTCGGCTCAGGTCATGACTTTGGCTCAGGTCGCGATCTCACGGGTTCGTGGGTTCAAGCCCCGCGTCGGGCTCTGTGCTGACAGCTCAGAGCCTGGAGCCTGCTTCCGATTCTGTCTCTCTCTCTCTCTCTCTCTCTCTGCCCCTCCTCTGCTCACGTTCTCTCTCTCTCAAAAATAAATGTTAAAAAAAGAAAAAAAAAAAAAAAAGAAAAAGCTTTCTCCAGGCTGTGCTCTTACCCAGGGGCTCCACTCGGGGCAAATCTGCTTCTGAGCTCTTTTGGGTTGGTGGCAGCATTAACTCCCTTGGGGCCAGAGGACTGAGGGCCATGGTTTCTTCCTTGATGTCAGCCGGAGGCTGTTCTCAGTTCTTTGCCGTGTGGACCGGAAGCGTCTCCGCGGCGCTTTCCTCATCAGGTCAGCGAGGAGATCCCTCTGACCTCAGGAAGGACCTAGTCCTTCTCTTGAGGGCTTTCACCTGATTAAGCCAGGCCCACCCCCCCACCCCACCCCCTCCAGATCCACGTCTCTTTTTATTAACTCCATGTCAAACGCTCTGGGACCGTAATTACATCTGCGAAATTCCTTCACCTTTGCCATGTTCTGTGGGTCGGAAGCAGGTCACAGATCCTGCCCACGCTCAAGGGGACATTATTCAGGTCCTGCACACCACAGGCCCGGAGTCATGAGGGTCACCCTAAGGGTCTATCTGCCACGGACCTTAACCCCCCCATAGCAGTCAGGGTCCAGCCAGAAAAACCACCACCACACTAGGTATTCTAACAGAAACTAGTTAACGCAAGAAATTGGTTAAATAGCTATTGGAGGACTAACAAGGCATACAAACGTGAGGGAGGGAGGCAGCAAAGACAACAGGTGCAGGAAGCAGCCTCCCTCCAAGGCTGGGGGATGAGGGACGGAGAACGAGGTCAGGGTTAGCGGGAGCTGTGAGCTCGTAGAAGGGGCTGTGCTTAGCCTCGGAGTAGAGCCCCACACTGACGAGCTGGGCTCGCGTCGCGGAGAAGACGCTGTGTGGCCGGGGCTGGTCCCTGTCAGGTGGAGTCACCAGGCTCGTCCCGGGAGTCTGCAAGAAGCTGGAGACCCGCCTGGCAGCTGCTGCCAGGAGGGGGGCATCGCTGGGCTCACGTGCCGGGAGCAGCGAGCCTTGGGAAGAAGAGGGCTCCCCCCTCGCGCCTTCCGGCCTCCGTCCCGCCCCCCTCCTGGCAGAACCCATAACAGTCATGGGCCGGCAGAGGAACAAAACTCAACTCGTGGAGCCCTGCAGCCAGCACCACAAAACAGGCAGGTAGGGGCACACTTGGGACTTAGAGACAATAGCTCGGTAACCAGCAAACGCCTTCCTTAGATAAGCCTGCTAGAACCGAGGTCCCGTAGAAAACCCTGCCCTTGGCCTTCTGGTCTAAACACTGGCGGTGCCGGGAGTTTAGGTGGTCATTGGAGAACACCTCCAATGTGAGTTCTGAACCAGCCACACGAGCATCAGGGGTTATAAGAACAGGGTACCGACCTTGGCTTCATCACGAACAGTCAGCGGCCAGGTGCACAGCCAGATGTGTTTGCTAACATCCCATGAGCCGGACTTACTGCCCCAAACTGCCGGCCTCCCCTGTGGGTTCACGAGATCGCGTGCTCTCTGCTGGGCGGGGGTGGGGGGGTCCCAGGACAGGCAGAGAAGTATCCAGGAGGAGCGCCTGGAGGGGCGGAGGGAGGCCTGGGGGGGCTCCCCCGTGGGGGCTTCTCCACTGCGGAAGGGGAGGGGCGCCCATGGAGTTTTTCTGACTGGTAGGTTTGGAGATACGCTGGGTCACAGCCGGGCTGTGGCTTGAGATCTAGAAACTCCGATTTTTTTTTTTTTTCTTAATCGGAGGTACTTTTGTCTTTTTTAAATTGTGGTAAAATAGCCATCACCTAAAGTTTAGCATTTTAGCCATGGTTAAGTGCACGGTTCAGTGGCCTGAAATGCTTTCCCAGTGTTGTGCAACCCTCTCCACCATGAATCTCCAGCACTTTCTCATCGCCCCAAACTGAAGCTCTGAGCCCATCGGACAGTAAGTCCCCATCGCCCCCTCCCCTCTCCCCTGTAACCTCGGACCTACTTTCTGTCTCTAGGAACTTGACTCCTCTGGGGACCTCGCCTAGTGGGATCATACCGTAGCTGTCATTCTGGCTTGTTTCACTGAGTACGATGTCCCTGAGGTCCATCCGTGTTGTAGCAGGGGTCAGAACGTCCTTCTTTCCTTCCTAAGGCTGAATCACACTCCATCGCGTGGATGGACCACATTTGTTTCTCTGCCGATGGACACTTGAGTGGCTTTCACCTTTTGGTGACGGTGAGTGACACTGCCATGCAGACGTTATGACCGTGGGCGTACAAATATGTGTTCGGAGATGCTGCCTTCGGTTCTTTCGGGTGTATACCCAGAAGGAGAATTGTCAGATCTGCGGTAATCCTCTGTGCATTAGAAACACAGACTTCAGGGGCGCCTGGGTGGCTCAGTCAGTTAAGCGCTGACCTCGGCTCAGGTCATGATCTCATGTTTGTGAGTTGGAGTTCGAGCCCCGTGTCGGGTGCTGTGCTGACAGCTCGGAGCCTGCTTCGGATTCTGTGTCTCCCTCTCTCTCTGCCCCTCCTCTACTCACGCTCTCTCTCGCTCTCAAAAATAAGTAAACATTAAAAAAATTAAAAAAGAAGAAACACAGACTTTAATGGGAAGGGGACGCGGTCCCAGAGTAGGGGCAGGGCGTCTGTGAAGTGCACATCACCCAGTCTGGAAGCTTCCTGGGGCCTATGTGTGGGGAGTGGGCTCATCAAGTAAAGAAGCCCGCACACCCCTCACCTCCAGGCATGGGGTGGTGAGCCTCACCCTGAAGAGTATGGGCCGTAGCCGACGCCCACGTCGGTCCCACAGCCGGGACTGGTCGCAAGAACCACGTGGGACCCTGGAGCCTCTCTGCTTGCCCAGTTCCGTTACTTCTGCTGTGCTTTGCGGTTAGCGCACCGGAGCCTTTGGCCTGGGGCTGTGTGTGCGTCGTCAGGGACAGACTGGACACAGGGGCTGGGAGGCCTTTTCTGGTCTCAGGCCCCTCTTGGGGCCAGAAAAGATAAGACAGCAAGCGGAGGCCTGATGGCTCCTGAGGTTTAACGGTTGTAAGACCCAGGCACCGTCTCCAGACGGGGTTAAACATCCTCTTCTAAAGCATCACCCACCTGGTGGGATCTCAGCTCTGGGGCAGGCTGTTGGGTAAACATTTTGGAGCAGATGGCAGGGATTAAAAGAACAGTCTGCCATGGGGGCCCCCCCGGCACCTGCCGAACCGCGTATGAGTAGGGTGCTCCCGGCTCACCGGGCGTCTCAGAGACGAAGTGGTTATGTCCTTCCGTCCGGGGCCGGGACCCACGTAGCCGCACTTGGCAGTCACGCATCGAGGGCGCCCCCGGGAATGTCCCTGGGTCAGCATCGTGGAAATACAAAAGCAGGAGCAGACGAGTGCCCGAGTGTGTCCCTCTTCCCTTGGACGCATAGGGCTTGTCAACGGACGCTTCCCAGCGAGGGTCAGAGTCTCCAAGAACACCGTCTAGTAGAAGTCTATAATGAAAGCCACACACAGAAATTCAAATGTCCCAATAGCTACGCAGGTGTGTGTTCGGTTTGCGGACTCGCCTTCCATCTTCAAAGAGCCCGCGGCGTGGCCTCTGCCGCCTCTGATCCCGCTTCCCTCCGCTTCCATCATCGCTTGGCCTTCTTTGATTCTGATCTCTGCGGAGTCCCCTTTAGGAGGACCCTGCGGTGACATCAGGCCCGTCCGGGCCGGCCAGGGCCATCCTCCCCCTTGCAAGATCTTTCAACAAATCACATCGGCAAAGCCTTTTTGTCATATAACGTAGCATCTGTAGGTTCTGGGCTCAGGGGGTGGATGTCTGGAGGGGATATTATGCAGCCTGCGTGGGGGGAGGGGGACTCTGTCTTCACAATCACGGCAGGATGCCACCGGGCCGAGGCCACAGACTTCCTACTTCCACTTGTCATCACCATCTGTGTAGCCGGAGCGCCCTGCTCCAGCAAGGGGCCCCCGCCTTTGCTCCAGCAGATCTGAAGCACCAGCCGCCACTGGGGGGGTGGGGAGGGAAGTGTGGCAGCTCCTGCCCCTCCCCCCGCCCTGGTGGTTTGCCGGGTGAGGGACTCTGCTGGGATTTATGCGTGTCCTTCCCGCGAGGGAGCTGGAAATTCGTGAGGAGTCCTTATTTCCTGCTTTTTGCTTCTCATTTTGGGGGAGAAGAGGGAGGAGGCTGGCCAGCATCATTGACCAGAAGGGGCACCTCTGACCTCCTAGAAGGGGCCTCAAACGTCATCTAACCTGCCACCCCAGCCCTGCCCGGCCACCACCCAGCCCCACCGTGTCCTAGCCAACACTGACCTCCAACCCAAGCTTGACCTCTCAAGCAGGTCATGTGCTTTCTAACAAAGATCTTTCCAACGAACCCACTGAAGTCCTTGGTAGCCAGTAATAGAAACCGACTTGGATTAACTTATGCAAAAAAAAAAAAAAGGTGGCCAGGAAACCTCTCCTTGGGGAGATCGGATGTCTTGCTTTTCCTGACAACTTGGGGATTCCTTCCCTAGGAAAGGGAAACTGTGTGCCTCTGACTCCGAGAGCACAGGCACTCCTCAAACACCCACCTGCTATAGTTGTCCGACCCCACAGGAGGGTTGGAGAGTCACAGACCTGAGGTAGCAGCGAGGCAGGTGCTGGGCCGGAGAATGAGTCCCGACGACGGGAGCCTGGTCAGGGTGCCTAATGACTGAGCAAGACGGGGCGGCAGGCAGACCTTTAGTGTTGTTATGCAGTGTGTGTGTCTCGGGTGGGAGGGGTGCTGGGAACGCAGGAGACTGTCCCCGGAAGAAGGAATCACAGGCTCTCCCTGGAAGCGCGCCTGGAATGATCTTTCTAGTGGGTGGCTAGGGGTCAGTGCTCCGCGGCAGAAACGGAAGGAACCGCAGACGTGTTGCTGATTATGGCCCCGCCTCCCTTGACCTTGGTCTTGCTCCCAGGGTCCCAATCTTCTCTCCCACCCTTATTTCCACTAAACCCCCCCCCCCCACCTGTCCCATGCTCCACCCAGACCCGGCCCTCGATGTTTCCCAAAGCATCCTGTGATCTCCCATCTGTTTGTACCGGTGCTTTCACACGCAACGTGTTTATCTCACTCCGGGCTGCCTCCAAATCCCTTCCCGCCGCGCCCCTCCCCGAGCCCTCCAGCTCGGTGGGCTGCCCCCCCTCCTTCAATTCTCCTGTTACTCTGCTTTGTGCGTCTGTGTGTTTGGTGCTGTGTGGCCAGACTGCCTGGGAATGAGGCCTGCCGTATGCCTTCTCGTCCTCATTTCCCCCCAGCACAGTGCCTCACTTGTGGCAGAATCAAACAGATCTTTGTTGAGTTGAACTGAAGTGGAAAGATGGCCTACGCTATTTTCTCCGTGTCATTCACGGCAAAGAGTCCCACGAGGGTCTCTTCCGGTCAAGGAGGTAGTTTTTGGCTGCCATCTTCTGACTCTCCACTCCTGCCCTTTGAGGCTCAGACTGATTTAAAGCCCTTGGCCTTAAATGCCAACGCACATTTACCGAAGTGAGCTCCCGGCTCCGTCTGACCTGTTTACCCAGCACTTTGCCTGCACGTTTACAAACCTATTAGGACAGTTGCCAAGCAGAGACATGTTGTGGCTTCCTCGCATCTTCCTAGCACGGTTTGCATATTAAAAGAAGAACTTGGGGAAGGTAGTGACCAGAAAGAAATCACTGGAATTTCTCGTGTATTGGAGACGGGCCCCAGAGAGATAGGATGCGAGGGGCTTCTCGGAAAGAACCCAAGCAGCTCCAGCTGTAGCCTTCCGTGCCCCCTACTCTGTAATCAATACGACCACCTCTCCCTACTTCTCCCTTCGTGTCCCGTTTCTGCAAGATCTCCTCTACGTAGGGGTGCTCCTCGAGCCTCGGACTCGGAGAACTGAACTTGCCCAACCAGAAGTTAAAGGGAAATAAAGTGGGCAACATCACGAGAGCCGGGTAACTACCCCCGAGGCACAGACCTGGTGTCCCGTACGGAGATCCGCTTTTCCCACAAAGTTGGCATCAACTCGAGCTCGCCTTTATAAAGTGCCCCGGCCCGACCCCGGGTCTTCTTAGAGGACAAGGAGGCTGTCATCCGCCTCTTTTCCTTGTGCCTCCGGAGGCCGGCCGAGAGGCCAGACGGTGGGGAGGGGTACCCCAGGGCTGGCTGCACAGAGACCCTGAAACCAGCACGGCGAGAGGCCGGGCGGAAAGGCTTCTGGCAAGCTTATGAGGAGCTACGGTCAGGTGGGGCACTTTCCAGATCTTTCCATGAAGAGAAAGTCAGGGGCTCGCTGACCCTCCACACCTGTGACTTCTCTGTCCGCCCGGAAGTGGTCAGCAGCCAGTCTTGTCCCGACACCCGTCCCGGCTGCGGATCCCTGTGATGGACAGCCCACCGTGTCCCTTATGTCACATCCCTGCTGTTTACAAATGTCTGTCCGATGGGACCGTTGTCTGGCTGAGGTGGGCACAGCCCTTGGCTCTAGATCAGTTGGAGGGGTGGCCCCACCTTCCAGAGCTCAGGCTTCGGCGCCCATCCGCCCAGTGGCATATCCCACATCTGGAGGCCGGGGCAGCCCCAGGGGCTCTTCGCGCCTGCTCCTCCCTCTCATCCCGGTGCCTAGTGACAGACATCTGGGTCTGGGTCCGCCCTGCCCTTTCGCAGACGTGACCCCCGACGCACCCAGGCCTCCCCGCCAGCTGAAGCCCAGGCCTGCCAGGGACATCCTACGGGGACACTGAATCCAAGAATGTGATGCCAAAACCGACTTCTGGCAGAAAATCCTTCTTTTTGTCTCTGAGTAAAGAGCGTACCTGCTAACCTCACCTCTTCCACTACCACCTGCGACACGGTGGGGAACACCAAGGATGTGGCTCAGGCCTCCCGCCTGGGCATTGGCCCCCTGGACTCTGGCTCCCGGGGTCCGCTCCCACGTCCTCTGCTGCTCCCCTGCCCAGGACCTTCTGGGCAAGGAGCCTGTCCCTGCAGGGGGCTGGGGGGCCGTCTTCAAGTACCAGGGCTTGACTGAAGGCCGTATGGGGAAATAAGGGAGGTTGGAATCTTTCCTTTAAAAAAAATTTTTTTTTTTACATTTATTTATTTTTGAGAGACAGAGTGAGATAGTGCACAAGTGGGGGAGGGGCAGAGAGAGAGGGAGACACGGAATCCGAAGCAGGCTCCAGGCTCCGAGCCGTCACCACAGAGCCCGACGCGGGGCTCAAACCCACAAACCGCGAGATCATGGCCTGAGCCGAAGTCGGACGCTCAACCGACTGAGCCACCCAGGCGCCCCAGAAATTTTTTCTTTTAAGAACAAAGAAGGGGCACCTGGGTGGCTCAGTCGGTTGAGCGTCCGACTTCGGCTCAGGCCATGATCTCGCAGTTCGTGAGTTGGAGCCCCGCGTCGGGCTCTGTGCTGGAGCCTGCTTCGGGTTCTGTGTCTCCCTCTCTGCCCCTTCCCCGCTCACGCGCTCTCTCTCTCAAATATAAATAAACATTAAAAAAAATTAAAGAACAAAGAAGCATGTTGTGAAAGCTGTTTCTTCCCAATCCTAGCCCGTGACTTACCCGGTCTGCTGTCTATAGTCTAAGAAATCCATATGCATAAGCAGACATATATATACATGTGAATGTGTATGTGCATATTTTAAAATACACAAATGGAGTTTCACTGTACACGTGGTTCCACACGTCGCATTTAATTTTCTTCTATTAACGCTTTATCATGGAGCTCATTCCAGACAGTAGGTATTTCTGGACCTACCCCTTGTTTTCTCACGGCCACAGTAGATTTCACTATATGGCTGGACCGTAACTGATTTCGCCAGTTCTCCATTAACAAATGCTTTAACTGGGGCAGCTGCGTGGCTCAGTTGGTTAAGCGTCTGACTCTTGATTTTGGCTCAGGTTATGATCTCATAAGTTTGTGAGCTCAAGGGTGAGGAGAAGAGGCAGGGGAGAGGAAGGAGGGGAGGAGGGGGAGGGGAGAGGAAAGCAGAGGCCCCGCCCAGGTCTGGCAGGAAGGCCTGGGGGTCGGGCGGCTCAGCAGGTGCCATCCAGCAGCCTGTGTCCCCAGGGGGAGGCCTGAGGCGGGCTTGGGGGGGTGGTGGGGACAGAGGGAGAAAACGCCCACGCAGTGTGTGGCTCCGGGGCCACCCTGTTCCCCTGTCTCACAGCCTGGCTGCACCTCGAGCCTGGCCAGACCCCGTGTTCGAGGGAGACGCCCTGACTCTGCGATGTCATGGATCGGCGAACAACGTCCTGTCCCAGGTGAAGTTCTACAAAGACAGAAGATTATTCCAAACCCCGAAGACCAGATGGTCCCTGTCCGTGGGGATAGCTACCCTGGAAAGCAGCGGCCAGTACAGCTGCTCTGGGAAGGTGGCCTACGTCCCATACCTGGGCAGACAAACCTCAGAGCTGGTCAAGGTTCAAGTCCAAGGTGAGTCACCAGCTCAGGGGGGTCGGGGGTGGGGCTGGGATGCCGCTCAGGGATCTGGTCTCTAGAGGTCAGCAGCTGTCCCTCTGGCTGCCCCTGATGCCAGGTGACCACAGGGCCCCCGTTTAGAGCCAGGGGAAGGAAGTGCCCTGAACCAGTCTGGGCCAGACCCTTCCCCTCTGGGGACCAGCTGACCCCTACGGCCCTCTGGCTTTGGCTCAGGACTCCAGAGAGGCTCTGGCAGTGTGGGTCGTAGCTGGGAGGTGGGTCCTGGGACACAATGACAGGGTCTCCCGTGGGGCGTGGGGCTGTGACCTGGGATGCGCTCTGGCTTGGACCCGGCCTCTGGGGACTCAGGGTTCAGGAGGCCCCCCCTGAGCCTGGGCCCACATCTCCCCAGAGCCGTTCCCGCCTCCTGTGCTGAGCGCTGTCCCCTCTCCCGAGCTCCGTGAGGGGAGCCCGCTGACCCTGAGATGCCAGACGAAGCTGCACCCCCAGAAGTCGGCCTCGAGGCTCCTCTTCTCCTTCCACAGAGATGCCAGCACCTTGCAGGACCGGGGCCCCCACACGGAGCTCTGCCTCCCAGGAGCCCAGGAGAGAGACTCTGGGCTTTCCTGGTGCCGGGCCACCCTTGAGGGTGGTGTGACCCAGAAGCAGAGCCCCCAGCTGGAGGTCAGGGTGCAGGGTGAGTGGCAGAGGCTGGTCCGCAGAGAGGTCCACTCCAGCAACAGGGGAGAAGAGATGTGGCGGGCTCCACGGAGAGGGTGCCTGCACACGGGGAAGAGTGGAGGGGGGCCAGGCTTCCTGAGGGTGTGGAACCCATCTGCACACAGGGCCCCGCGCCCGCCTCTCTCTGCTCCTTCTCCCGTGCGTGCCTCTGTGGGGCTCTCCCCGCCTCTCCCTCTAACAGACGCTCGGCTGCCATCACGAAGTGTCCGGGCGGTGGGGCGGGGGAGCTTCAACAATGAAAATATGTCCTCACTGTCCTGGAGGCTGGAAGTGGTCTGTCGAGATGGTAGGAAGGTCAGTCTCATGCTGGGTTCCCTTCTTTAGGCTTGGGGGGTGGGGGGAGGGGTGGGGGGAGGGGTTGGGGGAGGAGACCCTCTGCTATCTCTTCTTCTCAGGGTGCTAATGTTGCCATGAGGCCCCGCCTCGTGACCTCCCATAGGCTGCAACTCCAAAGACAATCTCTTGGGGGGGGTGGGGCTTCGGCATACGAATTTGGGGGGACACAGGCTTTCGGTACACGGCACACCCCGCGGCCTGTCTTGTCTGCAGGAGAGGAACCTCTACCTGGACCCTGGCGAGAGCGGCTCGGAGGCCCCGGGCCCTGGGTGCCAGCTCTGAGCTTGACTCGACGTCCTTTCCAGACACTTCTGCAAAGCCGCCAGGCCTCCCCTGGTACCGCACTGGGTCCACGTCACCTACTCGGCCTGGGAATCCCTCACCTGGTGACAGAGCAGAGGGGGGGTGAGGCCTGTCCACCCCGGAGTCCACCGGCATCTCCGTGCCGTTCCTCCTCCCGGAGGTGCTGGGAGATGTCCCTCTTCTCCCGCTCAGGGCCGGGCACCCCCCTGCCCCCTGCTCCCACGCGAGCAGCACAGCCAGCTCACAGAGGGGCTCAGAAGCTGTGGGCACACGGTGTCCCTTCGCTTCTCCCTGGGGATGTTACCCCAGCGACGGGCAGCGGTCAGGGGTCTGGTTGTGCCTGGACGGATGCACTTTGGAAGGTTGGCGTGTGTGTTTCTTCTTTCCTCCTTGTCACCTTGTCTGAAAATGAATTTAACGTTGTGTCGTGAAGAATTAACTTTACCCAAGGAGAGGTCTGGTCTTTGCCAGGGGCTGCTGGGTTGGTCCTTAGCGGTGTCGTGTCCCAGAGGAGTGTCTCTGTTTGCACGGGGACCTCGGCCACCAGTCTAATAACATGGCTTATGATGAGGGTTTCGGGACATGTGGCATCATTTCTACCGCCAGAGGGACTGGATGCGGAAGGTACCAGCCGGGCCTTCGGAAGGGCAGGACGCTAACGGGCAGCCGCGTGGGCTGAGGTCATCAAGCTCCAACAGAACGGGCACCGGAACTTTTCCGTGTGTGTTGTCATGTGGGTGCGGAGCGTAACCGGGGACAGGACGCGTTTGGTACTTTCCCCGGGCCCGTGCCCTTCTGCTCGAGGCTGCCTTTCACGGGCAGCCTTTCCCTGTCATAAGGCACAATGGCGAACATAAAGGTTTTCAGTGTGTTCCGTGAGTCCTTCTAGCAAATTACTGAACCTGAAGTGGTTCCGGGAACCCCGTGGAACGTGCAGCGGGCGTCAGAGGCGAGGGTGGTCTCGTGTGGACCGTGTTCTCCCGCTGTGGGCCGGGCCGCCCTCTTGCACGCGGTTTGCAAATGCATCCGAGAGAAGACACCAGTCGGTTAGGAAAATCAGATTAAAAGCCAGCGGGGTAGGCAGATAAGCTGGAGCCAGGAGCAAGGTCACTATCCAAATGGCGTCTCTCGCGCTGTGTCCCCGCTAAGGCAGGGCCACAAGGGTGGGTCTCCCTCGACAGCACGGGTCTGGGAGGGCGGCGAGGCGTCTCCGCAATCACAGGACCGCTCGGGAAACCGTGTGGCCGCCGCGAACACTGTCTTTAGCTGCGTCTTTCGGCCGCCCCGTCGGCAACTCCTGCTTTGTCCGCGCGTCCCCCACGGGCTCTGGGTGTTGCAGCAAAAGCGCTTGAGAAGGCGAGTGGGCATGGCCCTTGCGGGATGGGGTTTGCCTCTCCGCTTTCTGATCACCCGCCTGACCCGGCTTGTGATTCTCCAGGGGGACGAACTACCCACACCCCAGCTTTGATGGCCTCTGCCGGGACAAGCCATGGCGACTTGCTTACGAGAGCACACGGTATTCTCTTACTCTTTTACAGCCACAGAATCAATAATAAACACTATATTAAAGAATTTCAAGTATACTGGGGGATGGTTTTTTTAAAGGGAAGTTCCCCCTCCCGCCAAGAAATATTTTCATAAGCCTGATATGTAAATGGGGGGGGGCCTGGATTCGATCTCTGGCGGTGCCTTGATGCCTCGATGCCTCGTTTCTTTGCCCCCCTGCAAGCCCGGAGCCGCCAAGGAACCCTCAGGGCCCCGAGGCACTGCCATCGGGTTTTACGCTGAGAGGGGCTGCAGCCCCCAGCCTCCACCAGAAAAGTCCATTTATGTTCACGAACTGGGTTTCTGGTAATATTTCCTTTGAGGGAAGGGCTGTGTGGATGTTTTCTAAAGTTCGGAAACCAGTGTTCCAAAGAGGACTGGATGGCACGGACTTCGGGTGACACGGCACCAGTCGAGCTTCTGGAAGGTGTCGAGTTAGGCAGGGACCCCTGCCTCCCCTCCCCTGCACACCCCTTCCGACGAGGCCATGCGCAGTCAGCCCGACTGGACGTCCCGAGTGCCAGGCCTCGTCCATGCCGGGGTCATTCTTCCCGCCTCTCCTGCCCCCTCCCACAGAGCCGCCTGGTGGCTGCTCTGAGATGCTCCACTTGTCCTTCTGTCCCTCCGTTTCCTCTTCTGACAGACTGGGGGGGATCCCCGAGGCCTCCCCCGTCCTTAGCGGTTTCCACAGATGGGGAGAAAACGTTGCACCCTTGCTGTTCTGTTACCAGTTTGCTGCCCCCTCGGGGAAGGGAAGCCTCTCCCTTCCAGGTGGCCTGACCCCCAAGCTGTTCAGTGCCCTGGGTCAGGACCCCAGACGGACCCTCTCTTGCCCGGGAAGAAGGATTTGACCCAGAGAGCAGAGCGACCCCATAGGGTGTCATGAAATCTCTACAGGGGATAAGGTCTTCTCTGGTGAGAGCGTTTGTATTGGAGAATGAAGGTCTGCAGCCTTTCTCAGGAGAAGTGTTTAGTGTGTGAGTATGTGCGCGTGTGCAGGTGTGAGTACGTGTGCGTGTGTGTGTGTGTGCAGGTGTATGTGTGTGTACGCATGCGAGCATGCACGTGCGTGCATGTGTGAGTACGTGTGTATGGGTGTGTGCAGGTGTGAGTCCGTGTGCATGGGTGCGTGTGCACGCGTGTGCAGGTGTGAGTCCGTGTGCGTGTACGCGTGCGAGTGTGCACGCGTGTACATGTGTGAGTACACACCTGTGTGTGTATGTGTGAGTACGTGTGCATGGGTGGGTGTGCAGGTGTGGGTGTGTGTGCAAGTGTGAGTACATGTGCGTGTACGTGTGCGAGCGTGCACACGCGTGCATGTGTGAGTACGTGTGTATGGGTGTGTGCAGGTGTGAATGCGTGTGCAGGTGTGAGTACGTGTGCATGGGTGCGTGCGCGCGCGTGCGCAGGTGTGAGTACGTGTGCATGTATGCGTGCGAGTGTGCGCGCGTGCATGTGTGAGTACACACGCGTGTGTTCATGTGTGAGTACGTGTGCATGGGTGGGTGTGCAGGTGTGAGTACGTGTGCATGGGTGGGTGTGCAGGTGTGAGTACGTGTGCATGGGTGCGTGTGCAAGTGTGAGTACATGTGCGTGTACGCGTGCGAGCGTGCACGCGCGTGCATGTGTGAGTACGTGTGTATGGGTGTGTGCAGGTGTGAATGCGTGTGCAGGTGTGAGTACGTGTGCGTGTATGCGTCCGAGCGTGCGCATGTGTGAGTACACACGCGTGTGTTCCTGTGTGAGTACGGGTGCATACGTGTGTGTGCATGTACGTGTGCATGTGTGTTTGCGCATGGGGCTGCGGGGGGGGGGGGCGCTTTCTGAATCCCAAATTAGTAAATCGCTACTCAGTGGATCAGAGATGAAATTTGCAAAATCTCTCCAAAGAACCAGATGGTCGGATGGAAGCGTCTACCGTGTTAGAAGAAGGAGGTGGGGTGGCCGTGGCCTTGGCACGCAGAGTCACAGAGGTAAACCCCGACGGTGGCTTCTGGCTTGTGGCTGGGGCTCCTGCAGCCGGCCCGCCGCAGCCTGGCAGAGGGAGCACCGTGGAGAAGGGCGCGGGGGTTGGGGCCAAATTGTTGAGCCACAGGCCGTCTCCTTTTCCCGAGCACCGTGCTCTCCGGCGGCCTTCGGTCGCCAACTCCTCACGCTGACCGAGCGAGCGGGAGACGTCGGGGCGCAGCTGCGGCTGGCGGGCTTGGTCTGAGCTCTCGGCCCGGTGGACACCTGGCCGCCGTCCGGGTCGTTCCTTCGTGCGGTTCTGTCCTCACCTCGCCACTTCCTGCTGGCTGTTGTTTGCCCGTGTGTGTTGCTCACGCCCCCCGAGCCCCGGTGTGATGCTGTAGCCGCCGCATTTCCCGGCTCACGGCCGCCGCCGGCATCCAGAGCGGCGCCCGGCGCTTACCCGAAGCTTCGTGAATATTTGCGGGATGAACACACAGTTTTATGCGCCACTTAACAACGATGTCACCTCTGATAAAACGAGGCAGCGTCCCAGATTCTGATAAATTCTGGGACGTCGAAGCGCTGGGCTTTGGAGCCTGCTCTGTGAGTGCTAAAGTCAGTGAGAAAAGTACCCTCGGGGGGGCCCCCCTGCCCGGGGTGCGGCCTTGGCTTTCCTCTGGCCACTGGCCTCCGCACCCTTCCGGCTCCTTGAGCGCCTCCAGCCTCAAATACAATTAAAAGTGAAAAGCGTGTACAAATGCAAACTGACAATTCCACCAAAACACGAGTAACTTGTACCGCGCGGGTTTTCCGTGCGCGGGGCCATCACCAGATGTAGCTCTGTTACAGCTCAAGTCAGTCCAACCGAGTCAAGTCTCCCGCCAGCAAGACACCCGGTGACCTGGGGGTGGGCGTCTGCTTGGCCTCGTGTGGCCCCCGAGAAACGCCCCTCTAGCATCCGGACCTCTGGTTTTTGGTTTTGCTTTTTGCGGTTTTAATTTGTAAAATAAGGGGTTGGACGAGACCAATAGATTCTGAACTTTTCTTCTTTGGGCGACGGCGCCCTGTTTTCCAACAGCTTCTGTTTCAACAGCCCCCACCTCCCCCCGCCCCCCGCCCCGGCCACGTCAAAGGAAAAGCGCGGACACGGGACCCGGGACCCGGACCGTGTCAGGTGGACGCTCCCAGGCCTCGCTCCCGCTTCCCCTGCATGATCGGGGACAGAGCGCCCCCAAGTTGCCAGGGGACCCCCGGGAGGACGCACTGAAAGCCCCAGAGACCCTCTCCTGTTCTGGGAAGCCCAGCCCAAGAAGCGGGCAGTCTCAGAGCCCTACTCGCGCGGAGACAAAGATTTATGGCCGGGGAATTTCCTCTCCGTTTCAGTGAAACAGAGGAGCAGGGAGAGTGCGGTGTTCTCCAATGTTAGCCTGCAGCGGAACCCCCGGGGGACCTGGAGCAGCAGGCGGATATGCAGCCCCTCCCCCCACGCCCCCCACCTTGTTCCCCGGGGTCTGGAGCGGGGCCAGAGGAACCGGCGAGGTAACCGGCCCTCCGAGGGACTCTGTGCGGCTCTGCGGTGCCCGCGCTGATCCCTGCGTTCTGAGCTCGATGGCACTTGGGAGAAGTCGAGGGCAGCGGGTGTGCGGGAGTCGCTCTGGGGTCTGGATGCCCGGGAGGGACGAGGAATGAGTTGCCGGGCGCGGCGCGCCCGGGGCTCAGGGCAGCGAGCGTGCTGGGCTGACCTGGCACAGGGGGGTGGGGAGGGGGCGCGAACTCCCGGTAACTCCCAGCTGGGCCGCCTCTGCCAGCGACGCCCTCTGCCTCCCTGACCTCTGCGGATCGGTGCTGCCAGGGAACCTTCTCGAATAAACCTGGGCATGTGTCCAGCATTAGAGACTTCCTGTGTATTCTCCTCAGTGGCCCCAGACCCTGGCCGATGACCGAGGGGCTCTGGGTCGTCCTGAGGCCAAAGCCCTTCAGCTTCCCGAGTCGCGGGCTATCAGTGAGAAGCACATCTCACAGGCACGGACCCTCCCGGTTGTCACCCTTTGCAGGCTCATTTCCTTTGACACCTCATTTCTTTCCACCGCTGCCCGGCAGGCGGAGCAGGTGCGGTGAGGACCCCACTCCGCAGAGGGAGGAGCCCAGGCAGTGTGACTGTTGCAGGTGCGTTCTCGTACCCCCTGCCCGCCCCCCCGCCCCCTCCGGACCGTCGGGGCCATTCGTTGGCCAGAAGAGCTAAGGGTGGTCCTCAACTCTTAAAGCTTAGCTAGCGGGGCGCCTGGGTGGCTCAGTCATTGGGCGTTCGAGTCCTGATTTCAGCTCAGGTCATGATCTCATGGCTCGCGGGTTCGAGCCCCGCACTGGGCTCCGTGTTGACAGCGTGGAACCTGCTTGGGATTCCCTCTCTCTCCCTCTCCCTCTGCCCCTCCCTCCCTCTCTCTCTCTCTCTCTCTCTCTCTCTCAAAATAGATAAACTTAAAAAAAAAATAATAAAGCTTAGCTAGCTCACTGAGACTCCTTTAGTAAGATTTTGCTCCTGTTCTAGGGTATCCACATAATTTATCCTACAAACCAGGACCCTTCCTAAGAGCAAAAAGGGGCATTATTGATACCCAGGCCAGGACAACAGGCGTAAACTGGGACAGTCCCCAGAAACCTGGACCCAGAGTCACCTGATCTGTTTCGAACCCTGTCCTTTCTCCCAAAATGTCTGCCTTTGACACACCCACTCAAACCCTCAGTTTCAGCAGATAACGTGACCTCTACTTTGCCGAGAAAATTAAAACCACCAGACAGGACTCCCCTCAACTTCTTGCCGCTTACAAACCCACCCCATCTCTGGCCGTCTTTTCCTAAAATAAAAGACGATCTCGCACCCCGAGGCTGGGGCTTCCTCCCGGGCCCTGAATCTCAGCTCCCTCGCATCTTCTGGGAGCGGTGGGGGCCCCTCTGCGTCCACCCTGTCATTCGTTTCCTGCTTCCTGCTTGCTTCTCTCCTCAGCATTTAAATATGTTCAACTGTCTCCTATCTTAAAACAGATTTTCTACCTAACCCCCCCCACCCCCATTCCCCCCCCCCCCCAACCTCCGTGCGCCTCTGGGCCGTCCTGTGTTTCTCCAGCCGTGACAGGTGACCTTCTGGGGAGAGCGGGCCTTATACACTCGAGCTGCCCTCGGGGCCCTGGGAGCTGCCCTCTGCCCCCTCCGCTGCCCGGCTCAGTTCCTTCACCTCAGTCTCTCGGCCTCGCCTGGTGGGATCCTGGCGGGATCCACGTGCCCTGCCGTGCGTGGGGGCTGTTCTCTCCCACCTCAGGGACCCCACAAGGGCTGGTCCCTGCGCAGGGGGAGCTCTGGGCCCTTCTGGGCGCCCTTTAACCACCTGCACGCTATCTTAGGGTTCTCCTGCCGCCTTCACGGCCCTGCTCAGTCACCGCTTTGAACCCTGACCTTGAAGAAGAAGGCGAACCGGGCAGGTGGAATAGAACAGAGACGTGAGGAGGTGGCTTATTTGGGACTCATCTGCTAATGGCTCCTGCAGGGCCGTGGCTTTGCTGTGCGGGTCCCCATCTGTCCAGACCCAAAGAGAAGCTGAGGAGAGAGAGTCTGATGAAAGGTCGGACCCTTTATTACTGCCCCTCCCCTCCGTCGGAGCAGGACCGGCTTCTCCCTGGCCCCTCTTTCCCAGGGCTATTATGGCAGGAGAAACTTATTTGTCCCTAAGAAAACCCGGCGGGAGACACCGGGGAGCTAAATGTCACGGGCGCAACTATTTTTATCACGGACAACGGTATCTTACTCTGGGTTCCTCCCAGAGCAGGGCCTTGGACAAGGGCTTGGGTGGAGGAAGTCTTTATGGGGAGGTGACCCGGGAAGCCAACCTGAAAGAACGAGGAAGACGAGCCTGGGAGGGGAGGAAAGCCAACACCGGCTGTGTCAACGGTGGGTCACTGCCGTGGGCAAGTGGGGCTCAACCCTTGAAGGACCACAGAGCACAAGCCTCAGCAGGGTCGCAGGGAAGGGCAGGGGGGCGTTTAGCCACCAAGTCAGCGCCTCACTGGCTGGGGTGGCCTCCGGGGTCTGTACACGGCCCCCCCTGCGCCTCCGCGCCTGGGCTGAGTGGCCCTCCACTGCTTCTGAGAAAGCCCAGAAGCGGAAAAGCAGAGGTGCAGGCATGGGGGGGGTGCAGCGGGGACCATCACGATGCCGTCCAACAGCAACGCCGAAATCAGCCGGGCCGGAGGCTGCGGGAAGGGAACCCAAAGTGTCCGTCGCATGCCAGGTGTTAGCCGGGAGCCTCTCTGCGCGGTTCCAGCACCGTGTCTATGAGACAAGTGTCAGGAGAGCAAAGCAGAGTGAGGGGGACCTCTCTTCTGGTGGGATTTACAGCAGGATCGAAGGGCAGCCTGGGTCCCTGCTCTGGGACCCCTCACCCGGGGGTGGGGATTCAGGGTGGGTCGCTGGAAAGAGAGTTCTTTGACACAGCTGTTGTTTTATTCTGAGTTCCCGCCACTTCCCCCTAAAGGACACGGGCCAAGGGAGGGGCCGTCAAGGTGAGGACTTGGGGAGGTTGGACATGGGTCCCGTGGGGGAGGGTCCAAGGCCTGGGAGCGTTGTGCGCTGAGATCTGACCCCCTCGAGGCAGGCAGGCGTGCGATGTATGCTGTAGATCCTGGCACCTGTCAGGGAGGAATATGACAGATCACCGAGGGCCAGCATTGAGACAGCCTGCTGGCTGCGTCTCTGGTGCCACACAGTGGGGACAGCGGAGGGGCGGGAAGAGGGGACAGAACGTTGGTCACATGTCCAGGGGCTGTGGAGGGACTTTCGAAGGACCACCCAGAGTAGAGATGCATCTGCCTGGGTCAAGGGTAGGAAGGATAGGACCAGCAGAAACTCTCCAGAAGCCACAAAACTGTTCCTCAGAGGAAGAGACCTCTTAGCCATCTGCCAGACCCCCAGACAGCAAAGCCACTTAGCCGGACGTCGTCACCTCTCCTTCAGGCGCTCACCCTGCTGGAGAGGCAGGGCAGGAGCTGGGGGCAGGGAGCTCCGGGCAGAAGTGCCTGGTAAGCTGGGAGGGAGCAGAGACACTCTTTTTATTTTTATTAAAGAAAAAATTTTTTTTTAAACTTTCATCGAGCAGAGACACTCTTTCCCGTTCCCCGGTGTAGGCTCCCAACCTGAGACAGACCCAAGCCAGGGGAGGGGGAGACCGACTTGAAGTTAAGGTTGGAATTTTGTGTTATTACACGGGACAGGAAGTTCTCATTTCTGAACTCAGACCAGAAGCCAAGACCAGAGTTCTCATCCGAGGCAGGGGAAGACCACCCTACTGGACAAAAATGAAGGGGCCAGGGGCACCCGGCTGGCTCAGTCGGTGGAGCGTGCGACTCTTGATCTTGGGGTTGTGAGTTCGAGCCCCACGTGGGGTGTAGACATTACTGAAAAATAAAATCTTTGAACAACAGCAACAGTGAAGGGGCAGTGAGCGACAGAAATGGAGTTGAGTTCCCACGAGGCAGAATGAAAATCAGATTTTCAGAGCGCTTGAAAATCATCTTCTGAGAAGTCCCTTCTGCACATCCGACTGAGAGAGCTTAGGGAGGATGGCGGTGTGCGAGAGAGAGAGAGAGAGAGAGAGAGAGAGAGAGAGAGAGAGAGAGAGAATTATGTCCCTCTACGCAAGAAGCATGACATATTGTTTATGCTTGTTTATGAAGACAGGTCCAACCAATCTGGTCACACCGTGTTCACTGCAGCGGCCACGAAGGTGATCCTGGATCCCCGTCAAGAGAGAACTCGTCTTCCTCTGCAGGGGTGCAGTTGACGGACAGCCTCCAGCACAGCCCCCCGGGCCCCTGCTCTTCCTGGGGAGGCCCAGCTGTGACTGCACAGAGAGGGTGTGGGATCTTTGCTGCAGAGCAGGGACGGTCCGCTTTGCACGGTGGTGCTGGTGGCCTCTCCCTGCCTGACCCTGCTTCCTTCCTTTTTATCTTTTATGGGCTTTTCCCTCCACCCACGTGAAACTTCGTTCACCCCCAACGCCAGCACCTGCTTCTCGGAGACCCCAACGGATAGACTCACCCTTTAAATTCTGCACATTATGCCTGTGACTTTGTTTTGGTTTGTTTTGATTTCTTTTTTTAATGGGAAGATTACATAAGAACGTTTTCATACTCAGGCTGGGACCTGATCTACGTTTTCAAAAAACCTCCAATCCCTGAGGTTTGATGCTTCTGAAATTGAACTTTTGGGACACCCCACCTCATTCTCTCAGCAGATCCTACTACCCTTGAGATCGTTTCTCCTTGAAAGCTTTTCCTGACCTCCTGGCTTCAAATTTGCTAGATCCCCTTGTCCTAGCCTCCCCAGATGAGTCCTTGGTGAAACTCATCAAGCTCTCAGTTAGTTGTCCGAGGTCAGACCCTTGCCCCTGATCTCTTTGAAGTCATGATCTAAAACTCTTGGTCACTGCTAATCCCTCAGGACTCAGGCCAGTGCCTCGGCCACAGAAGCTGCTTAGTAAATAGCTGACGGAGTGCTGAATCTGCCAACCTAAAGGCTTGAAAAGCTGGCCCTTGACCAGAACTGATGTATCTGCCCCCATTGTGTCCTCGGTCTTGGGGACATCGCTCTTGCTTCCTGATCACAGCACAGACCTGTAGAGTTGAGTGTTTAAAAAAACCTTAAGGGTTATCCCATCTGATGCCAGACAGGTTGTGCGACGTCCAACAATCCAAGATTTTCCAGTGTTAGCTTGACTACCAGGGGTGGAGACTACCTCGCAAGGCCACCACTGCCTCCTGGACAGCTCTGACCGTCAGATTTCCTACAGCTTTGGTCCGCATCATATTCACACCATTTACTCTTTCCATAATGTGGACAACCTAAGGGGGTCGAAAGTTTTCTTCCTCCGAATAGTCTCTCAAGTGGGGACCTAGCAAGAGCAAACTAGAAATACTCCAGGGGCACCTGGGTGGCTCAGTCGCGTGAGCCTCTGACTCTCGGATTCGGTTCAGGTCAGGTCACGATCTGGTGGTTCACGAGTTCAAGCCCTGCCCCGGGCTCCTTCTCTCTCTCTCTCCCTACTCCCCTTTCTCAAAATAAATAAATAAACTCAAAAAAAAAAACAAAAGAGAGAAATACTTCATTTATTCATCCATTCCAGAAATATCACTTGGTTGCCACCTGTGTCTAGCGTGGGACTTACAGAGATGCCCCAAAAGTTGGAGTCCACCTGGGGAGAGAAAGATGCTTATAAGGTCAGATGACCACAGCGACACAGGAACTTCCAAACGAGAGCTGACGCAGAGTATGCTGAGGGCTCAGGACAGGTGGTGGTGGTGGGGGGGGGGGTGGGTTGGGAATACAGGGGGCAAGGAGTCTAGGAAGGCTTCCTGGAGGAAGCGGGGTCCGAGTGGCGTTCGATGGACAGGAAGCATGAGTCAGGGAGTGAACCAGATCAGCAGTTGGGCTCAGAGAGAAGTTCCCAAGACCGACAGGGAAGGGCTTGGTGAGGATAAGGGAAGTCGGAGGCTGCTGGGGGGTGGGATGTATTTCCCCTCCTAGGGACTGTCAATCAGTCGCTCTGTCTCTAGCAGCCTGTCTTCTTCATAGTCTTGGGGGCCAAGCAGGCCAACCTCCTCGGGCGCAGGGCCGCTGACATGGGGGCCCTTCGGATGCTGTTCCTGTTCCTGCTGCTTTGGGCAGGTGAGAGACTGCAGTCCGGGACAAGAGAGTCTCCTCCCCTCTGCTCTGCTGTTCTGCTGAGGCTTGGGCTGGCTGGGCACCTTCTCTGGGGCCGGATGCTTCGGCCCTTTTGGACTAAAGAGGAATAGGGTGTGGCTTTGGTAGGACCGAGAGATGAGGAAGCCTGAGCTCTAGAAAGGGGACCAGCCCGCAGCTGCCACGAAGGTAAAACCCGGAGGGGGACGACCCAGACGGAAGCCAGCCCCTGGCAGGTGCTCAAGTCAGGCACAGCGGAAAGCTAGAGCCACACAGGCGGCTGGGGGCGAGGCTGAGTGCGGGGCCCGGAAGCCGCACGGTCCGGGGGCCGTGTGCACGCGCCACAGCCCCGCTGCCAGGCTCGGCGGCCCTGAGACACCGGCGGGGCCTTTGCCTCCTTCTCCTCCTTTCCCTGCAGCCGACGGGGATTCTGGAGATGGCGTGGAGGCCGAGGAAGTAGTCGCTGCGCTTCAGGAGTCCGTCAGCCTTCCCCTGGAGGGACCATTCAATGACAAGGTCGAGGACGTCATCTGGTCCTCTCGCATAAGGCTTGCCACGGTGGTTCCGGGGAGAGAGGGACAGCCGGCTACCATCACGGTGACCAACGCTCGATACGCGGGCAGAGTGAGCTTCCCGGACCCCAGCTACTCCCTGTTCACCAGCAATCTGAGCTGGGGGGACTCAGGGCCTTACAAGGCTCGGGTCAACCTGAGGACGTCCCAGATCTCCGCCAGGCAGCGTTACAGTCTCCGTGTCTACCGTGAGTCGAGGCTGGGAATTCTAAAGCTGCTTTTTGGGGCTCTCCTGGGCTTTGCACGCAGAGGAGTAGAGGTCTCAGGACTCAGGGCTGTGGTTTGAGGGGCTGGGACCGGAAGGCAGAGTGTCTCCGGTGTGCCCAACCCCAGGATCTGAGCTGCAGCCACCGATGCAGTGAGGCCCTGGGCCCTAAGGCTGTTCCCCTGGACCTTCCCAACATGGTGAGAGGGGCAGGTGCCCCAGACCTTGCCGGGGGGGGGGGGGGTCTCTCCCTCCCACCGAGATTCCGCCTCCTGGCGTTGGATGCCGCCTCTAGTCCCGAGCTTTTTATCCTTCTGTATGATGTGAGGGCTACTAACCAACGTCTCCTCTCTACCTGGACCAAGTCTCTTAGTGCCTGTGACATTGACTGATGTTCTACCTCGAATCTTGCAGAGACGCTGACTAAACTATAAATGCCCCCCCCCCCCAAGCCCCTCCGCACGCAGAACGTGTGACAATATTTTCTGGGATCAAGAAGGCAGAATAGGGTTTAGAGGGAGGTGGGGTGCAAAGGGGAGAGAGAGAAGGCGAGACATTGGGTGGTGGGGGCGGGGGGAGTAGGAAATGCCAAAGGCAGGTCTGTCTACCTTAGCAGCTGCCCGGGGGACCCTGGAAGCAGATGTTATGGTGGATGGGTTCTGTTAGTCTCTGTTTACGTGAAGGGACTCTCAGGGGACACACCCTTCACCCCACTGTTGAGGAGCTGTAATGTGTCCTTGATGTGTTCTGTAGAGAAGGCGGGCCTGGATGTGACCCACAGCTGGCTGTCCTGGGAACATGGCCCTGAGACACTGAGACAGTCCGTGAGGGCTCTGCCCTCAGCGTGTCCCGGAGACCTGGGGACAATGCCCTCTCCTATACCTGCAGGGCCACCAACCCCGTCAGCAGCGTCCGTTCCCGTCTGGTCCTTGCCGGGCCCTTCTGTGCAGGTACCGGGACCCCAGAGACAGGCGGCCACCTCCCTCCCTCAGCCCCTCCCAAGAGAGTGCCTGGGATCCAGAACCTCCCTCCTTCCCAGGGGGACTTGACCGCTGCACTGGGGGGGAGGGCAGTGCTCCCCAGTTTCCAAAGGTTCTCTACTCTCTGGCTCAGCTTAAGATCACCCCCCGCCCCCGGATCTTAGTTCCTGAGCTTCCGTGACTAGAACACATATGTCCAGAGACACTTGAAAAGGAACAGCAACTGACTGCTGACTCGAGCCCCCCGTGTGGGATCTGGGCCGGGGGTCTGCCTCTTAACGGGGACCTCCCCCTCCCTCTGGCAAGCCCCGCTCTCCTTGCCTCCTTCTGCCCCCAGACCCTGGCTATGCCTTGGATACGTCCACTTACTTCTGCCTCTGAGCCAAAGGGCTGCTGTTCTCCTTCCTCGTGGTCACTCTGGCCGTGGGGCTCTGGCTCATCTGAGCCCAGAAAAGATGCAGAATGCCAGGGATAAGGACCCCCAAGAGAAACGAGGCTGAAGCCTCGCCCCGGCCTGGCCTGATCGCCCCTTGGGGACCCCTGTGCTGAGCACTCTTTCTTCCCAACCCCTCCCCCCACCCCGGAGTCCTTCCCCCCACCCCCCCACTGTGCTTTTCCTCCCAGGGTGCCCCCGGGTGGGTGTCCGAAGGGCCATACTCCCCGAGGGAAGATTATCCGGCAATAAAGTCAAATCAGGTGACCGCCACTCTGGAGGAGCCGGCCTTTGGTCCTGGGCTGGATGATTCCGGGCCAAACCTGCTTCCCTGAACTTCCGTCTGTTCCAGCTGTCTTATCTGGGGCTGAGGCGAGCCCGATGACCCTCAGTCACCTCCCTATCTGCCTGACGCTAGCTGCTCAGGGCCTCTGACGCCTGACCCAGGGGGACAACAACTCGGCTGGACCAGTAGCTGAAGTCTGGACCTCTGACCGCTGTCTGCGGTTGGTCTTATTGTCCTGTCCTCCCCTAAAGATCTCCATGTCTCAGACCTTCTCTCTGGACCTTTGTCCCGAAGCCATCCACGTTCCCCACCCCCCCGGGCCTGCTGAACCACTGTGTTGGTCACCCTCCCACGTCGGATCTTGTGGGTGTCACTCAATGCAGCCACCATGCGGGGCAGGTGGGGAAGCTTTAGGGAGGGGAACAGGAAGCCGCCCAGGTGACAGGTGATGAGGGTCGAGGGTCGAGGGTCGAGGGTCGTGAGTGAGTTGGAGGAGGTGGTGTAGGATAGGGTGACAGCACTGGGGAAGACGGCAGGAGCTCGGGGCTCTGCTCTGCCACTCGCTTGGGACATTTTGTTCAGCATCCAGACTCGGTCCGTTTCTACAAGGAAACTCTGCATAGGGGCAGGCATAGGGGCAGCCGATGGGGCTCTTACCAGAGACGTGGCTGTGGAGGTGGGGGCAGGACTATGCCCCTGGGGACCATGGGAAGAGGAGTCTGAGGGACTAGGGACCAACATTCCTGACCTTCCTCCAGATCTCACCTTCCCCTCTCAGCGAGAAGGATGCTGATCTCCAAAGGGACTTCCAAGAGAAGGAATGTCGGGCTGTGAAGGGGAGTGGGATGCACAGGGGTTGTGGGGACAAAGGACACAGCCTGGGAAACAGGACAGGGGGCCAGGCACACTTTTCTCTTCCTTCCTTCCTCCCTCCCTCCCTTCCTTCATTCCTTTCTCCCTCCCTCCCTCTCTCCTCCCCCCCTCTCTCCTTCCTTCCTTTCCTTCCTTCCTTCCTTCCTTCCTTCCTTCCTTCCTTCCTTCCTTCTTTTCTTCCCTCCCTTCCTTCCCTCCTTCCTTCCTTGTTTTATTTTGAGATATAGAGGGGGAGAGAGGGAATCCCAAGCAGGTCCCACACTCTCAGCATGGTGCCCAACATGTGGCTCGAACTCACAAACCACGAGATGATGACCTGAACCAAAGCTGGATGCTTAACCAACTGAGCCACCCGGATGCCCCATCCTGGTGACGTTTCTATGCAGGAGACACAGCCCCTTGGGGCCTGGGAAGGACGTATTGAGGTTGGGGACCAGTCCCCACAGAGCTCCTCAGGCAGGCAACTGATCTGCTCTAGTCCCTGAGGGCCCAAGCCCCGGCGCCCCTGGAAGAAGTTCCCTGGCCTGAGGTCTCCCAAGCAGTCCCACCTTCAAACAGGCCTGAGGTTCAGGGCCAAAACCGCAGCCCCAATTCCTCGGACTCCTGTAATACAGCTTCTGGAGACTGACTGGGAAGATAGATACAGGGCAACGGATTTCCCTGTGTTTCAGGGTCAGGCCCACGGAAAGTGAATGAAGGAACAGACGGTCCCTGTGCAGCTGGCCCGAGGCTCTCCCCCAGGACTCGGCCAAGTACTTCTCACGCCATCTCCAAACAGAGAAGGGCTGAGGCCCCAAACCATCCCAGGCCCCTGGAATTGGAAGGCAGAAGGTGGACTCGAAGCTCAGGGAGGCCCAGGCCTCTCGCTCTGCAGGAAGCCGGGACAATACCCACCTGGTAGCACTTTGCAGCATTTGCCTGTCCTTTGAAATAGGTGAAAGCAAATAGGGAGGGAGAAGGGTGCTAGTCGAGGCCCTACCAAGAGTCCGGTGCTGGGCTGGCACTGGAGAGGCAGGAAGGACACTGTGTGCCCTCAAGGAAGTCTTCCTGGAGTGTGTGAAGGTGTCATTACAGTGAGGTGTGACCAGGGCCCCCGTGAAGGTGAGGGCGAGGGTGAGGTGGGAGGGGCAGGACCGTGCCTTGGAGGGAAGAGGTGAATAGAATTCGGACCCCGGATTAGTAGGGAGTCCAGGGAAGGGAGAGAAAGGACATCCTAGCCGGACAGAGGATGAACCCGAAGACACGGGTTTGTGAGAGCACAGTGAGGTCCACACCCGTGTGTTAAAGAGGGAGGTAAGAGGCGGGTCTGGAGAGGAGGCAGGGCCCCCCTGACGTACTCAGGGCTGTGGGAGAATTCAAGCATGAACCAGACAAACACCGCAGGCTCTTGGACCTCTGGTCTCACTGGGTGCAGGAACCAGGCACGCCGACAGCTAGGTGACAGTCTGAGAAATCACACTGCTTTTCTTCTTTTTGAAAAGTTTCATTATTTATTTTTGAGAGAGAGAGAGAGAGAGAGAGAGAGAGAGAGCACGCACGTGCGAGGAGGGGAAGGGCAGAGAGAGGGGGAGAGACAGAATCCCATGCAGGCTCCCTGATGCCAGTGCAGAACCCGACCTGGGGCTTAGATCTCACAGACCATGAGATCGTGGCCTGAGATGAAATCAAGAGTCGGACCCTTAACCGACCGAGCCTCCCAGGCGCCCCGAGAAGCCACACTGCTTTTCTGCCCCGGTAAACGGGCCACTGCTCACAGTGGTCAAGTGTCCCTGGAACTGACAACATTGTCTGATCTTGTGAACAGGCTGAAAATATGTGGGCTGGCTGATACCCGGATTAGGTAAAATCCTAGTTGGTTGAACAAACTTTCCCAGAGAGTAGGATGCGTGGATGGTGGGCAACCCAGAAGAAAATCTTACTTTTGAGCCTCAGGGACTCAGAGTTCCACTTCTGGCCTGGTGAAGGAGCCAGTTACAGGGCTAGGTTCCTGTTCTTGCCAAAAAGCCCAGAAGATACCTGTGAACCAGAGCAAAATGATAATAATAATACAGCTCACAGAATAGGCGTCCAGAAAAAAAAAGGATCCTATCAAAACCTTTCTAAAATGGAACCCTGTTTTAAATCCCAAGTTTACGAAACGTGACTTTAACAACTGAAAGAAATGGGCTCTTGTTCAAGAAAACACTGTGGAGACAGCAGAAATGAATGAATGTCTGGACTAGAGGGGTGGCTGATTCCCCCCCACCCCTGGGGGGGGTGAATTTTACCTGCTGGCCAGGGAGGGGCCCAAGGGATTAAAAAAAGGCTCTTTTTCTAGGGCCTTTTTCTTTCTCCCCCTCTCCCGGCACATTTTCACCTCAGGCTGTGGCAAAAAGCCCACAGACGTTTACATCTGGAAGAACTTTCCAGCAGTCCCTCTCTAAGGATGGAATGGACTCCTAAGAGGGCCGGGGAGCTTCCTGGCCCAGGATGTGGGCCCTTGGGGCCGAGATCATCCGGAAGGAGGGGGAGGCTGGGATGCTGGTGTGAGCCCTTGACCCCACCCTGGTTGAGGCCATGATTCCATGAATGAAATGCCTGGCGTGGTCAGGCGGGGTCACGGGGGTTCGGGCTGGGGTGAGCGGTCAATGGAAAGGACCTGGGCAGGTGCGCTGCTTAATGAAGCCTGCTGGGGAAGGCATGATGGACCCCCCCATCCCTGAGGCGGCCCAAGTTCACCAAGTAGAAAGCTCCCAGGAGCAGAAATGCCAGCCATCTGTCGGCCTGAGGTCTCTAAGGAGGTGGGTTTGATGACGTCCAGGTTGGGTGTGAGTTCGGCTCGGGGCTCGGCAGGACATCCGTCCCCGAGGTGGGAAGTCTGGGGCCAGTCGCTCCACCTGGTTGCGCCTCCGTTTTCTCCCGAGTCAAGCAGAGTCACGCCCGCCTCGCGGGGTCTCTGCGCGGGTGACCCGAGCGCTACGAAGCCCGCGGTCCAGGGCCCGGCACCCTGCAGGGCCCCGCCCCGGGATGCCTCTCGTCCTGCCGTCCCGCCCCGGGCCTGGGCCTGTGTCGCCGGGTCGCAGGCGCTGGCAGCTGCAGCGGGGAGGGGGCGACTCGGCAGGCCGGGCCCGGGCGCACGGTCCCCTCGGCACCCTGCGAGAGGCGCCGGGCCGGGACCTGGGAGCTCGCGGGTGCAGACAGGTATTTCCAGTCGGGCCGGGGAAGGGGGGGGCGGGGCGGGGGACGCGAGCCGGGGGGGCCCCCCCGAGCTGTGCGGATCCCCCCGGGGGTCCCGCTCCCGGCCGGGCTCGGCTGTCGGCCCCGCGCCTCTCCCCGGCCGCGCGCGGACGGCGGGGGCTCGCGGGCGGCGAGGCCCGGGAGGACGGCGGGCCAGCTCCGGCGACCCGGGGCCCGCGCGGCGGGTCTCCCCCGCTCCCTCCCCGGCCGGCGCCCGGCGCCCGGAGCTCCGCCAGGGGGCGACCCGAGCCCGCCGCCGCGCGTCCCGCCCTCCCGAAACTACAACTCCCAGGCCGCCCGGGGGTCGCGGCCGCCCCGCCCCGCCCCGCGGGTCGGCCCCCTCGGCGGCGGCGGGCGGGGCGCGGCGGTCTCCCTGGCGACGCGGGCGCTGGGGCGCCGGGCGGGAGGCGGGCCCGCCCCCTATTGTGTGGCTGCGGGAGCCGGGCCGCGCGGCGCCGGGCAGGTGAGGGCGGGGGCGCTGCGGGGCAGGGACGGCCGCCGGCGGGGCTCGCGAGTTCCGGGGGAGCCGAGGCGGCGGGGGCTGGGGGCGCCGTGGGATTCTTCGGGGGCAGCAGAACTCGAGTTCTGGGGAGTGAAGTGGGGTTTTGGGGGGGCGGGTCGGGGAGGGGGATTCCCGGAGAACCGGAGGCGACTGGAGGTAACGCGTGCGTGTGTGTGTGTGTGTGTGTGTGCGCGCGCGCGTCGGTGCAGGGGGGTGGGTCTTGGGGGGGGGTGTCCAAAAGCAAGGGGGGGAAGTTCAGGGGTCCGGAGCAGGCGAAGGAGAAGGGAATTGAGGGTGGGGTATCCGGAGAGTATTGTGGGCTGGGGCCGGAGAATTTTCGGGAGGGCGATTCCCGCGGAGAGGATGGGTGGGGACTCTGCGGGCGACGGGAAGGGAGTGCCTGGAACCGCGGAGGACCTGGTGCAGTTGGAGATCAGGTGTGGAAAATGGGAATTTGCGGAGAGGTGGGGGGGGGGGCTGTGAGAAGTAGGGATAGCAGGAATCGGAGCACTTGGTGGGGAGACCAGACGGGTGAGGGCATGGGGAGGGGGCGCGGTGGGCAGAGGAGTTGGAAGATCGTAGGGAAAGCAGAGGAATGCTGGGGAAACCCGGGTTACTAGGGTGCTCGGAAAGCTGAGCCGCGAGGGAACTGGGGCTCCATCCGTTTGGGAGAAGCTCTTTCGGGGAAGAATGGGAGAGCCCGCCGCGGGCAGAGGGAAGCCAGGGGAAGGTTTGCTGGTGAGTCGTGCGGAGTTACATACGCGGGGCCATTAAGTAGAGGCAGGGGTCGGGCTGAGAGACACGGGGGGGGGGGGGGGGGGGGGGGGAGGAGGAGGGCGGGATGCTTTCCAGCCAGTCCGGACTGGGAGGCCGGGAGCGGGGTGGAGGCCAGAGCAGAGTCCGCTTGGATTTGCGGGGGCCCAAGGCCGTAGCAGTCCCGCCCCCAGCCCACTGTGACCACCCTCTGGGGCCCACGGGAGTTCCTACCCTGCGCACCCCAGGGCTCACTTTGTACTCACTAGGGACTGGCAGGCTTCCGGCTTCAGGGACCATGCCTCTAGGGCTGGGGAAGGGAAAGCCTGGCAAAGTCTGGGCCCTGAGGACACTGGAGGAGAGCGAATGGGAAGCTTTGGGATGAGGCACTCGGGTCGTGCTGTCTGGCGGAGCGAGGGCTGCTTGGCAGCATCATGAAGGGAAAGTGGTGCCAGCTGCCTGTCCCGGGACCTGCCCAGGCCTGGAGGGTGCCATCCCGGCCCCCAATTCCAGCAGGTGGGGGAGGCATCTCCTCGCCCCGCTGCCTGACTCAGTCACTGCTAAAGCAGTGTTGGGAGGCTGAGTGGAGAAAGAGATACGGCGTCCCTCCCCAGCTTCCAGGAGTCACAGAGGCTGGGGAGGTGGGCAAGGGATTGTGTGCGTGGGTTCCCTGGGGGCCGCTTTCTGGGGGTTCCCACCCAGGTTTTGCCCTTCACTGGCTCTGTGCCCCTGAGCAAGCCCTGAGCAGGGTCCTTATTTGTCACTGTGGGGTGAAGGAGTAATCCTGGTTCTCCCTGGCGATCTGCTACTTGTTATCAGCATCAGGACTAGGGAAAGAACAGAGAAGGGGCTGAGCCATGGGGACCCTTCATCTCCCATTTTCTGACAAATCCTTTTCCAAGCTCAGCTTTCCGGGCACGTCAGTAACCTGGGCTTCCCCAGAATGCTTCTCTTCAGATCTTTCCAACTCCTCTGCCCCACCCTCCCCGTGTCCTCCCCTGTCAGGACTCCCCACCCAGTGCTCCCTGGTTCTCCCAGAGCCCCCACCCCGGCCCTTATCCCCCAGGGCGGCAAGATCTCTGGTATCTGCGTCCCTCCCCTGCTTCTCTGCTCCCCTCTCTCTTCGTTTGCTCTCCTCCTGGCCTGTCTCTGACGGTGGGGTTTCTTCTGGTTGCCAGTATTGGCCCACTCGGCATGTTGCCTCGCGTTTTGTGTTTAGATCTGGTGGTGCTCCAGGGAGCGGCTGCATCAGGTGTTACGTGAGCCAAGCCCTAACCGTGCAGAAGAGTGAGAGCTGAAACCTGCTACCGGATCAGAAGGCATCCCTCCCGGGGCTTGCTGGGCTGTGGACACCTCCCGGGCCCCTCCGTCGGGGCCCCGTGGATAGGAGGGGCCGGCCGAGCAGGCAGCTGGGCTATGGTTTGCTGCCTCGGTCTGGCCGTCCTCAGCCTGGTCATCAGCCAGGGGGCTGACGGTGAGCCGGATTCCCTGGGCTCAAGAGCTCCCCGCCGGCCTTGGCGGGGGGGGGGGGGGGGGGGGGGGGGGGGGGGCATTCCCCGGGGCGGGGGAGGGGAGGGTTCTCTGTGAGCACGCGGGGTAGGGGACGAAGAGCGCTGGTTCTGGAGAAGTCGAGGCTTCTCTCAGCCACTTCATAGAGTCCTAGGGATGGCGCAGAGACCCTGAGGGAGCCTCCTGTCCCTGCCCTGATTCTGGTCCCTGTTGTCCGCGCAGGTCGAGGGAAGCCTGAGGTGGGGTCAGTGGTGGGCCGGGCTGGCGACAGTGCGGTGCTGGGCTGTGACCTGCTGCCCCCGGCTGGCCGGCCCCCGCTACATGTCATCGAGTGGCTGCGCTTTGGATTCCTGCTCCCCATCTTCATCCAGTTCGGCCTCTACTCTCCCAGAATTGACCCCGATTACGTGGGTAAGACAAGGGGGATCAGGAGGTACTGTGAACACCCCAACAGAGGGGGGCTGGGTGGGGGGAGGGCAAGACCTCTTCTTAACTGCTCTGCCTTCCCCCTCCCCCACTGCGTCATGCCAGTTGGGGGGCTCTAGGCGGCTGGCAGGTGGGTTGACGGGCAGCAGGGTGGGTGGGTCTGTGGCCTGTGTGCTTCTCCAGCGGAGGCTGGGGGGGGGGGTCTCCGTCCAGAGGTGCGTGTGCACGGAGGGGGGGCTGGGGAGGGCCAGGGTCCCTAAGGGTCAGGGAATGGATGGGGCCAGACTGGGTTATGTGGCTTCTGTTCTAACGTATGGACCCTCCCCCCTCCACCTGGAGCTGCCTTCCGCACCCCTGCTGGCTCCCTCAGAGGGCTGGGCTTCCTCCTAATCCCGAATGGAGTCTTAATCTGAGCGGTTTAGTGCAGGCCTCAGAGGGCAGCGTGTGGGAGGGCCCGAGGCGAGGGCTGGGGGCTGCTGGGCCAGACAGTCTTTAGAGGGAAACCCAGGAAAGGCCACCTTGGGGACGCTGATGGGGGAGGGGACCCCCACCTTTCCCCTCTTTAGTTTGAATCCTGAGAGTGGCTCTGGGATTGGCTGAGCTGTCCCTGAGGGGCAGGCTGAGCTCAGGCAGGTGCCGCCGGAGGGAGAGTTTATTTTCAAACCGGGAGAGTTTATTTTCAAACCGGGGGCAGTTGTTGGCAAACAGCCTGGTGGGAGCGGATGTGTCTACACAAGCCCCGTGAGAGCTGATGAAAGCAGGGCCCAATTAGGACAAGTGAGGTTAAAAAAAAAAAAACACAAAAAAAAACTGGCCGTGCCCACCAGCCCGCCCTCCCTGCCTCTGCGGGGCCGGGGCTGGGCCCGGAGGGGTTTGGGCTGAGGGCTGAGGCTGGGTAGATACAGAATGTTGCCTGACTGAGGACAGGGCAGGGGCAGGTGGAGCGGAGCAGGGAGAGGAATTTTCCTGCGATTCCTAACTGTCCTTCTCTCTACCCGTCTTGGGGTCCCTCGGGCAGACAAGCCGCTGGCTGGCCGGCTGGCAACGGTGCTACCTGTGGGTTTCCTTTCTCCGTGTGGCTCTGAGCTGTGGGAACTGTGAGCCGTAACCCCAGGGCTTCTTCCTGCCCCTGCCCTTAGTGCCCACCCCTGCCCCCGCCCCCCAGTAGCTAGTCCAGCCAGTCTGGGGAGTCAGAGCTGGGGGGGAGGGCCCTGTGCCCATTAACTCTCTTACTGCCTCCCGTCTAAGGGGCCTCTCGGCCTTTGTGCAGGGGACTCCGAACCCACAGTTGCTAAGCAACGGGAGGTGGAGGTTGCTAAGGACAATGCCGTCCTGTCATAAGCCCTCTGGGCAAGTGAAGGAGAGATGGTCTGGGACTGCGTGTGTGAGGCTGGTGGCCTAGAACGTGGGAGGGACCACGCCTGAGACCCCAGCTCCCAACCTTTGAGGACTCCAGAATCCATCTGGCGGAGGGGCCGGGATTTACAGACTAGCTCAAAGTGGTGAAAAGCGGTATAAAACAGGCTGGGACGCCTTCCTAACCCTCGCGCTGACTTGGTCTTTGACTTTCATGCTGTCTTTCTTGGGAACTTTGTGACAGTGCGGCTGGCAGAAAGGCATGAGTTTTCTCTCTGTCCCGAGTTGTTTGCTGCAAGGCAGTTCTCTTTTTTTTTTCCTTCCTTTTTTAGTGTTTATTTATTTTTGAGACAGAGAGAGACATAGTGTGAGCGGGGGAGGGGTCGAGAGAGAGGGGGACACAGAATCCGAAGCAGGTTCCAGGCTCTGAGCGGTCAGCACAGAGCCCGACGTGGGGCTCGAACTCACAAACTGCGAGATCATGACCTGAGCCGAAGTCGGATGCTTAACCGACTGAGCCACCCGGGGGCCCCGAGGCAATTCTCTTATTCTCAGAACACTCCACCCTCCAGGCCTCTCCCCTTTTTTCCTGCAAAACCTTCCTTGTGGTCACAGCTCCCGGGAAGCAGTAGTCCTCTCGCTTCGTGGTCCTTGGAACCTCTGAACACAGCAAGGAGCATCTTTTGAACTGTGTATGTGAGCTTGTATGCACGTGTGTGTGGGTTCTCTGCCTTCTGAGAGCTGGAGAGAGCAGTCAGTGTCTCCCGCTTCCTTTACGCACCCCTGCATGTGTGGGGCGGGGCAGGGCGCGGCGGGGGAGGGTCTGAAGCCCACCAGGCTGTGGCCCTGCGGAGGGAGGGTGGGCCTCCGGGAGGGGCCCGGGACTCAGGAGGACTCAGGACTGCCTGCCTGCCCCTGGCCATCTTCCTGTGCCGTGCCACAAGTCTAGCAGCCCGTATCTCCCAGAAAAGGGAGGGCACGCAGTATGCCTCCTTGAATGTTCAGATCCGCAGACATTTAGAACCGTTATCCGCTGACCACCAACGCCCTGAGTGGGAACACCCTGGATGTGGTCAGTGCTGTGTGCCCCGAGCGTCACATGATCCTAACCCCACGGTGCACTGGAAAGTGTTCCGCATCTGGAGAAAGAAGGCCTGACTTTGTCACTTACAAGCCGTGGGATTTTGGAAGGAAGCTTCGTGTCCGTCCTTTCCTCTCGAATGGATTTCCTGCGAGGATTAAATGTTACATGGTCCACATTCAGTGCTCAATATCCCTTCCTCTTCCTGCTTTTTTCGTGGAGCTCGAAGACAACCGTAATGAGAAGTGGCTGTCTTTTGGAACTTAAGGGGACTTTGCACTCTGGGGTCGCAGGGCTCCGTGGCCACGCAGATGGGGGTTACGGAGGGATCCCGAAGGGGGTGTGTGTGGAAGGGTGTGATTGTGTTAAATATTTACCCGCAAGGCCTAGGCTTATCTCCTAGGTGGAGATTTCAACACCTAGCCCTGGAAGCAGGTCCGCCCATCCTGGAGAGTCCACACCCCTGGACCTCGTCCTTGGAAGGAAAAAGTCCCTTGCCTAAGACTTGCCTCAGACCGTTCAGTCTCCTCTTCTTCCCTGACGGCACTAGATTATATCCCTGCAGGCTTAGATTGTATTTTGGAAAGATCACCAGTGCTGAACACGCAGACGTGGGCGGTGACGTCTAGGCAGACGTGGGCGGAGAGGGGTCTAGGCAGTCCCAGGTGCTGGCAGGGCGGTGTGGTGCGCGGTGGGGCCAGCCGCTGCTGGGGGTGGGCAGAGAGGACCTGCCACCAGGTAAGGGGAGTCCTGAGATCAAGTCCCGCTTCTGATTTCACACCTTGTGCTCATCCGTTTGTTCAGTACGTGAGCAGTGGGCCGCCTGCCTGCCCCGCATCCCTTCCCCCCTCCCTCCCCAGCCAGATTGGTCTTCACCTCTTTTTCCGGATGAAACCCGAGTCGGCCAGTTTGCCCAAGGGAATACACCGCAGAGCTGGGCTCTGGGTCTCCCTGGCTCCCGAGTGTGGGCCTTTCTCACTAGGTGGCACTGCCGGTGACCCCCGAAGCTGTGTGGGGAGGGGGCCGAGGGATGTGGGGGGCAGCCTCAGTCTGAACCTGGTGGCGTAGTGGATGCTGACGGAGGGTGGGCGTGTGTGTCTGCCTGTGCTGTGGCCGTGTGGCTTTGTGGAGCTCCGTGTGGCCAGTCAGCCGGGGCCCCGGGTGCCCTGGGGCGTGAAGGGATGGGGTGAGGAGGCTGCTGACCTTGCTGCCTGGCTGGGCTGGACTCTGGCCACCCTAAGGCGCTTAGGCCGTTGATAATAGCCCCGAGGGATTAGGGGCTTTGGTAGGCGAGGTCTGGGTCCCTGCTTGGGCCCCAAACACTGCTGAGGTTTCCAGGGCCAGTGCTCTGGCGGGAGGGGTCCTCCAGGAGCCATACGTTGCCCCTCCGAAGAGCCCAGGGCTGGGGCAGATCCTGTAAGACTCACGAGGAGACTAAGTGTGGCTCTTAATTTTTTTTTTTTTTTAATGTATGTGTATTTTTGAGAGAGACGGGGACAGAATGCGAGTGGGTTAGGGGCGGAGAGAGAGGGAGACACAGAATGCCCCAGGCTCCGAGCTGTAAGCATAGAGCCCGACGCGGGGCTCGAACTGGCGAACCGCGAGATTATGACCCGAGCCCAAGTTGGACGCTTAACCGACTGAGCCACCCAGGCGCCCCTAAGTGTGGCTCTTAAACCGCCCTCCTCCCAACGGTCCTTGAAGCCACCTGCGGTTCAGTAGGGTGTCTTGTGCACCTGCTACCACTCTGGGTTTCTCTTTGTCTAAACTGGATCTCAGCTGCTAAAAGGCAGGAGTGATCCGGGGCTGAATGGAGGGATCTGCCCTCGGTGACCCCAGCCCCACCTGTGTCTCTCTGGTCCCCGCTGGATCAGGGTGACTGGAGGAGACAGGGCCTCGTTCTTGACCTCTGAGAGTAACCAGCGTGACCAGGGTTTGGGGCTCCTCCCCCAGGGCGAGTCCGGCTGCAGAAGGGGGCATCTCTCCGGATTGAGGGGCTCCGAGTGGAAGACCAGGGCTGGTACGAGTGCCGAGTGCTCTTCCTGGACAAGCACAGCCCTGAGGACGACTCTGTTAACGGCTCCTGGGTGCACCTCACAGTCAATTGTATGAACCTGGGGGCAGGTCGGGGGGGGGGGGGGGCCGCATGATGAGGACCTCTGGGGGGGGTGGTTCCGGGGCCCCACCCTCGCGGACACTCCTGTTTGCTGGCTCACTGTCTGCATCTTGCCCCTTCCACCGCCACGCCTGCCCTCCAGTGTTGGAACTTCCTCTGTCTTCCCCGTCCCTGCCTCTCTGGCCGGGAGAGGGGAATGGGTAGGGGGCTGCCGGGCCCTGAGCGAAACACGACTCACGTGTTGAGACGGCATTTTGTTTTCTCAAAACACCTTTTCACCCCGGACCTCATGAATTCTCTGTCAACCCTAAGAAGGAAGGAAGGTCAGAATCCTTCCCCTTTCTCAGATGGGGAGACTGGATCCTGCCGCTGCTTAGGGGCAGAGCGGAGTCTGGACCCAGGCCTCCGGACCCCCAGAGCAGTGCCAGGGGCCACTAGCTCTCCCCCGGCTCTGACACCCCTCCTGTGCACAGCCCCAGTTGCTAAGTCCGCAGGCCAGTGTGGGGATGGGCTGGTGCCACCCTCACTTGGCCTGAGCTCAGCAGGCAGGGTGGCCCTGGGCCGGGGACTCCCGAGCAGTGGGGCCGGCCGGTGGGCTGAGGCCTGCAGCCCTGACCGGTGTCCCTGCTCTTTGGACTGAGAGCCCCTCTGGCATCCCCTGATGCCTCTCTCTCCGCAGCACCCCCTCAGTTCCTGGAGACCCCTCCCCAGGTGCTGGAAGTTCAGGAACTGGAGCCTGTGACCCTGCGTTGTGTGGCCCGTGGCAGCCCACAGCCTCATGTGACTTGGAAGCTCCGAGGACAGGATCTGGGCCAGGGCCAGGGCCAGGTGCAAGTGAGTCCCGGGGCTGGGCTAAGTGGGCCTGATAGGGTGTGAGGGGGAGGCTTGGGGGGCGGGGCTAGAGGCCCAGGGGCCAAATGCCGAGCTGGGAGACTGGCCAGGGGGGGACGCCTCACTGGCTTCCTGAGCCTGGGGTGCTGCTGCCCTCTGCCGGCCAGACTCGGAAGTGCAGGGTCTGAGGCCCGCGGGAGGGAGGGAAGGGGAGGCAGGGGGCGGGGGGCGGGGGAGGAGGAGGAGGAACCTTCCTTATCCCCTCCTACCCTAGGTGCAGAATGGAACGCTGTGGATCCAGCGGGTGGAACGCCGCAGCTCTGGGGTCTACACCTGTCAAGCCTCCAGCACCGAGGGCAGTGCCTCCCACGCCACCCAGCTGCTGGTGCTAGGTGCTCTTGGTGGGGGTGCTGCGGGCCGGAACTAGGGACCTGTATGGGGGGGGGGGGCTCTGACCTGTGGCTGGGGGTGCACGTAGCAGGAGAGGACACAGGGGCGTGGAGAGAAAGGGAGCTGCCAATGCAGGCTGGTGCTCTAAAACCACATCTCTCTCCCTCTCTCTCTCTCTCTCTCTCTCTCTCTCTCTCTATCTATCTATATATATATATATAATTTTTTTAATGTTTTATTTAGTTTTGAGAGAGTTCAGGCAGGGGAGGGGCAGAGAGAGGGGAACAGAGAATCCGAAGTGAGCTCTGCGCTGACAGCAGTGAGCCAGATGGGGGGCTCGAACTCACCAACCGTGAGATCACGACCTGAGCCGAAGTCAGACGCTTAACCGCCTGAGCCACCCAGGCGCCCCTCTAAAAACCAGCATCTTAATTTTAAAAGGAGCAGTGAATGGACGAGTAGATATTTAGGGCCCAGCAGTGTGGTGTGTAACCACCCCCCCAGCCCCCCCAGGTTCTCATCTATATATAAAGAGGTTCGTATCTACATTTTAGGACTAGGTTGAGAATTTAATCAGGTTCAGTTGAGTACAGTGATCAGCACTTAGTACCTCCCGTCCGAGACCTTCCGTCTAGAAGGAACGCTAAGAGATGGCCTGGACTCTGCCTTCGGAGAGCCTCTTCTCAAGGGAAGGCAGATGAGTTAGTGAAGTGTCACTTTCCCTGGTTCTGTGGGAAGGCAGCGCTGAGGAACTGTTAAGGGCCAAGCCCGCCAGGGTCAGGAAGGTCTGAACAGTCTTGCCTACCCTGCTAACTTTGGGCCCTCACTTCTCTCTGCCTCTCGGCCTCCACTGCTTCATCTGTGGAGACAGTAATTCCTGGCACAGAAGGCTCTTGTGAGGCTTAAAAGAAATGGTGCAGGGAGGTGCTCAGCGGAGCGCCCCGCGTGTCTGTCGTGTCCTATAGGGCCCCCCGGCTCGGATCGTCACCTCCTATGCCCGACAACCCAGGCAGCGGAGCCCGGGGAGGGGAGAGAGCAGTGGGGCGGTAGAAGGGAGAGACGGATTTGCAGGGATGATGCGGGCTGGCCAGACTCTGTGGGAAGAGCCTTCCAGACTGGGGGGGGGTGGGGGGGGGCTCGGAGAGCAAAGGCGTGCGGCCGGCTCGGGGGCACGACACGCCCACACTGAGCTGAAAGAGTTCTTAAGGGTTGGCGTATGAAAAGACGGTTGGCCGGGCCGGGAGGGGTTGGATCCTGAGTGCCCACGAGGCTGGATCGAGAAGTTCGAGCTTGATGTGGTGGGAGCCAGGAGTTGTGAGTTCTTGAAAAAAAAGATTTTTTTAATGTTTGTTTATTTCGGAGACAGAGAGAGACAGAGCATGGGTGGGGGAGGGGCAGGGAGAGAGGGAGACACAGAATCCCAAGCGGGCTCCAGGCTCCCAGCTGCCAGCACACAGCCCGATATGGGGCTCGAACTCTCAAACTGTGAGATCATGACCTGAGCCAAAGTCGGTCGTTCAAGCGACTGAGCCACCCAGGCGCCCCAGGAGTTGTGAGTTCTTGAACAGAAGCGTTGTGTTCTGGCCAAAGGGGGTGTCTCTGTGCGAATGGCCGCTAGAGTGGCCAGATGGGGGAGCCTCGGTCGGGGATCGTGCTGTATCCGCTGGTGAGGTGTTGGGCACCTGCATTAGGGTAGGACACGTGGAGGTGATTTAGCAGGCGACAGTGGAGGGAGGTAAAGGGTAAATGAGCAGAGAGTGAGCCTGCCTCCCCCTCCCCAACACACACACACACACACACACACACACACACACACGCACACACGCAGGTTCTAGGCGGGGGAGTCCGGGTGAATTGGGTTGTCCCTGGTGGGAAGGGGATCTGGTCTGGGGAAGAGAAGGAACTTGCGTGAGGTACAGGGGTTAGGGCTGTTTCAGTTCCCCTGTGCCAGAGGGCAGATGGCAGGAAGAACTGTAGAGGGGACCTCAGGGCTGAGGCCTCTCTCTTCCCATGTGCTCCCCCACAGGCCCCCCGGTCATCGTGGTGCCCCCCAAGAACAGCACGGTCAATGCCTCCCAGGATGTTTCCTTGGCCTGCCGGGCTGAGGCGTACCCCACCAACCTCACTTATAGCTGGTTCCAGGACAGCGTCAACGTGTTCCACGTTAGGTGGGGCTTGGGGGTGGGCGGGGGCCGGCGGGCAGCCTTGGAGGAGTCCCCCGGCTCAGCGAGCCTGGACCCCTGCCCACACGTGCCACGTTGCAGCCGCCTGCAGCCCCGAGTGCGGATCCTGGTAGACGGGAGCCTGCGGCTGCTGGCCGCCCAGCCGGACGATGCAGGCCGCTACACCTGCGTGCCCAGCAACGGCCTCCGGCGCCCGCCCTCGGCCTCTGCCTACCTCACTGTGCTCTGTAAGCCTCACCCGGCTCCCTCCCCAAGCCTGCTCCCTCCCCCTGGGCCAGGCCTAGTTCCTGCCCCACAACCTGCCACTGCTTCCCCCACCAGACCCAGCGCAGGTGACAGCAATGCCTCCTGAGACCCCCCTGCCCGTAGGCATGCGGGGGGTGATCCGGTGCCCGGTCCGCGCCAACCCCCCACTGCTCTTCGTCAGCTGGACCAAGGATGGGCAGGCCCTGCAGCTGGATAAGGTACAGACCTCCGGGGCGGTGGGGGGGAAGGAAGGGTGTGGCTTGGTGTGATCCTGGGCAGGTCAGCTGGGGTGGAGTTAGCTCAGTGTAATTCAAGTCAGTGACTAGGGATACACCCCTTCCCTGGGGGGCTGTGTGGGGGTGTTTGTGGAGGAGCACAGCATCTGTCCTGAAGGAGGGCACAGCCTAGAAGGGGTAGGACAGACACTCTGCTGGAAGGCCAGGGCTGGTTGAGGACAGATCAGCAACAACTTCTGGGACCTTGGTGATGGGCCTTGGGGGGGTGGACAGACATTCGGAGCAGGAACCAGGGCCCCGAGGCAGGAAACGGTGCCTCGCGTGTAGGGCGTGACGAGTCCTCGAGTCTGAGGGGAGCCACATGCCCGTGGGTACACGGTGCTGCGGAGAAACAGGTTGGGGCCAAGAGGGAGAAGCGTGGGTACCAAGTGAATATTACGTTCTTACAAGCAGTTGGGGTCTTTGTCCGCCCTCGTGGGCGACCACCGCATCTTTTAATCCTAGTGTCCCCGTCCCCGGGGGCTTCTGCGATGGGAGGACTGGATACGTTTTTGTTGGAAGTTACAAAAAAAGTCTGCGGGCAGTTGGAGCCAGTGAAGCTGTTGAGCGGCGGTGCGACAGCATCGGAGCTCTGAGCAGGAGTTGACTCTGTCGGGTGGATGGAGGGCAGAGTGGACACAGGGAGAGGGGCTCAGAGGCTGTGAAGTGGTCCAGGTGAGAGCTGAGGGGGTCCTGGGCGTGGACGGGCTTCATGCCTAGATGGAGGCCTTCCCGGAGGAGAGATGTGGTGAGCAATTCCACGGGGGAGTGAGCAGTCCAGGTTAGTGGGGACAGTGGGGCCCTTGACAAACAACAGGGAAGGCAGGGAAAGGAAAGGATTTGGAGTGGAAGATGCTGACTTTCGTTACCGGGTGCCGGACACCCCGGCAGGCAGGCGGGGCTCAGCTCCAGGGGGCGCCGCTGGAAAGGGAAGCGTAGGCCTGGAGTTCAGAGAGGGGTCAGGCCTGGAGGAGGAGTCCTCCGCAGGGATGTGGCCTTCTCCTTCCTCTCCAGCCTCTGCTGAACCGCTTTCACTTCCCCGCAGCTCCCTGGCTGGTCCCAGGGCCCCGAGGGCTCCCTGATCATCGCCCTGGGGAACGAGGATGCCCTGGGAGAATACTCCTGCACCCCCTACAACAGTCTCGGGACTGCAGGGCCCTCCCCGGTGACCCGCGTGCTGCTCAAGGTGAGGGTGGCTGCGGGCGCCCTGGCGAGGGGGGCAGAGCAGTCACTTCGGAGTCCAACGGTGGCGGCGGCAGCTGTCAGACTCCGTGCCGGCAATTTCTGTAGAGGTGGTGCTGGCGAGGCGGGGTGTGAGGGGCGCGTACGTCCCCAAAGTAAGATACCTGCCTGCCCGAGTCGCTAACCTTGGCCTCGAGGAAAAGGGGTGTGAAGCAGAGGGGAGGGTGAAGGGTGTTCCGGGGAGGTGTGTACCCCCCAGAGAGGCCTCCCAGACCCCCGTTTCCCTCCAGCCCCGCCGGGGAGCAGAGACAACAGGTAGGGAGACCCTGGGAGATGGGGTGTGATGGGAGCCCCAGAGAGGGGAGCGGCCCTTAGATGGCAGTGCGGGAGGCCCCTCCCAATGCCAGATCTGGCTTGCAGGCTCCCCCAGCTTTTCTAGAACGACCTAAGGAAGAATATTTCCAAGAAGTAGGGCGGGAGCTACTCATCCCCTGCTCTGCCCAGGGAGACCCCCCTCCTGCTATCTCTTGGGCCAAGGTAAGGCTCCTAGCCCCGCTCTGCCCATGCGCACACGCTCTGCACCCCTGCCCCTCGTCATTCTGCGGGAAGGAGGGAGCCATCGGAGGCAGGGTGGGGAGGACGCTGGAGCTGCCCTCGGTGAGGGGTGGCCGCATGTGTCCTCAGGGCTGACCAGTGGTTCCGTAGGTGGGCCGGCGGCCGCAGGGCCAGGCCCAGGTGGGCAGCAACAGTAGCCTCATCCTGCGACCGCTGACCAAGGAGGCCCATGGGCGCTGGGAGTGCACCGCTAGCAATGCTGTGGCCCGAGTGGCCGCCTCCACACATGTCTACGTGCTGGGTTAGTGGCCGGAGAGCAGGCTGGGGGCTAGAGGAACCCATGTGGGACAGGGGACGGGAGAATCATTTTTGGAGGTCCACATGGGGATGGGGGGCAGGGGGCCCTGGGGTGATGGGTTGGAGGTCAGAGGCCCTGGGAACCCTCCTTAGCTCTTTACCTGACCAGCCTCCCCTCCCCCCCCACTCAATTCCCCCTCCCCAGGCACCAGCCCACACGTTGTCACCAATGTGTCCGTGGTGCCTTTGCCCAAGGGTGCCAATGTCTCCTGGGAGCCCGGCTTTGATGGTGGCTATCTGCAGAGATTCAGTGTCTGGTATACCCCACTGTGAGTGATCTGCCGCTCCTGTCCCCCCACCCGATTCCCTCTGGCCCTCTGCCCTTCCTCCCACCCTTCCATCCCAGGCCCGCCCTAATTCTGCTGCCCTGTTTCCAGGGGGATCTTTGGTGTTCAGGGCCCAGGTGCCGAGATCCTGGACGGCTGAGGGGAGGGGACAGGTCAGTCTCTGGACTCCAGAGCTTCCTGGCCCTCCTAGTAACGAAGTCCCCCCGTTTCCTCATGTCCTCCAGGGCCAAGCGTCCTGACCGAACCCACCATGACTGGGTGTCGCTGGCAGTGCCTGTGGGGGCTGCTTACCTCCTGGTGCTGGGGCTGCAGCCCCATATCCAGTACCAGTTCAGCGTCCTAGCTCAGAACAAGCTGGGGAGTGGGCCCTTCAGTGAGATCGTCTTGTCTGCCCCCGAGGGTGAGAGATCTCCCCCCGCCCCAACGCCAGCATCTGACCGGACGGGATAGGACTGATAGGGAAAACCTGGATTTGGCACGACCTGGGTGGGAGGGGGCAGAGGAGCCGGGCAGCTTGCGGTCCACAGGGGTTTATGGAACGTGATTCGGGGGTGTCTTTAGGGGCTCTGGGAGAATGGCTGAGCATGGAGTTGGGGGCGGGGAATAGAGGGGTTGGCATGTTGTGGAAGGGTCCTGGGAGCCCCATCTCATGCCTGTCTGCCCTGCTTAGGGCTTCCCACCACGCCAGCTGCCCCCAGTCTTCCGCCCACTGAGATGTCACCTGCCCTGTCACCTCCCCGAGGCCTGGTGGCAGTGAGGACACCCCGGGGGGTGCTCCTGCATTGGGATCCCCCAGAACTGGTCCCTAAAACACTGGATGGCTATGTCCTGGAGGGGCGGCAAGGCTCCCAGGGCTGGGAGGTGCTAGACCGGGCCGTGGCAGGCACAGAAATGCAGTTGCTGGTACCTGGGCTCATCAAGGTATGTGTGGGAGGCAGGCACCGGGAGGTTCCTCCCCGCGGTGCTCCGGGCCCCGGCTCCGTTCCCCAAACCTGGGCTTCTCACCCTCCCTTCCCAACTGCACAGTCTTTCTGGACAGAGCTGGGGTGGGCGGTGCTGGGTCCTGACCCCCTCCCCGGACCCCCACCCCCAGGACGTTCTGTACGAGTTCCGCCTCGTGGCCCTCGCAGGCAGCTATGTCAGCGATCCGAGCAACACGGCCAACGTGTCCACTTCCGGTGAGAACCCGGCGGGAGGGCAGAGCGTAAGCACGGGGGGGGGGGGGGGGTGGCGCTGAGCCCACTGTCGCGGGCACCGACCGCCCCTCGTGACCCCTCGCCCAGGCCTGGAGGTGTACCCCTCCCGCACGCAGCTGCCAGGCCTCCTGCCCCAGCCGGTCCTGGCCGGCGTGGTGGGCGGGGTCTGCTTCCTGGGCGTGGCTGTCCTCGTGAGCGTCCTGGCCGCCTGCCTGACCAACCGGCGCAGGGCAGCCCGCCGCCGCCGCAAGCGCCTCCGCCAAGGTAGGCCCCCGAGGCCACGCCCCCGCGGGCCCCGCCTCCCGCCCCAGCCCCGCCCCCCGGAGGTGGCCACCCGCCACCCGCGCAGGGCAGGTGCGTCCTGTCTGTCCGCACTTGCCTGTCCCCAGCGGGGAGGGTTTGCCGGTGGGTGTTGGGTGAGGCTGTGCGCCTGGGGCTCTGGAGGGCCTGAGGTTTGCCGGTGTCACCTCTGGTTCTGCCCGAACAGATGCGCCTCTTATCTTCTCCCCGCCCGGGAAGTCAGCTCCGCAGTAAGTCCCTCCACCTCCTCCGCTTCCTTCGGCCTTCCCTCTGCGCCCGCTGTGTTGGCCTCCTCGGTGGTGCCTTGGGGTGGGCGGGGAGGGGCGGAACAGAAGTTGGAAGGAGGTGAGGGTGGGAGTGCAGAGGTCCCAGCCTGGGGCTGCCCACTGCTGCCTGTGCGCCTTTCTGCCACCCCTCCACCACGTGGGTCCTGGTGTCTGTTCGCTGTCCCTAGCTCTGCTCTGTTCACCAAACCTCTCAAGGCTGGTCCTGGGAAGGGGCCTGGCTCCCTGCCACAGAGCCGGATCCCCTGTCCTTCCCCAGCTCTGTTCCGGGTTCGGGCAGTCCCGACAGCGTGGCAAAGCTGAAGCTCCAGGGCTCCCCAGTTCCCAGCCTGCGCCAGAGTCTGCTCTGGGGGGAGCCCGCTGGTCCCCCCAGCCCCCCTCCGGATCCTCCACCTAGCCGGGGCCCCTTACCCCTGGAGCCCATTTGCCGGGGACCAGACGGCCGCTTTGTGATGGGACCCAGCGCCGGGACCCCCCAGGAAAGGTCAGGCTCTGAGCGAGCTGAACCTCGGACCCCATCCCAGCACCAGGCCAGGTCCTATGACTGCAGCAGCAGCAGCCCCAGTGGGATGCCCCAGCCCCTCTGCATTGCAGACATCAGCCCTGTGGGGCCCCCTCCCGAGGCCCCGCCCAGTCCTCTGCCTGGTCCAGGACCCCTGCTTCAGTACCTGAGCCTGCCCTTCTTCCGGGAGATGAATGTGGACGGGGACTGGCCCCCTTTCGAGGAGCCCGGGCCTGCTCCACCCCCAGATTACATGGATACCCGGCCCTGCCCCACCTCATCTCTCCTTCAGCCCCTGGACTCCGCCACCGTGTCCCCCAGGGCAGCGCTTCCTGGGGCTGTGGTCGGGGCCGGGGCCACCCCAGAGCCCCTGTACACGGCACTGGCCGACTGGACACTGAGGGAACGGCTGCTGCCAAGCCTTCTCCCTGCCGCCCCTCGGGGTAGCCTCACCAGCCAGAGCAGCGGGCGGGGCAGCGCCTCGTTCCTTCGGCCCCCCTCCACAGCCCCCTCTGCGGGAGGCAGCTACCTCAGCCCTGCTCCGGGAGACACCGGCAGCTGGGCCAGTGGCCCTGAGAGGTGGCCCCGAAGGGAACACGTGGTGACAGTCAGCAAGAGGTGAGGACAGTCCCTGCCCTTCCCCACCTTGGCTCCAGTCCCTGCCCAGACTGCCCCACCCCTCTCCTAATACACTGTGCCTTCTGGGCTCTCCCACCCTGGGACCAGGAGAACTTGTCTCCTTTTAGAAGCTTTTGCTGAGGTCCGGGGATCTTCGGGGGAAACCCATGGCCCAAGCTGAGTTGGGGGACTCTGGGTTTGGGCTTTTCTGCTCACCCTCTGTTCTTCTCGCCGTACCACGCATTTGTCCCCTGTGACAGGAGGAACACATCTGTGGATGAAAACTATGAGTGGGACTCAGAATTCCCTGGGGACATGGAATTGCTGGAGACTCTGCACCTGGGCGCGGCTGGCCCTCGACCCCGACCTGAAGCTGAGCCAGAGCTAGGTGCGTGAGCCCCCCAGGAAGGCGGTGCGGCACCCCCCGTTCCACCTCTCCCCCGTCTGTTCCCAGCCGGGCCCCGGGCCCCAGCCTTGCTCCTCCTGCTCTCCCTTGGCTCATCTGCACCAGTGACCCCCAGCCCTGTCCTTGCTGTGCCCCCCTCTTGCAGATGTGAAGACTCCAGAGGAGGGTGGCCTCTTGAATGCTGCCCGTGCTTCTGGCCCCGAGGCCCGCTGTGCTGTCCTCCGGGAGGAATTCCTAGCTTTCCGTCGCCGCCGCGATGCCACTAGGGTCCGGCCACCAGTCTATAGACAGCCAGTGCCCCACCCCGAACAGGCCACTCTGCTGTGAGAGCGCCTGATAGGAGGCTGGGTGAAGGCACACAGAGCCTGCAGAGGGGAGGCCCCAGCAAGCCCTAGCTCCAGCCTGGAACACTGCTCCTGCAGCTCTGGTGGTGGTGGGCTTGGGTGGGCTTGCTAGGAGGTGTATATGCCGGGCCCCCGGAGTCCGGGGACTGGGACAGGGATCTTAGATCTGCCCGTGTGTGTGTGAGTGTGTGTGGTGACGGTGATGGTGTTTGTGGTGTGGGTGAGGTTTTTTACAGGTGAATAAAGAAAGTCTGACAAATGTTTCTGTGTGTCTTCTGCCTTTGCATCTGAGAGGGAGGTAGGAAAAGCCCCGAACCCTTAAAAAGGAGGCGGCCCTTCCTGAGTGGACAGGGCTGCACTCAACATCCTTTCAAAAAGCATTTATTGAGTGCCTGCTGAGGGCATCTACTAAAGACCAACCGTTGAGCTAGATGCTGAGAAAACAAAGTTCACGAAGTCAAGCCTTTGCCCTTGGTGAGTTTTTGCCAGTTGGTGAAGCAGGCAAAGAAACAGTTACGGTGTGATGTGATAAGTTCTGTGATAAAGCTAGGTGTTGGATATTGTGGTAGCACAGAGGAAGGAGCCCACAAACAATGAGTACTTACAGCACGAACTGGGGACAGTGCTTCCCCTGGGGAGCTCCTCACGGGATGGGAGTAACTAACAGTAATAGCTAGTGTCACTGAGCACCTGCTATGGGCCAGGCACTGCTCTAGGCTATTCATGTATATCATTTCCTTTTCTGTAACCATGGGGTCGGTAGAATTCTCTGTTTTCTAGGCTGGCCCGCTGAAGCATAGAGGCTTCAGTCATTTGCCCAGAGGTCACACAGTGGGCATGGGGTAGAGCAGATCAGAAGTGGGTCAAGGGAGGGAAAACATCCCAGGCAGAAAGCACAGAGGAGTGAGAACAGTGGGTCGCCCAGGGAATCACTTGGTGGACCTGGCTGTCAGGGCTGGGCAGGATTGGGGAACGAGGCACAGAAGGGTGGAAGGACGCTGGTGGTGGATGTCCTTGGAAACCAGGCCAAACAGTAGCTTCTGCATTACAGGAAGAACCCCACTGGTGGGTGTAGGCAGAGACTCCACCCCAGGGGGACTGCTCAGCAGAAGCCAGAAGAGGGGTGCTCCTTCAACCCCTAAGCTATGCTGCCCTCCATTCACAGACACAGAACTGCCAGCCTCCCCCTCCTCCCCTAAGGCCTCCTCTTCTGATCCCTCCAGGATTAGGAAGAGATGCCGGGTCAGAGAGGAGGAGACTAAGGGGAAGAAATCAGGTCTGAACCCTGGGTCCCAACAGTGGTCACGCCCCCTGGGCCCCGGGGGCAAAGAATGACCTCACTGTCAGTTCCTGCCCAGGCCTGAAGTAGGTGGAGAGCGGGAGCACATGCGGGTACTGTCCTGGCCTGCACCCCGGTACTGTCCCACCTTAGCCAGCTGGAGGTGGGGGGTGGGGGTGGGGTCTTCCCGTGCCTCCGTTTACCTAACCACCCTTTTTAAATCAAGACGCTTCTTCCCACGTAAACACGCCCACAGTCTTGCGCTAATCTTCCAGGCAAAAAGCTTCCCACCGAGGCACACGTTGTGAGCTCCCAGGTGCAGACGGTGGTTCTCCTGGGTGGAGACCACTGCAGCCGCCCGCGGAGGCCCGACTCCCCAGACCCTCCCGCCCACTGCCCCTCTCCCCAAGCTCTGCCCTCCGCCCCGGCGCTGCGGCGCCTTTAAAGCCTCTGGGCGCTCGCCCCGCCCCGGGTCCGCCCCGTCCGAGGCGGGAGCCGCTGAAAACCCCCGGCCCGGCCCGGGCGCGCCACTCGGCCAGCAGCCCCCGCCCAGAGTGCGCCGTGCCGGCCCGCCAACGGTGAGCAGGGGGAGGGCGGGGGGCGCGCCTCCGGGAAGCGGGAGGCCCGCGCCGGCGACTTGCTCCCGAGGCCGGCGCGAGGGTCCGACGACGGCTCTGCGCGCCCGGTGCTGTCGGGTCCTGTCCCCAAGCCCCGACCCGGCATTGCCGGGCGATGAGGTCAGGCGAGGGTGCGGGTGCACCGACGGGGCGTCCGTCCGCAATGGGGACCGGGCCGTCGGGGTTGACGAGCGGAGGGCGTCGGGGCGTGGCTGGCGGGCTCCGAGGGACCGCGCGCCCGAGCTTCCCCGCGACCCCGAGCTTCCCGGTTGCAGGAGCACGTGCGGGGGCCGCCCTCTCTGTGCCTCCTCCCGCCGGCCGTCTTCCTGGGGACTCGGGGTCGCGGGCTGGGGAGGAGAGGCCCCCGACCTCGGGGGGTCGCCGCAGGCGCGCGCGGGTGGTGTGGGGAGGGGGCTGCTTGCAGGGGCTCCGGTCCACCATCCCCCCCACCCCCCCGCCGGCCGGGGCCCCCACCCCGCGCCCCCTGCTGCTGGGAAAGCCGGCGGGGGCCGCGGGCGGGCGGGCGGGCGGGCTGCCCAGACCACTGCGTCACCCCAGCGGCGGGCTGTGGGTGACTCATCCGGCTGTAACGGCCCTGGGTGTGGCGAGGCGGGGCGGCGGGGCCGGTCCTGCAGGACCGGAAGTGGACGGCCGCCTTCCCGGCCCCGCAGGCCTCCCAGAGCCCCCTTGCAGCCCGTGCCCGGGAAGTTCTGGGGGGAGCCTGGCATCTGGGAGCAGAAAGCGTGGCGGGAGTGAGGGTCCCGGGGATGGGGGGGGGGTGCCCAAGTGGCTTGGATGGGCTTTCCCGAGTTCTGACCGCGGAGCACCAAAGAGAGGGACAGCTCCCCCTCTCCGGCGCCACCCCCCATTTCTCCTCCCTAGTCCCCCGGGAAGACCCACAGCTACAGAGAAGGCCAAGGCAGGCTGGGGAGGGGGGGGGTCCGCCCCGCGGAGGCGGCGCGGTCGTCTTTGGCCGACTGCACCCCCCCCCTCCAGCGCCCCAGCCCTCTCCTGCCCCCTGGGGATTGGCCTCTGCTGCTTTCTCCACCCCAGCCCCTCTCCCTCCAGGATTTTCAGGTATGGGGCTCTCTGGCCCCCGACAGGCCTTCGGTTCCCGGGGCATTTCTTCTCCTGAACTGTTTCCCGGAGTCTGTTTCTCTGCCCCCAAACTTGTAACTTCGCACTCCTCCAGATGCCCCCCCATGGCCTCCGCAGCTGCCCCCCGCCTCCCCCGCTGCGGAATCCCTTGCACCTGTCCACACCTGAGAACGCGGCCAGGGGCCCCTTTCCAAGGATGCCGCCTGCGGGCCCCGGTGCCCAGAGCCTCGTCACCACTCCATGTGTGTGGAGTGCGTGTCTCTGCCTGGTGCCCCCACCCTGGCCGGGTTCCTGTGTTTGGTACACAGAAGCCATGGCAACGGCCCCCACCTCACCCCTCCTCCCGCGAGCCTTGAGGCTTCCTGTTTGTGCAGCCTCAGCTTTCTCTTCTGCTCACTGACTTGACGGTGGGGGGGGCTGCCCCGCGTGGCTCCTTGGTCACAGGTGTCCGCCATCCTTGCTTCCGCCTGCTTCCTGTGCGCTTCACTTTGGGGACAGAGACCCCCATCTCGCCCTTTCAGAAGAGCGCCGACCCCCCCCCCCCCCCCCCCCCCCCCCCCCCCGACTCTGAGTTAGGAAGTTCCCCCGCGTGCACGATGAATGGAGAGTCTCTGTCTTCCGCACCAAACACCCAGCCAGGGACCCTTTCCCTTGACATCTGCGTGGGGTGGGGCGAGGTGAGCGTCCTGCCCCGGGTCTCTGGTGGGGGTGAGGGCTGTTCCCGCGCCAGGCCCGCCCCCCAGGTGGTTCAGCGGTCGTCTCTGTTTGGACCCCCAGCCCCAGGCATCTCCTACACCGCTCCCCACCCCAGTAGGCACCTGGCTGTCTTCCCTTCCTTTGAGGGAGGGCTGCGGAAGCCCCAGCTCCAGCCGGCCAGCCACGGCCCATCGGCCCATCCGCTGGCGCCTACCCCAGGGAGCCGGAGGAGAAACAGCTGTGGACGGGCTGGCTGGGCTGCCCCGCCCCTTCCCAAGGCCCCTCCCCTTCCCAGATCTCTGCCCCACAGCTGTGGCACCTCAGGACTCACGGGCTGTGGCCCCAGAGTGGAGCTGGGTCCAGTCTCCAGAGTTGGGGAGGGACCCTCAGCGTCCTCCCTGTGCCCAGAGGTGGGTCTGGGAGGCCAAGTCCGTTCTGCCCCTATGGAGGGGACACTGCTCTCCACTGCTCTCCCCCGCTAACCCTGCTGCCTGGGTTAATGATTCTCCTGCCCTTTCTCTCCCCGGCCATCGTGATCCCTTGGCCTCAGGCCACGTGGCTCCAAGGAGACACAGCCCTGAGGCCCAGGGGACCGTAGTGAAGCTGCTCCCAGAAGAGAGGTCTAGACATTGGGCCAAGAAAAGGGGGCTTACTGGTGGCTGCAGGCCCCCGCCTCTGCCCTTCATCTCAGGTCTCCTGGACATGCCCCTGTGTGCCAGGGGCCCTGGGCTGCTGAGGCTGGGCTGGGAGGAGAGACACTTGTCCTCCTTGCTCCACAGGCTTCAGCCTGCCCTCCCCCAGCTGAGTGTGTGTGTGTGTGTGTGTGTGTGTGTGTGTGTGCCTGGTGATGTGGGTCAAGGCCCAGACCGACATTTATCTGGCCCAGGCTTTAGGCAGGGGAAGGGGGGGAAGGGGAAGCGGGGTGGGGGGGGGGGGGGAGGTGGGTTGCTCTTAATGAAGTATAAAAATAACTGATTTGTGGGGAGGATTCCTTCTGGAAATGTGCTGCTGGATAAGCTGGAGTGGAAAGGAACAGCCATGTTGGAGTGCGGGGGAGGGGACTAGCCTGAGACCCAAGGCTGAGCGGCCAGAGGGGTTTGAGGTGACTCTGCCCCTGTGACCTGACTCTTTTCCTGAGCCCCAAGACCCATGGCAGGGGGCAGGATTGTTTAACCTGGGGTGTGTGGGAGAGAGGGAGCCTGAGTGACTTCAGCCCTTAAGTCTGACCTGGTCTAGAGCCGGATGTGGGGGGCAAGAGTGTCTCCCTTTCCTGTCCTTGAACACAGGTGCTTGTTCTGGGGACTCCCCCTGTATGAGCAGCAGACAGCTGGCTGCATTTCAGAATGGAAAGGGAAGCTCATTTATAGAGCGGATGGGGACAGGAACTGAGGTCCTGTCCTTTCTCTGGTCCTGGCTCCCCCTTGCATGAGTAGCATTCCTGAGACGGCTCCATGGGGTCCCGGAGGGGGCACCTAGGTAGTGAGGTAGTAGGTGGGGACAGACTGCCCACGGGCCAGGTCTGGAAACCACCCAGTTCTTCCTAAGTGAGGTCCTCAAATGAAGCTAAACCCTCCTGTGCATTTCCCCAACCCTCCCTCCCCTCCCAGGTTTCCCTAAAAATACCACCCGAGGCTCCCGTGTCAGTTCCCTATTCCTGCCACAAATGAGCACAAACTTAGTGACTTAAAGCACATTGTGCAGCTCTAGAAATCCCCCCGGAGGTCTCACTGGTAAAACCAAAGTGTCAGTGAGGCTGCGTTCCTCCTTGGGGAGTTTAGGGGAGAATCCCTCTCCGGGCCTTGTCCAGGACGTGGGCCTGACCCTGACCCTGACCTGACTCTGCTTTCTTCTTGCTTCTCCTGCTCTGACTTGCCTACCTCCCTCCTTCACTTATAGAGACCCCTGGCTGTGAGGACACTGGGCCCACCTGGATGGTCCAGGGGACTCTCCCCTTCATTCAGTGACATCAGCAAGGCCTTTTTTTTTTTTTTTTTTTTTGCCATGTAACATTCACAGGTTCTGGGAATTAGGGTGTAGATGCCTCTGGGGGGCCATGATTCTGCCCACCACAGCTTCTAGAAAGGAAAGTAGAATTTGTTTGGACTGCCCAGTGGTTTCTCGTGGGAGGCTCCTTTTGTGTGCCGAAATCTTTTAAGGACCTACTTAGACCTCCTCTTCCAGGAAGCCTTCCAGGTTGCTTCTGCCCACACTCTCTTCTGCATTTCCTTGATGTAGGGTCTGACTGTGTAGGCCTGTGCGGTATTTATCGTGTACAAGCCTTACCCTTTCCTGGGTGCTCACTTGGTCTCTCTGTTGGCATTCTGGGACCCAAGGCTTCTGTCTCTCCCGCAACCCCCAGCACAAATAGTGGGTGCTCAGTGAAAGCCAGTGGCTAACTGAGGGCAGTTGTGTCCAGTGCCCTCGCTCCTGGCAGAGATCTGCCAAGCCATCCAGGTCTTCCTCCTCTCCCCAAATCATCTTCCTCCCCAGGGCTGAAGGGTTAGAATGGCCAGCTTGCCTTTGCTAAAGCTGACCACCCCCAAATGAGGAGCTGAACCCCCTGGCTTGGCCTCATTTACCCCAGATTCTCTTCCAGTGGGTTTTCTGTCTCATCTGAGTAGTGGGGCTGTTCAAATGAAATCTAATGGGAGGACTCAGTGTAACAAACAGACTGCTTGTCATAGGGTTGGGGGAACCCAGAGATGGCCTGTGTGGCCCCTTAACCCTAGAGCTCTGAGCAGTGCTTGACCTGTGCCCCGGAGTCAGGGTGAAAGTTCCCTCCTTTGATGGCGGGTCTCCAGGGGATAGGGAGTGTGTCCCTGCGGGCTGCAGAGAACTGACTGCGGTCCCGGCCGCGTCTTCTCCCCAGCTCCCACAGCCACCGCTGCCCTTTGGAATGGCCAACAGGGGACCTGCCTACGGCCTGAGCCGGGAGGTGCAGCAGAAGATCGAGAAACAGTATGACGCAGACCTGGAGCAGATCCTGATCCAGTGGATCACCAGCCAGTGCCGCAAGGATGTGGGCCGGCCCCAGCCTGGGCGCGAGAACTTCCAGAACTGGCTCAAGGATGGCACGGTGAGCGCTGGGCCCTTCTGACTGCAAGTGCCCGGGACGGAGCCGGGCCTGCGAGGGCCTGGGGTTATTTCAGCTGCGGAACTGCGGGCACACCCGTCCCGCTTCCTCCTCAGCCTGGGCACCTATCTTGCAGAGGACCCGTGTTTTCCTCCCTCCCACGGAGTGCAAGGGAGGCCCGAGGGGACACGGGGAAGAACCGGGGTGGGGGGGAGGGGGGTGTTCTAGGCAGTGATGCTGGGACAGCAAGGCTTTCACTCTGGGTTCAGAGGCAAGGGCTGGGCGGGAGGGAGCCCGGGCATCCCTCCCGGGGGAGGCAGAGCGCCTTCAGGTAGGACAGGAACCTCCGGGGCTGAGCGTCTCTGGCAGCAGCACGGCCTCACCTCTGCACCCCTGCTGTCCTCACCCAGGTGCTGTGTGAGCTCATCAACGGGCTGTACCCCGAGGGGCAGGCCCCCGTGAAGAAGATCCAGGCCTCCACCATGGCCTTCAAGCAGATGGAGCAGATCTCTCAGTTCTTACAGGCGGCCGAACGCTATGGCATCAACACCACCGACATCTTCCAGACTGTGGACCTCTGGGAAGGTGGGCCGGGGCCGGGGCGCCGTCACCCTGGAGGCCAGAGGCTGGGCTAGGCAGTCTTGAAGGGAGAAGGGGGCGGGTTTCTGGCACCTCGCGGACAGGGGTGTGTGTGTGTGTGTTTTTCATGGAGGAGTGGGCCGTGTTGGGGGTTGGGGTGGTGGAGGGTGTGGGGATGAAGAGGAGAAGAATTGGGAAGCCAGGCTTGCTGACCACGTGGGTGGAGGTGGAACCCCGGCACCCAGGGCCCCCGGCGCGGCCGAGGCCAACACACCGCCTTCCCCTTCCCAGGAAAGAACATGGCGTGTGTGCAGCGGACGCTGATGAACCTGGGTGGGCTGGCGGTAGCCCGGGACGATGGGCTTTTCTCTGGAGATCCCAACTGGTTTCCTAAGTGAGTATCGCGGGGCGCCCGGGGCCTGTCCCCGTCCCTAGAAAATGGTCCCGCTCAAAGCACGTTTACATCCCTCACCATCCCGAGTCCTCGCTGCTCTCCTGGGACGGCAAGGGACTGTCCCTTCTGAGACACGGGGAGGGAGGTGGCTCCGGGGGGAGCGAAGCTGGCGGCAGCACTCGAGCCCCCAGGGAAGACACTCACCGGGGCCACCTCCAGCCCCTTTCTCACCAGCACTCTCTCTCGGCCCAGGAAATCCAAGGAGAACCCTCGCAACTTCTCGGACAACCAGCTACAAGAGGGCAAGAACGTGATCGGGCTACAGATGGGTACCAACCGCGGGGCGTCCCAGGCAGGCATGACCGGCTACGGGATGCCCCGCCAGATCCTCTGATCCCACCGCGCCCTGCCCCGCCCTCCCACGGATGGTTAATATATATGTATATTTCAGCAGTGACATTCCCCGAGAGCCCCTGGGGCTCGCAGACTCCCCTCTGCCAGGGCGGGGGCCTGGCCTGCCTCCTCTGGGGGGCACCCGACGGCGGGCTCTCCCCCTGGGCTTACTAATACATTCCCTTCCTCAAACCCACCCAAACTGGACCAACCACAACTGGCCTCTTTTCTCCTGGGACCAAAATTTGGGGGCCTCGCCACCCCCCAGCCGCATACCTCTTCACTTGCCCTTTGGCTTCTCTCCCCACGACCCCTGAGCTCCGTGCCCTGAATCCATTCCTTGGCCGGGGGTCAGGGACGCCGCCTTCCGGCCTTCCTTCCGCAAGCATGCCTCGCCCCCAGCTGTGGCTGCAGGGACCTAATTTATAGGGAGAGGCCTGTGGCGGCCGCCTCCCCAGCCTCCCCAGCCACAGCCGGGCTGCACTCACCACACATCAAGGCAGCTGGCCCCTGGCAGGGGTCCTCTTGGCTTCCCATTTTCCATTCCCCTTGCTGTGGCTAGGGCTTGAAAAACCTGAGTTTGCTGATTTAAATAAATATCTCTGCCTTTTTTTGGATGGACTCTGGTTGTGTCTAGGGCTGTGAGCCCTCCACTGGGAAGGGAGGAAATGTGGGGGGCAGCGTGGTGATTGGTACAGGGGGGAGGGATTTCAGATGAAAGGCTGCGATCCTCTCCCCCTTCTTTGATTTTCTTCCCTGTTCTCTGGCTCCCGTGGTTTAGGTGAGGGGAGGTTGGGGTTGAGGACGGGGCCTCACAGCTGCCCTTGGAGGATATGCGGGCGGTGCCCACAGCTACCCGAGGGACTGGACATCCCACCTGGTGCTCCTGGTCGGCCCCCTCCCCCAGCCAGAGGAGGGTGGGGCTGGGCGGGAGGCCCCTCGGGCAGGCTTGGGACAAGGTGGCCCCTGTCCAGTTGGCCAGATCAGCTTGGGGGCTAGGGGCCAAAGGTGCAGTGGTGGGGAGGAATTGACAGGCTGTGAGTGAGCAGGAAGTAGTCAGTGGTGGTGGCTGGAGGGAGGAAGCCTTGTTGATTGACCCCACGTGCTTGGGAGAGCAGGCGGGAGCACTTCCCTTCTGGGTGGGCGGCCTCGTACCAAGATAACCAATCTCGGGGTCAGGCTGTCCTGAGCTGGCCCTGACCGAGGCATGGGCGTTCCGCCCTGTGGTTTCCAGCTCCCAGGTGTCGCCTTTACCCCACGGCCTCTCTGTCACACCCTGGGTCTTCCTCGGAGAACTGGACAGGCCCCGGGCCAGCCCCCCACAGTGGGGTCCTCCCTCCCCGCTTTCTCCTTCAGGGCAGCTGTTTCCTGAGGGGGGCAGAGCCACAGCATTGTGCCCAAGGGTGACTTTCATTCTCCTCTCACTGCCCTGTCGTGGCGACTTCTGCCAAGGAGCACCTACTATGTGCTAGGCTCTGTGCCTGGGGACATTAGCCCCTGATCCTGACGCCTGATCAGGCACCTGATGCTGCAGAGGGAGATGGTATTTGCTTGGGGGCCGTGGTCCCTCAGGCTGAGACACAGATAAGATAGGCTGCAGCTTATATGCAAATTCCCAGGGGATTAGCTGTCATCCTACCCCTTTGGTTCTGGAGATTCTGCGGGATGCTGGAGCCAGAGAGTGATGTCATTGCAGAGACAACACTGAATTCACTAACAGTTCTACGTAAAAAACCAAGCCTTCCCTGATTTAACTATTTACAGCTACGGCTTATCGGCCACACGCCTCACAACTTTCTGAGACACTCGGCCTGTCTCAGAGCCAGGACTGAGAGTCCCTGCCTTCTCGGGGCAGATTCCCACAGCGGTCCCCGAGGTGGCTATTCCTGCGTCGCTTCCCCCCATTTGGTCCCCAGATGAGCGTGCTGGGTCTCAGGGCGACCCAGGGCCACGTAAGGAGTCAATGGAGGGACGTGGGTTTGAGCCCAGGTCGGCCTGGCCGCGGGCCTGTGTGGTTCTGCTCAGCAAGGAGCGGGGCTGGCCCAAAGGGGTGTGGAGGTGGGGGTGGCCCTCACCCGAGGACTCAAGACACCGGCTCCTTCCTCGTGTTGCTGCGAGTGTGTTGGTGGCCCCGTGCAGAAAGCAGGGCAAAGTCCCTGGCACAGCGAGCACCCAGGAAACGGAAGTGGGGGGTCAATGGGGTTTGTGGGGCCCCTGCGCTGGGGTCGGTGTCGCCTGACCGCCCTGCTGCCCTGATCTCGCTCAGCGATGCTTCGGGGAGCTGTAGCCGCCCCCCCCCCCCCCCCGCCCCAGGAATAACCCCTTCTTCAAGGCAAACATGGGCGGGTTTGGAGAAAGGCCTGGCCACAGGGTACGCCTCTCTTCTGCCTGTGACCGCCACCCGCCCACAAGCTCTGTGGGAAACCCCCGTCTCCCCTCAACGAAGCTGCACCTCCCTCCTTCTGGAAATGGCCTGCACGGACACCTCCAAACTCGCTTTGTTTTCGGTTTGCCTTTTCGTGGCCACGGGAGGCCGCGGTTTTGTGCCTAATATGGCCTCCTTCGTCTCTCCTGCCCATCCCTCCACTTCGGGGTCCCAGCCCTGGGGTTGAGGGCAAGAGCTCCTCTGAATGGCACCTCGTTCTCCAAGGTTGTCCACACGGGTGTCTCCCAGTGCCCTGCGCCCAGGGACTGTCCCCCTCCCATCCTCACCATGGCTCCCTCCTTCTTCCAGGTCTTTGTTCAAATGTCCCCTTCCACGTAAGGCCTTCCGCAGCCAGCGTCCTTAAAATTGCACATCCCACCCTCCGCCTGCACCCTGTCCTCCTTCCCTGCTTTCTCCTATCACCACCCGACACACAGTGTATTTGACTTATTTATTTTCTCTCTCCACCCACAGAATGTACACCGCGTAAAGGCAGGTTTGTGTTGGTTTTGTGGATGCGACAAGGTGCCTGGCATGTTGTAGCTGCTGGATAAATATTTGTCGAGCCAATGAATATCACCCTACGCTCACGTTCCTGAATCGCCTGCCCCAGTGACATGGTGCCCAGCCAGACCACGGTCGCAAGTCAGCCAGCCTGTCATTGGGTCTGAGATGGACCCATCTGTCTTGTCAGCTTCCAATGCTCCCTCATGGTTCATTTCCAACAGGTGCAAAACTGTGAATCCAGTGTTGGGGGTGGGGGAGGCCAGGGGTGGGTTGGGAAGGGGATGTGTTCTGGGCAAATGGAGGTCACACTGACGATTTGGGGGGAGAAATGGGAGGGGGGGCGGGAGGAGGGAGGAGCCAACTTCAGTTCATTTTCTCCTTGCCTTGAAAAATCACCTCGGAGGTGGAGAGAAAGCAGGTTAGGCCCATTGTGACCAATGGAAAGGCCTGGAGAAGAAAGATGGGTGGGGGGGGGGGTTGGGGAGGAGGAGGAGGAGGAAGATGGCTCCCCCTGCTTGGCCTAGCTTGGCTCATCCTTGGGGTAAAAGCATGGCGAGGTCTGTGTGGCCTCCTCTTGCGCCTGTGAACGTGTGTTTAGGTGTGTGAGAACTCACGGGGCGGGGGCTCCAGGGAGCAGGTGGGAGCAGAGGAATCCGACCGCGTGTGGAGGCCGCCTGTGAGGCTGTGTCTGCCAAGGACTGGGGGTTCCGGGTGCAGAGAGGTGTGTGTCCGTGTGCGTAGGCAGAATGTAAGCATCCGTGAGTTTGCACATGGCTCCGTGGAGAACAGTATGTCCCATTCCTGCGTCTACAGCCGGGGCGGGCGGGGTGGGGTGGGGGGAGGCCTTTGAGAGCTTGGCAAAAGGCCCAAAGAGCCGCAGAACAGGGGAGAAGCCTGGACAACGGGGCCCCAGGGAGGGAACTGTAAAGGGTCTGGGATTAAATGTGTTGAAGAGAAGCCTGGAGAGTAAGTTAGTAACTGTCTCCTTGCAGAGAAATGAGTTTTCGTCCCAGTGGCTACAGAGGAGGATATTAAAAGGAAACGCACTGAGGTTGCATTTAGAGAAATTTAGGTTAGACGAGGAAAAACGATCCTCTTGACTCCCAAGGTTATTAGCCTCCGGGATCTCTTCAGGGTCAAGAGGAATGTTTTCGATAATAGGACACATCCCATCCTAAGGTGGAAAGTGGGCGATTCTGCCTGGGAATGCATACGCATGCATGCAGTTTTTAAGTTCATGTATTCGTTCGGCAATTATTGGGGTTCTCTGCGTCAGGCCTTACGGGGGATGTGATGATTATTAATACATGATTTCTTTGCTCGCAGAGCACATAGTCCTGGAGGGGAGATAAAACGGATATGAGCCCAGCCAGTGATCATTCAGGAAGCCAGCGGTATGTGCCTTCGGAGAAATGCCAACCTCCCGCTGCCCGGGTCATTTCTGGAGTGGAGGCTAGTGGTGATATCGTGGGGGAGCTGAGGCTGTGTATCTCAGGGATGTGCTCCCCTGAGCAGATTCGGGGGGTCGGGTAGGTGCTGTCATACTCGCTTGTGTGATCAGAGGTCAACTTTTAGTGGGGGGTGAGGGGCTGTTCCCTTCCAGCCTGGAGTGGGGGTGGGCAAAGAGGCCCGAGTCGGGTATGAACCAGAGACTGGGTCGGGACAGAGCAAGGTCGCGGGGTAGGGACGGGGGGACAATCACACAACTCCTCGGACGCTGGGGCTGTCTCACCATTTCACCCTGCCACTGGCAGGACCTGAGTTCTGAATTGTGTTTCCATGAGAGAAAAAAGAGTGGGGCTCGGTGTGGGCTGGTTCATTGCCACCTTCTGCTGGTCCCGGAGCTACGAGCTTTATCTGTATTTTGTATCTGTTCTTTAATTATTTCGGCAAACATTTCTTGAGCACCCACTGAGGGCAATGTATGCACCGGGTGCTGGGGGTGCTGGGGGTGCTGGGGGACGTAGCCTCGGCAAGACAGGTGGAATCTCTGGCCTCCTCGGAGGAGATAGAAAAGCAAAAGCAAAGAGCCAGGTATAATGAGATTCGGGGCGTGGTGAGGGGAGCATAGGTGCCATGCGATCCCACAGGAGGGGACCACTCAGCCTCGTGGGGAGGATGTCAGTGAGGATCTCTGGAAGACGCTGATGTCTGCACCGGGGGATCTAAGGACGGGAAGAAACCTGAAGGGGTGGTCCACGGTAGTGAGGAGAATGTTCCGGGCGGAGGTCCGGCATGGGCACTGCCTGGAGATGAGAACGGGCGGAACCCAACTGTGGAACGTGGGCTTGGAGGCTGAGTGCAGTTGAGAAAGGAAGTCGGGACCAGCCCTTCAGAGGAGCTTCAAAGTCAACTGAAAGATTTTAGACCCTTCCTCAAGCGCTTGGGACACCCCTGAAGAATTTTAAGCAGGGGGCCGAAGGGAAGAGAGTTGTGTCTTCTTTAGAAAGCTTCCTCGGGCTGTAGGGTAGAGATGGGCCTGGGCTTGGGAAGACTCCGGAGGCAGGTCGACCTTAGAAGGCTACTGCACTGGTCTAGGCTGGACTGAGAGTGGCTTTGTTGGGGGCGGAGGGCGGTCAGTGCCTTCTGGTTGACTGTGGCGAGTGAGGAAGAGGGCTTCGGCAACCAGGTAAGGGCGGTGTCGTCTCTCGGATGGGAAATCCAGGAGCAGCGTATCTGCTTTGGACGCCACCGCACAGATTCTCCTTCTGTCCCATTTTGCAGGTGAGGAGACTGAGGCCAAGAGCGACGGGGAGCTTCAGAACCCAGCTGGCGGCCGAACCGGGATTGGGGTTGATGGCAAAAGCCGTCCACACTCACTGCCCGCCCCTGGCAGGGGTCCCCCCCTGAGCTCGCTGACCCCGGGAAGGGTTCAACCGGAGGCCAGCAGGAGCTGCGGTTTTTCTGTGGGTGGAGGCCGGGGCCACAGTGAGGAAGGGAGACGTCAGGGCCTGAGGAGCAGTGCAGGAAGTTCAGCTCACAGCAAATGCCCCTCCAAGGCCAGCGAAGATCTGGCAGCTTCAGAAAAGGACTAACGGAGGGACCCCGAGGCCCAGGCCCTGGATCCCGTGACTCGGGGTTCCTGTCCCCAACGCTCTCTGACTTTCTGGAGCTTCCTGACGGCCCAGTGTTCACCTCCAGCAACAAAAGCTACCACGACCCCCACGATGTACGGAGAGGTGCACTTTCAAGGCACCCCCATACCTACTAGATTCAGACAGACTTGTCCCCTCTTGGTGGGGCTTTAGTATTTTTTTTTTCAAATATTTTTTTAAGTTTATTGATTTGTTATTGAGAGACAGAGAGATAGAGCGAGAGCCCAAGCTGGGAAGGGGCAGAGAGAGATGGAGACACAGACTCCGAAGCAGGCTCCAGGCTCCGAGCTGTCAGCACAGAGCCCGACGTGGGGCTCGAACTCACGAACTCATGTGGGCTCGAACCCACAAACTGTGAGATCGTGACCTGAGCCGAAGTCAGACACTTAACCAATTGAACCACCCAGCCGCCGCCGGGGCTTTAGTATTTTTATCCCCTTTGGAAAAAAGAGAAAAACAAACCCAGACACCGTGAGCGACATGCTCAAGGTCCCCGGGTGCTTGCACACTTTCTGCATCTTCGAACGCCTCATGGTTCTTGGCCCCGTACGACCCGGCCCGGAGGGTGGCTCAGGGGAAGTTCGTGGTTTTGAATTGCTTCTGCATGTCCTAGAACCCAGATCTCTGGACTCCTGGTCACTCGGTGGACACTGAAAATACCCAAAGTGCGTACCCATCCCTGGGGCTGGGGCTGACTCAAGAAGACACAGAGGGCTGGGCGACGCTGCTCCCCGTCCTGTGCCTCCCGCAGGCCTGCCACAAGGAATCCCAGCTTGCTCAGACCTCTTCTGCTCTCTCAGTGACATCTGTCCTCAGACGGCCAAGATTGGAGTCACCCAGGGTGCCGGCTCGAAATGCAGAGCCCAGTTTGTCCTTTTAGAACTACTAGACTGGGAATATCTGGTGGAGTTGATGCGGGTGGTGTCTTGAATTTGCATTGTCTTTTACTTTCTTAAGGTTATTTGTTTATTTTGAGAGAGAGAGAGGGAGGGGCAGAGAGAGAGAGGGAGGGAGAGAGAGAACCTCAAGCAAGCTCCATGCTCTGTACAGAGCCGGACGCGGGGCTCGGGCCCAAGGACCGTGAGGTCACGACCTGAACTGAGGTCAAGAGTCAGAGGCTGAACTCACTGAGCCACCCAGGCGCCTCTTGAATTTGCTTTTTACCCTGGCTCCCCCCATGATTCTTAAGCAGCCCTGTCGTAGGGGATGCAGAGAGAAGTTTCTCCAACCAGAAGACGGGGAGGTCTGGGAGGGCCCTGGCTCGAGGCCTTGGATGGGAGTTGGCCCTACCCCCCACCCTGCACTGTTTGGCGACTGTGGCTGAGTTGCCAGGGGAAACAGGCTGTGTAACTTCCTGACTTTGGCGGCTTTCCCTCCTTGGCCTTATCTCAACATCCGCCACCCAGTCCAGGGTCTGTGCTGGTCACGTAGGAGAGGAACCCGGTGCCAGGCGTGTGGAGGCGTACTCAGGGCACCGGGGGAAACGCTGGCCCCAGGTCCTGGGGCAGGGAGGAGTGTGGGGATGTGGTTCTGAAGAGGGGTGGAGGCTGCAGATTGCTCAATGTCCTTCTCCTTGGCCCGGGGGCTGTCCGCCCAGGGGGGCCCTGGCCAGGTAGAGGGTGCGATGTGCGGCCAGAAGTCTCTGTCAGTCCCCTGGAGGTTCAGCGCCCCACTCCCCACCATCCCCCCCAGCCCCAAGGGTGGTATTGCCTCCTGGCCGGTGTCCTCTCCCCTCCTTCCCTCCTTCTTCCCTCTGGACTCAGGGCCTCCAGCACCACCACCCCCCCCCGGGGCCCCCCCCCCCCCCCCTCCCCGCACACTCTCCTAACCTTCCCTCTCCCCTCTGCTCTTTTCCTGGTGCTCAACATCTTTCCCCAGGGTCCTCAAACCCTCTCCCCACTCCCGGCCCCACGCCTGGGCTCTCTGGCTGCAGCAGGGAGGCCCCACAGTATTTAAGGATGGGAGAGCGAGTTTTGAAGAAAGAGGGGAGGCAGCAAATACTTTGAGTGAAACAACTCATGCCTTCAAGCATTTATTTATGTGTTCGGCTCTACTTTACTTTGGGAAGAATTGACGGCCGGTTCGAGAGTTCAAGGGCTCCAGGAAGAAGGGGGCAGTGAGATAGGCTTTCAGGCACCCTTGCAACTTAGAGGATTTACAGTCGGATGCCTGACCGTATTTATACTACAGAGGATGAAGATATCCGCCCTCCCCCCTTCCTGCTTAGCCCCCTGCTCTGGGGGAAGGAGAAGAAGGGACGAAAAACCACCAGGCCCCGTGCAAATGGATTTCTGAGCCCTCTTTGGGGCTATTTCCGAACGTCACACAAGAGGAAACAAAGGCCCAGGTGGTTAGGCAGGTGGCCCAAGGTCTCTCGGCTGCCGGTGGCCGGGCCAGGGTCCTAACCCTGCTGGTCTGGCTCCAAAATGAGTCCCGCTTTCCTTCTTCGATGTGCCGCCCAGGGAGCACAGATCACAGGAGAGCTTCTTCGGAGCTGCCCCTTGGAGGGAATTTTCTTGGCTGTGAGGCAGCCTGGAAGAAATTGTGCTAAACTGAGAACTGAGTGAGCATTGCAGAATTCCCTCCTCAGACAGATGGTCACTGCTCCAACGGGGAGCAGAAGTTGGGTTTGAAGAGGGGTGGAGGCTGCAGAAGCTGGGGCGGCGGGGCAGGTCCAGAGGAAGGAGGTGGGGCCCCCATTTTGAAGAAGTCCCAAGACGTACGTATCAAAGGAGTTCAGAGACCACATTAGCGAACGAAGAACTATGTTCTCCCACAGGAGGCGTGGGAGTCTCTTGGCCGTTCTCTGTATGTGGCCCTGTTGCCCCCAAGCCACTCTGAGAAGCCTCACTGATCCCTGGGCTACAGGGATCCTCTGAGATGCATTTCAAGGACAGAGAGACACAGAGAGAGAAAGAGGAAGAGAGACAGAAGCAGGGAACCACTGTCCCTTCTCCTGGCTCCCGGACGGGAGACCAGCTCGAGCGACAGGCCAGACTTTTCATTTTAACTGTGACTTGATGATTCTCTTGATGGCTCGCATCTCCCAGGCTCCTCCCATTGACATGTGCTTATCCAGCAGAGTCAAAATTCTGATCCCTGTGGCCTCAGCCCGGGTGGGAGCACCTCTGGAGGCTGGCAGGGTGGGGTCAGGGGAAGCCCCAGGATGGTTTCAAGGCCCAGGGGGATGAGAAGGATCTGCGGGGGACCCAGCGCAGCCCGGGTCCTGGGACCACACGCAGGGTTTACTCTGAGGCTCCTTTGGGAGTGGCGACTGGCTAGGAAGGGTCACGGAGCCTGGGAGTGGGGCCGGGGGTGGGGACCTGCCCTCTTCCTCAGGCTCTTAGCCTTTTAAGCCTTGATTGCTCTGGCCCGGGGCGGCCTGGCGTCAGTCGGGCCGCAAAGGGGCGGAGTAGAGGACGGGAGCAAAGGGGAGCATGGGGATGGGACCCAAAGGAGGCGGGTGACCCAGACGCATAACAGGGAGTACGGCCAGGACAGGGCGGGGCGCAGGGGAGAAGGTGGGAGAGGAAGGCAGGGAGGAGTGGGCAGAGCTGGCTGAGGCTGGGAGGGGAGAGCAAGGGCACCCCACCCCGACCCCACCGGATATGGCTGCACTTTGCAGCCAAGTTTTGCTGAGAAGGGGAAAGTCGCCTCCCTACTTATCGGGGTGGAACCGGCATTGTGAGGCCCCAGGCTTGTAGAGTTTTGGAAGCCCCATTGAAGAGAGACAAGGCAGAATTATTAAGACAAAATCAATTACAGGAGTAAACATTTATTTAGAATAAGAAATCATGACAAGTTAGAAGTGTTTTCAAATCTGGCAAATACTGTAAACATTGTAACATCTGAAAGAGTCACGTAAAATCTGCGTGAATTCCCTGAATTCAGCTCTAAAATAGCTGTCGCCCTTACCTTTTCTGGCTTCTTAAAAAAAATCTTTTTTTAATGTTTATTTATTTTTGAGAGAGAGGGAGAGAGACAGTGTGAGCCAGGGAGGGGCAGAGAGAGAGAGGGAGACCCAGAATCCGAAGCAGGCTCTAGCTCTGAGCCATCAGCACAGAGCCTGATGCAGGGCTCGAACCCATGAACCGTGAGATCATGACCTGCGCCGAAGTTGGACGCGTAACCAACTGAGCCACCCAGGTGTCCCTGTTTTTTTTTTTTTTTTTTTTTTTTTAAACATTTATTTTTGAGAGACAGAGAGAGACAGAGCATGAGTGGGGGAGGAGCAGAGAGAGAGAGAGGGAGACACAGAATCGGAAGCAGGCTCCAGGCTCTGAACTGTCAGCACAGAGCCCGATGCGGGGCTCCAACCCATGAACTGTGAGATCACGACCTGAACGGAAGTCAGGTGCCTAACTGACTCAGCCACCCAGGGGCCCCATCGGGCTATTTGTTCTTTGTCTCTCCAAATGACAGTGATTTTATAACATTATTTTACACAGACAGAATACAGTGATAACTCATTCTTTCCTCTGATAGGGGTTGATCGACACTTTTATTATTATTAATAGATTAGGATGTTTCTTTCATCTCACAGTTTGCTGTGGGCGAAATAGCAATTTTTATAGTTGTCGAATTTGCAAGCTCTATCAATGGCAATATTTTATGTCAAACCAGTAAGAAATGTAAGATATTCCCAGTGTGTTCCTATGATTTTCTTCTTGTTAGTTGGATTATTAAACAATCCAAGTGCCTGTTTATTCAAACTCTGTCTATTTCTCTTATTGAATTGCCTTTTTTGATAGAACTTTTGCTCCAATTTACTTCTCAATTTCAAAATAATTTGTCCTGATTTCATGGCTCATTTTTACCACTTTTGTTTCATAAACCTATTAAGTACTTTTGTTGGCATATGATTGACACATAACATTGTATCAGTTCCAGGTGGGCAACATAATGATGCAGTATTTGTATCTATTGAGAACCGATCACGGCTGTACATCTAGTTAACATCCGTTGCCTTTCTTATCATGAGAGATTTTAAGATCGCCTCTCTTAGCATCTTTCAAATAGACAATAGAGTATTATTAACTATAGCCATCATGTTATAATTACACCCCATGACTTATTTGTCTTATAATTGGAAACTAGTGCCTTTTGACCATCTTCACTCAACTCCCCCAGCCCTGACTCCCCACGTGTAGCCACACAGATCCCCGCACATCTGTTCTCTGTATCTCTGAGTTGGGTTTTGTTTCTTTGTTGTTGTTTTCGATTCTACACAGAAGTGAGTGTTTTTCTGCCACCCTCTCAGGAGCTTCCCGGATGGAATCTCAAACTGGCCCTGTATGTGGAGGACAGAGAGAGACCAAAGAAAGAAATGAGCACTGCAGGTTGGAAGGCGGCAGGTTGACTAGTGAGGGAACTTACGTACGAGGATGGGAGCCAGACTAGTAGATCCTGCCCCGCTTCCCCCAAATCGTAATAGTTTATATAGAAGGCTTAACGGGGTTCGGTCACATATACTGGCCAGATGCTCTCAGGGCCGCATCATTATCTCAAGGCTGTGTCCTTGGAGCAGCCTCTGGGAGGGGGAAAGCCAGGCGGAACCATAAACCAAGGACAGAGGAGGGGCTAAGGAGCCTCGGATTGCCCGGGTCCAGCTCATGGGTCAACCGAGGTCAGGTCTTTGATGGCCTCCCCCAACAGTGAGATCATATCATTTGTCTTTCCCCGTCTGACTTATTTCACTTAGCATAATACCCTGAAGATACATCCATATTATCACAAATGGCAAGATTTCACTCTTTTTTTTATTGTTTGACTAGCATTCTGTTGTCTATATATACCACATTTTTTCCTTTTTCTTTTTTTTGAGAGAGAATTTTATTGTTTATTTTTATTTTATTTTATTTTATTTTATTTTATTTTATTAAGAAATGTTTAATGTTTATTTATTTTTGAGAGAGAGAGAGAGAGAGAGAGAGAGAGAGAGAGAGAGAGAGAGACGGGGCAGAGAGAGAGGGAGACTACGTGATTTTCTCTCATTCAATAGGCTGCCTTTTCATTTTGCTGATCGTTTCCTTTTCTGTACAGAATAAACTCGTTAATCAATTTTAATGTTTATTTATTTTTGACAGAGAGAGACAGAGCAGGAGCAGGGGAGGGGCAGAGAAAGAGGGAGACCCAGAATCCGAAGCAGGCTCCACTCTCTGAGCTGTCAGCACAGAGCCCGACGCGGGGCTCGAACTCACAGACTGTGAGATCATGACCTGAGCCGAAGTCGGATGCTCAACCAACTGAGCCACCCAGGAGCCTCAAGCTCATTAATTTTAAAGTAAATTTTCTGTTCTTCAACACATACATTTAAAGTTGATGAAAGAGAATGTACTCTCTTTAAAAAATTAAAAAAAAAAATTAAGTAAGCTCTGTGCCCAGTGTGGGGCTCAAACTCACGACCCTGAGATCAAGAGTCACAGGCTGTTCCCACTGTGCCTGCCAGGCGTCCTGAAGAGGATGTACTCTTGACATCTGCCCATATCTGTTAAATCTCACTTGTATTATATTAAATCTTCAAAGAGACTTTCCAAGATGCAGTTCAGAAAGGCACGATAAACTGAGGGTTGATGGGGGGTGGGAGGGAGGGGAGGGTGGGTGATGGGCATTGAGGAGGGCACCTGTTGGGATGAGCACTGGGTGTTGTATGGAAACCAATTTGACAATACATTTCATATTAAAAAAAATGCATGTTCAAGTTGTAACAACTTTTTGAATAATTTTTTTTTTTTTTTTTTGCATTTTGTATTTTGTGTTTGTCTCCCAAGAAATGTTTCAGATCCTTAAAAGGTCACTGTTACCTGGCAAGGTGTGGTAGGCACCTCCCCTCCTCCAAACATCTCTCAATTCGAAAAATGTCTAAATATTTACCTTACACGGTAAGACGACTTTGCAGATATGGCTCTGTTAAGGATCCTGAGATGCGAAGATTCTTTTGGGTTATCCTGGTGAGCTCAACCTAATCTAATCACAGGAGTCCTTAAAATCAGAGACACTTTCCCAGTAGAAGGAAACGTGACTCATGTAGAGTGCTCAGAGACGAAAGGCTACTGGCTTTAAAGATGGAGGAAGTGGGCCACGAGCCAAGGAATATGGCGGACTTCAGAAACTGGATTAAGGATTCACTCTAGAGCCTTGGTAAGTAAGGAACGCAATTCTGCTGACACCTTAGTTTTAGGCCAGTGAGAACTCCTCAACGGTAAGATAATATACTTGTGCTGTCTTAAGCCAGGAAATTCGTGGTGGTTTGCTAGAGCAGGAGTAGAAAACTAATACACAAGGCCTGAAACGTTTTTAAATGGAAAGACTGTTTCCTTCTACTCAGAAAAGTTCAAGTGGGCTTCTGTGTTTGAGATTATCTCAGAGAAGAATGTAAAAAGGAAAACCCCTATCACTGTTGGAAAAACAGAAGTGGCCGACAAGTTTAGGTCCTCTGGAGGCAGCTTTCTCTCTGGTGAGGCGTACGATGTGTTCATAATTATATTTGCTGCATTACTGGGTCTCTTCCTGGCCAGAGAGAACTTCCGTTTTGGCCAGGCAGTGAGAAGAACAGCATCTCTACTTACAATATCACACGATGGGAGGTATTGGAAGTTTTTCACACACTGGCTTCTGGCTTTTTAAACAGTGTCAACCCTTGTTTTTCTTCCGCTTTGCACGTACTTTTGGTGTTGGGTGCCACAGCACCTATTCCCACCGAGAATATGGCTGGCACTTTCCGGGTCCTGGTGTGAGGTGAGGTGGCGTGGCAGGCCGGCAGAGGGAATGTTCCAGGCACCCATTCCGCCAGCAGGACAGTAGGCAACAACTTCACTATCGCAGCTGATGGAGAACCACACACACAGGTTTCACAGAAATCCAAAAATCTACAAAACACACGGCCAAGCAGACACATAGCTGCGAGCCCTGATGTGAGTCTTGCAAGGGCTCCTGCTCAGGCAAGTCCTGAAACTTAGGCACTGAGAGCTTTGGGGTATATTCAGAGAAAGCCTGGCAGGGGATTCCCTGACACTCTACTGTCACCCTGTCCTTCCTGCCTTGACTTGACACCTTTCCTTCAGAGAGGCGGCCTGGGTTGAGAAGAGAACACAGACTTGTGAGTTTGGACAGTGATCCCTCTTGGCCTCAGTCTCCTCTTTGGCGATGCGGATAATTACCCCCCAGGGATGAGGGTTCTGTGGACTTACGGGAAGCATCAGCCAGTAGTCAGCAGGCTGCTGACTTCGTCGTGGCTCCTCCTGGGGCTGCTGGGAAGAGGCTGGGAGAGGAGAGGTGCCTGGAAAAGTCCTTCCCCCACTTGACTGCGGGCAGGGTCGTGCTCCCCCTTTCGGGCCTGCGGGGTATGCTAGCTTGGATCACCCCCACCCTGATCCCACCTCCAAGGCTGTGGCCACCGCCTCCCCCCACCCCCCCTTGTTCTTCTGAGGATCCCAAAGGAGACAAGGCTGGGAACTCCAGAGAAAGAATGTGGAGCCTGCTGGAGTAGGTCCTTTTAAGAACAACTAGAGGTGACCCCAGCTCCCTTCCCGCGTTCCCCGGGGCCTGTCAACAGCGCTGGTGCCCCTGCAGACAACCCTTCAGCCCAGAGAGTGTCTCGAATGCACCCTGTGGCTTTGCAGCACAGAAGTCAAGTGGCAGTGAGCTTCGGACCGGCAGGCTGCCAGGGACCGGGGAGAGGTTGGCGAGGGGGAGAGCGGCTCACAGGGTCACAGAGTCATCATGGCGCTTCGGCCCCCGTTCTGCTCACCGGGCCTGGAGGAGAAAACGTACTTGGACGGTGCAGAGGCTTTGTGAGGCTTGGGGCACACAGACTGCCCGGGGCCGGTTCAGTTTCGTCCCTGCAGGTTGGGGAGGTATAAGAGGCCAAACCAGACTGGGAAAATCATCAAACTTCTAAAAACACTTCTAGAACAGTCCATGCACAAACTGGGAAGCGGTTAAAAGGCAGGTTTCCCAAAGCCGGTTCCGTAGATTTCCATTCAGACAGTCGACAGGGCATGCGTTTTTCTTTTCTGAATAAACTCCCCGGTCTCCGAGCTGGAGGTCAGAGGCCCCACACTTCAAGGAACTGCTCCTGAAATGACACACACATCCTCAGGGCGGGAAGTCTTCTGTGGTCTAACCAGACTCTCTCCTGTTGTGAAACTTGTTTCTTCTGATCCACGGTTGGCGGGCACCTCCGGGGCACCGGCGCAACGGTAACCATGGTAACCCAGGGGGTGTCCCGGGGCCTGGCTCTTGCAGGAGGGCCGTTTGCTAGACGTCCTGGGCCTATGCCAGGCCCCTGAGGGTTCGGGTTCCGACCCTACGGTCCAGCCAGAGCCGGAGAGGAGAGCCGGGGGCGCCCGCGCGGCTCAGCCTTTGCGGGTCACGGTTCCCATTCGGGGCAGGGGTTCGGGTCCCCAGACCGCGCCCGACGCCGGGTGCGTCCGCGGGAGCCGAGGGGCGGGGCCAGGGCCGGGGGCGGGGCCGGAGCCCGCGCGCTCTTGTTGCTATGGTAACGCATCAACATCCAGCGCCCTGGTGGCGGTGTGAGCTTTGGAGGCGGCGGAGGCGCGCAGCCAGAGCCTGCGGCTGAGATGGTGAGGTCCCGGGAGAACCAAGGAGGGGGGCCTCAGGTGTCCTGAACTGGGTTGGGGTTCCGAGCGGGGAGGGCGGGGTGCTGGGGAGCGCAGAAGTGGTGTCGAGGTCTGGGGTCAGGAAGGCCCAGGGGCGCGGCTAGAAGAAATAAGGGAAGTCCTGAGGGGTCTCCAAAGGAGGAATGATGGGTGGGGTCGCTAGGGATTGAAAGCGTGGGGTGGTGCTGAGCCGGGGAGCTGCGGAGAAAGGGATGTTCTCGTCCCTGTTCTTCAGGCTAGGGCCCCCACTGGCTGGGGACTGTGGACCGTGATGTGGGAAAGCCACGGGTGAGGAGGCCACGTGACGGGTGATAGCACCTGTTCGGCCACCGATTAGCAGAGTGACAATGCACAAGTCACCTAGGTCAGCAGGTACTCAACAAACATTTGTGAATGAAAGGTTTGAAAAGTCCTGGAGAGGGACTGGGTCTGCTTGTGGCAGGCCTGGGGGTTCCCCGGGGTGGGAAGGATCACGGAGTCCTGAAGGTGGGAAGGATCACAGAGTCTTGAACGTTGACAGGTGCACCAGGCCTGGGAGGAGCTGAGAAGGGTGTCTGGGTTTCGGTGAGGACTGTGTTGGTCCCTGACGGATAAGGGCGAGGGACAGAGGACAGGCGATGGAGCCTTGGTTGGGTGTGGGAAATAACCTTAGAATTTCTGGGGCACACCAGCTGCCCTGGGTGTACCATAGACACGTTTCATGCCCATAGGTCACCCTGCTTTTCTAGGGCTCAGTGGTTCAAATGCAGCGTCCCCAAGTAGGAATTTCAGAAGAGGTTTGTTAATTATAAAACAAACAAGTCTCCAACAAAGAGCAGCTCCCCATATCTGAGGATTCCCTGGGGTATTGTAGTGGGGAATCCCCTTTCATTTATCACTTTTTTCTTTTCTTTTCTTTTTTTAATATTTATCTATTTTTGAGAGACAGAGAGAGACAGAGCATGAGCAGGGGAGGGGCAGAGAGAGAGGGAGACACAGAATCCGAAGCAGGCTCCAGGCTCTGAGCTGTCAGCACAGAGCCCAACACCGGGCTCGAACCCACGAACCGCGAGACCATGACCTGAGCCAAAGTCAGACGCTCAACCAACAGAGCCACCCAGGCGCCCCTCATTTATCCCTTTTATCAGGCATACTTATTCCAAGCTGTCCTCAGCGCTTGTGAGCACAGGGTATGGGTCTGTCTGTGATGGCCTATCATCACACCTGGCATCTAAGGGCATACAGTGAATGTTCGTTCCTTTTTCTCCTGTTTTAAAATTTTCATATTTCAAGTGCAAATTAATCAGGGAATTGCACTTAAACTAGGCTTGTGGTCTCAAATTTTTTTTTAATGTTTTTTTATTTTTGAGACAGAGAGAGACAGAGCATGAACGGAGGAGGGGTAGAGAGAGAGGGAGACAGAATCCAAAGCAGGCTCCAGGCTCTGAGCCGTCAGCACAGAGCCCGACGCGGGGCTCGAACTCACGGACCGTGAGATCATGACCTGAGCCGAAGTCGGACACCCAACAGACTGAGCCACCCAGGCACCCCCCAAAAAACTTTTTAATGTTTATGTATTTATTTTTGAGAGAGAGGGAGAGAGAGAGAGGGAGACAGAGAATCCCAAGCAGACTCCGCACTGTCAACACAGAGCCTGATTCAGGGCTGGGACTCAGGAACCAGGAGATCATGACCTGAACCGAAATCAAGAGTTGGATGCTTAACCGACTGAGCCCCCCAGGTGCCCCCAGAATTGTCGTCTTTAGAGGATTCAGATGAGGGATTCCTCACCTAAGGGCCACTCAGGGTCGGGGTTGGCCTGCTGAAATCCCTTGGACAGGACTGGGCATGTGGGCACCTTTGAGAAGTAGTGGGTCAAGTGAGTGATCTCTGCTCTTTCGGCAGGCCTTGTGTGTGTGTGTGTGTGTGTGTGTGTGTGTGTGTGTGTGCGCACGCTCGCACGCGTGTATGGTGCTGCTCACTAGCTTCGGAGAGTGTTTGGAGGAGTGGGGAGGTTGGGAGGGGTGCTGATGGCCGCAGGAAGGCAGGGGTCACACTTAGGCAGATTTCCAGGACTCTTGCAAAAATAATAAACAGCAATACCCTTCAGAAGGAGGTTTGGGACCTCAGTACTGACCAGGATGCCACCTTCGGATGGCATCGCACAGATGGCCAACCTTGTGTCCCGGCTGGCGAAAGAGGTGGCCTGAGTGGATCACGCAGCAAAAGGCAGGTGCCTGGTGCGTGGACATCCCCACCTTCTTGGCCACCAAAGGCCACAGAAGGGGAAATAGAATCGGGCCAAGAGCTGGAAGCCTGCATTTGCCGGCCTGTGGTGCGAACCTGTATGAAAAGAGGGACTGGAACCCGGGGTGGAGAGCACGTCCAGGAGAGGGCGTGAAAGGTCTTTGTTCAGCTGACAGGTGTAACAGGACAGAGAAAGTCCACAGCCGTCCGCGTCATCCATGCTTCAGCTGTCTTGCTGGATTTGAGCTGAACGTACCAGATCCGAAGTTTTTAAGGGCGTCACTTTTCTGTGTTCAGAGTCAGAGCATCAGGCCCACGGCCCTGTTTTGTTCTCAAATAAATACAGTGTGTTACCTACAAAAATAGTTACCTGCTCCACGGCAGAAAACTATCCACTACAAGAACCGTCTTAAGATATTAATGGTCACCCCAAATTTCTGTCCAACATTTTTGTGGATACGCATTCTGGGCGTGTACCCTCCAAACACACATTTCCGCAGGAATAACTTGCACGTTTCTTATAATCTGCTTTCTGCAAAAGTTGATGTATTATGGAGATTGTCCTGTATCGATGACAAAGTGAAAGCCATCTGACTGACCAGCTAATCTTTCTGCATCAGAGTCTCTCCCCAGATTCCTAGCAGAGGCCAAATTCCTGTGGTCCTGGGGTGGGATGGTATTTGAAGAGAGAGAGAGAGAGTGAGCTAGGTCAGCAAGATGAAAATATCAAAGCGGGGCTGGCATTTTTATCGGTCCCCGAGCCTCCCAGTCGCTCTTGCCTCCCCAGCTATAGCCAGTTTTAACGGTCTCTCTTCCTTCCCTTCCTTCGGAAGCCGCCTCCCCCCGTAGGCTCCGCTCAGCTTCTTGGGGATATTTATTTGGTCATGCAAGAAATAAAGCCAGCCCTTCACTTCCTGAAAGAACCTTTTGGCTACCGTCTCTGGCCTAGAGGGATCTAACTTTCCGTTTCTGCTTGGTTCTTCATTTTTCCTAGTGCTTTTACACGGTGACCTCCCTAGTCCTTGTTACTCTTGGCGAAACTGGCTGTGCTGACCATGGTGCGTGGCTTGTGGCTTCAAAGTCAGCATTTCCCCCGTGAGGTTTCTCAGCCACCCAACCCTAGAGAGCTCAGTGCTTCCCTCTGCCCTGCCCAGGGGCCACTTTCCTGTGGTCATCTCTTTTCCTTCCTCTCATCTGCCTTCTAGGCTCAGGCAGGCTCTCGTATCTCTTGAGTGACTTCCTCTGGACCCGGGTCCCAAGGGCGCAGGAAAGAGGGGATTGGATCTCAGCCCTGGAGGAACCTGTAGTCCCGTGGACACCTGAGCGAAGAAAAAAACCTGCAGGAGCCCTTGAAAAGAACCGGGAAAACAAATGCAAAACAATAATCATACTTTCCATCTGTATTCCAAGCCCTCTCACATACATTCGTTTCCACGGTGATTCGGAAAACGCGGAGCGGTGCGGTGACCCGGAGCCAGGCGTGTTCTGGGCCTCGTGGAGGTCACCTGGCCGGGTTTTATTCATTCATTCTTCATCAAATGCATCCTAAGCGTCTACTGTGTGCCAGGCCCCACACCGTTCCCCTTAATTATACCCAGAGCTCTCGCCATCCCTGCTGATCCAACGCCTTCCACCTTTTCCAGGTCTCCCAATGCGTTCCCTCCTCCTCCCTTTTGTAGCTTCTATTCATTTCTTCTTATTCTATTTTTGGTGGAAAGGGGAGCCATTGCTCACCACTTACCATATAATAACCCTTCAGACTGTTATTAGGCATCCTCGGGGCCTGCTATATTTGCCTTTTAATAAATCCAAGCTTGCCTGCTCTGCCGTCCCGGGGCTGCCTGAGGCTGTAAAGGGAGGCTCCCACTGGAAGCCAGGCGGTGCGCGCTCAGCTAGAGAATAATCTCCCGATTTGGTGTGAAAGCCTGATCCAGGTGGAACAGGTGCCCAGGGCTGTCTGGTTGGTCAGGGCCGGTCGGAGAGAGCTTTTAGAACACACTGCCCAGGGTCTGGTGACCTTGAGCGACAGAGTCCGTTTCCCTGGACGGCTGCCGATTCCCAGGCTCGGGAGACCCAAAGTGGGTAGCTCGTGCCCCCGAGACAGCTCAGCTTAGAGAACTGTGGGACCGCGTGGCTCCTTCAAAGGGGGATTTGGATCAGCTTTAGATGAAGCCTGGAGTCGCCCCCCAGTTCTCACAGAAACCGCCTCCTGGGGACAGACTTCCCTCCGGGCAGAGCTGAAGCCTCGCTGAGCCTTGGGCGCGGAGGGTGTCTTAGCCAGTCTCGTTGGTTGCAGGCCAAGGGCCAGAACTCTACTTTGAGTACAAGGGCATACACTGAGGGGATTTGGGAGAGCTCCCGGCTGGGAAAGTATGCTTGGAAAACGGCGACAAAGGGAGATGCTCCAGAGGGAACCGGGGCCAAAATCACAACCCGGACCCGGCCTGGCAAGGACCCTTGACGCACGGGCAGCTTGGTGGGTGCTGCTGCGGGCGTCCTTATCAGCAGGGCCCCAGGCGCTGGGTGCGGCTGGTGCTGCCGCCTTCGCCAGCACCTCTCTGGGCCGCCAGCTCCCCTCCGTTCTCCGGCTCAGGGGATCCGATCGGTGAAGCCGAGGCCCTCTGCCCAGGCTCAGAAGGCTCATGTGCATCTGGTGTTTTTAGCATCTATAGTTGGAAGAGATGGGCCGTAGCTCTCACAACTCATTAGATGAGGACTTCTCCAAATGGTGGGAGGTACCGGGTGGTTAAATGCAGACTGGTGCACGCTTTTGGGGTCCCAGGAGTGGAGTGAAAGCCACAGCCTGGACACCATCAAGCAGTTTGCCTGATTGTAGAGGAGCCTTTCGTCCACTGGAGTTTACGGGGCACCCACCGCGCGCCAAGCCGCGGGCCGGGTGCCTTTCCATCCTCGGTGTCCTCTGGTCCCCCCCGGAAGCTCGTGAGCTGGTGGAGACATGGAGGAGGGCAGAGAGCCGTGTTAGTTGCCAAGGGGGCTCCGAGCTCAGGCTGAGGGGCTGGGCGGCGGAGAGGACGCTGCGTTTCTGGGGAGGCAGCCCAAGTGGCCTCACGAGAGAGTGTCCTTGTGGGCAACTGGGACCGGGACGACAATGATGTCCTCCTCCTGCCATCCCCATGTTCCTCCTCCCTGCTTCGGTGCCACACGGGGACCTGGCCTCCTTCGGGCCTTCTCACCCGGCGCCTACCCAGAGGATCCCCCGCTTCTGTGGGGTGTCTCCTACGTTTCAGGGTTTCCCGGCTGCTTTCCCTCAGTGGTTTTCCACCTGCTTCTCCCCACTACGGGCTGCCAGAGGGTTTACCTCGCCCAGGGTGCAGATGGCGCTGGGTGCTGACGAGCCCCACTTTCTGCCTCTCCCTGCAGCCGCTGAGTGCCGCCGGCATCCCGAGTTCCTCTTCCACCACTTCCAACAGGTCGAGGAATAAAACTCGCTATCGGACCAAAGCCGTGAGCTCCGAGGTGGACGAGAGCCTCTTCGGAGGTGTCAAGGTAACCCTTGCCCAGCCCCTTCCAGGTGGCCGGCCGGGGGAGGCAGTGACCAGGACTGGCGGTGCTCAGGGCGCAGCCGGTGCTGGGCAAGCCAGCCCTCTCCCAGGCGGCCCCCCCGAGGAAGACCCGAGCAGCCCCTGGGGACAGGGACACGTGGCTTCCCCCACCCCTGCCAGCCTCACGTCCGCCCGGCGTGTAAAATCTGGCGTAACGTCGAGGGGGTTCTGTTGCGGAGAGCAGATGGCCGCCCAGTCAGTGCCCCAGGATGGAGACGTCTGAGGCTCAAGGTCGAGTTTGCAGATGGGGAGGGAGTAAGGTGTTTCCCCTCCATCCGAGAACAGCGTCAGGGAGGAACCCAGCCCCCACCCCCACCCCGGGGGCTCAGCCAGCAGGGTTACTGAGCTTTGGGAAACCCCCGAGCAGGTCTTCGTGTGCTGATGTCGCCCACACGAAGCGAAGGAGAGAAGGTGCCGAGAGGGAGAGCTAGCTAGAGCGGCTTGAGATATTCTTGGTACTGGGGATGTGCAACAGGTAAGAAGGAAGAAGGGAGGCCAGGAGAGAGAGACGGAGAGACCGAGAAAAGACCAGCTGTGAACACCTGGGCGGCGGGCAGGTGGGGGGAGTGGTGGGGTGGGGAGGGTCTGTGCTTGCTATTCTCACCGTGAACCGCAAAGGGCTTTCCAGAAGGTTCAAGGCGGCCATCTCTCTCCATTAGAAGACCCCCACCTGCAGCAGTTTCCTGCGGACAAGGGAAAATCAGAGGAGCTCACTGTCACTTGCAGGCAGCTTTTGTTTGGGGCCCTTGGGGGGTTTCCTAGTTGCAGTGAAGACAGGTTTGGAAAGGGCCGCCTTCTCCAGGAGTCGTCCAGCTGGCTAGCGGGAGGGGCAGTGGGAAAAATGCCCGTTCCTGGCCCATTTCTTTGGCCTCTTGCGGGGGGAGTCAGAAGTCTCTGAGCCGGCAGTAGGGGGCAGACGCGGCCCGCGGCGCGCCTGAGTTGCGCCCTCTTGGCGGCAGATGGGCAGCAGGGGGCAGCAGCACCCCGGGGACGTCCCTGCAAAGTGAGCTCAGGACCCGGAGGGCCTCCACTGAGGCCATCCCCCTGCCTCCACTTGGGATCACAGTTACTGCATTTGGGACAAGTGAAATTCTCTCCTGTGCTCAAAATTTTCCTGAAATAAGTGCTTTTATTTTATTTTACTTTACTAAAAAAATTGTTTTTAACGCTTATTTGTTATCGAGAGACAGACAGACACAGAGTGTGAGCAGGGGAGGGGCAGAGAGAGGGGGAGACACAGAATCAGAAGTAGGCTCCAGGCTCCGAGCTGTCAGCACAGAGCCCCACACGGGGCTCGAACCCACAAACCGTGAGATCATGACTTGAGTTAAAGTCAGATGCTTAACCGACTGAGTCACCCACACAGGTGCCCCTATTTTATTTTGTTTTATTTTATTTTATTTTATTTTATTTTATTCTATTCTATTCTACTCTACTCTACTCTATTCTATTCTATTCCATTCTATTTTATTTTTATTCTATTCTATTCTATTCTATTTTTATTTTATTCTATTCTATTTTATTTTATTTTTTTATTTTCAAGAGTCAGACGCTTAACTGATGGAGGCAGCCAGGTGCCCCAGTGGTTTCGCATTCTTATTATCAGACTCGTTCACGGTTGGAACATTTTGGGAAAAAAATCATACATTTAATATGTATTCTTGCTAATTCTGACTCCCTGACTTTCTCACCACATTAGTTGTAAGAGCAGGTCTCTACCAGGCCCTTTAGCCGTTTCTAACTCCCTCCATATGATTTTTTTTTCGGGGGGTGGGGGGAGTCCAAGTAAATTAATCATAAGGAAAGATTAAACACTCCCAAATATCATAGACTGGATGAATCTGTATCAAAGTGTGTTATCTCGAACCCACCATGCGTCCGAGAGGGACCATTCTCTCTTCTTAAATATTTCATGGAGGCAGAGGACCCCGGAGACCCCAGCTTTTCATTCCTGATGGTTTGGGGTTGGGAATGGACACATACTAGGCACTCCCCTCCCCATCGACCCAGGAGTGTCTGCACGAGACACGGAGGGTTGGGGGGGCTTGTTCTCAGAGAAGCTGGTCGGTACAGAACACATGCAGCCAGGTTCAAGTGCAGAACACCACACTGCTTTCTCAGTGCCCCAGCAACTCTCGGCGGTCCCCACAGGACCGGGTGCCGGCCAGCCTTCTCTGCCACCGGCTGGGGTGGAAGAAAGAGGGGAAGGCTACCCTTGAAGAAGTTAGGATTGACTGGCAGGTGTGGGCTGACCAGCTTCTAAGCTGTCCTTCCTGACCCCATAGCCTCTGACCCAGGACAACAGTCCTACCGTGCTGCTCCGAGATAAGCACGCCATTCGGAAGACTCTCGCTGCCCTGAGCTTGGACCACAAGCCGGAGACCATCCAGGTCGTCACCCGGGACATGGTCCGGAAACTCATGTGAGTGCCCAGGGCGCGGTGCCCGGCCTTCCTGTCCCAGCCTGCCCTTCTGCCGAAGACCCGTGCGGGGAGAGGGGGCTCCCTGGGTTCATGAAGTTGGTCCGGCCCCCCTTTCTTTCCTACTCGTCTCCCCTGTTTGCCTCCTAGCTCTCCTTCCTCGGCATTTCGGCCTCTCTTGTTTCTCTTCTTTTTGTATCTCTTCTTGCCTTTACCCTTGACCCCCAGCATCTTCCTTTTCCCTTTCCTCTGGCTGCTGACGGGCCTGGTGGCAGAGGGGCCATGCTCGGTGGGTCCCGGCTGAGCCCCCCTAGTGCTCTGGCTGCACCAAGAATCTGAAGTAAGGAGGAACTGCCCAGATGCTGCTCAGGCCCCTGGCTTCTTCCCGGGCTCTGAGGCCAGAAGAGGAAATTCCCAAGGGGAATTCCCAAGTTCCTCTGGGATCGCCCCGCACGCCCGCCCGGCTTCCTGCCTGGAGCCGCCTCCTTGGCGGGCGCCCTGGGGTTAGGCCTCCCCCTCGGCAGTGTGAACCGAGCTTTCGCTCAGGGGCCCGGCTGCACCCTCGGGACCGTTCTCCCAACTCTGGCCGCACCTCGGAGAACTGGAGCTCCCGGCTGCGCCGCCCGCGTCGGGAGCTGGGGAAGCCCGGCTGCGACACGGCTCGGCGAGCACGGTCGGCTCAGCCCCTGGCGTCAGATGGCCCTTTATGGTCAGCAGAGCTGCAGCTACCGGTGGGGCCCAAGGCAGCGTTCCTCCCTGGAGGCGTCTAGTCCTGCCGGCCGGGATGCCGTCTCAGATGCGACCGTTTCTGGTCCTTCAGGTCCCAGGCTACGTCCCAGATCCATCACTCATTCGGGCCTCCTCCCGGACCCTCCCCACCACACACATGGGCACGTGCGCACGCACACACACACACACCCGCACACACACACATGCGCACCTGCCACATGCACACACGTGCACACACATGCACATACATACACACACGCCTGCACGCACGCACGCACGCACACACAATACCTGCACACATATACACCATTCGGGTCTCCTCCTGGGCCCTCCCCAACACACACGTGCACAAACACACCCACACCTGCAACACACACGCACGCACACACACGTGCCTGCCACATGCACACATGTGCACACACGTGCACACAGGCCTGCACGCACACACACACAATACGTGCACACATATACACACGCACACACTTGTGTACACATGGTCACATATACCTACACAATGCACACGTGCGTGTGCACACACCCACACACATATGCTCACACATGCACACACATGCACATATTCACACACACGTGAACACTCACATATACTCACACACGTACTCTCACATATGCATGCACACACGTGCACGCACAGTACACACACGTGAGCACGCTCACATACATGCACACTTGCACACATACACTCACACTTGCTCACACACGTGTACACATATAGTCACGTACTCACACATGCACATACACGCATGCACTCACACACTTGCATACGCAGACACACACACACACGCACGCGCACACACACGTGCACACACATACACAGGCAGGCACACACTTATACTCACACGCGTGCTCACACACATACACACGCACGCGTGCGCACACAAGTTTTATGGGATGAGGCTCACTTCCTGCCTCAGACCGGCTGCGTTGCGCTGCCGTGTCCCTGTTAAATGGCCTCACCCAGAAGCAGCTTTAGTCCTGGCCCCTGCTGCTCCCGCCTGCATCCTCTATGTATGTCATTTGTTTGTAATCATTATAATTAACTATTGGTTTGTTGAATGTGCTGGGCGGCTAGGAGGAGAGGGCCACAGACATGCCTCCAACTGTTGTTGATCAGAGATTTTAATTAATATTTAGGGTTCAAAGCTTCTCTCTGGGCCGGATGGACAGGGATGCCTAGGTTTCTCACAGCATCCGTTTCGACCTTGTCCGGCGTCCCCTCGCCCTTTTTAAGTCGTCCTCGAGGAATAAGCTATTTTTGGAGTTCAGGTCGCCAGCGTCGTTTTGAGCTCTGCCTCTGGGCCCAGCTCTGTGCCGTGGCCTGGGCCGCCGGGCGTGCGGTCAGCAGCGTCTGAGTCCTAGAGGAGCGTGCGGCCCAGCACACAGGCTGCACCCGCGGGGCCACAGCACGGGCAGCGGGAGCCGCACGCGTGGGCTCCCAGGAGGTCAGCTCCCAGCCCGGTGCGGGGATGCGCGTCTGTGCACATGGCGCAGGGGCTCGCGGCTGCACAGACAGGGCAACGTACGCACCGGACCTCTTAGCAAAAGTCCTTAAAACGTCTCTGTTTGGCCCGTCCCTCGCCTGGGACCCCTTCTCCCCAGGGGGCCCATCGGGCCGGCGTGGGGGGACCCTGGCAGTGGTGAGGGAGGAGGGGAGGGCGGAGCGGTGCTGAGAGCTTCCCCCTCGTCCCCACTGACTGCTCATCCCCTGCGTCAGTGTTCCCGCCAAGGATCCCTCCGGGGAGCCCCTCATCATGAGCCCTGAGGACTTTGAGCGCATCAGATGGGCGTCCCACGTCCTGAGCAGAGAAGAGCTGGAGGCCAGGGAGCAGGCCTTCCAGAAGGAGAAGGAGGCCGTCATGGTAGCTGCCCTCCCCGAGCCCCGATCTCCGCCGACGGGAGCGGGGAGCTCTGGTCAGGGGGCCTTGGCAGGAGGCGCCCACGTGTGCTTCCTGGAGACCCTAGAGCGCACGCCAGGTGTGGACGCTGCTGGGGGGCGGGGGCGGGGCGAGCAGGAAGCCAGGCGGAGAGACTTCTGGGTTCCGAGGGCATGACGGGGTGAAGCCATCCCGGGGTCACGCTGGGTCACCCGTGGTGGCGGGGCCAGCGCCCAGGGCAATCCCCCCCACTGATCCAGACCGCGTCCCGTAGGACGCAGCGGCCACACGTAAGAAGATCATGAAGCACAAGGAGATGGTGTGGAGAACCAACAGGAAGCTCAGCGACCTGGGGGAGGAGGCCAGGCAGAGGGCCCAGGACCTGCTGCAGAGAGCCAGCCGGCTGCAGGCCGAGCAGGAGGAGGAGCTCAGGGGCATGAGCAAGGTGGGGGCCTCGCTCCTCCCGCACCCCCAGGACCCACTGCCACCCCCTCCCTCCTCTTACGCCCCAACCCCCGCCCGGACAGGCTCCGCCCCAGCTGGACGTGGGGAAAGCAGGGGTGACCGGTGAGGGGCTGATGGAGGGGGCGTGTTGCTGCGGTCGGAGGGGGGACCGGCCTTGCCACAGGCTAGCTGTGCGACCTGCAGCAAGTCACATACCCACCCTGGGCCTCACTTCCTTCATCTGTTTGTGTTTTGTTTTGTTTTGTTTTTTTTTTAATGTTTATTTTTGAGAGAGAGAGACAGCATGAGCGGGGGAGGGGCAGAGAGAGGAGTAGACACAGAATCGGAAGCAGGCTCCGGGCTCCGAGCCGTCTGCACAGAGCCCGACGCGGGGCTCGAACCCACGAAGCATGAGATGGTGACCCGAGCTGAAGTTGGACGCTCCACGGCCCAGCCCCCCCCAGGCGGCCCTCTCTCCCTTCATTTGTAGAGCGAGAGCGGTGAAACCACTTACCAGGGTGATAGGCGGGGGTGAACGGGCTAACCCACAGCAGAGGCTCTCCCAAGTGTGGTGGGCACATGAAGGTGAGGACGCGACTTCCGCGTCTGTCCTGCTGGCTCCGTTCTGGCCGCGCGCCCTGTCCCCTCCCCCCCACTCCCCCCACCCCTCCGCAGCGGGCTTCTTCTCAAGACACCAAAGTGCCTCCTTTAGCCCAGAGCGTGAAGACCCGAGGCTCGTTTGGACTTTTGTTTCTCGGTTGCACGTGGGTCCCAAGCAAATGCACACCGCCGACCCCCAACCCCCTCATCTACACCTTCTCCTCACACCTCCTTTTATTTTCCAGAACTTTCTCCCGCTCATTCTCACGGATGGCCGTCCCCTGACGTGTCATGTGGGGCTCTTCCACCTTAAAACTCTAGCGGCTTGGTCTCTGCAAGAGTGTCTTAGGTTCCCTGAGAAGGAGGACAGAGGGTCTGAATGTGGGGGTTCATGGGTCCCCCCCCCCCAGAGAACCTCGAACCTCTGAAGTTTCATGGAAATGTAACGTGCGTGTGTGTGAGTGGATCTTAAGGAGGACAGGGTCCACAGCTTTCCTTATGTTCTCGAAGCGCCATGACCCCCCGAACACGAAGGCCCGATACCCTGCAAGGCGCTACCGTGGCCTCTCCTCGCACAGACCAGGGGCCTGGCACATGTCGGCGTGGAGCTCCGCCGAGGCGAGGGCGAGCACAGGATGCTCTCGCTCTCCCGGGCTTGCGCGAGGCTGTGCGCGTGTCCAGCATACCCAGCGGTACCCGTTTCTCGCCCCCACCTTCCACACCCCCTGGCGCATCCCGCCCGACCCGCGTGCCTTGACCCAGGGCCACTGTCGTCTCCCCGCCTCCAGATCATCCTCAATGCCAAGTGCCATGCCATCCGGGATGCCCAGATCCTGGAGAAGCAGCTGATTCAAAGAGAGCTGGACGCGGAGGAGAGGCGTTTGGATCACATGATGGAGGTGGAACGGCAGAAGGCCATTCAAAGGCAGGAGGAGCTGGACAGGAAGCGGAGGGAGGAAAGAATCCGGTAAAGCCGTGGTTTTGGGGCCTCCCTCCCTGGCGCTTCCGTGGCTCTTTGGGTGCGGGTAGCCTTGCCAAGGGCGGCGAAGAGAAATGGTCACTATCGCCATCGGTGAGCATCTCAGAGCCTGAGGAAGGGATTATGAGAACCGCAGAGCTTCTCAAGGCTGATTCCTAAGGTGGTCGCTTCACAACCTGGCCCCCCTTCAGCCTCGTTTCCCGCCTTTTCCTGCCGTCCCCTCTGCGCGTCCCCCCCACCCCCTTCCCCCAGCACCCCTGGGCTTGTCACAGTTCACGCTTCTGTCCTTCCTCCTGCTTCGAAGCCTCTTCTTTCCCCCCTTTGCCCCTGGAAAACGCTTTCTCTTCTTTCCGTGGGTGACACTTTTGCCGTCACCTCCCCCGGAAACCCCTCTCCCTTCCCCAGGCAGGCTCGGTGGCTCCCTTCTGGGGCCCGGCCACACCGCGGTGTGGTCTCCCACACACTGTGTTATGCTTCTCGCACCGCGGCTCCCCGGCCCGCGCCAGACTGCGTGCTCCCCGAGGACGGCGTCCCCGTCTTAACTCACTTCCGTAGCTCCCGGGCCTCGCAGAGAGTTTGGCCGGTGGCTAACGCCTGTTAGAATGAATAAATTCAGTCCCCTTCCCTTTGCAGGAAAGGACAAGCCCCAGAGGAGGTAAATCATAGAATCATGGTGTCCCAGATCTAGATAGAACACCCACCATGGAAGGCAAGAAATATTTCCATAAACAGTCCTTGAACCACACTGACTGGCTGGTGTCTGTCTCTGTCTGATTCAGTCCTCTGGAACCATCCATCCCTGTTCTTCTCGTAGGTCCCTGGCAGACTACAGTAGGCTCCCTATAAACATTTATTTATTAGCTCAGTAGTTCTTAATCTTCTGCACAAACGGCTCTAATTAAGGAAAAAATCTCTGCCTGCCTCATTAGGCCGCTCTAATGATCTGAGCTGGTCCTTATATTGAGCCCCAGCCCTGCCTCCCTGCAACTCTTTTACTCATTCCTCCCGTTTATTTCATCTGGAGTCAGGAAGCCATTCAAGGGCTCCACCTGGATGGGAGTCTCGTAGTCCTTCCTCCCCATGCTCACCCTGGCCTGTGTCCTCCCTCATTGTCCCTGCCTTTACTCATCCGTCATGGGGTCTGGACGCCTCTGGGTTTATTGTCACCCCAACGACACACAGGGAGTCACCGGCCACGCTGATTGCAGACTCTGGGTTCTCTGCTTTTTACTGTGGAGCTAAGCCAGGGCATCGCTGAGCCGAGAGGCTTGCTCACACCCAGCCCTGTCCACCGGCGGTGAGGGCCGGGGCATAAGACAGACGGACAGCTAGCGAAGTGGGCGGGGGAGGTGGCTGGGGGACAAGACAGGACGCAGCAAGAGGCAGCACAGGAAGGAGACCGTGGGCTTTCTAACTGAAGTGAGCATGGCGGGGGGGGGGGGCGGTGCCCCACGATTGCTCTGGCGGGCTTGGGGTGCTGACGATAGGATTTCAGAAGCCCTTGACACACTGAAAGGGAGAAGGTGCGTTGCAATGTGGGGTGCACACGTGGGCAAACAAACGAAGAAGGGGAATCTCAGGAAAGGCAGCTTGGGGCGCCTGGGGGGGCTCGGTCAGTTAAGCATCTGACTTCGGCTCAGATCGCGATCTCAAGGTTCGTGGGTTCGAGCCCCGCGTCGGGCTCTGTGCTGACAGCCGGGAGCCCGGAGCCTGCTTCCGATTCTGTGTCTCCCTCTCTCTCTGCCCCTCCCCTGCCCGCGCTCTGTCTCTGTGTCTGTCTCTCTCAAAAATAAATCAACGTTAAAAAATTATTTTCGAAGAAAGGGGGCTTGGAAGGGAGGGAACCGGCCCCCTCAGGACAGTCTGGTCTCAGGAAGCACGGAGATGTTTTACGGGGCGCTCGTCGAGTTGTCCCTGTGACTGCCACCTCCCTTCGTGGGGGCTGTGTGGGTGGAGGCTGGAGCAGAGAAGCGCGGGCCCCGGGTTTCTGAGCCCCTGCGCTGCCGTTCGCTCCTAGGGGCAGACGGCACATCGTGCAGCAGATGGAAAAGAACCGGGAGGAGCGGTCGCTGCTGGCGGAGCAGCGGGAGCAGGAGAAGGAGCAGGTGCTGGCGTCCATGCAGCAGCTCCAGGAGGAAGATCTGCGGGTAACGCGCCCGACCGAGCGCCGCTCCCAGCGGCTCCGGCGCCAAGGCGCTCGAGATCCGGGGGACTGGGGCGTGCACTGCTTTTCTGTGAGGCACCCGCGCATCTCACATCGCCGCCCTTAGCTCGTCGCGGCCGTAATGGACACGCGTTTGGCCGTGGCGCCGCGCTAGGGGGCGGGGGTGGGCAGGGATTTGGACACGTGGCATCCCGCCCCCCTCCCCGGGTCGCGGGGTCCGACACCAACGCGTCTGCGTGAGTGGACACAGAAAGGAAATACATAGCTGTCTGCCTCGCACACGCAAGCCCCTAGGGATGTTTTCTAGCCCTCTTGCCATTATCCGGGGACACGATGCGCCGGGCAGGTGGACCGCAGGGTCCACGGCCCAGGCTCCCTGCGGTTCCCTCATTCAAAGCGCAGGGCACCCCAGTGTGGTTAATTGTGTGCAAGAACCAAGCCTTCCCCCTGCCGCCCCCCCCCCAACCCGTTCGTCTAAATAAAACCCGTGGGCACATCCATCGCAGAAGAAACGATGACATACCCGCCCGAGCTACCCGCCCGAACTGCGGAGACTTAAATCCTCTCCTGTTTGCGGGTCTGGTCTGCTGGGATTAGGCAGAGGCCCCTCGCTGGCGAGCATTTGGCACATTTATTTGTTCTCCCCTCCCCACTCCGTTTTTTTGGCCTGTGAACATTTAAAAAAAAAAATCGAAAAAAATTTTTTTAATGTTTATTTATTTCTGAGACAGAGAGAGACAGAGCATGAGAGAGGGAGGGGCAGAGAGAGAGGGAGACACGGAATCCGAAGCGGGCTCCAGGCTCCGAGCTGTCGGCGCAGAGCCCGACGCGGGGCTCGAACTCACGGACCGTGAGATCGTGACCTGAGCCGAAGGCGGTCGCTCAGCCGACTGAGCCACCCAGGCGCCCCTTGCCTGCGAACATTTTTATACACACAGGCAAACTGGAAGAATTGTGTCACACCCATCAGCGCTGGGCCGAGGCTTCCGAGACTTTCCGGTTGCCAGTCTGCCTTGCTCGCTTGTCTCTTTTCGGAGCACATACGCGTTCTGTCCCTGTTACGCTATTCGGCGGTGAGCTGCAGGTGTCTCGGCTCTTTGCTACTAAATGCTGCAGCCCTCGTCTCGGAAGCGCAGAGACGTTCTCTGTCCAGTGGACGCTACGACACTCACAGCCCCTCGTCGAAAAGCGGAATCCAATGATTCTCTGATATCGTTTAATACCGAATCCACATTCAGTCCCCCAGTGGCTCCCTGAAGGTGCCTTGAGTTGTCTTCTGCCGCTCCAACCAGGATCCAATCAAGGCCCCCACCTTGCATTCACTTAGGCCTCCTTTGTCAGCTTTCACCTGGAAGAACTCTGGTTCCTTCCTGCCTTCATTGCTATGGTACCGGTATTTTGGAGCGCCCAAGCTAGCTAGACTTGAGGAGCGTCCCCCTTTCCGGCCTGTCGGGTTATGTCCTCAGGGTGTCATTTAACTTGTGGAGTGTGCATTCTTTCCTTTTTCTCCTCGTTCCCCACGTTAAGATGGCTGGTTGTAGTCCCCGCCCCCCCACACCCACCCCGTGATGTGATGGCGGTGAGGGATGGGGGTCCCTGAGGGGTCTTGGGGGGCAGCCTCATGGTTTTGGAGGCTTCTCAGAGTGCCTCACAGTGTGAGGGCCTGTGTGGGGAGTGAGGGGAGGAGCACCGGGAGAGTCAGGAAGACCCGGGGCAGGAGGGCAGGCAGCCTTGTGAGCTGCTTGAGAAGGGGGCCCAGCTGGGCCGAGAAGCCAGAGAGGCCTGGCCGAGCTCCTGGCTCAGGGAACAAGGGAAAGAGCCCGGAAGAGGAGACGGGGCTTCAGCATGCAGGGAAGGGGTGCGAAAGGAAGACCGGGAGATCTGGCTAGATTGTCGGAGGGGGAATTGGGGGACTCCCTGAGAAAGTTCCAGGTGTCTGTGAGTCAACACCGTCGCCCGATGTGTCTCGTCGTGCTGGTACTGTCCTTCGAAGAGGCACTTTCCGAGCTTCCAGGAAGTGTTCTTAGGCAACTTGAAGATAGGAATGTGTTGGGGCGCCTGGGTGGCTCTGTCGGTTGAGCGTCCTGCTTCGGCTCAGGTCATGATCTCCTGATTCGTGAGTTCGAGCCCCGCGTCGGGCTCTGTGCTGACGGCTCAGAGCCTGGAGCCCGATTCGGGTTCTGGGTCTCCCTGTCTGCTCGTCCCCTGCACGTGCTCTCTCTCTCTCTCTCTCACACTCTCAAAAATAAATAAATAGACATTAAAAAAAATTTAAGATAGGAACGTGTGTCTCCCAGCTCAGACCTGCCTTATGATCTCTGGGTGGTGCAGGGCAGTGCTCCCCACCTTGCTAGCAAGAGGGAGAAGAGCAGGGCGGGGGGGGTGGTTCCTGGGGTTGCTTTGCAATGGCTTCAGAGATCAGAGACAGTGAAAGTCCTTCAGTTTCTTGGAAGTCTAGTGAACCAACAAAAACAACAAACTGAAAAGTAAATAAATAGGCAAAGACGTGAGTCAATGCATGGTTGTATGCATCGTGGATGGGAAGTCAGTGGGTTTTCTAGTTGAGCTGGTCAAGGGATTAAATAGTGCATGGGTACCAGTGGCAGCCCGAGCTCTGGTGGGAAGCAGATAGAAAGGAAAGGAAGAAAGGGAGAAGGGGGAAAGGAGTGGAGAGTCGCTGGGCCAGGTGGGGAAAAGTGGGGTGAGTGAAGAGGTAGGCACGGCGAGAGTGAGGGAGCGCTGACGGCCATGACTCATGCATCACAGGCCTGGGGGGGAGGTGGGGGGGACAGTCAGTGCTGTGTTGGTCTGGTGCGTGAAGCTTCCTGGGAGCCCTGAACTCGGCTGTGAGTCAAGCTTGGGGAGAGCCCGCAGAGTTGCCTCAGATGAGTCAGGTCAGAAGCGCGGCTGGGGAAGAGCTGGAAGTCTTGGGTGGGGCCTGGCCTTTGACAGATGGAAGGAACTGGAAATAGTGTGCAGCGGGAGTTGATGGGTAGAAGAATTGAACGCAAAGAGATGGAGATTCCTGGGAGAGTATAGGTGGGCCAGATTCCAACATTCCATCTTGTGCACAAGACTCCGCGTGGGGCCCTGAGAATTCAGGGCCTCAGTGTCTTCATCTGCAGGAGAGACATAACAAGCTTTACCCTTCAGGGTCTTGGGGTGCATTTAGGTTTCAGAGCTAGGCTGCATAAAGTGCCCAACGGGTAGAACATACTCAATGAGGGCAACGCTTTATTATTTTGGTCATCGCCATTGAGTCGAGACCAAAAGCTAGGGGTTGCCTAAGAGAAGGAAATTGAAGGCAGGGGAAAAGCCCGGGAAAAGCGGGTAGGACTTCGCAGGACACATGGGAGCCGCCGGGTAGAGTTTTAAGAGCCTCTGCTTCCCTGAGAGTGTATAGAAATCAAGAGTGTCAGGACCGCCACCAAGCCAAGAGGGTACAGAAGGCAAAGAGGGGCTGCGAGGGGTCACCGGCGACGCTGGAGGGCCCCTTGACCAGGGGTCTGGCTAGACCGCAGACGGCGCGCGTCCCCCTGCCTCTCTCTGCCCCCACGTGCCAGTGTCTCCTGGTCTTGCCCCCTTCCACTTGGAGGCTTCCTTCCTTCAGGACATGGAACGAAGGCACCAGGAAAAATTGAAGATGCAAGCCGAGATTAAGCGCATTAACGACGAAAACCAGAAACAGAAAGCAGAGCTGCTCGCTCAGGAGAAGCTGGCGGACCAGATGGTGATGGAGTTCACCAAGAAGAAGATGGTAGGTTTCTTTCTTTCTTCCTCTGGGCGCAAGCAGGGAAGGGGTGGGGCGGGGTGGGGTGGGCAGAGCATCCGAAGCAGGCTCCGTGCTGTCAGCACAGAGCCCGACGTGGGGCTCGAACTCATGAACCGCGAGATCGTGACCTGAGCCGAAGCTGGACGCTCCACGGACTGAGCCACCCAGGCGCCCCTGAAGATAGTAGGTTTCCGAGGCCCGGGGCTTGTGGCCACGAACAAAACATCTACGACACGGAGAGGCCGGCCTGAGATCTAAGGGGACTCACCGCAGGCAGCCATGCCTCCCTTTCAAAATGGATGTCCTTCATTCAAGGACCTGGCTCCTTTTCCTCTTCATGTTGGCCGGTTCACTTATTCATTAACGGAGAGCAGGCTCGAGGGACACCCAATTTAGGGTGTTATATCCTTGTTAACACCTTTGATTAGAAGTTGGATGAGGGTCAGGTACAGGCAGGGAACAAAATGAAAACTCTCGGGGAAAGTGAAGTTTTTGTGGATTCCTGGTGGCCTCTGCATAATTATATCCCCAGTAATCATGGGTCACCTGCCCCATAACTTTCTTGTGAAAATTCCTACATTGGGCATCCCGTCCTGGGTGTTAGAAAATAGAGCCTTCTCCCGCAGTGGCTGTGGAAGCCGCGAGCACAGGTGTGGCGCAGAGCAGGGGATCCAGGAGAGGCCGCTCACGCCATGTGGGCTCACTCAGGAGCCGGGCTGAGAACCGGAGGGACCAGGGTCAGTGAGGAGTGGAGAGTGGAAAACAGCTTCTAAGCCTGGCTTAGACGGAGCGAACGTGGAGTTAGGTAAAACGAGAAGGAAGGACTGAAGGTGGCAGGAAAGGCATTCAGTGCTGCATGTGTGCCCCTCCTGCTAGTTCCGAGGCTCCGTGGTGACAGAGAACGTGCCCTACTTCCCTGTAGCAGGGATGGCAGGCAGGGGGACATCGCGGGCGTGTTCTGAAAATGGCGGATCAGATATACCTGTATGCTCCAAATGCAAGCCACAGAAAATGAAGCTCAACAAAGCTTTTTAATTTATTTACTGTTTGGCTTTGGCTTGCTTATCAGATGCCAGGAGATGCAGGCAACAGCAGGAACAGAGGTTGGGGGCAGAGATGGTTGGGGACAGGGATGGTTGGGGACAGGGATGGTTGGGGACAGGGATGGTTGGGGACAGGGATGGTTGGGGCAGGGATGGTTGGGGATGGGATGGATGGGGGCAGGGATGGTTGGGGACAGGGATTGTTGGGGCAGGGATGGTTGGGGATGGGACGGTTGGGGACAGGGATGGTTGGGGATGGGATGGTTGGGGATGGGATGGTTGGGGACAGGGATGGTTGGGAACAGGGATGGTTGGGGACAGGGATGGTTGGGGCAGGGATGGTTGGGGATGGGATGGATGGGGGCAGGGATGGTTGGGGACAGGGATTGTTGGGGCAAGGATGGTTGGGGATGGGATGGTTGGGGACAGGGATGGTTGGGGACAGGGATGGTTGGGGCAGGGATGGTTGGGGATGGGATGGTTGGGGGCAGGGATGGTTGGGGACAGGGATGGTTGGGGCAGGGATGGTTGGGGACAGGGATGGTTGGGGACAGGGATGGTTGGGGATGGGATGGTTGGGGATGGGATGGTTGGGGACAGGGATGGTTGGGGACAGGGATGGTTGGGGATGGGATGGTTGGGGATGGGATGGTTGGGGACAGGGATGGTTGGGAACAGGGATGGTTGGGGACAGGGATGGTTGGGGCAGGGATGGATGGGGATGGGATGGATGGGGGCAGGGATGGTTGGGGACAGGGATTGTTGGGGCAAGGATGGTTGGGGATGGGATGGTTGGGGACAGGGATGGTTGGGGACAGGGATGGTTGGGGCAGGGATGGTTGGGGATGGGATGGTTGGGGGCAGGGATGGTTGGGGACAGGGATGGTTGGGGCAGGGATGGTTGGGGACAGGGATGGTTGGGGATGGGATGGTTGGGGACAGGGATGGTTGGGGATGGGATGGTTGGGGACAGGGATGGTTGGGGACAGGGATGGTTGGGGATGGGATGGTTGGGGACAGCGATGGTTGGGGCCGGGGATGGTTGGGGACAGGGATGGTTGGGGCAGGGATGGTTGGGGGCAGGGATGGTTGGGGACGGGGATGGTTGGGGACAGGGATGGTTGGGGACAGGGATGGTTGGGGCAGGGATGGTTGGGGGCAGGGATGGTTGGGGATGGGATGGTTGGGAACAGGGATGGTTGGGGACAGGGATGGTTGGGGATGGGATGGTTGGGGATGGGATGGTTGGGGACAGGGATGGTTGGGAACAGGGATGGTTGGGGACAGGGATGGTTGGGGCAGGGATGGATGGGGATGGGATGGATGGGGGCAGGGATGGTTGGGGACAGGGATTGTTGGGGCAAGGATGGTTGGGGATGGGATGGTTGGGGACAGGGATGGTTGGGGACAGGGATGGTTGGGGCAGGGATGGTTGGGGATGGGATGGTTGGGGGCAGGGATGGTTGGGGACAGGGATGGTTGGGGCAGGGATGGTTGGGGACAGGGATGGTTGGGGATGGGATGGTTGGGGACAGGGATGGTTGGGGATGGGATGGTTGGGGACAGGGATGGTTGGGGACAGGGATGGTTGGGGATGGGATGGTTGGGGACAGCGATGGTTGGGGCCGGGGATGGTTGGGGACAGGGATGGTTGGGGCAGGGATGGTTGGGGGCAGGGATGGTTGGGGCAGGGATGGTTGGGGACAGGGATGGTTGGGGACAGGGATGGTTGGGGATGGGATGGTTGGGGATAGGGATGGTTGGGGATGGGATGGTTGGGGACAGGGATGGTTGGGGACAGGGATGGTTGGGGATGGGATGGTTGGGGCCGGGGATGGTTGGGGCCGGGGATGGTTGGGGACAGGGATGGTTGGGGCAGGGATGGTTGGGGACGGGGATGGTTGGGGACAGGGATGGTTGGGGACAGGGATGGTTGGGGCAGGGATGGTTGGGGGCAGGGATGGTTAGGGCAGGGATGGTTGGGGATGGGATGGTTGAGGACAGGGATGGTTGGGGACAGGGATGGTTGGGGACAAGGATGGTTGGGGACAGGGATGGTTGGGGACAGGGATGGTTGGGGCAGGGATGGTTGGGGATGGGATGGATGGGGGCAGGGATGGTTGGGGACAGGGATGGTTGGGGACAGGGATGGTTGGGGCAGGGATGGTTGGGGACAGGGATGGTTGGGGCAGGGATGGTTGGGGCAGGGATAGTTGGGGACAGGGATGGTTGGGGCAGGGAGGGTTGGGGACAGGGATGGTTGGGGATGGGATGGTTGGGGACGGCGATGGTTGGGGCCGGGGATGGTTGGGGACAGCGATGGTTGGGGCCGGGATGGTTGGGGACAGCGATGGTTGGGGGCAGGGATGGTTGGGGACAGGGATGTTTGGGGGCAGGAATGGTTGGGGACAGGGATGGTTGGGGGCAGGGATGGTTGGGGCATCACAGTGATCACGGAGCTGCCGTACGTCGGGAGCTCAGTCTGTGCACGGGCTCTGTGTGAAATGCTTTACAGGTGTTGTCTCACTGAACCATTACAGCACCTTGTAAGCCTTGTCACTGACTGATGCAAAATACCCTGAATGCTTTGCTGTGTGTCCAACAGCAGACCGGGTCGAACGTACCTGGAATGCCGTGCACTTTGTGCGGAGCTCAGCCACCGGTTCCCCGAATGGGTGGATGTAGTGGTAATAAGCCCGTCACGTGTGGGAGCTGGTGGACAGTTTGCAGAGCCCGTGGCTGTCACGACAAGAGATGAGGTGGCGAGGCGACAGGGAGCTGAGAGCGGTTGTTGGGGACCCCTTGGACCTTGAGCAGAGCTGGAGGCCTGGGCTGGTGGGGAAGTCACCAGAGATTTCTGAACAGGAGAAGAGTAGGGCTGGTCTTCACACGTGGAAGGGACACCGGGGGGCGGAGCTGGGATAGGCTGGCGACCGGCATAGCGGTCGGGTGCTTGGGCACGCCCACAGCCCATGTCACAAGACTCACCTCACAGGGGCCTCTGTTCTTGCAGCCAGGGCTGCCCCTCTAGGGCTAAAGGCAGAGACTGGTTGTGGAAGTCTCCAGAGTTCCCTGCCCTGCCATCTGGGGCGAGGTGAAACCGAGGCCAGCTTGACACACAGCCCCCCGTGCACAACTCACAAGCGGGCAACTCACCGGGCTTCACAGAAGCCTGGGCAGATAGAATGATGGCTACGGAACATTCTTTATGGGAGGATCACGTTTCCGCCCGACCCAAGCCATTAGTCTTATGACTACCCAAGAATGCTAGTCGGGAAGCCGGGCTTGGGAAGATTGTAGGGATATGTCTGTTCTTTCCGAGAAGTGGCAAAGGGCGCCAACTCTGATGGTTCGCTCCTTGGGTATCTGCTGGCCACCGCAGGACTGCCCGAAGTGTGGCTGGCCGTGTGCCCAGGGACTAAGGACCCCCACCTGCTGCGTTTTACACGACACGCAGGATGTCGCAGTTGGTATTTGGAGAGACGGCCCACTGGCCTTGCTCCTCGGACACGGTCTGCGACGCAGTGGATGGAGCGTGAAGGCTGGGCTTGGGATGCTTGCATGCGTTGCTAGCTTTGTTTTGTCCAACCCGAAAAGCAGTCAGGGAGTGGAGACCCCGGACAGACCGTTGCGGGGGCTTCGTGTCTCTGCAAGGCTGCAGCGGTGGGGGCTGCTCTACGAGACCTTTTCTTCCTGGCAGGCGCGAGAAGCAGAGTTTGAGGCTGAGCAGGAGAGAATCCGGAGGGAGAAGGAGAAGGAGATCACCCGGCTGAGGGCCATGCAGGAGAGGGCGCAGGATCACCAGGCACAGCAGGTACCCGCTCAGTCTCGGCTCCCCTGTGCCTCCGCCACTCCCTTAACTACCCCCTTTGACAGCCTGCGAAACCACCCTGGAGGGCAGAGGTGCGGAAGAGGGGATGCAGGTTACCTAGACTTGAACAGTCTGATGAGGGCGGGGAGGAGCAGAGAGAGAGGGAGACACAGAATCTGAAGCAGGAGCCCGATGCGGGGCTTGAACCCGCGAACCGCAAGAGCATGACTGGAGCCGAAGTCGGACGCTTAACCGACAGAGCCACCCAGGCCCTCCCCGATTATTAGCAGTTTTTAAAACGAGAGGCAATCGCAGGACCGCCTGGAGGTGTTCGAGGTCTGGGGAGGAAAGAATCGGGATGGGTGGCGGCGAGGGAGGGCAAGGTGACCCTTCGGGGTATCTGTGGACCAGAAAGTTCTACGAGATTCCATGTACTCTTCCCTGCAATGACCTTGTTGCCAGAGAAATCCACGCCACGCCTCAAAGCAGGCCGTGTCGGAGTCTGCAGCTGGTGTCTTCCTGAGGTGCCCGCTGGGTCTCGGGGTCGGTTTGCACCCTCGCTGGTCTCCCCACCCTCTCCTTTCCCAGGACGCCTTGCGGGCCAAGCGCAACCAGGAGGTTGCGGACAGGGAGTGGCGCAGGAAGGAAAAGGAAAACGCCCAGAAGAAGATGGAGACAGAGGCCAAACTGCGCCAGAGCCGGCTAGAACAGGTGGCTTTCAAGGAGCACGCTCTGGCCGTTCAGGTGCAACGGGACCGGGACGATTTCGAGAGGATTCTTCGGTAGGTGGGGCTGGGCACCCCGGCTTCCTTTCCTTGGCCTGTGGCAGGGATGGCCCGCACTGGGGGAGGACCCTGCTGGCAGGTGCACAGACAGAGGTGCTCTCCTCTTGCCCGGGACGGTGGAGCCATTCTGAATGGATGGGTAGTTGAAATGTTTCAAAGACAAGAATGGGGAGCCAAGAGGTTTTCGTTTTTGTTTTTTTTGAACTTTTAATGTTTATTTATTTTTGAGAGGGAGACAGAGCTTGAGAGGGGGAGGGGCAGAGAGAGAGGGAGACCCAGAATCCGAAGCAGGCTCCGAGCTGTCAGCATAGAGCCCGACACGGGGCTCGAACTCACGAGCCGTGAAGATCATGACCTGAGCCAAAGTTGGACACTCCACCGACTGAGCCACCCAGGAGCCCCAGGAGCCAAGAATTTTCTGATTAGGGATTTGGAAACCAGCACCCGGAGGTGTCTAAAGAATTGGGTGTTGTTTGGATTGTTTATCCCAGAGGATTAAAGGCATAGGTAAAAGTATACATCTGGTCCCTCTGCCCTCCCCTGCCTCGACGTACCCCCGCTGGCTAGGGGTCAGGATGCAGCAGGTGGTGGAGGAGATTACGAGGAACAGAGAGAGCTTCGGACACCAAGCTTGTGAGTCACTGGAGAAGAGCTCTGGGGGGCGGGGGTGTCTTTGCCACTCATTTGATAAACAGTATCAAACACGTAAACTCAAGGTTCCGCCGTGGGACATATTGGAGGTGAACAAAACACTGTCGTTGGCCACCGCTGTGGGAAGGATGTGAGCAACTCCTACTTGGGTTGACCTCCCCTGTATCCATCTGTCTTTCCTGCCAGCTCGTCATCCTTTTATTTTCGTTGTCTTTTGTCTCCGCGATAATTCCCACCTGTAAGTGGAAGTGAAGTGTTCACAACTGTCGCTCTCCCTGCCCGTCGTTCACCCCCAGAGCCGCCAGCCGTCACGGCTGCTCTGGCATCAGTCGGGGTCACCTGCCGCCACCAGACCCCACCCCCTGGGCTAAGTGTTCTGGGCTCACCAGGAGTGACTCCTTTCTTGCTCTGGTTCGGACTCTGTGATAGCAGCAGCTTTCAAAGAAACAAACCGAATTGCGATGGGGGTGTGGATACGAGATTACAGAAATCGTGCTCCGGTGAGTAGAGACTGAGAGGTGCGGCCCGGCCTTCTGGTCTACCTGGTCTATGTGTCAGAGGTCCTCCTTGGTATTGACCCCATTAGTTGCATGCCAGACCCCAGGGCCCCCCGCCAGAGGCAGCGCAGATCTGTAGGAATCTCTGTCCTTGCCAGGGCCAGGGTCCTGGTCTTTTATTGGACCCTGGGGCCCCCCGCCTGCTCCCCCAGCCGCGGTGGCCTTTGCCTGCCCTCGAGGGTCATGCCGTGGTCTCCGAAGCCTGCCGAGGAAGGCAGCTTCCTTAATGGCCCCGAAGATTCTGCCCCTGGGCTCCAAACTACCTTTCAGATGCCTGCCCTCACTGCCACATGCCTTTAGCAGGCACTAATAAATATTAATGGAAAGAAATTAAGGTCCTCCTTCCGCCCCTGACCCATTTGTCCCTTCTTTGCTTTGTTTGCCTGAAGCATATGCACCAGCCAGTTATTAAAGCGAGACCAACCTCTCGGAGATGTTCGGTCTCACCTGCTGTTCTGGGTTAGCATCTAGACCTGGTGTCTCCAGGGCCACGTGACCACCAGGCCAGGTGTCTTCCAGTGCTAGGAATGTCCCTGCCCGGAGCCAGCAATCCAACTTTTCCTACTTCAAAGCATGACCTTGTGGATGGCCTCTACACGGGCTTCCTGCTTCCGGACAGAGGGATGCCTTTGACTCTCAGCTCACCGACTAGGCAGGGAGAGCTCACCTACCCTCCCCCGTGGTGCTGAGAATTGCCTTGGAGCTTTCACCAAGTACTGTGGCCCCGGGCTCCACCTCCACAGATTCTGATGTAACTGGTCTGGGGTGAGGCCCAGGCTCCAAGGTCACTGCCCTAACCCCGTGAAGTGATCAGGCTCTTCCCCACTCAGATTTCCCACTGCCTGCCAGCCCAGGGGATCTCCAGTGACACACGCAGCTTCCCATTTCCACCCTGTCTCGCAGGATGTAAAACAACAGAAAACCATTCTCCATCTAGGAAAATAAGGGCGAGGCAAAGAGGCAAGGCTTCCTGCTGTCACAGATGTGTCTGGGCAGTGGAGGTTTGGAGTCTAAACACAGAGGGGTGAGGAGGCCAGCGCGTGTCTCCTGACAGCCTGGGAGGCTCCGTGGCAGGTGCAGGGTTTGGGAGGTGCCCGCCGGTGTAAGGGACGTGCCCAGAGTTGGGACGATGCTGTGTGTTGTGGGTCTGGGGAGATGAGTAGGTGACTTGTGCTTTTGGAAGCTTTGTCGGGGACACGAGTACCCTCAGGGCAGGGGGGCAGGTAAGGAATCCCTGCCTGAGATGATTTTACATGTTGTTTTGGTTTTTGATTCTGTCAAGAGGCATCTGGGTGGCTCCGTTGGTTAAGTGTCTGACTTCGGCTCAGGTCATGATCTCGAGGTTCGTGGGTTCGAGTCCCACATCGGGCTCTGTGCTGACGGCTCAGAGCCTGGAGTCTGCTTCGGATTCTGTGTCTCCCTCTCTCTCTCTCTCTCTCTCTGCCCTTCCCCTGCTCATGCTCTGTCTGTCTGTCTGTCTCTCAATAAATAAACATTAAAAAAACAATTTAATAAAAATAAAGAAGAAAGAACTAAGATGATAGCTCAGGGTGGCCTAGCACCTCGCTCCCCCTGGGATGTGAACACAGTGCCTTTGAGTTTTCCGGAGCCTGTCTGGCCCACACGGGCTGCTTGGCTGCTTGGCCAGGGAAATCAGGGCCCGTAAAAGTCCCCTCGTGAAGAGGCCCCTGTGGGGAATTTGGCCAGCTCCCGCCTTCTTCCCGCAAATACGAGAGCCTGCCCGACAGGTGTCAGACCTTGTCACTTCTAAGCATCCCCGTTGCAGTTTTGTTAATGTCATTGTTATTGTTTGTGGGAAGGAAGGGAGGGAGGGAGGGAGGGAGAGAGACAGAGACTATCTTAGAACAAGCCAGAGACGAGTTCTGCATTGTACGACAGAAAGAGCTGGAACAGTAGCTTCCAGTGGGTGAAACCCTGAGCACAGGCCAGCTCCTGGTGAAATAGAAGAATGCGGGATCTCTCGTTCAAAAAGTATTAAGAATTTCAAACCAGTGGGCGCCTGGGTGGCTCAGTCGGTTAAGCGTCCGATTTCGGCTCAGGTCTCATGGTTTGTGGGTTCGGGCCCCACGTCGGGCTCTGTGCCGACAGCTCAGACCCCGGAGCCTGCTTCGGATTCTGTGTCTCCCTCTCTCTGCTTCTCCCCTGCTCACACTTTGTCTGTCTCCCTCTCTCTCGGAAATAAATAAACATTAAAAAAAAATAAAAAAAAAAATTCAAAACAGTGATGGAGGAGAACCAGAGCGCGCACGGGGCCCTTCGGAGCCCGCCCGCGGTGCCGGGCCTGGCTGAGGAGGGGGCCGCATGCCTGGGGGCAGCTCTGGTCTCTGAGCCCCGGAAAAGGGCCGCAGTGTGCGGGGCTGCGGTCTCTGAAGCATGTCCACCGGAGGAGCCCTTCCGGAAGGCTCCCGGGGTGCAGCCGGTGTCCCTCCTCCAGGGCTCAGAGAGAGCAGATCGAGAAGGAGCGGCTGGAGGCGGAGCAAAAGGCCGCGGGGCGCCTGCGGCACGCGGACGAGCTCCGGCGCCAAGTGCGCGAGAACCAGCAGAAGCAGGTGCAGGACCGCGTCGCCACCTTTGAGGAGGGCCGGCGTCTCCAGGAGGAGGCCCAGAAGCGGCGCGAGCGCATCGATGACCTCAAGAAGAAGAAGATCCAGGAGCTGAGGTGCGCCCGGATCCCTGCGCCCCGCCCCGTGCCCCCCTCTCCCAAGGACGCGGTGTGCGGGAGTCGGGGCGACTCCTGACTCCGGAGGCGGGGGGCTGCCGCAGAAGGTTCCGGGCCCGGGCCTCCTGGATCCGTGGCAGGGGCCGGAGCCCTGACGGGAACGTGTCTGGGGGACGGATTGTAGGAGCCGGGATGGGGGGCGCGGGCCCCCAGGTCCCGGAACCCCCACCGGGGCCTGCTTCCTGCTGCTTCTGTCTGGTCCCACGGCCCACGCACGCCTGTCCCGCCCCCTGCCCCCTGCAGAGCCACGGGCCTCCCTGAGAAATACTGTGTGGAAGCCGAGCGCAGAGCCAACATCCTGCCAGCCGCCTCTGTGAACTGAGGGGGGCCTCCTTGTCCCCGGGGACGCCTGCAAGGGGACAGGCTCTGCCCAGTCTCTGGGCGTCCATGACTGCCACTAGCCTAGACATTTTAGAGGTACAGATTAAATTTATCCCACTTCTTTAAGGAACGGCTCAGCTTTCTTGGGGGCGGGGGGCTGTGTCTGCTGCAGGGTACTGAACGGGAGCCAGGGCGAGGGCGGCGTGAGGGCCTGGGGCAGGGGACCGGAAGGTGCCCTCTGCAGGTGGTCCCTCCCAGCCTCTCGGGCCCTTCGCCCTGCGTCCTCTGGCCTTTTGGGGGCCCCGGGATGTGGCCTTCCTGTCCTCCTTCAGCACAGCCTTGCTCTGTCCCTGTCCCACGCCTGGTTTAGAGGTATTTCAGTGCCAGCGGTTGGAGCTGTCTCTCAGGGAGGGGCTGGGGCAGGAGGGACCCGGGCTGGGCCCCCACCTGTGACTCAGACCCCACCTCCTGTGGCGGGGGTGGGGGGTGGGGGTGGCGTTTGCACCCTCCTGCTCTGCCCTCTCCACTCCAGGCAGTGCTTCAACACGGACACCTGTCCACCCCCAGGCCCACCCAGGGCCCTGCTCCTCGCCCAGACCCGGCTGCCCCATCACCTGCTCTCTCCTAACTCTGGCAGCTGGGGCTCCCCAAGGCCACTGTCGCCTCTGTTAGTCAGCTTGCCTTCCGTTTCCCCCAAACACTCTGATTCATTCACGCATTCAAAGGCTTCTTGAGCGCCTGCCTCGGCTGGGTACCCCCCAGGCACCCGGTGCAGCGGACCTGGGTCCACCCTCCCGGAAGCTTCTCGCTTGGCCAGTCTGCTCCTGCTCCTCCCTCGGCTGCTCCACGCCAAATGTCTTGTGCCTCTAGAATAGTCTCAGCCTTTTCTGGAAGGACCCCGCTCACCAGGCTCCTTGTGGGCTGCAGAACTGTGGCCCAGGGGTGGAGCCGTTTCCCGTTCTGTATGCCAGGGGGGCGGGGAAGGCTCCAGCCCGCCCCCTCGGTGCTCTAGGCCTCGAATCCACAGCCCAGCCTTGCTTCCCTCCATGGGCCCTGCACGAGAGGACGCAGAGGGCAGTGCCGGGCGCGTCCTGGGTGTTTGCAACGCCAGGTTATAAGGGCCTCGGGCAAGAGTGCTCTTTTCATAGGGCCCAGGGAGAGTGGGCAGGCAAGCTTCTCCCTGTGCCTCGTCTTCATCAGGGAAGCCTCCCCAGGCACCGTCTCCGCCTGCCCCACCCTGCCCAGGCTAGCTGCTGGGGTGGGGGGCTCCCTCCTTCCTGCTCAGTGGCCCTGAGTGCGCCCCCGCCCCCATCTTGGAAAGATGTGGTACTCTCCCAGGACGGGAGACACCCCCTGACCTCACGGGCACGCCGCTGAGGATTCCGGCGCCTTCTGTGGTGGTTTAGCTCCTCAGGCTCCTCAACTGCGGTTACTACCTGCGGGGACCAGGCAGTGAGCCCTTACCCGTGCCGGGGCAACCTCTTGCCAGGAAAGCCAGAAAGGGCCTCGGGTGCCTGGAATTTGCCCAGATCCCTTCCTGAGTCACCCATCTGAGGGCCAAGGAGGCAAGGGCCCTGTCGGAGTGCGGATCGGGAAGAAAGGGTGTTCCAGGCCCGTTGCTGACCTGTGAGGCCCCATGCGGAGAAGCGGGCAGAGTTCACAGGCTTAAAGCATGGCCTGCATTTCACCACAACTGCTGCTCGTGAAACCGCGGGTGTGCGGGGCCTGGCAGCTCCCGCGGCCTAAGAATGAGACCATCTTGCCGTGGCCTAGACCCGCGGCGGGGGGTGGGGTGGCGGGGGGGTGGTGGCAGGTCTGAATGAAGGCCTGGCTTCGGGGATGGGGGCACACGGCCACCTCTGGGCGGGTGCAGACGGTCTGGGAGTCGTTCCCCTCCAGGAACCCAGGAATCGGCCCGTGATGTGGAAGACGGGCTTGGTTGCTACTCTTGGGATTCCTCGACACCCTGCACAGGCTCCCGCAGGCGTCAGGGCCGGCCCGAGTCGGCTCCTAGAAGTGGGGCATTCCTGACGGCTTGCCTCGGACTTGGGGGCGGGGGGCCCACAGCTCAGGAACAACCAGCTAGACATCGGGCCTTTGCGGGGGGGGGGCCGTGCTTTCTCCCAGGGAAGGCTCTAGCATTCCGCCCTCTGCTCTGAGGCAGAAGCGTGTGCGGAAGCAGGGCTGGGAGATCGGGAAGTGCTGTTTGGTGCGTCTTCGTTGACGTAAATGCAAAAAAACAAAACAAAACAAAAAAGAAAGAAGAGAAAAGCAAAGCTCCAGCTCCTGACTCTGTCGTCTGGGTTCCCGAGCATCTTCCCAACTGCCTGTCCTCTGCCCCTTGGGTCTTCGGGTCCTCGCAGGGTCAGGCCGGGCGGGTGTAGTCTGGCAAATCCAGGGGTGGGGCTCCACCTTAGAGCCCTGGATCAGCTCTGCAGGCGGCCGCCGCGCGGGCACATGTCCCCCGGCTCTGGGCTGGCCCCGCACCCCTACCTGCCCTCTGTGTCACCCTCTGCTGGGGCTGGGAGGCGGGCTCAAGCCCCCCGCACCTGCCGGAGAGGCGGCTGCATGACTCAGCAGCCTTCCCTGGTGGCCAAGCCCGGCTGTCCCTGACTCAGTGGGGTGCTGGGATGTCCTCGGCACCCCCAAAGCCTCAGCATTCCCGTCTGTAACTCGGGTCACCGCCAGACATTAATTGGTCTCAGTAAAAGCACTTTGATTCGGCTCGGATGAAAGGGGCTCAGAGAGTTCAAAGCCAGACAGGGCTTTTGGGGTGAGAAAGGGTGACAGCCGCCTCGGTGACAGTGGAGGGGAGACGCTGGAGTCTCAGACAAGGAGTCGAGGTGTGGAGGCCACAAAGTCCCTCACTGTTTCCCCCTCTTATCCATCCTGGCCGCTCCCCCTGCAGAGGGGGAGCCTGGCAGGTAACACTCCAGACCAGAGGGTGACCTCTCCCCCTCTCCTCCCCCTCCCATACTCTGGGACGTATTCCAGCAAATCACCCAAGGTTACTCGGAAGAAGCTCATTTCCAACATCACAGAAATCTCGAGTCCCAGGAGAGGCTAGGTCGCGTCCCAGGAGAGGCTAGGTCGCGTCCCAGGAGAGGCTAGGTCGTTCTTGATCTGCCTGGCTTTACACAGCCAGACCTTCCCTCTAAGCTTCCTCCCTGCTGGGACACTCTCGGTCCTGGTGCCGGTTCTGCATTTTCCTTGTGCTCTGCATGCACTCTCGGCAAGGCGTGCCCATCACCCCAATGCCCTTTTGACGACTTTGAGGCTGGGACAGGAATAGGGTTGAGATTTTCGGTGGCTTTCTCAGGAGACTCCTGGAAAGAGGAGTCAAGGCAGGGGGTGGGAGCGGAGAGCGGGAGAAAGTGCCCAGAGCTAAGGAGCTTTTCTGCATGGCCCCTGGGGAGAGACGGTTCCGGGGCTAGTGGGGTGAGCACCAAATCAGAGTCTCAAATCTGGAAGGGGCCGCAGAGACCCTCTCGCGCTTGAATCCCTTTTGCAACCTCTCACCAAACGATTGGACAGTTCGGGCTTGCACACCTTGAGAGACAGGATGCTCATTACCTCAAAAGGCAACCCAAACGGTCTCAGGTCAGCCCCGATGGTCCGAGTGTCATTTTCTGCATCCGCCTGGCTGCCGGGACCACACGAAACAAGTCCGGGCTCTTTTTACACCACACCCCTTCAGGTACCTCATGCAGCCATGTGGGCAAGCATTCGAAATTCTGGAAACACAGGACTCTTCGGAGCATTTTGTGGGGTGGGGTGGGCTGTTGGAAGGAGAGGGCGGGGGAGAGCAGGGAACCTTTATCCCTTGGGCCGGGCAGTTAGCTCTCCTGACGGTTAATACTTCCATGGTCCCAGCCAGCCCTGGCCCGGCTGCCCCTGAACCCCACCCCTCGGGCACCGCCTTCCCCTCTCCCAGCAACGGAAACAAACAGGGAGAGGAGAGTGAGGGCGGGCCAGGCGGGCTTAGCGGGGAAGGCTGAGGCAGACAGGCACCCGGCCCTGCTCGGCCCCTGCCAGCTTCCCCACAACCTCCCTGGAAACTGCCAGGCAGGCCAGGCGGGCCAGGGGCGGCCCCCCGGCACCCAGGGGGACCACAGTACCCGTCCGCCGTGTGTGTTGGGGGGAATCCACACGGCAGAATCAAAAGGCAATTTTATTTCTATAAGTTCAAAGTCCCAAGTCCCACCGGATGCGTGAATGAACCCATCCCAAGGCCTCTCTGCACACAGACGTGCACGCGGTCCCGGACGACCGGTCTGAGTTGTGTGGCCATCCTGAAGGCCTGGCTCCAACCCCGGTGAATGTTCTGCGGGAATGGGGAGAAGGTCCCCAGAGATCCGGCCGTCAAGGCTCTTCCCTTCGGGGCAAAAGTAACCATCAGCGGACTCCCCTGGCTCTGCTCTTCTGAGTTGCGTCCTGCTGGACCGACCCCTGGTTTCTTTCCCAGGGACTGAAATGCTCCCCCGGCCGCTTGCGGTGCCCCGCGCCCGTCACGGGTCACCCCCAGAGCTGTTCAGAGGTCACTTCCGGCAGGTGAGGGGGCTTGCCGCACATCACCACAGCTCGTGACCCTGGGAGCAAGCTGGCACCCCCTTCCTCGCTGCCGTCCCCACCAGACCCAGTTGTGCTAATCGCGGCCTCCCCAGGGCCCAGCCCGCTTGCCAGTGGATGAGAGGCCCGGTGGATACGGTTGACCTCCTTGAGGTGGACATAGTTCTTACCGTCAGAGTCTCTTTTAAAAAAATTTTTTTTAAACATTTTATTTATTTTTGAGAGACAGAGAGGGACAGAGCGTGAGCGGGGGAGGGGCAGAGAGAGGGGGAGACACCGAATCCGCAGCAGGATCCAGGCTCCGAGCTGCCAGCACAGAGCCCGACGCGGGGCTCGAACTCACAGACGGTGAGATCATGACCTGAGCCGAAGTCGGACGCCCAACCGACGGAGCCACCCAGGCGCCCCATCTTATCATCAGAGTCTCTTAATTCTTCGGTTTGTCATCGGGAATTCAAAGACTCTTTCCAGGCGGTTCCGTTGACAGCATGTCGGGTCCTAACCTTCAACCCCCCACTCCCACCCCCTGCCTTGCCGTGCTGACACAGTAGTGGGCAGGCCACTCCGCTAGGGGCTGGGGACCCCTCTGTGCTGCTTGCTCCCGTGAGTCTGGGCCATCGCTTGATGGGAGGGATTTGGGTACATCTGGGCCCCCCCAGGAGCCCCCCTCCTCCTGGGAGGACCGGCAGGAATCGTGGAGCCTCGGGAGGCCTGAGCAGGGGCTCGGGGAGGCGCAGGGGTCAGGAGCCCTTGCCCACCACCCCTGACCCTGCAGCACTGACCTCGGTCCCCGAGCCCTGGCCCAGTTCCCGAAACTGAGCCCACCCATGGATCTCGGCCTTCTCTCTGTCACCGACCAACCGTTCCTTGTCTGAGCTCGGCAGTGTCTCCCCATGTCACCTGGGCCTCCCCACCCCGTCCCCCCACTCTTCTGGTCCCGCCGTGGCCTGGTCCGGCTGCCTTCCCACCGCGAGCCCTTGCTGAGAGCTGTCGAAAGGGATCAGCCGCAGGGGCTTCCTGCCTCTGTGTGACCACCCGTGGGCACCTGTCTGCCCTCTCTCAGACTCGTGTCATGCCCTCTCTCAGTCCGTCCATGGTCGTCCAGGCCGTCTCCTCTGGGGGTTTTCTTGGCACGCTCACTCTTGGGGTCTGCTGTCCACTTCCTGGGTGTTGTAGGGGTGAGCCTGGGTCTACACGGGGGCCTGGGAGAGGGGTAAGGGCCTGCTGATTGTGCATGTGTGTGTGTGTGTGTGTGTGTGTGTGTGTGTGTGTAGCTTAGCAGGGGGCAGGTTGCAGACCTGGGGAGATGGGAGCTCCAGCTTGAGCCTGGGGACCTGGGGGCAGGGCAGGAGGTCCGGGCCCACAGCGGTTGTGTGAAATTGCTGTGCAAGGCTTTGGAGGAAGGGGAGGCCGGCCGGGGCCTCTGCCTGTCCTTCCCCAAGACGTCGTGGGGCTGGGCTGCGCCTCATCTCAGAAGCAGCCTCTGGGCCTCTCTGGGTCCTGGATCTGCCTCTTCCCTCCTCCGTGTCTCTGTTCACTCCTTTCTAAGCCTGTGTCTTGAGATTCTGTTTCTGTCTTAGGACAGAAGCAAATATAATCAGGGCGCCTGGGGGGCTCAGTTGGTGAAGCATCTGACTCTTGGTTTTGGCTCAGGTCCTGATCTCACGGTTCGTGGGATCAAGCCCCGCATCCGACTCTGTGCTGATGGTGCAGAGCCTGCTTGGGATTCTCTCTCTCCCTCTCTCGCTTCCCCTCCCCCACTCATGCTCACTGTCTCTCTTTCTCTCAAAATAAATAAACATTAAAAAAAAGAGAAGCAGGGGCACCTGGGTGGCTGAGTCGGTTAAGCGTCCGACTTTGGCTCAGGTCACCATCTCGCAGTTTGTGAGTTCGAGCCCTGCGTTGAGCTCTGTGCTGACCGCTCGGAGCCTGGAGCCCGCTTGGGATTCTGTGTCTCCTCCTCTCTCTGCCCCTCCCCTGCTCACGCTCTGCCTCTCTTTCTCTCTCGAAAATAAATAAACATTAAAAAAGATGGAACAAATAAATAAAAAAAAAGAGAGAAGCAAATACAGCCCCAACTGGCGGGTGTGCGCAAAGGAGGCCCCGTCTCCTGTGCTGAATGAACTGTGCATTTCTTAGGGAAAAGCAAGGGGGGCCGTCTAGGGTTCGCTGGACCACAAATGGCAGCCTGGGCCCTCTGCCTCCTCTCTCCCCCTCGGAGCCTCTGACGGGCCATTTGGATGCCACATGTGTTTCTGTGCCCCTTTGCTGAGCACGGACTCTCTCGACCGTCTTCTTTCTCCCTGGGGCACAGACAGACCCCAACAGTCCCCTGGATCTGTCCAGGCCTCTCTGAGACCTGAAAAGAAAGTGGGTGGGAAGATGGATGTTTGGGGTGGAGACTGGGTGAGGGAAAGGGAGAGGAAGAGTTGGGGTGGGGGTGGGGGGCTCCCGGGAGTGGCCTCTCTTCTTCTGTTGAGGATGAGCCCAGAGAGAGACACGGGCTGGGGCTGGTCTCAGAGCCAGGGGGCTGGGCCTCTGCTGTGAAAACCAAGCTGACACTCAGTGCACTCACTCGTCACCAGCCTCCAAACCCTGCAGGGCTCAGGGCACAAGGCAGGAAGGCCGTCAGCTTCATTTATGGGCCCCAAACTGCAAGGAGGTGGCAATTAGCCCTTAGTGGGTCAAAGGAGAACAACAATGTGACTTGCCTTTTGAGGCTCTGAGGGCCCCCGGTGTGGAGCCCTCAAAAGTGGCTGTTCTTCTAGGAGTATCTAGGTCCTCAGTTTCCCCCAGCACGCGTCCCCTGGGACCCCCCACTCCAACCCAGTAAAAGTGCCTTTGGTGGGCCCTGTCTTCTGGATCACTTTGGAGCCCAAGCCCCACTCCCTGCTGATAGCTTCCTACACCAGGTCCCCAGCTGTCGCTGGGGGAGCTTGACTGCTGGCGGACTTAGGCTGTGGAGCAGGACTCAGGTGGGGGGGGATCCTTTGTTAGGGGGCTAGGTTGCTTCTGGTGGGCTCACGCCTATTTGGAACCCTCTCCCAAACCCTCAATTCACACACTGATCCGTGTTGGTACGACACTGCTGGTGTTGTCCCAGAGCCAAGGGATAGATAGGCTGGCCAGTCTGCCCTTTAGCAGATGGGGACTGAAGTCTTCCCGCGTCTCAAGTCAAACTTCATTTCTCATCCCCATGAATCGTGCGGCCCGCTTAACGCACGTCCCGACCCTAACCACAGCCCACCCTAGCTCAAATCCCGAACGCAGAAACCACAAACCCCAGCCTCAACCTACTGGAACCCCAACCCTAAGTCGGCCTCGGCCCAGCCTCCAGTTTGGCCGTAGCCGCATTACCACACGTGGCTGTGAATGAACCCCTCACTCGCGCCTTATCCCGACACGGACCCCGGTCACACAGCCTAGCCTCAGCTCTCGCTGTCACTCTAGCCTAATCTAGCCCTAGTTCCTCAAGGGTGACCTCGAGCTCACTGGTGATCCCAACCGCCCGACCCAGCCTTCGCCCCGGCTCTGATATGAACCAACAGCCAGGACCCAATCCACCAGCCCTACACTTGACACTGATGGAGCCACAGCTTTCCTCTTTGCCATGCAGTCCCCCTTCTTCCTGGCCCCCCCGGTTCTCCGCCCCCCCCATCCCCCATCACTGGCCTTCCAAGCTTCTACCCCGTGGGTACATTTACTAACCCACACAACCACCGAGCCCTTTCCTTGGACTGCTCTGGGTTGAGGGTCAGGATGCCTGGGCGTCCCCCCACTTTGCCAGGCTCAGCAGCAGCAGGTGGGCTGAATCCCCCCCCCCATCTGTAAAGGGGGGATAATGATCCTTGCTCTCCCGAGGGTGCAGGGCAATCTCATAAACCTCAAAATAAACAAGGAAATACAGATATTCGTTGGTACCTCTGGCGGGCCCTAGAGCACCCTGTCATTGCTGAGGGGGGTGGTGGAGGCATTTGGAACACAGAGGCGCGTGGACTCCTCGCGCTTCCTCGTTGAGCTGGCCGCGGCCCGTAACTCTCCCCAAGGCTCTTCACCCCTGCCCTCCCTGTGGCCCCTGTCAGCGACGGCCCCGCTGAGGGAGCTGAGCTGCTGAATGGGACCGCGCAGGACCTGACCCCCACCATCGCGGGTGGGCGGTCCTGGGACCCCCTAGGCCAACGAGCCGGGGGCTGGTCCTCTGCCTTCTCGCTCTGCCTCCTCCCTTACCCACCCAGCTCCAACCTTCCCAGGTCACCCCAGTGAGCAGTCCAGGTCTCGAGGGGCCTCGTCTCCCCTCCTGTGCCTGGAAGCAAGGGCACCAAGTGACCCCTGAAAGGTGTGCACAGGCGGAGACGTGATGCGCGCACGCCCCCTTCCTGGTCTTTCCGGTGGCCCCCAACACCCCCGCGCCCAGGAACCCCCTGCGCTCGGGGCTGGCCTCACCTCAGGTAGGGGTGGGTGCCACAGCTCCCTAGGGGCAGCCAGGGGAAGCCCCTGTGCCCATGCACGCCTCCCTCTTTCAGCCCTGGGGAGACCCGACTCCCTTTGAAGGGCCAGAGGCCTCAGGGGAAGGCGGGCTGGACTGGACGTTCCTGGGCTCTTTCATCTGCCTGGGCCTTCCTTCCAGCCAGAGTCCCCTTTCCTGCTGCCCCTTCCCACAGACCTCAACCAGGGCCGGGGTGGGGGGGGTTCCCCCAGGGTCACAGATGAGCTTGCAGGAAAGGCTGGGTCAGACCCCTGTGTCCCTGGGCCCCGGGTTAACCCTTCCCAGCCTGGCCACCTTTCCTCCCCAGGCCTGGCTCTCCTTCCGCTTCCCTGTCTCCCCGGGGGAAGGAGGCAGCAAATGAGTGGTGAGGGGAGCTCTGTGGACGCTGTAGAACCAGGCGACTGTTGTTACCCCGAGCATGGGGCCAGGAGGAATTGGAAGCTTAACAGGTGCCTAATTACAAGTCCCGCCGGCCTCCCTTTGCCACTCTCGGGAGAGGGAAGAGCTTGGGTGAGGGCTGGGTAATACCTGGGTAGGCCGCTCTGTCACCCCGATAATTAAGGCTCCCGGGACTCCTCCCCAAGGCGGGGACCAGGCCCCCTCCCTCCTATAGAAATAACTCCGGCTGTGGCCCCGGCACTCACTGCACCTTACTGCCACCCCGGGCAGTGTCTGGGCCCTCCGCTCCCCCTCCCTCCACCTGTCCCCACATACCCACCACCGCTGGCCCCAGGGACACCCAGCCCAAGCGGAGGAAACACCAAGCCTAGAGACATGGCAGTCCGAGGAGCGTTCCACCTTCTGCTCGTGTGCCTGAGCCCAGGTATGGGGCTGGGCATCCGGCAAGGACACCCACGCGATGCCAGGAGGGCAGGGAAAGGGACCACAATGGGCCCGCAGCGGCGCCTCGGAGGTGGTCCGAGGCCCCGCTGCCAGCTGGCTGTGGATATGGCCAAGACGGCCCCGTGCCCGAGGGTTTGGGGCACAGGCCTTGATGGATCTTCGCGGTGCCTGTGAGCCGTGTGGGGCTCGGACGTGCACGCACACGCTGTGCACGGAGAGCAGGGCTTGCCTGGAGAGCTTGCCTGGGGATCTGGGGGTGGGGCAGGGTGTCAGGCGCACGGCGAGGCTGGTGTCGCCGGGGAGGCTCTCCCCGGAAAGGCCCCTTTTCCTCTCTGTGTGCTGTTCCCCCTGGGAGGACCCGCTCCCACCCCCAGGCTAGAGCCAAGGGCAGGGAGTTGCTTTGAGAGGAGACAGCGCCCCCTAGGAGACGGACTGTGCTCTGAGAGCTCCAGGGTAGCGCCACCCCCCAGGATGAGATGGGGGGGGGGGCGGTGGGGATGGCGCCTCCCAGAGCCCCCTCACCCCGAGGGGGCACACCTCGAGGGCAGGGCTCAGAGGTTGACGCTGTGGCCCCCTGCCCCTGTTGGGGCAAGTCCCAGCAGGAGCCCCTGTGTGTGGGCATGGCTGGAAATGGCTGAGACCCTCCTGGGGTCTGGGTTCGCAGGAGCGCGTTTGTGGGAGGAACTCGGGGAGCATTTTCAGCCTTCATGCACACACACGTGTGTGTGTGTGTGTGTGAGAGAGAGACAGAGAGAGAGAGAGAGAGACAGAGAGAGAGAGAGAGAGACTGCATTACTGGCAGGGTGACAGCAGGGTCCCCTCACGAAGCTCCAGCTGTGGTCTGGGGACCCGGGACACGTCCATGTGTGTGGTGTGGGGCGTGGGTGTGGCAGGACAGACCGGCACTCCGTGTGTCTATGCTCCAACACCCTCTCTCTGCTCTGTCACCTCCAGAGGGAGGGTTAGGAGCTGTGCAGGCAGCTGGGAAACGCACCAAGGACGCCCACAGGGGGCGCACAGTCCCTGGTGCTTTGGCTGGGGGACGGGAGGGGGCTCACTGCCTCGCCTTGGCCCCCTTCCTCCCTCCTCTCCAGGGACTCCTGTCCAGCTCTCTCTCCTTGGCTCTCTTCCCTCTCTTGTCTCATGCTCCCTGCAAGACTTCCTCAGTGCAGGAGCAAGAGGGACCAAGGTGAGACAGCGAGGAGTGAGGGGTGTGGAAAGGCTGGAGCCCCGCGGACAGGGTGGAGGTCGAGAGGCTTCTGGAGAGACTGAAAGGCTAGGGTGAGGCTCCCTGGCCCGGGACAAGGGAAGACACTGCCTAGTGCAGGGCGGAGGCGCTCTCATTCAGCCTGTCCCCTCCTTCCCCAGCCCCCTCCCCTACAGATCTACCCTCCTGCTGGGCTGCTGGGCCAGCCCCCTGGGTATGGGGACAGCCCTCCCGGCAGCCCTTCCCAGGGTGGAGCCTCTGCTCTCTAGGCTCTGGCTCATCCCTGGTGTGCCTCCTGGCGCCCCAGGAGCTGGCAGTCAGTGCCAGGATCCTTATCTCGGGAGAGCCGATCACATCTCCCTTGGCCCGGGGCTGGAGGAGGTGTCCCCACGATCCGCTAGTGCCCCGTGGCCGGCCCGCCTGCTCTGGGTCACCCTGGAGCCCGCGGGGTTAGGGCTGCTGGCCCCGCCAGGGTTGGGGGCGGGGGATGCCTGAGGTGTCTGGGGGTGTTAAAAAGGCCCCTGCTGGCCCTCTGGAAGTGAACCAAGCTTCTGCGGGGACGTGTAGTGTTGAGCGGATGCGCACGGGGAGGGCGCCGTGGGCAGGGATGCGTGCCTTCCGGATGAAGGCGCACTGTGCGTGCAGACGCGTGTCTGTGTGGGTAGCAAAGTGGGACCCGCATAGAGATGTGTCTGCGTTTTGAAGGTCTGTTAAGTGTGGCGATGTGGGGCGGTGACCGTGTGAAACCGTAGGTGTGAGACACTCTAACAGAGACGCGGGCCCCGAGAGATCCGGAGAAGGGCAGAGCGGGAGTTGCCGAGACCAGGGCTGGGACTCCTGGGATTTGCTGGCTGTCTGGTGGGCCGGAGCGTGAGCCAGGCCGGGCCAGGGGCCTGGGCAGGGAGGGCTGCAGGAGCCTGGGGGGTGGAGCCTGCCTGTCCTGCCTGCCAAGGTCGGGGCGGCCCCCCCCCCCCCACTCCCCACACTCCGTATTCCTCTCTGGGTCCAACCGGTTGGGGCTAGTGTTTGCCTGGGGCTCCAGGGGAGGGAGGGCAAGGAGCTGGGTCCTGAGCTTCCAGATCTTGGCTTCTCAGCGGGGCTGACTCAGTGGAACCAGGGCTGTGAGCAGTGGGAGGGGCCCCAACTGGAGCCAGCATGTGTGGGCGGCTGTGCCTGAGCCATTCGATGGCACAGGGGGACGGACACAAAATCCAGAATGCCATGTGTCATCACACAAGGCTCAGACTGTCCTACGGATGCATGTGGCCGTATTCCCAGGCCCAGGCCACGAGCAGCGCCAGACCCACGCAGCCAGGCTCCCCCTCCCAGCTGCCTGCCATCGCGCACAGGCACGAGCGATCACTCAGCGCCCTGACACAGCCAGTCACACGTGGTCACACCCAAGGGTACAGCCACAGACACGCAGGTGTCATACGCAGAGACACCCGCAATCATGTCACGTCTCTGACTCCTGGGGCTGGAAAGGGACCCCAGCGGCCATGGCTTCCACCCTCCGGTCTCCACGCGGGAACACTCTCTTGGCCCAGAAAAAGGCATCTTTTAATGAGCCAGGATTTTCCATCAGAGCGTTCAACTCTGGTCGCTTCGCGTGCTTACACGCACACACACACACACACACACACACACAGCAGCCACTCCTCCCCAGGCAGTTCCATGCAGGATGGCGGAGACAGGGGCAGAAGCTGACTGCCCCCGCCCCCTGGTCTTCTCTCCCCCCCTCCCCCCACCTGCCCTGCCTCTCCCTTAGCACTGCTGTCTGCTGTGCGGATCAACGGGGATGGCCAGGAGATCCTGTACCTGGCAGAAGGTGACAATGTGAGGCTGGGCTGCCCCTACATCCTGGACCCTGAGGACTATGGTCCCAATGGGCTGGACATCGAGTGGATGCAGGTCAATTCAGACCCCTCACACCGGGAGAATGTGGTGAGTGCTGGGCTTAGGGTTCCCCTTGCCCTACCTGTAGGCCAGCCTGAGGGGAAAAGGAGGGCAGAGAAGGAAATGAAGATCTTGAACGTCCCCAGTGGCCTCTCCAGGGATGAGGCGACAGGCCCGCGGGCTCTGTAATCACAAATCACCATTAGTTGGCCTTCTCCCACCTGCTCCGGAGGGCAGGGGAGGCCTCGGGACGGTCCCAGCCTGACCCGACACTTTCCGACGCTTTCCAAAGCGCCTGATCTCATGTGCTCTCGCACGTTCACTGGGAGGTTAACGGGTCAGGTATCATCGTCAGCATCTTTCAGCAGAGAAAGCGGAGTCGCGGAGAAGATCGGTGAAATGCCCGAGGCCACCGAGCCACGTGGCCCTCCTTGGCCGTGCCTGGCTCACCGCTTCCGTGTCCTCTCTTTCTTCCCAGTTCCTTAGTTACCAGGACAAGAGGATCAATCATGGCAACCTTCCCCACCTGCAGCAGAGGGTCCGCTTTGCAGCCTCAGACCCCAGCCAGTATGATGCCTCCATCAACCTCATGAACCTGCAGGTGTCTGACACGGCCACCTACGAGTGTCGGGTGAAGAAGACCACCATGGCCAGCCGGAAGGTCATCGTCACTGTCCAAGGTATGGCCGGACTCCTCCGGGCGCCCCCCACTCCCCCACCCAGGCTCCAGAGCCCCTCGGCCGGGCCCCGGCTCACACCTGCCCGGTTCCCCGCAGCGCGGCCCGCGGTGCCCCTGTGCTGGTCTGAGGGCCACATGACCCACGGCAACGACGTGGTGCTCAAGTGCTTTGCCAACGGAGGCACCCCGCCTCTCTCCTACAAGTGGGCCAAGATCAGCGGGCACACCCACCCCTACCGCGCCGGCTCCTACCACTCTCAGCACAGCTTCCACTCGGAGCTCTCCTACCAGGAGTCCTTCCACAGCTCCCTGAACCAAGGTGGGTCTGAGCGAACAGCGGGACCTTGGGGGGACACGCCGACAGAGCCAGGCCTGGGTCCTGGCTGCTGCACTGACCCGCTGTGAGCCTCAGGCGGCTGGCTGCACCCCTCTGTGCCTTGGGCGCCTCACAGAGGGAGAGGGAGCGATAGCGCCTGCCTTCCCGGGGCCATGGGGGCGGGGGGGACTCAGAGGGCTGAGGCCCACCGGGAGGCTGGACAGTACTCACTGCCAAACAGAGACTCTCAGAGCTGGAGGGACCTGGAGAATTCCTCTGGTCTCACCTTGTCCTCACTGTACAAAGAAGGACACCAAGGTCCAGAGAGGGGAGAGATTTGCCCAAGGTGGCAGAGTGAATTAAGGGTGTCTCCGTCCCGTTGCTGGGAGAGGGGCTGCCTCGTCTCTCCGTTTCAGCACCACCGGGGGAGTGAGTCATCGGGAGAGTGGGGTGGGCCGGTGTGTGTGTGTGTGTGTGTGTGTGTGCGCGCGCGTGTGCGTGGGTGCATCCGCCTTCTCTCCTTCCCTCCCCACCGGCAGTGGTCTAGGCTGGGGTGGCCCCCGGGCCCTTGCCACAGCCCTGTGGTGCTTTTTCAGTTTCAGGCCTGAACAACGGCGACCTGGTGCTGAAGGACATCTCCCGGGAGGATGACGGGCTCTATCAGTGCACGGTGGCCAACCACGTGGGCTACAGTGTGTGCGTGGTGGAGGTGAAGGTCTCAGGTGGGTGCGGTGGCAGCGGCCCTGGGGGCCCTGGGGCGGGGAGGGCGGGACTGGAGGAGCCTGGGCTGTCTGCTCTGCCTTCCCATTTCCGTCAGGGCTGGGAAGCCGCGGGGGACACAGGCATCTCCTCATCCTTCCTCACTGGGTGTCCCGGGGCCCCGACACCCGCTGGGACCCTCGCTCTCTTCCCCACAGAGGGCCGGCCCCACACTTCCCGGTTCGGGGGCACCTGCCGGGCTGCAGGAAGCCTGACTGTCTTCACTTGTCTCCACAGACTCCCGGCGCATAGGCATGATCATAGGCGCAGTGCTGGGCTCCCTGCTCATGCTGGGCTGTCTGCTGGTGGGCATCTGGGGGCTCGTCTGCTGCTGCTGCGGGGGCGGGGCCGGCGGCTCCCGCGGTGCCTTCGGCTACAGCAACGGCGGCGGCGGGGTCGGCGGAGGGGCCTGCGGCGACTTGGCTAGTGAGATCAGGTAAAACCTGATGCATGCTGCATGCTGCCGAGCGGCAGGGGACCGGCGCCCTGCCCCTCCTCACCCCTGCCTGCCACCGGGCCGGCCGGGACCCCCACCCCCACCCTGCCGGCCATCGCCAGGAGTGCCGGGGACCGCAGCATGTCGACCTGCCACCCGCCGTGGCTCCTCTCTCCCCGTCCCGCGCCAGTCTTCACCTCTGCTCCCCTGCCCTCCGTTTCCCTCCTGTCTATGCACCTCTCTGTGCACCTTGTCTAGACTGTAAGCTCCTGGAGGGCAGGGACCGTATTCCCCCCCCCCCCCCCCGTGTTTGCCCTGTTTCACGCCGGTGACAACTCTGGACATGCTTATTTAAGAAGAGTCAATAGTAAGGATAGTGCTAATAAGGTATATTCGAAACCGACTAGAAATAAACATAGAACAAGCCTAGGAGTGCTAATGACCGCAAAGCCCCGGGGAAGGAGGCAAAGGTGGAGAAGGAGGTCGAGGGGCAGAGGCGAGGCGAGGAGAAGGCGAGGGCGAGGCTGGTGTTAGCTAAGGAGAGCGAAGGACAGGGAAGGCGGCTCCTCCCGGGCCTCCGAGCCTCCCTCCCCGTCTCGGGGACGGGTGCGCACGTCGGAAGGGGCCGGGGGGCGCCCGTGGGGCTGCCCGCCGGGGGCTGGCGGACGCTCGCGGACGGGCCCCGTGTGCGGCGTGGGGTCGCCGGCCAGGAGGAGGCAGAGGAGAGCAGGCGGAGGCCGAGGGAGAGGCGAGGCGCCGGCGGAGGGCGGCGCGGGGCCGAGAGGCTGCCGGCGGCCCCCCGCTCCGGCCAGGCCGTGCCCGCGCCGCGCCCGGAGGAGCCCGCTCACCCGCCCGCCTGTTGTTTCCACAGAGAGGACGCCGAGGCGCCCGGGTGCAAGGCCGGCGGGCGCGGCCGCAGCGTCACCCACCTGCTGGGGTACCCGACGCAGACCGTCAGCCGCTCCCTGCGCCGCAAGTACGCGCCCCCGCCCTGCGGCGGCCCCGAGGACGTGGCCCTGGCGCCCTGCGCCGCCTCCGCCGCCGCCGCCGCCTGCGAAGCGGGCCCCTCCCCGGTCTACGTCAAGGTCAAGAGCGCGGAGCCCGCCGACTGCGCCGAGGGGCGGCGGGAGCGCACCGACGGGCTCCTGGTGTGAGCGCGCCGCGGGGCTCCCCGCCCGCAGCTGGGGACGCGCTCCGCCCCGCGCCCGCCGCGCCCGCCCGGGCCTCCGGGCCTCCGGGACCCACGGCGCCTCCCCCGGGGCCCGCGCGCGGTGGCGGGGGGTGGGGGGGACGGCGGGGGGGTGGGTAGGGGGCAGCGCCGAGCGCGGTCGAGGCCGGGGGCCCGGCGTCCCCAGGCGAGGCGGAGGGCCCCGGGGCCGGACTGGATGGTTGCGTGTCAGGTCTGAGCTCCCGAGCGGCGGTGTTAGCACAATAAAGCGACTGTTAAGACCCGAGATTGTGGTGGCTGTGGTTCCACGGAGGGGCTGGCGCGCGGCCGGGGGCGCGGGCGGGAGGCTGCTGCCCCTCCTCCCCGGTCCCTCCCTCCCACCTCCGACGGTCGGGCTGGGCTGGGAGCGGCTGCCAACCCCCCTCCGTCACCCTGCGGATGGGGAACCTCCTGGTAGGCCCGGAGTCCTGCTTTCCCCTCTCATTCCTGAGGCAGGCGAGGGGAGACCGGGGGGGACTGGCAGGGCTGACCTCCCGAAAGGTTCCCGGCCACCCTCAGCACCTTCTTCCTCCTCCCTCATCTACCTCCTGCGGACTTCCTTCTCTCTCCAGGCTGTATGCCTTCCTTCCGTGCCACCCACCAGGAAGGATTTCAGAGCCATACTTTGGGGCTAGTAGACCTTGCAGGGCGTCTCGTGTAGCGATTCCCCCCACCCCACCCCCCCACGCCTGCTTTAAAGGAAAGGGGGTGGGCGTGTATTGCGTGCCCATTAGGTGCCAGGCGCTTGCCCGCTTTTTTTTGTCTTCTTCAATCCTCGCTTTAGTCCCATGAAGTCGTGCACTATCCCATTGGGCAGATGAAGAAACAGAGGCTTGAGGAAGTAGCTATCTTGACCAAGGCCACAAAGGTAATAACGAAGGTGTCGATCCAGGCATGTTGGACTCTAGGACCTCAGGCCGGTTCTCTGATACCTGAATTCCTTCCCCAGCATTTCTGACCAAGGATGTTCCAGCCCCTTGAATACCTCCAATGGCATCTTACTACCTCCCAAAGCGGTCCGTTTGACCTCTGTCTGAGAGATATTGCTACTGCGGGGGCCCAATTTTTATTCCCAGAGCTTTTATCCCTGGGTCCCAGTTCTGCCCTCAGGGAGCCCTAAGCATCACATGTTCAGTTCTCAGCTGCCTCTAGGGGACCAGGTGGTTGTCCCCTCCCCCACCCCCACCCCCACAATGGCTGCAGCAGTCACAAGCAGAAGTGTGTCTGGCCTAGGGGGTTGGAGGGTCTTCTGAAGAGCATAGTTCTGCCTGCCTCTGCCTAGCCACCTGCCTGTCGAGAGCCCGGGCATTTCCGTCTGTTTGCCTCTTTTCCCCTGGAGGCTTCCTAACCCTCCCCGCTCCTACCCTGCGACCCACCGCATGAAGTGTGGGGTATGGGTGCACCTCAAAGCACCTGGGTTTCAAGTCTCTGAACCGAGGAAGCCCTGCAACCCTGCGTGGTCACACGCCGCTTAGGAAGCCCTTCCGGTTGTCTGGGATATGCACAAAAGGGTGCTGGCGTTGGAGGCTCTGCCTTGCTAGAGCTTGGGAAGAGAAAGGAGAGACAGTGGGACCGAAGGAACCAGGGACAAATGCTTTGGGGTGGGGGCAGGGTTACAGGGGAGAAGGGCATTGAATGGTGAGGGGAACAGAGAACCGCAGGAACCGAATTCATCCCCTTGTTTGCTTGGACACATTCACGAGCATCTGTAGCAGCTAGAGAGCTAGGTTCTTGGCAGGGACGGGGCCTGGCACACTCTGGCCCGAAGGCAGGGGACTGAACAGGATGACTGGGGAGGGCCCTCCCAGTCCGAGGAGCCTCCAGCTCAGCCTCCTGCAAGGTGGCGAGGGATGGACAGCTGGCTGCGGGGGTTGTGTTGAGTGACATCATCTTCTTCATTCCAGGAACCAGGGAGCTGTGCTCAGACAGCCTTCCTTGGAGGGTGAGAACAGTGAGAGGCCCTGGGAAGGAAAGCTTATTAAAAAGCAGTAAGAGATTTTAGAGAGGTTCTGGAAACAACTTCCAAGAGGGTGACTCAGTGCACGCCGGGAAGTGCCTAGAGGCGGGCTCTCAGTGGGTACCTGTGGGCTCACCGCTGGGGTGCCGAGGGTGGGGGGGAAACACTTGCGGTGAATGTTTAACAGTGGCTTTGGGAGTGGAGGGAGGGACGGGGGCAGGGACGCCCTGACTGGTAACATCTGGCCTTTCTGAGATGCGCGCGTCCCCGGTGCGGCTGATTTCCAGCTGTCCCCGCGTCGAGTGGGAGCAGCATGCAGGACGCATTCCACGAGACAGGTGCCGTGGAGGTAAATGACCCCCACCACGGAGGCAGTAGTGAACTTCAGTGAAATAATTCGGAAGTGAGGCGTTTTCTGAGTACCTACCTCTGTTGTCTGGATGCAATTTATTTGTAAATTTATGGAAGTTAATTTTTAACAATGGCCGCGTTGAACGGGGCGAGGGGGGGGGGCTTGTACATTGTAGGGGGGCCACCCAAACGCGGGAGAGGGAATCTCAAGTCTGGTCCCAGGTGTTCTGTGCTTTTCCGTGGAGACACCAGCAGCACGAAGCCGGCTGTCTCCGCTCTGCTTCCTAGCGCTGCCTTCGGTGTCCCTCCCCAGCCTTGCCGGGGTCGGATCCTCTGCTCACCGGAACATTAGATAACTTGTGCGTCCCTGGTCACCACCAGATCCCTAGCTTGGCATCCACGGAATTTCCATGAATATGACGTCTCTTCACGAGACGCCGAGTCCCTCCTGACCCAGTTCCTCCTGAGTCTCTCCGCAGGTTTTAGGAAGTCGTGCTGCAGTCACCCTCTCTTAAGCCCCCATTCTCAAGACCCCAGAGGCATGGAATCCCAGTGAATCTTCTTCTCTGGGCTGCCATTCAACTAGCCACATCCTGCTGCCCGATGACATTTCCATTGGTCCAGACCCGCAGACCCCGGGTGACTCTGGGGAGGGGTTCCTTGTTTCTCCTGCCTCCCCGGAAGCCAAGGGGTTTTCAGAGTTACACAATCGGAACCCCCCCTCCCCGGAGCCCCCTCCCCCCCAGGAAAGCCCTGCTCTGCACCCATCCGGCCCCTCTGGAGCGATCAGCGATCTCCCATTTACTCCTGGTATTTAATAAGCCCCCAGCCCTCAGCTTCTTCATCTGTAAAATGGACTAGTCATAGGGCTGTTTTGTGTGAGTGCTTATTACGGAGCCTGGCACACCGCTGGGGCTTTGCAGCCTCCCCGCCTGCCCTTGGTATGTGACTTCCGCTGGGCCAGAGGGCGTGGGGGCTGGGTCAGTGGCGGGCCCAACGCGGGGAGGGGGACGGAATGAATGAAGCCTTGGGATTGAACCTGGAGGCGACTTACCCTGTGGGGGAGGAGGTAGGGAGCCCAGAAAGCAGCCAATAGGGAAGTGGGAGGAGAGCCAGGCCTTGCCTCTGAGCTCCGGAATCCACACGCGGGTATTAATATTGACAATAATCCTCATTAGTAATAGGGTTACTAATAATAATAACAGGAAGCACCAGAAACACAAGCTCAGCAGGGTCCCAGAGTCAGGCCTGGGGACCGGCTGCCAGGATCCTCAGGGCCACCTCCCTGGACCGGGCGGGGCGTGCCCTCCTGTGCCCTGTCTTGTCCACCCACTAGCACTCAGGCCCGCGTCTGCTGCCCTCTGGGCACAGTGCCCACTGGGGCAACCCCTGGAGCGGGGACCTCGACAGCCCCTCCCAGGTGCACAGTCCCTGCTGAGGGGTCCCCACCCAGCTGTCCCGAAGCTGAGGGGCCACCCTCCCAGCAGAGGAGTTTCTCACACATTTTTGGGAGAATCACTTCAGTCTTGGGGCTGAGTTCCTTCGGCTCAGGACAGGTTCCACTTCCTGCCTGTCTCTGCCTGTCGGTCCCTGCGGACACCCCCTGGTCTGTGCCCCTCCCCCTCTCCCACTTGGATGCCACTTGAAGCCCAAGGCCCCTCCCTGTCCGACCTGCCTGAACGCGCTTCTCGGCTCAGCCAACTCGTAATCCCGCCTCCAGCCCCAACCCCCACCTGGCCTGAGCCCCACTGCCTGCCACACTTCTTACTTCCTCCCCTCCCCTCCCCCCATCCTCCCCTCCCCCTCCTCGCCCTCTCCCCTCCCCCTCTCTCTTTCCCTTTTCTTCTCTTTCTCTCCCTCTCTCCCTCCTTCCCTCCTTCCCCCACTTCTCTCCCTACTTCCCCCCAGACTCTCTCTCTGTCTCTCTCAACCTGTGTCAGGTCTTCAGAGGCAGACTGACCATATCTGGTTCTATTACCCCAGGCTCTACATGCTCCCAGAGGAGGGGAGAGGATGTTTACTTTGCTATCTTTGAGCTGTCCTGGAGTGTCCTGCCACCCTCCTATCTCCATCACACTTCCACTGAGGGCAGGGCTGGATCACGTCCTTTCCCAGTATCTACTCCCTCTGAGAGCTCACACTCTCTCCCTGGGCTGATCTTCCCTAAGATTAGTGTGACGGATAAAGACAGCGCTGGACGCTTCTCCCCCAGCTTGGGTACCACCAACAGCCAATGGCTGTGATTCCCTTGGGGGTACGTGAGGGAAAAAGCCCCACAAATCCCCCCAGACCCTCCTCAAGGTGAACATTGCTCATCCGCTGATGAGCAAGTCAGGTAGGACCTGGGGAGAGTCTACTGGCGTTCCAGACCTTCCAGAACAGGGGGACGGCCACCAGGCAGCACTCTCCTGGACAGGCCACTGTGCCCCATGCCTTTGACTTCCAGGCTCGGTAGGAAGCTCTTCCCTGTATGGCATGGGGTGGCGGCAAGTGGCTTCTCCTTCTCCTCCTTCTCCTTCTTTCCTCCTCTGCCTCTTCTTTTAAAGTTTATTTCTTTACTTCGAGAGAGAGAGCGAGAGCATGAGTGTGCAGGGTAGGGACAGAGAGAGAGGCAGAGAGAGAGAATCCCAAGCAGGCTCCACGCTGTCAGCGCAGAGCCTGATGTGGGGCTCACACCCCCAAACCGTGAGATCAGGACCTGAGCCAAGATCTAGAATCTGACGCTTAACCGACTCAACCACCCTGGGGCCCTGGGAGGGGGCTTCTCATTCGTAGCTTATTAAGGACTTGAGGAAATGCATGTTCGTGATTATCGCCATCAGAAAATTGCTTGGTCAGGAGCCTAAGCTGTTCTTGTAACGGGGTTCCTGCGGGGAAGCTGGATTCCCTCCTTTCAATGCCCATAAGCCTTTCCAAGAATGTAACGCACAGTTGGAGAAGGAGAGGAGTGGGGATGGCAATGACTTCCTTCCAAGCTCTCCACCTAGCCCTCTAAAGTCAATATACCGATGGGGCACCTGGGTGGCTCAGTCGGTTGAGGGTCCGACTCCGGCCCAGGTCATGATCTCACAGTTCGTGAGTTTGAGCCCCACGTCGGGCTCTGTGCTGACAGCTCAGAGCCTGGAGCCTGCTTCGGATTCTGTGTCTCCCTCTCTCTCTGCCCCTCCCCAGCTCATAAATTAAAAAAACTTAAAAAAAAAAATTAAAGTCGATACACCGATAGCACCCGGACTTATGCACCAGGGCCGGACCTCACTCCGACACCCCATGCTCCCTACCTGCTCAGATGTCGAATGGGCATCTCAGACTCGGCACGCCCCTGACCTTTGCTGAGTCTCTTCTGGTACCGTCTTCCCCAACTGTCGATGGCAGCTCTGTCCCCCACTTTGCCCTCCCCGCAACACACATCCAACCTGTCAGAAGTCCAGTTGGCTCTACCTTCAGAGGAGCTCCAGTGTCTGAGCCTCCTCTCCTCCTTCCAGAAGGCTCCCAGCCTGAGTTACAGAGACAGCGTCCTGGCTGGGGTCCCTGCTGCCTGCTTCCCCCGCCCCTTGCCCACCTACACGTCATTCTCAGCGGAGAAGCCAGAGTGATACGTAGACCATTCTTCTGCTCCCAATACCGAAACGGCTTCCCCTTTTGCTTGGAACCAAGGTCAAGGTCCTTACACTAATCCTCCAGACCTGTCATGGTGCCACAGGGACATAACCTACGGCCCTTCTCCCTTTGGCCCTCTCCTCTCCACCCACGCTGACTCTTGCTTCTTGAACACCACAGAGTATCAGCCCTGGCTGTCTCTCTGTCCAGAATGGCTTTCCTCCAGCCTTCCCAACGGCTAAATCCTCACCTCTTTCAAGTCTGCTCAAGTATCTCACTGAGTCTTATTTAAGGTTATGGTGCCCTTCTGCCCACACTTCTGATGGCCCTACCCCCTCTATGTTTTTCTTTAACCCATAGAATGCAGCCCCTTCTAAACATGCTAGGACAGGAGTGTATTTGTCGTGGTGATTGCTGATTGACACTCGACCCCGTGACGGGGACAGAGATCTTTGTCTTATTCGCTCGCGTACCTAAGACGCAAAAACGCCAGGCACGCAGTAGGCGCTCAATACATGTCGTTTCAAAGGGTTGGCGAGGATGCGGGAAGACAGGCAAGCTTCGGCAGGGAGAGTTCACCCCGGCCCAGGGCCCCTGAGGGGGTGGGAAGTTCATGGGAAGCAGCCCGTCTCCTCCCGGGTGCCCGTGAGCTCCCTTGGAGGCCCCAAAGGTGGTCTGAGCCCAACCACAGGACTACGCTGCCTGGAAGGGGGACAGCCAGGTATCGAATCTCCCACCCTGAGACTCCTGGCTTCCTCAGCGAGGGGCGGTCTGAAGAAGAGTGCCTTGTTTTGCACCTGCACGCCCCCCACACCCTGCACTGACCGCGCTGTTCACGAGTGCGTGTTGGCCATGCACTTCCTGTGTGTCGGTGGTGGGAGGGGCTACTAAACCTTCTGGGCGCTCCCGGGCTCCCTAGGGAGACCCTTAGCCTCATCCGGAAAAATGAAAGAATAATGCTCATGATGGTTGATTCGGCTTCCTGCCACGCTGGGACACTTGGCGCTCTGAGGTCACCGGAGGAAAGGGTCCTGGGACCCCGGGTGGCCGGGGCTGGTTTCAGAGCTTTGATCAGAGAACAAGATGGACAAAGGGCTGTATTCTCCCTGGGAGGTGCAGGAAGAGCCTGGAAAAAGGGACAAAGTGGGTGAGTGTGTCAGGCCCTGTGATGGAAGGTGGCTGACTGCCCAGTCATTTCTTTTTTTTTTTAATTTTTTTTAAATGTTTATTTATTTTGGACAGAGCGAGAGACAGAGCATGAGCAGGGGAGGGGCAGAGAGAGAGGGAGACACTGAATCCGAAGCAGGCTCCAGGCTCTGAGCTGCCAGCCCAGAGCCTGATGCGGGGCTCGAACTCACAGACCACAAGATCATGACCTGAACCGAAGTTGGACACTCAACCGACTGAGCCCCCGCGTGCCCCATGCCCAGTCATTTCTAACATAAGGCCTTGCAGGGCAGAGCGGCCACATTGTGTGTGTGTGTGTGTGTGTGTGTTGCCTGAGATGCTCGCCAGACAGGGATAGGGTGTGTGGGAATGTGCTGTTCCCTCCTCCATCCTGTAGGCTGAGGGCCCTCACTTCTGCTGAAAATGTCCAATGAGGCCTCATCCTTCCGGGACTCCAGCTTGTTCTCTGTCTCCCCTGCCCGCTGCCCCAGGCAGGACAGGAGCACTCCTCTTCTCGGTGGTGTAAGGGACCAGGAAGGAGGCCCCGATCTCACGGCAGCATTGAGGCTATGCTGGTCCCCAAGGCAAAGAGACGTTGGTGATGGGATGTTTGTGTGTCCTTCAAACTGGGTGGTTGGACAACCTCACAGGAGGCCGTGTGTGAAGGGGTAGGATGTTCACCACGGTCTGTGGTGGCCAGATGGCCTCAGCTCCAAGGGATGGGCCACAGCAGACCGTCAGTGCCCCCCTCTGTTGGCCTGAGAACACCCCCACCCCTAGGCCCTGACTCATGCTGCCCCTGGCTCTCTGCCCTGCCCTGCCCTCCGCTCCCCTAGGTAACTCATTGCCCCTTCAGGAGAATCTGGGACATTTCCAGCCCAGAGTGACTCGGTAGCTAGATATTCTCTGCTTCAACCCTGCTCCAGCTCTGCGGCTGAGAGCCCCATGCAGGCAGGCGCTGGCCTCCATTTTGGAAGGCTGGACCCTCCCCTCCCTACCGTCCACCAAGGCTCACCAGACTCTCCTTCCACCAGCCGGCCTGACCCTGAGGCCACTCCTCTCGATGTCCTCACTACCCCGTGGCCTTGACCTGGCTAGCGCGACTTACCTGTGTGGGACAGCGTGCTGTCTGACCGTCACTCCATGACACTGTCCCTTTGCTTGGAAGCGCGCTCCTGAGTGGCATCGGGGGCTCCACCTGGACAACCCAGGTGGGACGCAGGATGCTGCAGCAGGGGGCATGAGGTGGGTTGCGTCCGGAGGGTGCCGGGGTCAAGGACAGCCCTTCATGGCCACCCATGCAGCTCTAGCACCTCCCACCCTTGTTAGCCTCAGATGCCGAGCGTTCCAGGCTTTCCGGGGCTGGGTTGGCGGGATTCAGGCCGGGCAGGGAAGCTGACCAGGGCAGGAAGGGCAGCGCGGTGGTGCGGTGAGGGTGCGGTGGGGGGGCCCTCTGGCCTGAGGCTCTTGCAGCCCCTCCAGCCTCAAGTTCGCGTAGAAGGATCTGGAATGGAAACACCTACCCGGCTCCGGGTAGAAGGATCTGGAATGGAAACACCTACCCGGCTCCGGGCATGAACCATTGTCCCGGGGCGGGGTGGGCGGGGAGTGGAGCGGAGCAGAAGTGGTGGCTTTTCTTCCTCAAATCATCTGCATGTAAACCATTAGCTTGCACTGTATGAAATTACCCATATGGGACCTTTTTCTTTTTAACTTCTACAAATGGCCATTTTCATATGATTCATTTCAACACGCTGTTCATCCTCCAAATATTTTGTTTCTTTAAAAAATTGTTTTTAATGTTTATTTATTTTTGACAGAGAGAGAGAGAGACAACATGAGCAGGGGAGGGGCAGAGAGAGAGGGAGACCCAGAATCCCAAGGAGGCTCCAGGCTCCGAGCTGTCAGCACAGAGCCCGACGTGGGGCTCGAACTCACGGAGTGTGAGATCCTGGCCTGAGCTGAAGTCAGACGCTCAACTACCTGAGCCACCCAGGCGCCCCTGTTTTGTTTCTTTTAAAGCCCCCTTCCCCAAAAATTCTGTCTGCATGTCCAGTTTGGGCACATGGCACCTCCTTCCTCCTGGTTACTAAGGTCAGACGCCCCGGTGTCTTCCCTGACCCCTCCCCGCAGCCACGCTGTCCCCGTGGTCTCGATCTTGCTGCTGTCACTGCCATAGCTCACCTGCTGCTCTCCTGCTCCGTCCGTTCCCCCCAGGCCCCAGAGCGAGCTTTTAAACATGCCAGTCTGGTTGCCTTCCTTCCCTTCGTAAAACTTTCCAGTGGCCTCCTTTCGCATTAGAATTAAATATTAAATCTTCCCGTGTCCTACCAGACCCTGCGTGAACTGACCTCTGCCATTCCTGCCTCCCAGAGTGCAGCTTGCTCATCACTGCCTGGCCACAGGGACCTTCCTGCAGACCCTTCTGGATCTTTCCAGAAGGGCTTTCGGGTGGCTCATTCCCCAGCACGGCAGGCCTTCCCCCTTGGCCGTCCCTGCGGGTCTCAGCGTGGGCTGGTCCCCGGAGTCACCCTTTGTGTCAACCTGCCCCGGCCCTACTTGGCTCCCTCGTTACTCCTGCTCACAATTTTTGGCTCTTCTCCGTAGAGCTTAACGCATTTTTTAAAAAAATTTTATTTATTTTTAAATTTGCATCCAAGTCAGCATATAGTGCGATACTCATTTCAGGAGTAGATTCCAGCGATTCATCCCCAAGTATAACCCCCAGGCTCATCCCAACACGTGTCCTCCTTGATGACCCTCCCCCATTTAGCCCATCCCCCCACCCACCCATTTAGCTCATCCCTCCACCTACAACCCCCCCATCAGCCCTCAGTTTGTTCTCCGTATTTAAGAGTCTCTTCTGTTCTGTCCCCCTCCCTGTTTTTATATTATTTTTGCTTCCCTTCCCTTGTGTTCATCTGTTTCGTCTCTTAAATTCCACACATGAGCGAAGTCTTCGGATATTTGTCTTTCTCTGAGTGGCTAATTTCGCTTAGCACGATACCCTCCAGTTCCATCCCCGTAGTTGCAAAGAGCTTAACACAGTTTTAATTGGAGGTTGTGTGTATCTGTTTATTGTCTGTCTGTCTCTAGACTAGACTGCAAGCTTCCTGGGTGCAGGGCCCCATCTGTCTGGCTCACGGCTGTGTTGCCAGGGCGCTACCCGCTCATTACAAGATGTGCTGCGTGGTGACTGCTGGGGACAGACTGCTCAGTCCTCCGGGAAACCAGGGGCCGTTGTCCCGGTCTGATCAAGACCCACTCCCCCGTGTTCCTTTGGAGCTGCAGTGACAGCTGGTGGGGGACGCCATGGGGGGAGGTCTCAGGTTCAAGAGGTGGGTGGGAATCATGATAGAAAGAAATCCAGGGGGAGAAGTGTCCATATTGCCCTTAACACTTGCAGTGCTAAACCGAGCTAACGGTTTGTTACGGAAAACACGTCCTGCCCTCCTACTTTGACAAGTACACCTTCAAAATGACCCGGAAGGCCAGATCCAGATTCCAAAATCTTGGCTTTTGGGGGTTTCGTAGCAGGGCTCAGTCTCCAAAGAAGACTCCCCCCTCCCCTTCTTGCCCGCAGCTCTGTCCCACACACTGTGAGGGGCTTGCCCACCTGCGTGGCACCCTGGCCCCGTGTCTGAGCTTCGAGCTGACCCCCAAAGCTGCCTCTTAGCTGCCCTCAGGCGTAGGGGTGCCCATACAGGCACTTTGTTCCATCTTTGGGAGGGCAAGTGCAGGAAAGGGCTTGTACAAGGCCCAGGTTCCCATGTGGGCAAGGGATTCCAGGATTCTGGATTGTTCTAGAAGGGTAAGAGGGAGCTCCAGGTGGACGGACCCTTGCCTGTGCAGGAGACTCACAGCAGGCTCTGCGGTACAGACCCGGGGCCGCGGCCCTCTCGCCTTGGCAGAAGGGTGACACTATCTATGCTCGCGGCCTCCGGGAATAACTGGACAGGGAGTGGAGAGGCAGACACCCTGTTGTACCTGTCCTTGCTGGACACAACCCTCGGAAGAACAAACTGCAGGGTCCGCTGCCCGGAGTTGGCCGAGGCTCTAGCTGGTCCCTCTCGGGTGAGTCATACGAGAGAGCTCTCCATTTCCTCCTGGCTGTTGTCCCCTGGAGGGGACCCTAAGGGCAACCCGCCGACCCACCGGGGATGCTGCCCTGGGAAGACCGGCCCCTGGAAACCTCTGTGCCGTAGTTCCTCCTGATGGAAGCTCCACTCCCAGCCGGAGTCTCTGTCCCTTTCGTCACTTTCTTCGGGGACCTGACTGCCCTCCTTGGGGACCGACGTCTCAGGAGCCAGGAGATGCCTTGGCGCACACGCTGGGGGCTGCATGACGGTTTACTCGCTGGCATCGGACTGCGACGCCTCTATCCGGCCTCCTCTGCCTCCCGGCTGGTGCTGGGGCAAGAGGAGACCGGCAGGTGAGCGGTCGGTGTGTTACAGATGGACCGATAGACGCATTGCCTTCCCTACTGATCCCAGTTCAGACTTCTTCTTGCCCTTGATTTTGTTAAACCGACACCCCCTCGGACAAGATGTCCCGCGACTCTTCTCTGTTCCCCACAGGGAGGACCCCTGATCCCAGCTAGGCCGACTGCGCCCAGTTTGTTTGCCGGGAATTTCGATCTTCAGACTGAACAGAAAGAGAGCAGATTTATTCGACGGCGGCCCCGAGGACGCTGTGCCAATGCCTGTATCCCCGAGGCCACCTGGCTTTGTCCTTTCTGAGGCCCCGTTCCTCAGTGTTTTCTTTGGCTCTCCCAGTGCTGTAGACCGAACATTTGTGTTCCCTCTCCCCAAATTCATATGCTGAAATCCAGTTCCCAGTGTAAAAGTATTTGGAGGTAGGGCCTTCAGAAGGGACCAGGTCCTGAGGACAGGGCCCCTGGGAATGGAATTAGTGCCTTTATAGAAGGGACCCCAGAGAGCTCTCTCTCCCCTTCTGCCATGTGAGGACACAGTGGGAAGATGGCCATCCATCCGTGAGCCAGGAGGCGGGCTCTCCCCGGACACCGAATCAGCCAGCACCTTGATCTTGGACTTCCCAGCCTCCAGAACCACGAGAAATAAATTTCTGTTGTTTCTAAGCCACCTAGACTCTGGTATTCTTCTAGAGCAGCCTGAACTAAGACACTGAGCTACCTACAGCTTTCTAGAAAATTCCTCCTTTTGCATTAGTTAAAACCAGAGTTGGTTTCTGTTCTTTGCCTCCAAAGAACTCTGATGCCAGGTTTTCACAATATTGTTAGATATCCTAAAGAACATGGCTATTTACTTATTTATTAATTTTTTTTAATGTTTATTTATCTGAGAGAGAGAGAGAGAGAGAGAGAGAGAGAGAGAGAGAGAATGAGCAGGGGAGGGGCAGAAAGAGAGGGACACACAGAATCCGAAGCAGGTTCCAGGCTCTGTGCTGTCAGCACAGAGCCCGATGCGGGCCTCGAACCCACAAACCCTGAGATCGTGACCTGAGCTGAAGTCGGATGCGTAACCGACTGAGCCACCCAGGCGCCCCAAGAGCATGATTTATTAAACGGCCAAATGTATCCTATTGACTTATTTGGTTGATTTCGTGTCGTTTTGTGCTTTCCTGGCTTTCCCACTGATGCCTCCCCCTGTTCATTTCTGGTACATTCCTGGGCAACAGGCCGAGAGAAGGGCGGAGGAAAGGAAGCTGGGAGAAATCTTGTTTGCAGGAAGCTGGCGTGTTTCTGACACACAAGCTGAATCGTCTCATCGGCCTCCTTCATTTCGCTGTCCCCTCATTCTTCCCTTACTTTACAGTTCTCGTGTGATGTGGGAAGGCTCTTATGGGTTGTGTAGGGCAGGGACGGCTAATAGGTTTCATCTTGGCTCCCAACTTCTGTTAATTGGCCCGAGTCACTTGAGCGTTGGGCTGCCTGGGGACTCAGTGGGACCAGTGTGTCATAAGTAATTACACCCGGCACGGTGCTGGAGGGCGGCGTGGAGGGAGCGCATATTTGTCATTCCCGATGTGCCGTGACTTCCCACCTGACACGAAAAAGCTCTAGTCTGTAATATCGCTCTGCAATGGGTTCTGTGCCACCGCTGTCACCAAAACAGCTCACTTCATATTGGGCTCTCCATCTGGCAGGGAGCTTTTCCCTGGCAGTGTGGTGCAGGGGAGGGGCTGGGCCGATTCGATAACCTGAAGCTAACTCTGACTCTGTCACTGACCAATTATGTTGTTCCAAGGAGTAACCATCTCTTTGGGCCTTGGCTTTCCCCCTGAGAAATGAGAAACCTGAACTGAGAAACCACAACGTTTCCTTCCAGCTTGAAGGTCCTATTACTGGTATGAGTCACCATCTGCCTCTCAGGGACGTGTTCCTGTGGCCTCGGCTGTACAACCTGCCTACGGGAGAGCCCTTCGAACACTTGGGGACCCCCTGAGTCTTCTGTTCTAGGCTCAGTATGACCAGTTTCTTCTGTCATTTCTCGGATGATAAGGCTTCTAGACTTTTCGCGATTTGGGTCATTCTCTTCTTGACACCCAAGTTTTCCGGTGGTTCCCTGGAAGTGTGGCTCCCAGAACTGGCTAGTTGTGCAGAGGGAGTATCTCTGTTACTTACCTGTGTGCTCAGCCTGCCATCCCCCCCACACCCCCGGCAGACGGGGCTGACGCTGACCAGGGCACAGCCCGAGGGGAGGCACCCACTGAAACTTTCCCGGATCTGGGGTGGTTGAGATGGTTGCTCTGTGCCGTCCTTTTTTTTGTTTTTATTTAATTTGTTTAATGTCTATCTATTTTTGAGAGAGAGAGAGAGAGAGACAGAGCACAGGCAGGGGAAGGGCAGAGAGAAAGGGAGAGAGAGAATCCCAAGCAGGCTCCACAGCGTCAGCGCAGAGCCAGAGGCAGGGCTCGAACTCACAAACCGTGAGATCACGACCTGAGCCAAAGTCGAGAGTCAGACGCTAAACCCACTGGGCTACCCAGGCGCCCCTGCGAAACTTTTTAAATGAGGAACTGGGCGTTCCTATCCCCACTGATGCCAAAAAACCATGTATCTCTCACACTTCTCTTCTGCCGTGCCCCCCTCTCCACTCTCTCTGGCATCGTGTCACAGGACCCCTCCACCCTAGCAGCTCTTGCTTTTGTGCTTTGCATGGAAGGACAGGTACAAAGCCTCTTGCTCAAGGAAAGTTGGATGAAAACAAAGAGCAAAAAACAGAGCCTACCGGAAATAATGGTATAAAGGTTGTCGTGGGAGGAATCTGGCACCCAAACAGATGGGGGCGCTCCTGGCTACCTCAACCCCAGGGATGTGTATTCTGAAGACCACAAGGTCCCCCCTGCTGTGGCCCCAGTCGCCCCGACTCTCCCATTCCGCCCTCCCCCACCGCACCCTCCCTGGCCTCCACTAGAGTGGAGTTTTGGAAAGCACTAACCATGCCCCACTTCTGGGCCTTTCTTTGTACCCTCTGCTCTCTGGATTACTCTTGGCCCACCCACCGCACGGTTCACCCCACTCGCCCATCTGAGATGGGCCCCGCCTCCCCAGCACACCCTTCTCTAGCCTTTTACTCTGCTTTATCTTCTTTTTTTTTTTTAAGTTTATTTATTTTGAGAGAGAGAAAGAGAGAGCGTGGCAGAGAGAGAGGGAGAGAGAGAGAGAATCCCTGTGCCAGCAGCGCGGAGCCTGACTCGGGGTTTGAACCCACGAACCGCGAGATCATAACTGGAACCATGAAATCAAGCTCCAGACGCCTAACCGACTGAGCCACTCAGGTGCCCCGCTGCTTTATCTTCTTATTAGAGCCCATCGACCTCTGACACATACCTCCTTGCTTGTTTGTATTTCTAGAATATAAACTCCACGAAGGAAGGGCTTTGTCCGCTTCTGATTTGCCTCAGACCGTACCCAGCACGTGCCGAACCTTCAATCGATGTTTGTCCTGTGTGACCTTAAACCATCGGTCCCGGTGCTTGTTAGCACGTGGTTCTCTCGGAAGTTCTTTGGGTTTTTCGGTGGAGGGCTGATTAGTCCACTAGCTGACAAGTGTATCGTGGGGAACGGGAGCATCCGTCTATTTGAGCGGCGTAGGCCTATTTAAAAAGGCCCCGGTGCACCACATCACAGAACCACGGCTAAATGAGGTCACTAAGAGTTAACTAATGAAGGGGGAAATGTGGGTCCCACCCCCCATCCAGAATTTGTCTGATCTGAGGTGGGGCCTGGGAGATGGAGGGAAGAAAGTAGGGGGGATACAGGTTGTGTGTGTGTGTGTGTGTGTGTGTGTGTGTTTCCTCCACACAGCCACCATGGCTCCTTGCTAGATCCTGGGCTGTCTCTTCCACATCATTTTTAGGGATGGAGGCCAGTTTTGCATGAGAAATCAGTGACCATAGGGAATGCCTCTAGGTGGCAGGTGGGGGCAACACCCGTTTCCAGGTTGGGAGGCCACGGGCACTGTTTAGGGGGACAGGGGGAAGGTTGGGTGGGGACAAGTGGGTGCAGGAAAGGCAAGAAGACAGGTGTTGCCCCGGTGACCTGCTGGGGACCACTGAGCAGAGCCAGCAGGCAGGGAAATTCCAGAACAAGTTGAGTGGAGGAGTGGGGATGTGACGCTAGAGGCCAGCTGTGCTGACCCTGACCATTCGTTGAAGGTAAAGTGACTTTCCAGCAATTGGGAGAAAGAGGGGAGATCCTGGCACAGGACTGACCTAGTGAGTGACTGAAGTTTCCCTGGGAAAATACTTCAAAACTTGCCCCGTTTCCTCACTGTTATCACAGAACATCCCCTCTAAGACACTGGATGTTCTGCAAGATCCACAGGGACATTGACTGTTCAGGCATTCACCCCCCCCTCCCCCCACTGCTGATGAACTATTGTTGTGGACTGGATTTGTCTCTTCAAAATCCATTCGTCCAAGTCCTAACCCCCAAGATCTCACAATACGACTGTACTTGCAAATAGGACTTCAAAGAGATAATTAAAGTTAAACGAGGTCACTGGGATGGGCCCTAGTCCATTATGACTGGTGTCCTTATAAAAGAGGGAGAGACACCAGGGATACGTGCACACGTAGAGAAGAGGCCACGGAAGGACACCTAGATAAGGAAGGCATCTGCAAGCTAAGGAGAGAGGCCTCACAAGAAACCAAAGCTGCCTACACCTTGGTCTTGTGCTTTTAGCCTCCAAGGCTACGAGAAAGTGAATTTCCGTTCTTTAAGCCCCCGATTCTGTGATATCTTGTTACGGCGGCCCTAGCAGACCGATGCAAGTATTAACTAATTGGCACCAAAGAATTGCATCCAGTCTGGGTCCCGGACCCTAAAAGATATTAGACATTTGAACTAACAGAGAAACTGTGAATCGCCCATTTCCAGCTCTGGCCCCAGCCCCACCCCTGTAGTTTGAGACCCCGATGTCCCCTGATGACCAAGGCCTTATCATGAGATCTAGAGATAGCCAAAGGTGAAGGAGGGGGTGCTCTGTGATCTTGCCCCGAGCAGAGCCAGGACATGCAAGGAGCGGAGGGTGGGGGGCGGGCGGAGAAGGAGGGGACGTGGAAGGTTGTGCCAGTGTTTTCTGTGTGGTGGCTCCCAGTGCAAGAGCTTCCCGGGCTGCTCCTGGAGGTGGGACAGGAGTGTCACCAGAGGCATGAGGACCATGGTCGTTTCCAGACACCAGCTATGGCCCAGAGCATCGTGTACTTCCTGATGGTCCGGGCAACAGTTTATATCCTCCTTCTTTGCAGACCCTACACAAGGGGATTCTCCGTCTCTGGAGCCACTCTGTCGGTACAGATGTCCTTCTGCTTTTTCCCTGGCAAAGAGATCAGAAAGGTTACCTTCCAACAGCTGCCCTCTCACTTTGGAATCTCGGCTTGGCCCGAAGCCATCCTGGACAGCCTGGGGTGGACATCCCCATGAGGCCCAGGTCAGTGGGGTGTTTCTGTCAGGGGCAGGGCATCCTGGGGTCCAGGCAGGGGCTGTGCCGGAGGGATGGCTCAGAACCCAGCCCCACCTCTGACTTTCCCCTTTTCTCTTCTCCTGGAGAAGGAGGACTTATCAGCTCCCGGCCAGACAGGTACTTCTCTCAGGGAGCATTTCCTAGGAATGGTGGGCAAGCACGGGGCTGGCGTCCATTTAGACTTGCGCTCAACAGAACTTTATCCCTACGAGCGCTGTTCCAGGGACCATCGCTAGACAACCCGGTGGCAAGTCAGCCTTTGCCTTCAAGGGGCTGAGAAGGCAGCGGGAGAGTGAGTGCAACGAGGGCTGGGGGCGATGGAGATTAAAGGAAGAACACCAACCGCGCCTGGGCTGGGGGAGCAGGTCAGGAAGGCCTCCGGGAGCAGGTGCACCTTGGAGACTGTGGAGGAGATAGTCACATGAAGAAGGGGGATTAGGTGGAAGCCATGGAAAGTGCGTTCCAGACAGAGAGAACGGCTGGCACGAAGGCCTGAAGAGGCAGGCAAGAGGAGCGGTCATTTTCAGAAGTGCAACAGACACTTCGCCTTGTTTAATCTGATTGGAGACCAGGGGATGCGGTGAGAGTCAGGACCTGATGTGATAGAGGGAAGGAGGACAGACCATGCGAAGCCTAAAACGGAGGAGGTCCAACCTTGCCTTCCTTCCCAGTAGGTCCTCCTCCTCCAAGGACATCTGGCGTCTGGAGGACTCCTACCTGAGTAGCAGGGGTGCCAGACAGAGAGGAGACCAGCCAGGGTCAGGAGCAGGGCCACGGGCACCACCACCAGCACCATGTCTTTGTAGGAGGACTTTCCTGGGGCTGGACACGGAGGGGGCAGGGTCAGAGGGGGGCTGGAGGCTTCACAATCCCTTAACCACTGACCCCCGGCCCTTGGCATACCTGCCTCGTGATGGCAGCTCTCCCAAGGGGTGACGGTGGCCACGTCCCGGCTGACAGGGTTGGAGACAGTGCAGGAATAGGCCACGCTCTTGTCTCCTGGTCCCAGCGAAACCTTCAGCACCTGTCCATCCGTGAAGAGGCTGCTTGGCTCAATACCAAAGTCAGTGGTCCCCTCCCGTCGCCAGCTATAGGTTATGTCACTGATGTTGGGGGCCCAACAGGACAGGAGCACCTGGCAGGTCTTGGGGGGCTGAGCGTCCCCCGACACAGCGATGAATACTTGCACCACGGGCCTGGGCACTGCATCTAGGCAAGAACAGAAGAGCAGGCACGGGTTACAGTGATGCTGGGCAGGGCCCAGTGCGCCAGCCCCGGGATCCATGCAGGGTTGGAGGTCACCTCTGACCAGGCGTCGCACTCTTGCTGCAGAGCCTAGTCTGGTTTCCCGTTGTCCAGGACAGAAGCTGAGTTCCTTAGTCTGGGAGTCGAGACCCTTCAGGAGATAGTCAATGCCAACCTCTCCAGTGGTAGCTTCCTGCCGGTCTGACTCACCTGCCCTAATGAATTTCCAGTTCTCCGGAGCACGGCGCCCTTCCGCGTCTCTCATGCTCTCATATGGGTCGCCTGCGCACGTGTACCTTTCTCTTCTCTTCCTCCTAGGGAACTCCTACCAATCCTTCAAGACCCAGCTCGGACACGTTGCTTACTGCTCCGATTGTGAAGCCTTCCCTCACATTCCAGGCTCCGAACTCTCCAAGAACTCGGCCTGTCCCTTGTCATAGCACTTTCTTCATGATATATCAGCCAGAGAGATGATCGGCAGATATTGAGTCAGGCAAGAAAACAGACACATTCCTGGACTATTCGAGCTTACAGTTTGGTGGAGAAGACAAGTGATTGAATAACTAAGAAAATAATTACAAGGCTGCAACGCCCTACGAAGGAGACCCGGGCAGGGGGCTGGGGGTTCTGTTTTGTTTTCTTCATAACCTTAGCCCTCTAGGTGCACAGACACCTGGACCACTGCGCAAATTGGAGTCCTGGCATCCTAGACTGTGGCTTCCCTTTCCTGTGTAGCTTGATGAGTAAATCCTGAGTCTCTGTGGCAATGGGGGCCAGCGGGAGAGCATTCTAGTGACAACGGGAGGGCTCAGTCTCTGACAGTATTCCAAAGTCAAGCCGAGTAAAACCTCATTAATGCCAGCTCAATCTGGGGGGATTTGTGAGATGGCAAAGGAAAGATTTGCTGGGCACACTAATAGTATAAACAAAGATTAACACACGTGCACGCGCGTGTGTGTGTGTGTGTGCGCGCGCGCGCGTGTGGTGGATATTTACATCGCTTAAGAGGACAAGCTGCTTCCAAACACTATCAGGCACAGTAGAAACACCCATTGACATTTCTAGTAACTGATCTGCTAATTCAAATCATTCTTATCTATTGTCAAAGCAGAGCTCCCCAGGACGGCTGCTTGGCAGCTTTGTGCAATTAGTTCTAATCACGCTATGTATTTGGAAGCAATAAAACAGCAATTTCCTTAAAATCTGTAATTCAGATGCTGAGAACAAGGCATTTTAGAGCTTAGTGGTGTGGGTGCTGCATGTATTATCACATTCAATGTCCTCATTTCACATGTGCAGCAGCTGAGACTTAGAATAGGAAGAGGCTCCAGGGCTGCCTGTGTGGTTGCGGAGGTTATTCACTGCACAAGGGAATGGGGCTGAGGGGATAACAGGTGAGGGTGGGGCTGCCTAAATCCAGCCCCCCCCTCTGCTTGCCAAGCTGGGCAGCTGGGTTCAGGGCTGCGTGCATTTGGGACACCCATCTAACCGCACACTGGCACCCCCAGGGGCTCACCCAAGGGCAGCCAGCTAGCTGTCTTTGGGTTGGTTCGTGGGGGGCTCTCTCTCCTTCCCAGTTTACGACTGCCCTTCTCTCCCTCACCGTCTTCTTCCTCCCAGGTGTCGCTCGTGCTTTTCATTCTTAAAGTTGGGCTTTGCTCTCCCCACTACTCTACCAAATGTCTGAGGTTTTACTGAAATAGTGGTTGGGGGTAACTCACCCACCTTTTCTGAGCCATTAGGTAGATGAATGAGAGCTCAAAGGCCACTGTTTTTTGCTTGTTCGGCAGGAATACAGTGGAGGTGGGGGCAGTAGATGCAGAAGTAGAGGGGCTGATGGTGACAGAGGTGATGTGGCAGGAGGCAGAGGGAGCAGGGGGAAGTTGCTGGAAAGCAGGGTCCACCTAGTCCGCAGCGAAGTCAGCTGAGGTGCCAAACGCAGCCGCCTGAACGACCTTGGCGGACCTCGGGGAGCAGGAGGCCCACCCAGCCGAGCCCCGTCACCCACAGATCATGAGAAATTAACAGCGTTGTTTTCAGCCCGTAGGTTTGGGGACGGTTTGCTCTGCGACAGTGAACAACGGAGAGAACCTGTGACCGTTATACATCGGAAAATCTCTAAACACGGCGAAAAGAACTCTCGAAAGCAGTGTCAAATAAAAATTCCACACTGTATGATAAAAAACATCGCGTCGTGGTCTGATGGGCCGTAATTTTTTCCCCTGTAGGAGTTTGTCAGGTAATGGCACATCCTATGAGCTTAGAAGTTTGCAGTGCGGGCCCAGCGCCCTCTCAGATGTTTTCCCAGACGCGCTCTGTTTCCCCCTTTGCAGGTGCCTCGTTGTGACATTGCTCACGACGCCCGTTTTCTAAGGGAGAAAGGTGAGCGCCAGGGAGGCTTAACCTTGTGTCCTTGGCCACCGAGCCAAGAAGAGGCCGCTCTGGAGTTCAGGCGAGGACCGCGGGGTGGCAAAGCCAGGCTGCCCCAGCCGGGAGCTCACCTGGGAGCACCGGAGGAACTTTCTCAGCTGTGCCGTGGGGACAGCTGTGCCCCGCGTCAGCCGGGAGGTCAGAGGCCAGAGGCCCCTGGAACCCTGTCCTCCCCAGCTCCCAGGACGCAGGATGCCTTTCCAGTGTCGGGGGTACTCACCATGCACCTTGAGCTGCAGGATCTGGGTCCGGGCCCGACCCCCCGTGTCCACCAGCAGCACGGAGAAGTTGCCGCTGTCTCCCGACTCCAGCGGCTGGAGCGCCAGGCTCAGGTTCTTGTGCAGCTGGGCTCGGCCCAGGAAGCGGGAGTGGTAGAGAGTCTCCGGGGCGCCCCGGAAAAACGTGGCCACGAGCTCCTCCGAAGGCCAGAGCGATCTCCAGATGGCCTCTCGGACTTGGAAGCCGGGGGGGCACTCTGCCGCCAGCAGCACGGAGCCCCCGATCTGGCCGTGCACTTGGGCACCATGGACGGCGGCGGGAAGGAGGGCTGAAAGGACGGAGCCCATCAGTCTGCCTGCCCCACAGCTCCTCGCCTCTCTCCCTCTGCTCCTCCCGCACCCCGCCAAGCTGCCGTGAAGCCAGCACATTAGGGCCCCTCTCCCCACGCTCCCGCCACCCACGCTGAGCAGGTGCACCGTGCCAGGGACCGGGAATAAAACCGTCAGGGAGAGAATCCCTTACGCTCACAGAGGAAGTCAGACACTAAGCAAATGATTAAAATATAGTAAGCACCACGATGGGGAGAAAGGGAGGCTCCGGGAGAACCCAGGGAGGGTGAATGGTCTTGAGGGGCTCAGAGGGGAAATGGCTAAGCTGAGACCAGAAGGGGGAGTGGGGATCAGCCAGGCCTAGGAGAAGAGGGCTGTCTGGAGCCGGGAAGCGTCTCAGGCAGAGGGAAGGACGGCGGAGGGTAGGAAGGCCCGGCCAGCAGGCGAGCAGGAGGGCAGGGTGCAGGGGAACTGAAACCAGTTCTCTGCAGGGGGAGTCAGAAACCGTACTGCGGAGTCCTTGGCCGGAGCCAACCCGGGGCCTGAAAGCAGCGTCTGGTTTTATCTTTAGAGCCATGGGAGGCCTTGCGCAGGGTTTAAGTAAGAGAGTAACAGGATGAAATTCTGGTTCGAAAGACCATGGGGGGGGGGGGGGGAGCGCGGGGAATGTGCCGGAAGCTTCGGGGGCGGGCTGCTGCTGTTTTTCCACCTGCAGTGAGTGAACTCCTGCTGCAGGGGGGTGGGCGGCATCGATGGGGAGAAGTGGGAGGGGTGGAGAGGGATTCAGGTGTGCAATCAGTGAGGCCTGAGCCTAGTTGTGGTCCGGGGAGCCAAGGAGGGGGAGTCACGGATGCCAGGGACCCGAGGGCGCCGGTCTCTGCCGTCAGGAGCTGGCGGAGGTGAGAGGCTGAGGTGGGGTGATGCCTCTGCGGGAGGTACCCCTGAACCCTTTGCTGGCCGATCGCTGCTCATCCGGACCCACTGCCTCCCCTGAACCCCCCCTCCCGTCAGGGCAACATCCACCCTGCTTCTCTGTGTGCCCAGCACCCTGGGGCGCCCCGTTCCTCTGCTGCGATTGCCCATAGATGAGTCAGGCGCCTGCCGCGAGACGGCGAGCTCCTCTTGTCCTCTTCGTACCCCCTGCCCGCCACTGTTCAGAAACTCAACTTGCCGTACTGGGTGGATGATGGGATTCCCGGGGGACTCACCTGGCGCCTGGCACAGGGGGCACCTGGCACAGGGGTCACCCGGGGTGCGGGGCACAACACGGCCCGTAGAGAACGCACCCAAGCGCCGGGCGTCTGCTTGAGGAGTCGTGTTCTGGGGGCGACGCTCGGCCGGCCCCCTGCCCCTCTCGCTGCCCTCCCCGGCCCTACGCATCGGGCCCGGCCGCAGAGGCTACAGTGTTAATGCGTACTGGGTGTGCAGAGTGGTGCTGGCTCCCAGTCGAGGCTCCTAGGTCTCCCGCAGGCTGATGGAAAGACGTGCTTCTTTGTGAGAGTCTGCTCTGCCCTGTCTTCCTCTACGAGAATCCCCTCGCCCTTCTCACAACCGTCTCTGTCCGAACCACTGGCACCACCAGCCTAAGTTTTAACGGCCCTGGACCACAGGACATGTCTCACGGACGCGGATGCTTCTAGAGCAGCCAGCACATCCCATCCAGGACCCTGCATCTCTTTGGCTCCCTCTGGCTTTTCAAGGTTGCCTGAGAACCTGCTTCCACCTTCCCTGGCCCTCCTCGGCCCCTGGGTCCTTGCTTGGGATGAGGCCCCTGCCCAGAAGGCTGGTGAGGGGCCCTGGTCACGCACCTGCCCCACTTACCTTCCCAGAGAAGCAGACTCCACAGGGACCACATGGCCATCCTTCTCCAGAGAGGCCAGCAAGCTCTTTCGACAACCCCAGTCCAGAACATCCTGGGTCAAGTGGATACCCAGAGGGAGCTGTGGTCCTTCTGGGAAGTCCCATGTTCAGAAGGAGGAATCTTGACTCAGAACAGGATGGCCCGAAAGTGAAAATATCCAGAGGAAAGTGGAAGTTGGCCATCGGCCTAGCTGGACTTTCTCAGGAGCGGATTCTTGTAAGTCAGCCTCTTTCATGTGCCCGTGGTTGGCCAATGCCATTGCCAGTGGCAGGCGCCCCAACACAAGCCCACGTCTTCCTGTGGGACCCGCCGGCCCTCCCTGCATCCCACTGGCCCCCTGGCTGGCCGCCTTTCCTGCCGCAGCCACAGAGAGGCCTCCAGATCGCAATTCCCTCTGTTACTTCTCTAAAATTCTTCCGCACCTCCCGCCGCCCTCAAAATAAAGACGAAACTCTCAGCCTGGTGTGCAAGACTCTCCTAAGTTCGACTCCGGCACGCTTGTCCGAGCTGGCCTCCCCGGCCCAGCCTGCTCTCTGGCCATCCCAAGCCAGGAGTGCTCCTCCTGGGAGCACCCTCTCCAGCCCGGTGCTGGCTCCTCCAGTGGGCGCCCTGCTCCGTTCGCCCCTCCGGGCCGGGTAGGCTGCAGCCAGTGGGCTCCCACCTGAGCAGACGGAGTGAGGGACCTCCTCTCCCGAGCCCAGTGCCGGCCGGGTCTCTGCCATGACCCTTGGCACGCTGTCCTGTGATGGCTTTCTTGTCTCCACGCACTGTTTGCCGGCGAGGTCTTCACCCGTTCATGTCTGTGTTCCCCTTGGCGCTCGGCACACCGTGGGCGTTTAATAAACACTTGGAAAGGAGCGCACAAATCCTGCACACGGTCACAGGCCTCCTCCGCGAGGGTCTCATTGCCGCCTGTCAGGCGTGGGGCCGAGGTCAGCCCCGTGCGGAGGTCACGAGTGCGAGCTGGGACGGGAGCCTCACCCTTGGGAGCCCGGGCCACGTTGCCAGAGCTGTGTCTCCCCCGCCCTGGGTCTCTTTGCGCTTCCGGTTATGTGGCCGCTTCAGTCTGGGGAGGCTTTTCGGGAAGACGAGGGGAGTCCCCGCGTCCCGAGCGTGGCTCGCCGTGTCTGGTCCCGCAGAACTCCTGGCCTCTGCTAGGGACCCGACCAGGAACGAGGCAGCCATGGTGTCGGGACAGCAGGAGGATAGGCTTCCTGCCTTTCAGGTGCTCACAAGCCAAGTGTCCTGGCTTGGATATGCCCAGGATGAAGGTCGGCCGTGCCGCAGGCTCTGTGCCATGGGCAGCACGGCTTCTCCGTGCAGAGGGTGCGGTGGGGAAGAGGCGTCCGTCCGTGGATGCGGGCAGGGGACGCTTCCCTAGAAGGTGGGCTTTGAGCCGCACCTTGAAGATAGGCACGATTTTGGTAGACGGAGAAAAGGGATGAGCCAGAGGGCGGAAAAGAAGATCCAAGTGGATAAGGCCAGGCAGGGGGAGCCCCAGGTGGGCTCCAGGACGATAGGAGGGCAGGGAGGGGAGCAGCCCCTCAGGGCTGGCGTGGGTGGGGCTGGAAAAGGAGGTCGAGGGTCAGATCGCTTGAATACTGGCTTTTAGGCATCAGGTTTTGGTTCTGGGGGCAGCGGCTCTCAACCTCGCTGGGCTCAAATGCTTGGAGACTCTGGTTCAGTGGGGGCTGGGCCAGGACCCGGGAATCTAGTGGAACCAGCCTGTGTTCCAGGAGATTCTGTAGCTGGTGGGCCGAGGGAAGGCTCCGAGGGAGGGGATGTGGCCCCTTCTGAGCTGAGGGCGCCTGGCTGGTGGAAGGACTGCACGCAGGGCAGGCGGGCAGAGAAAGAAGAGGCAGGGAAGCCTGGGTGGCAGCCGTTGGGATGGTCCTGGCTGGACTAGAACGGAAGCCCCCAGAGTAGAGAGGAAGGGACAGGGCAGAGCTGGGACAGAACTCGGAAGCCACCTGGCTTTGGGGCAGAGAGGCCAGGGGAGGGGACTCATTCATGACCCCGTTGTGAATTCCATCCTTCTTCATCACGGGTTTACTGAGCACCCAGTTACGTGCCAGGTGCCGGGAACACAGACATGGAAGGCATGGCCCTGCCCTCGAGGAGTCTGCAGTCTGGAGGAGGGGATGGGCTGTGTCACCTGATAATGACAGTCAGCCTGGTAAGGGTGGCTTGCAAGGGCTTATTTAGAATGGGGTCTGGTGCGTGGTCAGCACTCACAAGAATCTTAACCGTTGCTACTAAGTGGCCAGGGAGGGAAGAGAGGAGAGCAGGTTAATGCAGAGCAAGGGGGTTCGGGTGTGAGTAGCTCCATCCGCCGGTCCCAGACTGGAAGCTTGGTGAGGACAGGGCCAGGTCCTTACCCTTCCCCCTTCCGGCAACCCCCCCAGCCCCTTGCCTCGCCCCCTGTCGATAGCCACGGACAGCCTCCCCAAGCCGGAGTGCCCTGGTCAGGTGTCCGGTCAGGAGTCAGGCCTGGGACGGTGAGGGCGTGAGACGCAGGAGTGGGGCCGTGGCGGGGATGTAGGGAAAGGGGCGCCCAATTCCTGCAGGGCAGATGGTGGGCGGTCGTACTCCCTCCTCTCCCACTTGGTCTGTCCAAGCAGACACTGAGGTGAAATCGCTGCCTTCCCAGCCCACCCCGTGCCCTTTACCTACAGGGGAACTTCAGGGAAGCCAAGGAAGGGTGAGGAGGGGGTTGGCGGGGGGTCAGCGGACATTCCGTCTCCCAAAGGGAAGAGCTCCAGGCTGTGTGACGGCTGGAGAGAGATGGACACGGGCAGTGCGGGCTGGGTTGGGTCTGCGGAGACAGGCTCGCCCCCGCTGCTGGTCACTGGCGCAGAGCACGGTAATTACCACACCGCGGGGACAGCTCTCGAGTCTCGGGCTGGGAGTTCAAAGGCACCACTCCCACATTCCTTAATTAAGAGAGCAGCTGGCAGCTGGGCCCTTCTGGGAAGCCTGACCCAGGGAGACGCTGGGGCTGCGGCCCCCTCTGCACCTTGCCCTCAGCCTACCTCCGCTGCGGGCGGGGGCGGGGAGCAGGTGTCCCCAGTGACCACGCGGGCCGCCTGAGCTCTGTTCGGGGCCAGTGGAATCTGGGGGAGGGTGTGCGTGTCAGGGAGGCACCTGCCCTGCCCACTCACCCTTGTCGTTAATTCTCGGACTGGCCTGGACACAGAATGGGGCCACCCAGAACAGGGGAGAGGTGAAGGAGGGACAAAAAGGGGAGCAGGCAGGCAGGGAGGCAGGAAGGAGGGGCATTCAGTGGGCTTTTTGGGAGCCAGGGTGGGGGAAGGGGGCAGAGATGTTACCTTCTGAGGGGTGGGGGGGTGGGGGCTGAGAGGCCAGGTAGAGCCCCGCCTAAGCCGACACGGTGCCACCGGGCGCCGGCTGGCCCCCAAGGCTGCCCAGAGTGGGGCAGCCCATGCCCGCCACTCCCTCCGCAGCCAGCTTGGGCAGCAGGGGCAGTGCCTGCACGTGTGGAAATGGTGCACCTGACCGCCCACCAGAGGACACTGTCAGCCTGCGCGCGCGGCCTGAGCTGCCTCTTTAATATTTGTGCGGATGGTGCCTGTCTTGTCCCACCTTGGTCCTGGCCTTGCCGGGGACAGGGGCAGGGAGCGGAGTCTTTGCTCTTTGGTGCCTGGGAGCAAGGTGCAGGCAGCTTGAGATGGAAGGTGGGAGAGAAGGGGGCCAGCCCATAGGAACTGGGTGGGGCGGTCCGAGGCTTGGTAGGATTTGCTTCTGAGGCAAAAACATACTTCCCCAGGGAGCTGAAGGCAGGCTGCATACAAAAGCGACAATGCCAGGACTGTGCTTCGTGGGGGAGCGAGGGAGGGGCTGGACTCTCATTTGCTCATTCAGTCATTCAGCAAACATCTGCGGGATCCCCACCCTGGGCACCTTGCGCCGGTGAGCACTCAGCACGGTAAGCCCGTGAGCGTAGGACTGGACGAAGGTTCTCCGACCCAGTCACCGCCCATCTGCACCCCGCTGGCAGAAAGAATCCCCAAACAAGTACAACGCAGGCCGATCTTTCAAAGAGCCTGAGTGTCAATATAAAGATGAAGGATACAGGGCTGTTTCTTTTTTTTATTATTATTTTTTATTTTTAAATGTTTATTTATTTTTGAGAGAAAGAGACAAGTGCAATTGGGGAAGGGGGAGAGAGAGAGAAAGAGACAGAGAGATAATCCAAAGCGGGCTCCGAGCCGTCAGCACAGAGCCCCATGCGGGGCTCGAACTCAGGAACTCAAAGATTGTGGCCGGAGCTAAAAAGTCTGATGCTTAACCGACTGGGCCACCCAGGCGCCCCCTGCAGGGCTGCTTAGCGGAGGCTTGCTTAGGACAAATTGTCCAAGACCTTACTTTCTAGCCAAATCTAAAATAAACCCAGAATTGAAAGAAATCCCAGCATCTGCAACCTGCCCGGTTCAGGGAAGGGCCACGTTTCATCTTAGTCGTTGGCATCTAAACGTTTAGCCGCACACAAAGCAACGCCCGGTGCCTGATGGCACCGCGCGGTGAAGCTGTCCGGCGGGTGGTCGGACCCAAGGGGGCCAGCAGAGGGCAGCCGCGAGGCCCCGTCCGCTCTCAGTCTCCCCGAAGGGGCGGTGGCTGCCTCCGTCCTCAGCCCGGCTGGGCTTGGAGTCCTTTCCCTCCCGCTTACCCAGCGGGTGATCTCTGTCGCCTGCCCAGCAGGTGCTGCGGCCCCTCGGAGCCCCTGTCCCTGGAGCAGGCAGACAACTCGCCGCGGCTGGGGGGGCGGTGTTTGCATTTAGCTCCGACTCAGAGAGGAGAATGACGTTTTGCAGCGCAGGGCCTTGCGGGCAGCGGTGCTTGGGGATGCCATGTGCCGCCTTCTTGGTGTCTGCAGGGTCTGTCCCCAGAGACCCGTGACAGTCCTCTTCTCCTCGCCACCACTACTTTCCAGGGCCAGCAGCAGGTTCCTGCTTCCAGGGCTGGCAGCGAGCCCTGGGGCCGCCTGCTCCAGCCAGAGTCTGGGGTCCCGCCTGGGGTCCCCTCTGTGGCCTTTTTTTCCCCCTCTAAAGTTTATTTATTTATTTTGAGAGAGGGAGAGAGTCCCAAGCAGGCTCTGCACTGTCATCGCAAAGCCCCATGCAGGCTCGAACTCACCAACCGTGAGATCACGATCTGAATGGAAACCAAGAGTTGGACACTTAACTGACCGAGCCACCCGGGTGCCGCTGCTTTCTCTATGTTCTTTTGGGGGATTTTCTTTGTCTTCAATTTTCTGAGTAATTGTTCATTTTTAAAAATGCCGGCTCATTCTTTTCTAAACTAAGGGGAAAGGATATTTTTGGCTCTGTCAATAGAAGTGGGGGTGGGGAGGAATTCTGGGGGAGGAGCATAGTGGGGGGGGGGGCGCGGAGACCGGGCCAGGCGCGTATGTAGACCGAGTCTGTGTGTGTGTGTAGGGTGGGACTTTTCACCTATCTGGGTCAAAGGAACTGTTTTTCTTTATTTTCCCATCCATCGCGGACCCATACTTTGGTAGGATACAATAAAAGCAATGTACTAAAAACTAAAACAAAAAGAAACATACAAAATCTAAGCCCTATTTTTTAGGACTATATTAAACAAACAAAATTGCTCCGTCAGATTGCTATAAAAGGGTCTAAGTTCTTGCTTTTCATTGTTCCCCGCAGCCCATCCTGGACCGGTAAAGACCATCCTCAGCTGGGCCCCGTGTCGCTGGTGTAGGACAGAGGGCAGGAGGCGTGAATTCTCAGGGAGGAGGCGGTCCGTGGGGATGATCGGCAGGGCCGGCTCCTTCCGGGTCCCCAGCATCAGTGTCTCCTTCATGAGCTGTCCTGTCTTTGACTGGACTCTTTACGAGGGGCCCGGCCCGTTTATAGAGGGCGTGGCAAGGCTTGGCTTCTACAGTTGTTTCCTGATTGACCAGATAGGACCCTGTGCTTCCAATGACCTGGCATGTGCTTCTCGACCTGGCATGTGATTCTCGGCCTGGCAGACAAGAAGCGAGGGGGAGGGGCCCCGGTGTATCCTGGATGTGGATTGGACCAACCTCGAGAGAGAGAGAGAGAGAGAGAGAGAGAGAGAGAGAGAGAGAGAGAGAGATGGGGAAGAGGAGGCAGAGGCTGGGGAAGAGGAAGGTCAGGTGGGGGGAGGGAAGGAAGAGAAGGCATAGGGAAGTGAGAAACGCCAGCACATGCGTTGGCCTAGTAGCTCTCTGGGCCCCCTTGTGTCATCCAGTGACGCTCCAGAAGGCGAGTGGACAGAAGTATTCCCACGAAGTTTGGAGGCAGACCAGGCTTTTTAGACTTTACTGTGCAATACGAACCGCCTAGAAATCTTATTTTATTTTATTTTATTTATTTTTTTTTTTAACATTTTTTATTTATTTTTGGGACAGAGAGAGACAGAGCATGAACGGGGGAGGGGCAGAGAGAGAGGGAGACACAGAATCGGAAACAGGCTTCAGGCTCCGAGCCATCAGCCCAGAGCCTGACGCGGGGCTCGAACTCACGGACCGCGAGATCGTGACCTGGCTGAAGTCGGACGCTTAACCGACTGCGCCACCCAGGCGCCCCTAGAAATCTTATTTTAAATGCGGGGTGAGATTCAGCAGATGTGGGGTTGCCTCTGAGTGGCTACGTTTCTATTAAGCTCAAGGATGAACCCTGACCGTGTCCAGCTCTGGGTGTCCGGGCCGGAGTCCCCTGAAAACGTGGACCTCTTCCCAGGAGAGGCGGGCGGGGTCTGCGGGACCCCACTCTGTGACCCGGGAGCAGGGACCCAGAGGGAACCGGGGCTCGGAGGAGAAGCAGGGATAATTGATCTTCCTAGTTACTAGTGCGACACTCTCAGTGTCACGGAGTGTGGGCTCCACAACCCCAGACCAAACTGAACCAGCAGGCACTACAAGCGATTGGTATTGGTGAATAATATTGATGCTTTTCTACGAACAAATACGTTCTATCAGCACGCATCTTTGTAAACACAAGGGGTGACGGTTTTCTGCGGTGCTCCCCACGGGGGGATTCGGGGCAGGCCTCATTCCATAAACGTGGGTAACCTGGGAGCCTCGAAGGGGTGTAGACAGAAACGGGTTGCATGCGAAGGCAGTGTTCTCCGGGCCTGGGGGGGCTCTGGCTCAGGGGTTAAGAGTTGTGTGATATTGTGGGCTCCAGGCCCTTTCCCCCCGACCCTTGATGCCCCCGAGCCTCTGAGAGGCCCTCAGCTCTCTGGTCACTTAGGGGCCTCAGCAGAAGCTTGGAAGTTGGAAATGCTTTATGGGAGCTGCCCAGGGCCAGCCCTCAGGGTGTGCAGATTAATTCTCTCCGGCAGGGTGAGGCCAAGCACATCCATGGGGACCGAGGGCTGTGGGAGAAAACACTTACAGATGTGTAGACAGAAGGGATTGCAATGCTTCCATTCGTGTGAAAGAAAACATCTGTGGCTCCCATGTCCAGTCCCCTCGTCACGCGTGAGTGCAGATGTCCCTGCCCACACGCTGCCTGTTCTGCTCAGCGTGGGGCTCCGAGATCATTTAGGCGCTCCTCGAGTCTCCCGGGGACCCTGGCCAGGACACGGGGATCCCTCACTGCCGGACTCAGGGACTGGGGACCTACAGAAGGGGCTGGGGTTCCCGCTGGCCTCCTGGGGAGCACCGGAGGGTGGCGTTGGGGGGAAGGCCGTCAGTAGTGGAGAACCTCCTCGAAGTGGCCAGGGAGGGCTTTGTGGGTCCTGCTTCTCGGATTCCGTTTCGCGGCTGGAAGCTCACCAAGCTGTGATTGTCTCACCTCCGTGTAGATGACAGAACTGTCCTGTGGGAGAGGCGGGTCGGGATCAGGAGGCAGATGTAACACAGAGGGTGGGGGGAGGGCAGGGGGCCCAGCTCACCTGAGTCCCCGAGGCTGAGGCAGCAGGCCCGGCTGTGGGGGAGAGAGAAACACTCAGGTTAGGGTGCCTGGCACATCCGCACCTGCAGCCCGCCTCCTCCACGCACGGACCAGCCCAGGGAGCGCTGCTCCCCCTTTTGCCTCTGGGGACCCCTCGTTCTTCATCCAAACACAGGAGGTCTGGGTCTTTCCACCTCAACCACAGCCCAGCCATGTGACTGCGGGCCATCCACTCAGCCCTGGGACCTCAGCTTCCCCGGCCAGGGAGAAGGGAGGGGGTGGTCACAGGGATTATAAGGAGAAGAAAGAGAGATGAGCCTATCAAAGGTGCCTTTAAAACAGCTACTTCATTAGACAGCTACCATGCACCAGGCAATCCTTCCGGTGTGAGCATTATATTTATTATATTAATCTCACACCAATCCTGCAAAGTAGCGATGATTGATTCCTTCTCCAATTGAGATGAGCAAACGGAGGCTCAGAGTGGCTGATACTCCCTGCGGTCATGTCTGTAAGAAGGGGAACTGTAGACAAATATCAAATCTTTGCATACGTGAAGCATTCTTCCAATGATAGAAGATCCAGCATCCCCTTCCTGTGAATCTTGGAATACAATGGCCTTTCCTGACTCTGGGTTTCGGAACCCCTCGCCCTCCCATCAGGGAAAGCTTATCGTGAGCTGGGAGGAGGCCACCCGGCCCTGAATCATGCCTTCGCCTCGTTGCCCTGCTGCGATGAAAACGGCCACATTTCCTTATTGCAGCCAGTGAAAACCATATTTGGAGGTTGGCTTCTTTTTTTGTCTCTCTCGTGTTCAAGTCCCCGTTGTGACTCTCCTCTGAAATGACCCGTGTCCACGTGCGTGTGCCTTCCCGTCTACCCGGCCATGCTAGGGTCCTGGGGAAACTGCCCCTGAGTCCAAGAGACTCCTTGTCTGTCCACTTCCCCTGGTGCCCTTCATGGGAAGGAGCAGGAACCCCAGGCTGATTCAAACCCATTGTACAGCCCAGGAATAGAAATAGCAGCAAAACAAGAACCAGAAGCTTCCTGGTTTTGAATACCTGTGGCACAGCAGATAACCTGTAAAGTGTCGAGAACCCCGGTTCCATTCCTAGTAATTTAAAATAGTCTTGCAAAATTAAGCGTTATCTCCATTTTTTTTATACATTAGAGAGCTTAAGAGAGAGAGCTTAAGTAACTTGCCCTGTAGCAGCACAGTGAATACACAGAGCCCAGTTTCGAACTCAGACCCGACTGACGCAGAAACCCATACTCTCCCCATGACGCCATGTTGCTTTCCACCCCCGTTGGAGGGATGACTTAGCCTTTCCCTGTCCCTGCCATCTGATTCTGGTGTCGGTGGCCGGAGCTCAGGGTCTCGGCTCCTCTAAGAGCTGGGACTGTCCTGCTGAGACTTTTACTCTGGGGCAAAGGCACACTGTGTTATTCTCTCTCTCTCTTTTCTTTGTTCCTCCATGGTGCTGAGAAAAAGGCGGAAACACTCCCTAGTTAGGGTGGCAACGGTGATGGAGATGATGTGGAAGACAGTCATTATGGTGGACGTAGCGTTTTTGGGGGGATGGTGGTGATGGTGGGGGTGGTGATGGGGGAGGAGGTGATGATGATAATCGTGGTCATGGCACAGAGGTAATGTTGGTAATGATACTTCACTCCAGGCCCCAAACTTCCCCTTTACATTGGCAAAAATGTCCAGTTTCATCCGAGAGTACTCACCTTTACTCTTCTGTGAGGTTGTGCACACTACAGAGTAATGATCATCTTCATTCTCATTCTGCCAACGAACTGAAAGAAGGAATGGGGCTCGAATAGGACCCACCTGCTCTCCCACCTCAAGACCCCCGTGTCCTGAAGACCCCTATGGAGGGAAGCCAGTCGGGGGCTCTGTCATGGCGGTAGCTGGGAGTGGGTGGCAGCCATTAATGTGGGATACCCATCTTGGCAGAAGGTGCCCGCCCCCACAGCAGGTTCCAGTAGCTTTACCAGCCCCAACTAGAGGTTTAAACTCTTTTTCTGTAAAAAAGAGTCAACCCTTGAGGCTTTGCAGGCCATACGGCCTCTGTTGCCTCAACTCAGCTCTGTAGTGTGAAAGGAGCCATCACACAAAACACATGCAATGTTCTTCACAAATGCAAAATTGTGTGGTGAACTAGATTTGGCCCACGGGCCAGAGTTTGCCGACCATTGGTCTAACCTCTCCACGCCCTCTCTTCGGAGGCCGGGCTTCCCTCCTACCTCCCTGTGCCTCCACCGGCTTCGCGGCACTGTCCCCTCTAGCTCTCCCCAGAAACCATCCGCTTCCTTCCCCGATGACTGATTCCTGAGACTTGGGGGCTCCCAGGGGGCTCATTCTTGCTCCCCTTCAGAGGCCCTCCTCTGCCTTCCGGGACAGACCATGCGTGGTCCTGCTGGAGGGACTCACCTTCGCCATACAGTAGGTCCTGCTCTCCACCGGGGGCTGGGGGTGGATTCTGAGATGGAAGGGACTCTGGGAGATACAAAAGCACAATTTGTTGAGTTCCCTGAGAAAGCGTGCTGGAAAGTAGGGGGTAGAGAGTCTGAGAGAAAGAAAGTCGGTGGAGGCTGCTGGAGGTCTGAGTCTGGTTTGTTTACGAGGGCTAATTCACAGGTCTGGACACGGTTAATTTTTATGGGATGTTTCCTTTGAAAAATACCCTAGAGGGTAGCATGGCCCCATGGGAATCACAGACCGGGAGGAAGTAGGGTCGCCAAGGATGGGTCACGTCCCCTGCATGGAGAGGGCCCAGATTCACCAGTCAGGCTGCTTTACAGAAGAAGGAGAAGCTGATAACTGTGACCACCCACTTGTGCGAGACACTGGGCCAGGGGGTTCAAACACGATGTCTACTTCACGGTACAGTGGCTAACCCCGTGCCCAGCACGTAGCTGGACGGCAAAAGAGCCTCCCTTCCTAACCCTTCGGGGTCTGAGAGTCTTTTTACAACTGTCTTGCAAAGGTCGATGCTATGATATCATAGTATCGTATGTAGTATTATGGAGGAGGTGACTGAGGCTGGGAGAGGCGACTTCTCCAAGGTCATACAAGGTGAGGGGTAGGGACAGAATCTCAATCTAGGTTTATATGCTTTTTCTCCACTGGCGTGCTGCCTCTGTGAAAGCGGGTGCTTCCAGAACCTTAAAGATTAGCTCCTGGGATAGGAATTGGGCCACATGTGGATTTTAGAGCACCTGCTCACACCTGGTGCCCAGGAAATGTCCATTAGCTCTGACAGCAAGAAGGCACCGGAATCGCGGGCAGGACTGCCGGAAACAGAGCCTCCCGTAGAACCAAGAGTGCATTTACGGAGACTCCGAGGAGCTCTTGGTTGTTAAGCATCCCCTAACGCTCCCTCGTCAGGGGCTGTGTTTCTGAGTCTCCATTCACTGAAGAACTCCAGGAATTCATTGGGCCTCTGTTTTACGGGAGGTGTGACAACAGGCGGTAAAACGAATGCTCTTAAACAAACAAACCAGGGCTTGCACATCGAGGCAAGGGCTGCTTTGAAGTGGGCCCCTTGCACAATTGCATATGGTGCCAGGGACACCATCATCGGCCAACATGTTTTGAAAATTGCCTTGCGAGATGCAGCCCGTTGGGCATCTTTGGTGGCGGCATGGTTTTTGCTTGTCGAAGAAGTGGCTAGGTTATCTGGAGATGGTTAAGAATCTTCCAGAACGGGGTGTGGGGGATGAAGCTGTTGATCTACAGCTTTTCTTGGGGAGCTTTGGAACTGGGCCCGGAGGTGGTCTTCTGTGTGATACTCTAAACCCTTTGTGTCGCCGAGCTTCTGAGATAGGAGGACCGCCACCCGAAGCCCTATTTTCTCTGGCGACAGGTTCCTTAATACAATAGAACCCAGCTGCTCCCGGGTTGGCAGTGGGGGGCGGGGGCGGGGGAAGCGTGGACCGTGCAGGGGCAGAACCTCCACGTGAACAGGGAGGCTTCTTCCTCTTGAGGACCCCTCCCCAGCGACGCCCCCCCCCCCCCCCCCCCCCCCCCCCCCCCCCCCCCCCCGCCAACTGCACTGCTTTGTCTTTAATGTTCTGACCCAGAGATGAGCGGACAGAAACAGAAACACCTGTGTTACCGACACCAGGTAAATGGCCGGGCCCTTTGCAGAGGGCTTTGTTGTAGACCCAGGGATTCTAGAAGTCACACATGCAGTGTTGGTCCGCTTTTCCAGCTGCCTCCCCATCTAGCTCTGGGCCTGCCTCCACCTTTCTCCTACCATCCGGGTAGATATACCTTAAAGCAAGGTAGCCTGCATGGAACCTTGACTCAGGACTAGAGGGAATGTTCGTTGGACAAAGACTGATAAGTCAACAAGGGGAGAGGAAGTTGGAGGCTGGCCCGAGCCCTACCTGGGGTGCTGGTAAGGCAGGGGAGAGGGTCCAGGGCTAGGGAGAGGCCCTTTCAGGTATCCTGGCTGGTGCTCAGGGAGGAATGCTTTGAGTGTATGACTGGGTGGTCTTTCTCACGGAGTGGTCTGGCCCGGCTCCCGAAAAACTCATCGCGAATTCCTTAACAGAAGGAGCTGCCAACTTGAATAAGTAAACCCAGCTTTGGAGGTCTGTGGGAGCAATCGCGTTTTCCCTTGGCAAGTGGAAAATAAGAATGCTGTCCCTGGGGAGGAGGGGGTGGGGTGGATTTGAGTCTCAGTAGGTGGGTTTGAAGGCCTAGGAGGAAGCTGGGATCAAACAGCTTTGGCACCGATAGGCCTTCCCTTAAATGTGGCCTGAGGCGAAGAAAGATTAGAATAGGAATAAGTTTGGAGCCACCCAAGGTGATGGCTGTGGGAGCCCCCATTCCTGCTTCATCCTCACGACCTCACGACCGGACAGGAGAGGAGGAGGGTCTCCCAACATCAATGGGCTCCCTGGAAATGCCATTTATCTGATTGCTTTCCCTTTTTCTCTCTATGGGCCCCACGGCATCTGAATTCTAACCACGCTTCTTATTTTCAGCGGTTCCCACGGGAGAGACTAGGGGACGTGTGGCAGGAGAAGGGGTGGTCTGGGGAATCTGCGTCGACTAGACGGAGAATGTACTGAGCGCCCACCAAGTGCCAGCCCAACACGTCACCTGTCAGGTAGCTGTCATCAGCCGAAATGCTCACAATAACCCCGGGAGGGAGACACTTCACGAACTGGCCCGAGGTCACGGAATTAGTAAATAGCGGTGTTGGGAGCGGGCCATTGCTTGGCCCTCTCCACTGTGTTCCCTTCGGATGACTGAATGTCCCCTGGGCACTCACCTCGGGCTCGGCGCTGGACAAGAGGGGTGTGTGCGCACAGGTGCACAGACACGCATCGGGCTTCTCATTCTTTCTCTCTCCTCTGCCGAGCTTAGTGACAGAGGGTTGGAGGTCTGGGGTTTCCCTGCTATATTTGCAGCCACAGATTATCTTTCGAAAGTGAAAGAATCTGATGGAGCTTGCGTTTGGCGGGTGAGAATTCCTCTGCTTGTGCCTCCATTCATGCCCAAGCGTGCAGTCGTGTGTTGTGCACATCCCTGGGTGACTGTGTGTGTGTGCGTTTTGGAAGCTGTAAGGGTCCCTCCGTGGACTACTTTGGGTGACATGTAAAGAGAAGTCCCTCCTCTCACCCAACACCCCGGAAAAGGAAGCAGCTGGCCCCGGCAGGCCTTCCAAAGGCTGGGTAATGCCCGGCATAGGGATTCAACCACCAAGAAAGTCAAAAAGGTTACTGACCAGCTTTTCTCCAGGGTCTGAAGCAAGCCAGAAGCGCAGTGGCGATGACCAGCACACCAAGCAGGCTCGCGGACAGCCCGGCAACCAGCCAGTGGGGGCTGTTGGGGGCGGACAAGCCCCAGGTAGGGGTGACCATGAGTGCTGAGGATGAAATTCAGAATTGTACCCCAGATGGACAGAAAGAGGCAGAATGGCTGGCATCAGGGGGGATGGCGTGGCCTGGGGAGCTTTGCAGATGGAATCAGGGATGGCCCCGAGGACGCCAACAAGGACGGGCAGCCGTCTCACCCACCCCCCACCAAGGATCTCCTGTTTTCCCTCCAGGTCCAGTGGACGGATACTCTGAGCAGCGTCCAGGCTCCGTCATGCAGTGCCTGCTATGGGCCCAGCTTCGTGCAGGGTGTGGGTAGGGGGCACACGGAGGGGTGGGACCTGCCCCCTGCCAGCTTGCTGGGGCTCAGAGCCCAGCTCGGGGACAAGACGTACCATCCAGGGAGAGTATCTTGGGCTCACTGGTCTCTCCGGAAACATAATTCTCTGCCCGGCAGGAGTATCTGGCATCCCGCTCTGACGTCACGGTGACCGGGAAGCAGGTGGCTCTTCCATAGGGAGATGAGATGTTCCCTAGGATCTTCCCGTCCAGGTAGAACAAGTACGAGATTGGAGGGGAGCCCTTCTGGGCCTCACAGAGGAGCTCCACCATGGCCCCCACAGCGAGGCCGGTGGGGCCAGGTCTCAGGGTGAGTAGAGGCTGGGACACAGGAACTGGGGCAGCACAGAGAGGGGAGGCTCAGCTGTGCCACCCAGGCTCCTGGCCCCTCCTCCCCTGGGGATCCCTCCCCATAGGCCCACGGGTCCCATTGCCCAAAGCCCAGGCCCCTGGGGAGTGTCTCCCCTCCCTCCCCACTCACCCTGCACCCTGACCTCCAGCTGGGGGCTCTGCTTCTGGGCCACACCACCCTCAAGGGTGGCCCGGCACCAGTAAAGCCCAGAGTCTCTCTCCTGGGCTCCTGGGAGGTAGAGCTCCGGGTGGGGGCCCCAGTCCTGCAAGGTGCTGGCATCTCTGTGGAAGGAGAAGAGGAGCCTCGAGGCCGACTTCTGGGGGTGCAGCTTCGTCTGGCATCTCAGGATCAGCGGGCTCCCCTCACGGAGCTCGGGAGAGGGGACAGCGTTCAGCACAGGAGGCGGGAACGGCTCTGGGGAGATGTGGGCCCAGGCTCAGGGGGGGCCTCCTGAACCCTGAGTCCCCAGAGGCCGGGTCCAAGCCAGAGCGCATCCCAGGTCACAGCCCCACGCCCCACGGGAGACCCTGTCATTGTGTCCCAGGACCCACCTCCCAGCTATGACCCACACCGCCAGAGCCTCTCTGGAGTCCCGAGCCAAAGCCAGAGGGCCGTAGGGGTCAGCTGGTCCCCAGAGGGGAAGGGTCTGGCCCAGACTGGTTCAGGGCACTTCCTTCCCCTGGCTCTAGACGGGGGCCCTGTGGTCACCCGGCATCAGGGGCAGCCAGAGGGACAGCTGCTGACCTCTAGAGACCAGATCCCTGAGCAGCATCCCAGCCCCACCCCCGACCCCCCTGAGCTGGTGACTCACCTTGGACTTGAACCTTGACCAGATCTGAGGTTTGTCTGCCCAGGTATGGGACGTAGGCCACCTTCCCAGTGCAGCTGTACTGGCCGCTGCTTTCCAGGGTAGCTGTCCCCACGGACAGGGACCATCTGGTCTTCGGGTTTTGGAGTAATCTTCCGTCTTTGTAGAACTTCACCTGGGACAGGGCCTTGTTCGTCGATCCATGACATTGCAGAGTCAGGGCATCTCCCTCAAACACGGGGTCTGGCCAGGCTCGGAGGTACAGCCAGGCTGTGAGACATGGGAACAGGGAGGCCCCGGAGCCACACACTGCGTGGGCGTTTTCTCCCTCTGTCCCCACCACCCCCCCAAGCCCGCCTCAGGCCTCCCCCTGGGGACACAGGCTGCTGGATGGCACCTGCTGAGCCGCCCCGCCCCCCAGGCCTTCCTGCCAGACCTGGGTGGGGCCTCTGCTTTCCTCTCCCCTCCCCTCCTCCCCTCCTTCCTCTCCCCTGCCTCTTCTCTCTCTCTACTCCCCTCCCACCCTCTTTCCCCTGCCTCTTCTCTTTGGCCTTTATCCCTTGCACTTCCCCTCTGCTCCTTTTACTTCACCCTTTCGATGTTGCCAAGCTTGGGTCCAGTTGAATTCCTTCCATCCATTGTCCTAACTCCTTCCTTCTCACCCAATCCTCACCTCCCTAGACTGGTTACTTGCCCCCTGGCTCCCCCAGTCAAGCCTTTCTGCAGCGTCCACCTCTGAGAACAGCTGGCCCCGGACCGCCAGCCAGAAGCCAGATGGATGGATGTAGGAAGTGCCCGCCAGGGCTCATCCCTCCTGCCTTCCTTCTCAGGCCCCTGGCCTCCACCTCCTCCCCCAGCAGGGAGTTTCATTTCCACCACGGTCGTGGGGAGGGATCTGTCCTGTCTGTCCTCATTCTTAAAACGCGTTCTATGGCCTGATGTGGACAAGAGAAGAGCTCCCGGGGACCCCAGCCTGGGTCTGTCCCCAGGTCATACTTCTTTGACAAGTCAGACACCATTGGTCCCAGAGAGTCTCAGGAGCCAGGCCTGATAAACTGAGAACAATAATGAAGAATCAGATAGGGACTCGCGGTATATCCTGCCTTTGCCTCAGTCCTCAGGACCCGCCCCTGGAGCCTCACGGGGTGACTGAATGACGAGCCTTGCTTTTACTCCTGTTCTGTCGCGCAGCACTGAGCATGGCTTTGAGTTCTGCCCAGCAGCCCCCATTGCCTCCGGAACCATAGAACATGTCCTTGGAGGTGAAGATGTTCATAGGTCAGGCTACTTCCTACTTGATAGAAAGCCCCGTGAAGGTCAGGATGGACTAGAAGGCAGAAGGAGCTGAGGGTCAAAGCTGCCTTCTCTGAACATACGAGGGATGGAAGGGAGTCCAGGGCCTTGCTGAGTGGAGAATACAGGAGCTCCAGAGCCACCCTGAGAGGGACAGAGGCCAGTGCCACTTACAAGGGAATAGGATGAGCCCCAGAGCCACTTGCTGGGGCTTGAGCCACCTAGAATTATCCTCAGCCTGAGAACAGTGGAGTCCCAGGTCTCATTTCTGCCCGGGTATCAGTCAAGGCTCCTAAGGAATGGGCCTAGTATGCTGTTGTGAAGATGCCTCCGGGGGACCCAGTGGCCCATCAACTAAGTTTTGGTCCAGAGACACACTTGGAGATGGAAGGGACATACACAAGACTCACCACTTTGCCCAACACAGGGAACTGTAAGAGAACAGAGTGATAGAATTAGGGTAAATAATAGAACTTTTTCACAAAGAGGCCTGTCCCCTCAGGCATGGGTGCTCATGTCCATTCAATAAACCAACCACCCAGCCCCCTAAGCACCTACTCATCCAACTACCCAGCTACTCAACCACTCAGCTACCTAGCCATTCAACCACCCACCCAGCCACTCAGTCCCTCAGTCCCTCAACCATTCAGCCATCCAAGCACCAAACCACCTAGCTTTTACGTTGGACCCAGCGCCTGGAATCCTCTGCTCCCTGTCTCTTTCAAATGTCGCTTCCTTAGGTGGTTCTGGGGCCCCCCACTGAAGGACTTCTCCTCAACCCTTATTATAACACCCCACTGTACTATCATCAGAGCACTTATCTCTATTTGAAATTATCGTATTCTTTAAATTGCCTACTTGTTATCAGCTGCCTCACTCTGGGACGTAAGCCCCACGAGGGTGGAGACTTGTTCACGGTCTTGTCACCTATGTCTCGGACCCGTGCCCGGAAGGGTCAGTGTTCAACAAGCATCTACTGAATAAATGCTTTCCTCTGTGTCCAGCCACGTGGGGCAGGGCACGCGACGTGGGAGACACAAGAGTGGACTCTTGCACTAGTGGGTCTGAACGCCTACGAAGAACTCAGAGAGCAGACCTGGCGTTTCCTGCAGCCAGATCTGTCTACGCGGCTCTGGAGAGTAGAGCCTGGAAGTGACGGCTGAGGGAGGTGAGGAATCCCCGGATGGGCGGGTCAGATGGGACGGGTGAGGGGATAACACACAGGCCAGTGCATCACGCACTATGCTTGGAACTTTATATGTGGTATAAATGCTTTTATTTATTTTTTTTAAATGTTTATTTATTTTTGAGACAGAGAGAGACAAGAGCATGAACGGGGGAGGAGCAGAGAGAGAGAGGGAGACACAGAATCTGAGGCAGGCTCCAGGCTCCGAGCTGCCAGCACAGAGCCCGACACGGGGCTCGAACTCATGGACCATGAGATCGTGACCTGAGCCGAAGTCGGACGCTCCACTGACTGAGCCACCCAGGCGCCCCATGGTATGAATGCTTTTAAATGAATGAATATTTGAGGAGCATAGGTGGCCCGGGAAGAGAGGCCAAACCACGAAGTGATGACAGATGAAGTTAGACAGGTATGAAAGGCACAAGGGATGGCATGGGTGGGGGGGGGGTGGGGAGGCACAGCTGGGCGTGACAGTGGTGGAGAGTGTTCTAGACTGCGTGACAAGGGGTGAAGCAGTCAGTGGCATTGGGCGAGCGTGGTCGGGCCAGCCGTCCTCAGGCAGTTACTGTGTCCTTCACACTGACATGTCCTAGGTGCTGTGTAGACAGGGAGGAACGTGGGAATGGCCTTGGGAGGGGTGGGTGAAGACCCTCTCACCAGGGGCTTGAGGTGCGGCTGTTTGGTGTGTTGAATCACTCGCTGTCACCCTTGCTGTCCACGTGGCCTGGGACCCAGACGGAGGTTTTTAGCCTTAGTTCTCCGCTCAGCTCGGGGTTAGCTCAGCCACAGGATCAGTGTGTGCAGAATTATGAGTCTTTCTTATCAACCCTCTATCTCTCACTGGGTCCATCTAAACATATCTCTTGGAAACTTTTTTTTTTTAAGTTTATTTATTTGAGACGGACGGACATAGGACGAGCTGGGAAGGGACCGAGAGAAGAGGAGAGAGAATCTCAAGCAGGCTCCACGCTGCCAGCGCAGAGCCCGACGCCGGGCTCAAACCCATGGAACCATGAGATCATGACCAGAGCCGAAACCAAGAGTCGTGACGCTTAACCGACTGAGCCCCCCAGGGCGCCCCTAAGCACATGTCCTCCCTGGGCTTAGTGCAGTGGGAAACAAGCAGGGTTCGGAGTCACGTGACCTGAACTGGACTCGTGATTCCACCTCTTTCTATGTGAACTTGGACAGATCATTGAAATTCCAATAGCCTTGAATTCCTGGTCCTGTCTACACAGTGGGAGCCGTCACAGCCATTTCTTCCCTGCGGACTGTTTGCGTAGATTACCGTGACCCACCACCTGGAAAAGCGGTTACCGCATTGACTGAAAGCAGAAAGGAGGCCTGACCTCAGAGTGACTAATACCTCGCAGTATAGTGATGTCCCTCTTCCTTTTCCCTTCTCACCCGCAAAATACCTCTGCAGCTTCAAAGTGATGAGTAAACAGGAGTGAGGGCACTGAAGCCCTACAACCAGAGAAGGGGCATCCAGAGAGCACAGAGACACTTCAGATGAGCTTGTGTCCCCAGACCCCATGAGACCTGGGAGCTGTGCCCACAAAGCCAGTGCCTGTAACGAAGGCAGTGGGCAGCGGGACGCGCAGAGGGGCAGCGGCCACGTTACAGCACTTCCTACAAAGAGGGCCATGGGCTGAAGATGAGGCGACAACACAGCCAAGAGCCGCTGTTGAATAAGCTGCACAACAGAGTCCTGGACAATGGAGGCCACAGCCCCGCTGACCTTGGCACTACTCAGGCCACGGTGGGGGGCGGGGAGGGGAAGGCACAGGGCCTGGTCCACTGACAAAGGGCATCGAGCCCAAGCAGACCAGGCTGATGAGCAACGCCAAGAAACCATTCCCCACTCGAGGAAGACACAGCCAAGCAGGGACACAGTAGGTCTCCAAATATTTGATGGGCTAAGTGTAAAAGAGGGAAGAGACTTTCAGGTAAAAGTGAGACTAATTCAGAGGAAATGAGAGAGACCAAGGAAGCAGATTTCAGCAAAGTGTGAGGGACTTTGTCACAATCGAGGTCTAGGACATTGGAATCCGCTGCTTTGCCAAGCTATGGCTTCCGTGGTGCTAGGGGTGGCCGTGACGTGGAAGCCCAGAGACACCTGTCATGGATGGTGTGTGTGTCTACGGGTGGTGGGTTCCAGTCCTGGGGCTGAACCTGGCTGATGCTCAGCTCAGAAGGAAATTAAGTCTCATCTCCTAAACTTCAAATCACCTTTAACGTACGGCCGTGTCCCAGCACGTTCAGGGCCAGGGGCCCCTCGCCTGTCGAGTGTCTGATGGCCAGTAAGAGTAACGGGCACCATTTATTGTGTGAACATGCCCCACCAGGCACTTTAAATGAATTTTATTTTCCAGTCTTACGTGATTAGAACCCAACCAGAGTCCTGCCCGAGGCATCCGGGTGGGATGGAGAAAGCATGAGTCTGGCAACAAGTGGAGTTGGAGTTGTATTTCTGTTTTGCTCTTGTTGCCAGAGCAATTCTACACAAGTTTCTTAACCTTTTTGAACCTCAGTTTCCTCAATTGCTTAATAGGGACAAAAAATACCCACCCAATAAGATTCGAAAGGTTAGATGAGATAATATGTGTACTACTGAGCAGGGTGTTTTCTCTGTCTCTCTGCCCACATCTAAGAGGAAATAGCAGCTGTGCACGTATGGTAACTCTGTTCCTCCACATCTAGCCATGGGGTCTCCATTTTAGGCTGGTCTTCTGGGGTCCCCAAGCATCACGCATGACCCTGTCAAATCTGGGTCCTCCACCACTCTGTCCCCTAGTCAGTCAGCTTTTGACTCTCTCCTCTCTTGCTTTGGTCTTCCCCATCCAGATACTGGGTTCCAAGTTGGGAAACGCTTGGACTTTATCCAGTCAAGTCCAAGGGCTGTTCCTCTTACAAGGTGGTGATTTGCCCATGATAACCTTTCTTCTGGAATATATCCAGGCACTAGGCCATCCTGACCTTGTCCAGTATGACCATTAGACCTTTTCCCTTGTCCAAATGGCCATTTGTAAGCACACAGGGTAACAATGAGGTGGGAGAAGGAAGAGCATTGGGCAGAACAAGTGTTTCTTTACAGGGTCAAATGCCTGCAAATCCTGTCCAGGAAGAGATCACATTTAGGAATGGTTTGCTTTTCTGGTTCAATGAAAACAAACAAACAAACAAACAAACAAACACAAACAAACTATTGGGAACAAGTTTAAAATAAAAAGTAAGTCAACTCAGAAATTGTAACGTGAAACATATGCCCAGAATTGTTCCTTCTAAGTGTGGCAGGGTGATAGTGGCTGAGACTGAGTTGAGTCGGGGAGGCCCAGTGGCCCTCTCCCCACTCTCATAATCCTCTGCCCTTGGAGGACCAGTCCCTTCAGTCTCTGGTGAGGGTGACGGGTGGCCCCTGGGGAGGTAGCTCAAAGAGAGAGATATAGATCAGAGAGAATGGATTTGATTCTTCAAACCATCCCCAAGGACCAGTCAGACCTGAAACAGACCTCCCCACCACAATCCCCAATAGAGAGAGGCAGAAGGAGGATGGCCAGTTTGTAAAGGGCTTGAACACTCCGGGCAAAGCCTCTTAATCAGGTGAGCAGCCTGGACATTGTAGAGTGGTTCTAAAAAAATGCGGAGGTTTCATAAAAATTTATCTTTGATTTCTCCCAAAGTTTATTGATGTATTTTGAGAGAGGGAGAGAGAGAGAGAGTTCAAGTGGGGAGGGGGCAGAGAGAAGGAGAGAGAGAAGCCCAAGCAGGCTCCACACTGTGGGCTCAGAGCCCACATGGGGCTCGAGCTCATGAACCATGAGATCATGTCCTGAGCTGAAATCTAGAGTCAGATGCTTAGCCGACTGAGCTACCCAGGTGCTCCCCAAAATACTTTTTGTAAAATCCCACCTTCTACTGCTGAGCAAAATGCACAGAACTGCGTTTTCCCATTTCCCTGGTCCTCCAGCCCACCTCTGCCCAAAGCCTTCCTTCTTCCATAACTTCATTTTCCTTTTGAGGCAGCCCAATGAGTAACTTAACCTTATTTCATGGGGTAAACATGTGGGTGGGCCTCAGAAGGTGATTTTCTGCCTCCTTAGTTTAGCTCTGATACACTGAAGGCCTGCCTTACCAAGGATCCAGGAAAATGCAATGGGAAACATCAGGGAAGCCCCCCACCACACCCCATGTGCACACACTCATTTCAAGCTCCAGCCATAAAGCCCACTTGAACCTGGAAAGGGGAAATTAGGATTCCCATAAATAATTTACAGTTTTTGGTGCCCAGGAAGTAAAGCCCATGCTCGGTGACTTACCGAAAAACAGCAGAACCCTGCAGAGCAGCATGGGGCCTGGCCTGGCACAGAGCGGGGATACAGGTCCAACCGAAGGCAGACGAGAAGTCGGGGTGGAGGGGAGAGCATCTGAGCCACAGGCCCAGGGGTGGGTGAGTGACCCCTGTGACGTAGGTGGTGTTACTGCTTCGTAGCCTATATAGAGGAAGTGGGGAAGAAACTTCAAAAGTTCAAATTTCCTCTCTGGTTGAGGGGGTATTATTTAAGTGAACTTTCTTCACCATGAAGCATGAAGGAGTCAGGGAATTTACTAGTAAGCACTTTTGAACATTCTCCATGGCTTCGAAAAGCTCATGCTAGTGAACAGGATGGGACACGGCTATGGGAAGATCCAGAGACTACCAGAATTTGTGTGATTTCAGCATCACTTAGCTTGCAAGGCAGCACAGTTCTGGATACACTCAGATCTGTTCTCTACCTTGAGTGACCTCCAGTTCTCCAAGCTTCCCTCCTATCCAAGGAGAAATGTGTTTGGACACTGCAATGAGGTGGAAAAGAGGAATCCTGAAAATGGTCCACAAGACCATCAGAGGAGCTCAGAGATCGATGAGGTCAGAGTAGATCAGGCTAGAGTTCCTGAATCTGAGGTTTTAAGACTGTCAGGCTATTATTTTGAGAACTATGCCTTAAAAAGACACCATTGAGAGAGCAATTAGGCAAGCCGCAGGGTGACAAGATATTTTCAATACATATGACTGAAAAAGGATCCATATCCAGAATATAAGACTTTCTACAAGTCAGTAAGAAAAAGACAGACAACCTACTAGGAAAATGGGCAAGATAATTGGATAGGTAATTTACAAAAGCAGACACCTGAGCGCCGAATAAACAGAAAATGAAGCTTGACTTCATAAATCACTGTAGAAATGCAGATTTAAACTAAATGAAAACACTACATTCCCCATAAGAATGGCTAACACTGTTAAGATAGACAGCCAAGTGCTGGTGAGGATGCAAAGCAGCCAGAACTCTTGTAGACCTCCGGTAGGAGTGTAAATTGGTACAACCACTTTGGAAAACTGCATGGCAAAATCTCCTAAATGGGTTATACGAATGCCCGATAACCCAGCATTTTTGCTTCTAGGTACATACTGAACAGAAATGCATATGTATTGGCACCAAAAGACATACACAGGACTGCTCACTGCAGCATAACTTTTAATAGATAAAAATCTGGAGGGGCGCCTGGGTGGCTCAGTCCATTAAGCATCCAACTTCAGCTCAGGTCATGATCTCATGATTTGTGAGTTCAAGCCCCACGTCGGGCTCTGTGCTGACAGCTCGGAGCCTGGAGCCTGCTTGGGATTCTGTGTCTCCCTCTCTCTCTGCTCTCCCCTGCTCGCATACTCTCTTTCTCTCTCTCTATCAAAAATAAATAAACATTAAAAAAATAGATAAAATCTGGAAGCTACTTAATGAGCCCTCAACAGAGAAGGAGGCCATGAACCCTCATCTCCTCTAAAGACAGAACATGTGAGTTTAAACTGAAGCATGGAGGGCCGGGTTAAATACCAGGAAGCAGTTTCTGAGAGTAAGGTTTTTCTCAGAAGTCTTTAGGTGAGAAGTTCCATAGAGTCTGGAAAGAATTCAGTGTGCTTATTGCCAAAGACAGGAATGGAGAGTGTGACCTTTCTAACTTTTTGTGTTCTAGATTTTCTGATTGACTGGAAATGGGAAACCAATCCGACAATGACAGGCAATTCTGTCATGACTCTGTTGATCGGGAGAGAGGTGCACTTAGCGAGGAAGTAATGTAGGAAACCGGTGTCTTATCCAGTCTCCCTAAGATGTTAACATTTATGCATTTCCCTTACTGTTCTCTTCCCACCAGATCTCTTGGCTTGAGTTGTCTCCACTCCACCTCTGCTCAGCTGCAGGTCCAGAGTGTGGGGCAGCAGCTCTGCAGGGCTGCAGCTAGGGTAGATGGGGCAACCGCAAACGGTCTAGCTTGCAAGCACTTACTGTGCTTTGCATGCAGAACAGTTGAGGCCTCTACCCTAGCTGCTTCTATTTTCGCCAGGTTCTAGCAGTTTGGGCATGTGAACTCTCCCTGACTTCTCACTCTACCCTTGAAGAGTGAGATGTTGCTGCAATTTTATTTTATTTTATCTTATTTTTATTTTTTTAATATTTATTTATTTTTCAGAGAGAGAGAGAGAGAGACAGAGAAAGAGACACACACACACACACACACACAGAGGGAGAGAGACAGCACAAGTGGGGGAGGGGCAGGGAGGGAGAGAGAGAGAGGGAGACACAGAATCTGAAGCAGGCTCCAGGCTCTGAGCTGTCAGCACAGAGCCCGACGTGGGGCTCGAACCCACCAACTGCAAGATCATAAACTGAGCCAAAGTTGGACACTTAACCAACTGAACCACCCAGGAGCCCCAGATGTTGCTGCAATTTTAAAGGTGTTAGTGGGATTTGCTCTCCAAGCTGAGCTGGCTGCATACCATTGCTTTGGGGATGAAGGTGGGCTGCTGCTAGGTTAGGAATTATCCAGAACCCAGACTGGCCTTGAACTGAGATGGAAATGGGTTGGGAGAGGGATCAAAACCCATAATACTAAAACTCTAAGGGAAATTCGGGGTTAAAAGGAGGTGGGGAGGATAATGGGGGCGAGGGAATTCTCATCCAGATGGGTTTATAGACTTCATAGATACATATCAAGCATTGCATCCCCAAATGTCAGAATACACATTCTTTTCAGGTGTGCATGGAACATTCTCCAGGATAGGCCACATGTTAGGCCACAAAACACGTCTTAATAAATCTGAGAAGACTGAAATCATATCAAAAATCTTTTATGACCATAATGGTATGATATTAGGGATCAGTTGCAAGACAAAATTGGAAAAAAACATAAACATGGAGGCTAAACAACATGCAACTAAACAGTCAATGGGTCAATGAGGAAATCAAAGAGGAAATAAAAAATACACTGAGATAAATGAAAATGAAAACAACCTTCAAAAATCATTGGGATGCAGCAAAGGCAGTTCTAAAAGGGAAGTTCATAGCCATGATAGGCTTACCTCAAGAGACAAGGAAAATCTCAAATAAACAATCTAACCTTATACCCGAAGGAACTAGAAAAAGAATAAACAAAGCTCAAAGTTAGTAGAAGGATTGGGGATAATAAAGATCAGAGTGGAAAGAAATGAAACAGAGACAGAAACATAGAAAAGGTCAATGAAACTAAGAGCTGGTTCTTTGAAAAGAAAAGAAAGTAGGTAAAAGTTTGGCCAGACTCATCAAGAAAAAAAGGGAGGGGCCAAATAAATAAAATCAGAAGTTAAAGAGAAGTTACAATTGGCACCATAGAAATACAAAGGGTCATAAGATAGTACTATGAACAATTATATGCCAACAAATGGGACAACGAAAAGGAATGGATTAATTCCTAGAAACATATAATCTTCCAAAAATGAATCATGAAGAAATAGGAAATCTGAACAGACTGATTACTAGTAAGGAGATTGAATCAGTAATAAAAAAAAAAATTCCAACAAAGGTCCAGGACAAAACAGGTTCATGGGTGAATTCTACTGAACATTTAAAGAAGTATTAATACCTACTCTCAAGCTATTCCAAAAAAATTGAAGGGGAAGGAACATTTCGAAACTAATTTTATGAGGCAAGGATTACCCTGATACCAAAACCAGACAGACACCACACACACACACACACACACACACACACACACACACACATTACAGGCCAATATCTCTGATTAACATTAATACAAAAATCCTCAACAAAGTATTAGCAAGCCAAATTCAACAATATATTAAAAGGATCACTCACCATGATCTAGTGGGACTTATTCCAGGGATGCAGAGATGGTTCAATATACACAAATCAGTCAACCTGATACATCACATAAGCAAGATGGAAGACAAAAATCATGATCATCTTGAGCTTGTTCAATATTCACAAATCAGTCAACTGTGATACACCACATTAATAAAAGAAAGGATAAGATCCATATGATGCTCTCAATTGATGCAGAAAAAGCATTTGACAAAATATAGCATCGTTTCTTGATAAAAACCCTGAATAAGGTAGGGATAGAAGGAACATACCTCAACATCCTAAAGGCCATATACAAAAGACCCACAGCTAATATCATCCTCAATGGGGAAAAAGTGAGAGTTTTCCCTGTAAAGTCAGGAACATAACAGGGATGTCCATTCTCACCACTGTTGTTTAACATGGTACTGGAAGTCCTAGCTTCAGCAACTAGACAACAAAAAGAAAGAAAAGACATACAAATTGGCAGGGAGAAGTCAAACTTTCACTCTTCGCAGATGACGTGATACTCTATGTGGAAAACCTGGAGGACTCCACCAAAAACTGCTAGAACTGATACGTGAATTCAATAAAGTCACAGGATCTAAAATCAACATACAGAAATCGGTTGCATTCCTATACACCAATAATGAAGGAGCAGAAAGAGAAGTCAAGGAATAGATCCCATTTACAATTGCACCAAAACCCATAAGGTATCTAGGAATAGGCCTAAGCAAAGAAATGAAAGATCTGTACACCGAGAACTATAGAAAGCTTAAGAAAGAAATTGAAGAAGACACAAAAAAATGGAAAAACATCCCATGCTCATGGATCGGAAGAACAAATATTGTTAAAATGTCTATACCACCCAAAGCAATCTACACATTTACTGCAATCCCTATCAAAATAACACCAGCATTCTGCACAGAGCTAGAACAAACAATTCTAAATTTTTTATGGAACCAGAAAAGACCCCAAATAGCTAAAGTTGAAAAAGAAAATCAAAGCTGGAGGCATCACAATTCCAGACTTCCAGCTGTGTTACAAAGCTGTGATCATCAGGACAATGTGGTACCGGCACAAAAACAGACATATAGATCAATGTAACAGAATAGAGAACCCAGAAATGGACCCACAAATGTATGGCCAACTAATCTTTGACAAAGCTGGAAAAAATATCTAATGGGAAAAAGACAGTCTCTTCAGCAAATTTTGTTGAGAAAACCGGACAACAACATGCAGAAGAATGGAACTGGAGTACTTTCTCACACCATACACGAAAACAAATTCAAAATGGATAAAAAACCTAAACATGAGACAGGAAATTATCAACCTCTTTGACCTTGGCCACAGCAACCACTTACTAGATATATTTCTGGAGGCAAGGGAAACAAAAGCCTCCCTCACTAGGACCTGAAGATAAAAAGCTTCTGCACAGTGAAGGAAACAATCAGCAAAACAAAAAGGCAACTGATGGAATGGGAGAAGATATTTGCAAATGACATATCAGATAAAGGTTAGGATCCAAAATCTAAAGAACTTATCAAACCAACACCCAAAAAACAAATAATCCAGTGAAGAAATGGGCAAAAGATATGAATAGACACATTTCCAGAGAAGACAATTTAGATGGTTAATAGACACATAAAAAGATGCTCAACATCACTCACGATCAGAGAAATACAAATCAAAACCACAACGGATACCACCTCACACCTGTCACAATGGCTAAAATTAACAACTCAGGAAACAACAGGTGTTGGCAAGGATGTGGAGAAAGGGGAACAGTTTGGTACTGCTGGTGGGAATGCAAACTGGTGCAGCCACTCTGGAAAACAGTACAGAGGTTCCTCGAAAAATTAAAAATAGAACTACCCTACAACCTAGCAATTGCACTACGAGGTATTTATCCAAAGAATACAAAAATGCTGATTTGAAGGGGCACATGCGCCCCAATGTTTATTGCAGTGCTATTACAAACAGCCAAATTATGGAAAGAGCCCAAATGTCCATTGATTGATGAATGGAAAAAGAAGATGTGATACATATATGCAGTGGAGTATTACCTGGTAATCAAAAAGAATGAAATCTTGCTATTTGGAACAATGTGGATAGAACTAGAGTGTATTATGCTAAGTGAAATAAGTCAGAGAAAGACAGATACCTTATGATTTCATTCACATGTGGAACTTAAGAAACAAAACAGAGAAGAGAAGGGAAGGAGAAGGAGAAGGGAAGGAAAAATAAGATAAAAACAGAGAGGGAGGCAAACCATAAAAGATTCTTAAATACAGAAAACAAAGTAGGGGTTGCTGGAGGGGTGTTGGGTGGGGCGATGGCCTAAATGGGTGATGGGCATTAATGAGTGAGGGCACTTGTTGGGATGAGAACTGGGTGTTATATGTAAGTGACGAATCATTAAGTTCTACTCTTGAAAACAATGCTACACTATATGTTAACTAACTTGAATTTAAAAAAATAAAAAAATAAGCAAAAAAATCATGATCATCTCAACAGATGCAGAAAAACCATTTGATAAAATTTAACATCCATTTATGATAAAAAAAATCTCAGCAAAGTGGGCATAGAGGGAAAATACCTCAAAATAATAAAGACCATTTATAAGCAACCCACAGCTAACATCATACTTAACAGTAAAAAGCTGAAAGCTTCTCCTCTAAGATCAGGAAAAAGACAAGGATGCTCATTCTCACCATTTTTATTCAACGTATTATTGGAAGTCCCAGCAACAGCTATCAGACAAGACGGAGAAATAAAAGGCATCCAAATTAGAAAAGAAGCAACACTGTCACTATTTGCATAGATGTAGAAAATCCTAAAGATTCCACCAAAAAGCTATTAGCACTAATAAATGAATTCAGTAAAGTTGCAGAATACAAAATAAATACACACAAATCTGTTGCATTTCTATACACTAATAAGGAACTATCAGAAAGAGAAATTAAGAAACCAATCCTATTTATAATTACATCTAAAAGCATAAAATACCTAGGAATAAATTTAACCAAGGAGGCAAAAGACCTATACACTGCAGACTCTAAAACATTGATAAAAAGAACTGAAGAAGACACAAATAAATGGAAAGATGTATTGTGCTCATCGATTGTTAAAATGTCCATGCTACGCAAAGCAATCTAGAGATTTCGTGCAAGCCCTATCAAAATACTGATGGTGTTTTTCCCAGAACTCGAAAAAATAATGCTAAAATTTGTATGGAACCACAAAAGTCCCTGAAGAGCCAAAGCAAATTGAGGAAAAACAAAGTGAGAGACATAATGCTCACTGATTTCAAATGATACTACAAAGCTACAGTCATCAAAACAGTATAGTACTCACACAAAAATAGACAGAGGGCAGTGGAAGAGAATAGAGAGCCCAGAAATAAACCCACGCTTTGTCAAGTTAATCTTTGACAAAGGAGGCAAGAACATACAATGGGGAGAAGACAGTCTCTTCAATAAACCATGCTGGGAAACTGGACAGCTACCTGTAAAAGAATGAAACTGGACCACTTTCTTATACCATACACAAAAATAAACTCAAAATGGATTAAAGACTTAAATGTACAACCAGAAACCATAAAACTCCTAAAGGAAAACACAGGTAGTCAGCTCTGGGTCATTAGTCGTAGCAATGTTTTTTGGGATGTGTCTCCTCCAGCCAGGGCAACAAAAACAAAAGAGTTTGACTACATCAAACTAGAAAGCTGCACAGCAAAGGAAACCATCAACAAAATGAAAAAGAAACCTACAGGGAGAAGATACTTGCAAATGATATAACTGATAAGTGGCGAATATGCAACATATATAAAGAACTCGTACAACTCAATACGTAAAAGATACGAACAATCTAATTTAAAAATGGGCAGAGGACCTGAACAGACATTTCTCCAGAGAAGACATCCCAATGGCCAACAGACACATGAAAAGATGCTCAGCATCACTCATCATCAGCGAAACGCAAATCAGAACCACAACGAGATACCACCTCACACCTGGTTGGAAGGGCCCTCTCAAAAAGAGAAGAAATAGCCAATGTTGGCGAAGATGCAGAGAAAAGGAAATCTTCACGTACGGTTGGTGGGAATGCTGACGGGTGCAGCCGCTGTGGATGACCCTGTAGGATGACCATCCTCAAAAAATTGAAAATAAAAAGACCTTACAGTCCAGCAATTCCACTTCTGGGTATTTATCTGAAGAAAACCAACACGTTAATTTGAAAAGATACATGCAACGCTATGTTTATTGCAGCATTATTTACAAGAGCCAAACTATGGAAGCAACCTAAGTGTCCACTGACAGACGAAGGGACAAAGAAGCTGTGGTATATATACCCACTGGAGTCTTACTCAGCCATAAAAAGAAGGGACTCTTGCCATTTGTGACAACGTGGGTGGACCTAGGGAGCATCATGCTAGATGAAATAAGTCAGAGAAAGGCAAACGCAGTGCGTTTTCACTTGCATTTGAAATCTGAAAACTGAAACAAATGAACAAGGACAACAACAAACCTGAAACAGAAAAAAACTCAGAAAGACAGAGAAGCGTCCGGTGGCCGCCAGAGGGGGAGGAGGTGGGCAAGATAGGGGAAGGGGACTAAAAGGCACACACTTGAGGTTATAAAATAAATACGACAGGGGTACCATGTGCAGCATGGGGGATCCAGTTAACAGGTCGTAACAACTCGGTGTGGCAACCACAGATGGCGATCACTTCATAATGTCTAGGACTGGTGACTCCCTAGGTCGTGCACCTGAAACTAATATAATTTTGTTTGTCAACTACTCTTCAATTTGTTAATTTATTTTTTGAGAGGGGGGCGGGTGGTGATGAGCAGGGGAGGGGCGGAGAGAGAGAGGGAGAGAGAGAATCTCCAGCAGGCTCTGTGCTGTCAGTGCAGAGGCCGACGGGGGGTTCCATCCCACGAACTGTGAGATCATGACCTGAGCCGAAGTCGAGAGTCGGACGCCCAACCGACTGAGCCATCCAGCAATCCCACTTCAGTTTTAAAAGTGGTGGTGGGGGGTGCTTAAACCTCAGTGTCCCCATCACTCAGGGTCAGCCGTGAGGGACAGTGGGTGTTGAGGACCAGAAGGTCAGTCCCACTCATAGGAGGTTGGGGGGAGAGAACCACAGCCCAGATTAGGGGCAGCTCTGGGTGCAGAGACAGCGTGTTGGGCCCTGGAACTACCCATCTGAGCTTAAATCCTCGCTCTGGACCCCAACCCGCTGAGGGCCGGGCTGCGATTACAACCTCTGTGCATGTCCGGGTCCTTACCTCCGGTGGATGCATGGTTACCCTTGCATCGTAGGGTTGTTGTGAAGGTTCCGTGAGACAAAAACGTGAGAGGCCCCTGGTGCTGCCAGAGCTTTCTGTGGCCGTGGAGCTGTTCTCTGGGCTGTCTGACCAGAGAGGGAGCCAGCCCGGAAGCCTTGAGCCCCCGACCCTGCCTCCCCCGTCGGCTTTTACTAGCGCGTCCCAGAGAGGTGGGGTGATGTGTGCGAAGGTACTCAGCCACGAAGCCTGCCAGGATCCGGGCAGCATCCCTGGCTGCGACCAGAGGCCCAAGGCAAGACCCAGAGCCATTTCCTGAGTCTGAAAAACAGCAAGCTGCAGAAAGGGATCGAAAGCCTAGTCCTTAGGACAGAAGCTGGGAAGACCAGGAGTCGATGAGGATGGAACCGGACGGAGGACGGAGGTCCGAGCTGGTCTGTAGGGGGAGGACTCGCCGGGAGACATCTGGTCACCACACTCTCCCTCCCCGCCTTGCTCTCCTTCCTTCTAGCAGCTGCTGGAGAGAGGCCGAGGGACCCGTGGAGAGAGCGTATCAGGTCTGCAGCGACCCCTTGTGGCCACATGGACAGCAGGGAATTCGTCCTGGAAGGTGGCTCGCCACCCACCCAGCTTTCTTTGTTCAGCTCTTGGTCAGTGCGCAGCCCAGCCCTGCCTGGGGAGCTCGGGAAGAGACGGGCTTATACTCGGTACAATCTTTGTGCTTCTTTACCTTTTTTTTTTTTTTTTTTTAACGTTTATTTATTTTTTGAGAGACAGAGAGAGACAGAGCGGGGGAGGGGCAGAGAGCTAGAGGGAGTCACAGATTCCGAAACAGGCTCCGGGCTCTGAGCTGTCAGCACAGAGCCCGACGTGGGGCTCAAACCCACAAACTGCAAGATGGTGGCCTGAGCCGAAGTGGGGCTGAGCCACCAGGTGCCCCTTTCAGTAGTTCCTAAATGCCTCCATTATTCTATTTTGTCACAATGCATCATGATTGTTTCATTGCCTTTCTCGACTTCTAGGCCGTGACCTCCTCAAAGGCGAGGCTAAGTCTACTTCCTGTCGGTGTCTCCAGGCCGCGCACGCTATGAGCTTCTAGACACATCGAAGTGTAACCGTCAGGAGTTCTGGAATCAGAAAGATCCGGGCTCTAATCCAGATTCTGCCGCTTCTTAAGTAGGGGACCCCGGGCTGCGACTTAGTGTCACTGACCTCCGCTGTACAACCGGTCAGATTTCTAGTATCACAGGGGGGATTACATTTCCACACACGCAGCATCTGGACTCCCGTCCCTCCGCCTGAGAGTGAATTCCGCCCCCACGTGTTCTTAGGCGCCGTGGACTTCCAGGGCCACACTAACTCTCTGTCTAGGCCTATCTGGCGGGCAGGTTCCCGTTGTGTTTGCTTGTGTGCTCCCGTTGTTACCGCAGACGACCCCGTCCGTCCTTAAACACGGGGCACGGGGACACCAGGACGCCTATCCTGTTTTCCTCCCCATTCCCTGGCTTCTCCTTCCCGCACTCTCAGCCTCCCTCCTCTGGGAGCTTTAGATGAGTTCTACAGACCCAGGCCCCAGGGCCCTTGCTCTCTCTATGTTCTCTCCCTAGCTATTCTCATCTGTGACCATGGGTCTGAATGATGGCCTCTAAGGCAAGAGTCCCAAATGTGTCTTTCCAGAGAAGGCGGTAACCCCCTGTTTCAGGACGTGAACCAACTTACCTGGGGGCTAAGCTGTCATGGGCGCGCAGGACTTGAAAAGTACGGACGTGCCGAGGGGATTCACACGGAGGCGGATCTCGGGGTGGCGATTCAAAGGAGCAACGCAGGCTAAGTGGGCCTCCTGCCCAAGAAAGTGACCGTCCCCTCCCGTCACGGAGGAAGGAATACGGGTGGTGAATTATTTGGTTGTCAGGCTAACTCAGAGTCAACCAAGCGCCTTTATGTCGGAAAACCTCGCCTAAGATCCGCTAGCGTAGAAATACACACAGCGCCATGCTTCCCAGTCCGTCTGGCTGTGTGGCACCTGGAGAAAATCACATTGCAACGGAACACCGGGTGACGGGATATCACGCGTGGGGGGCTCGGAGGCTCCTTAAACTCCGCCTGTCAAGACCGCACCCAGCCTCTGCCTCCCAGCCTGGTTCTTTCCTGATGCTTCCTGCGTTGGTCGGTCAGCAGCACCACTCACCACCCTGCTGTGCAAGTCAGAAACCTGCTGTCACCACTCTGATTTGCCCCAAAGTGCAAATTAGCTCAGCAAAAATGTTCCCATGAATGGCACCTTTGGGATAGCAGCTATCGTGTGTGTGTGTGTGTGTGTGTGTGTGTGTGTGTGTGGAGAGAGAGAGCACATGCTTTGTATTTCTGTTGTTCGTACTTTCCCCACCGCCTGCCCCCACTGCCAGTCTGGCTAAAATCCTGGTAACGTTCCAGATTTCAGTTTATAGAACATTCCCGCACCACCCCAGCCTGACCGCGGTGCCCCACCCAGCTGGGTCAGGTGCACACGCATCCTGTCCCCGCTCTTAGCACGTCCATCCCGCATGCGTGGCCTCTCACACGCATGTCCCCAGGACCGCCGGCTTGCCGAGGGCACGGCCGTGTTTGTCTCGTGCTTTTCTGTACCCTCAGCGTCTGGCACGGCTGTGGGTGGAGACTGAGACGGGAAGCCGACCCCGGGGGGCCCTGCTCCCGTGCAGGTGCTGTGGGAGGGCTGCTAACTGGGGTCTCACGGGCTCTCCTTCAGGCCTTCCCACCCTCTCCTTCTCTTATTCCCAAATCAGTGGATCTTAGGTGAGATTCCCCGGCATAAGGGTGCTTGGCTGACCCTGAGTGAGCCTGGCATCCAAACAATTCAATACCTTTGCTCCTCGCTGGTGGTTCTGCCACTCAGTCTGCAGCTTCTGTCTCTGCTCTGCCGTCCGTCATGTATGCCTGTGACATTCTTCCCTGCCCGTGTGGTCCTGGCAGCATGTGACTGGTGTTCAGGTGTGCTCCAGGGAGGACAGCCCGGACCTGAAGCCTCGGGTCACCAACAACAGACTTAGAAAGTAGGTCGGGCGCCCGGGTGGTTCAGTCCGTTAAGCTTCCGACTCTTGATATCTGTTCAGGTCATGATCTCATGGTTTGTGAGTTCAAGCCCCGCCTCTGGCTCCGAGATGGCCTGCTTGGGATTCTCGCACTCTCTCCCCTTCTCTCTCTGCTCCTCCCCCCTCCCAAAATAAATAAAAAGAAAGAAAGTAGGGAGGAGCCCTGCCCAGAATGGACGGAGCTGCTTTCTTCCCTGGAGATGGGAGAAGAAAAGCATACATAATTCAAGTGATGAATTGGATTGTTTTGGGTTCTCTGTTTACCACCGTCAAACATAATCTATTTCACGCATTTATACAGAATGCATAAAATAGGTCAGACTTCATGTTTTGCGGTTTGCTCATTTTCTCCTCCAGTTCCCTGGGCCGACGCGGCCCCCACGTGGAAGCGGAAAGGCCGGAAGCCGTGCGTGCTTAGAGGCGGTGGATGAAGGATTTCACATGCTGGGCCCCGGGTTAGATGCCGGTGAGCAGGCACAAGCTGTCAAGAGGCCAGGAGATATTTGGGAAGGAGTGTGGCATTCGGGGTCAGACAGGAACCCCAGCTTGGCTGCATCCATAGAATTCGGATCTCATCCTCCTCCCTCCCGCCATCCGTCCCTCTCGGTGCTGATGTGCGGGGGCGCCCAGACGTCATCCCTGATGAGACAGCCTCTCCCTTGGCCTCACTCGTTCCTTCCAACTCCCACCCCACCTCACTCCTCCCTTTGCTGCCCGGCTTCCCCAGGTGGCCCACATCTACCGCGTCCTCTGCTGGAGTCACTCCCCGTCCCGTCATGGAGGGTCTGGCTCCACTGGCCACACCTCTCAACTGACTGTGCCCCAGTCCCAAGGCTTTAAACAACGCGTGGTGGCCCCCAAATCCCTGACCGACTGACCTCGCGGGTGGACTCGAGGCTGGAATATACGGGAAGGCTCTCCCCCTCCCCTTGGGTAGCTCTCGGACACCTGCTGCGCCCTGTCCTTCTTGGTGGCAGTGGACCAAGACGCCCACCGCCCTTTGCAGCACCCCTGCCCCCCTCCTCCTCGGTGGCCTCGCCTCAGCAGACACCGCCAGCAATGACTCCAACAGAAACTCCGGGGTCACCTGGATCTCGCCCCCAGTTCCACTGGCTCCTCTCCGAAGTGTGCCTCAGACCCCCTTTTCTCTCCCCGTCCTCGCCGGCCCTGCCTCCGGGGACCCTCCACGGTTTTTGCCTACGCTGCTGTGAAAGCCTCTTAAATTCTCTTCCCGGACTCTGCTCTGGCCTCCCATGGGTGTCACACACAGAAGAAAGAAGTGACCTACTCAGAACATAAACAGACACAATGTCAACACGCCTCTGCTTAAAACTCCCACTGTGCCTCCACCTCCAGAGCATCAAACATACCCCTTTGTGTCATGCCCCGCAGGCTGGACCCTGTCTGCCTCTCAGGCCTCCTGTGAGGCCGCGGCCTTCTGTCTGTGCGTCCGTGTGGGGGGTGAGGGGTGTGTGTCCTTCAGTTCTTCGAGCAACTTCCAGCTCCTTCCTCCTCAGGGCCTCCTCTTTGCTCTTCCCCTCGCCTCTGGGCTCTGCCGTGTGTGTGCACAATGGCATCGAACATTCTGGAAGGCAGAGCAGGTGACACAGACACCTGGGTACCCACCATCCAGCTCTATTACTTTGAATACAGTAATACGGAATCAGCCGAGGCCCCGCCCCCACCCCCGCTGTGCCTTCCAGAAGTCACCCCTGAATTTGGTATCTGTCGTTGCCCTCTCTCTTTTTGTACTTTCACGACACGTATTTGTCCCTCAACTATATCTAGTGTTTGGGGCACATGTAAAGTTGATGCAAATGATATTTTATTGTGGGAGGATCGGGTATGGCTCGGGAGATGGGTCCGCGCTGACGCACGTGGCTCTAGCTGTCACTGCCACCTTGGCCCTCATTTCATCGGATACCTACGTCTAACTTTATCGATTCTCCTAATGATGGATAGCGGTGACAGTTTTCGATTTTTGGCCATCTTAACCGCAGCTGCAAAGAACATTTGTACACGTCTCCTTTGGCACGCATTTGAGTTTCCCTAGGGTAGACCCTTAAAAGCAGCATTTCAGAAGAAAAGCGGACGCGCCCCTCCAACTCGGCCAGGCGGCGCCAGGTGTTCATCCCCGCGGTTGCACCTGCCGGGGCCTGGGCGCCGTCGGGGCTGCCGCGCTCGGACGCGCCGCCAGGGGGCGCAACGACGCGCGCCGCCGCCTGGGCCGCGCCTGCACCTGCTGGTGCCCCACGGAGGGCCCGATCCCAGAGAAGCGAAGGCGCGCGCTCTGTGGCCCCGGGTCGCTGAGGGGGGAGGGGGGGATGTGGCCTTAATCCTTCTTTCAACCAACTCTTTTCGAAAGTGAAAGCAATACAGAACAAAAACTTCCCCACCTTGAACTAAAACTGTATATAAAGGACCCAGGATGTGAAAACACACATCTGTGTGTTTCACACCCGGAAAGTACAATGCTAGCATCTTAACGTATATATTTGCTTCAGATGTTTTCTTTTTAGGAAATTTAACATTCCAGAGTTTGCTTGGAGTTCTCCTCCCTAGTCCTTCACTTAAACTCTCCCCCACACCCCACCCCTCCAGCAGGCAGCTAAGCCCCTGGGTTTGAGCAGTGGCTTAGCCAAAGCATTAATTTCATAACACAGGTATGTATCCATAAGCAATTATATAGTAGTGTTTGCCTTTATTCACACAAATGGTTCTGTACCTAATATTCTGCAAGCTTCTTTCTTTTTAAAAAAATTTTTTTAACGTTTATTTATTTTTGAGACAGAGAGAGACAGAGCATGAACGGGGGAGAGTCAGAGAGAGAGGGAGACACAGAATCCGAAACAGACTCCAGGCTCCGAGCTGTCAGCACAGAGCCCCACGCGGGGCTCAAACTCACGGACCGCGAGATCATGACCCGAGCCGAAGTCGGACGCTTAACCGACTGAGCCACCCAGGCGCCCCTGCAAGCTTCTTTCTTATACACCCAACACTGGTCCCACGGCATAGCCACGTCCACGCCTGTGTATTCAGTTCAGTGTTCATCCGTTCTCCTAACGACATCTTTTAAAAATGTTTTCAGGTTTTGGCCATTCAAACAATGCTGTATATACACTCCGTGAGGGTGGAGATTTTCGTGTTTTGTTCACGCTCGGTTTTGAGCTCCTAGAAGTGTGCGATATGCTAGGTGCTCAGCACATCTGTATCGAGATTAATGAATAAACGAACAGCCTCACACATGTTTCTAGGCTCACATGCAGAATTTGCCCAGAATGTACATACCGACGTGAAGTGGCTGGAATTTCCAGGTGAGCTGGCCACATGACTCTCTGAAGAGTATTGGAGCAATTTACATACCCCGCCCCCCCCCCCCCCCCCCCCCCCCCCAGCAACTTGCAAGCTCCCGTTCTCCCAGCCGTGCTAACTCTGGTGCTTTGAGACTTTGGTGTATGTGTGTCCAGCTTGACCTATATAAACTCATATCTTATTGCCGCTTTAATTTGCACTCCCCTAATTCCTTTCCAACCCCCCCCCCCCATGATTTCCTCTGTGGCTTCTGGGTTATCAGATGAGCAGAAGTGGATTGGGGCGGGTTGAAGGTCAGTCACCCTCAAGCTCTCAAGGGTGCAGCCTGACGCCTGCATCGTGGGCCTGGAGGTCTCTCCACGCATCCCCAGCCTCCTTCCCTTCCCGGAGGGTTTTGAGTGCACCTGCCAGGCCAGACCCAGGACCCGCAGGACCGAGGAGTAAAGTGTGCAGACTTAGGCTCCCGTGTGGGGCAGGAGAGGGCTCCCTGGGTGCCCGTGCTGGTCTGTTCTTCTCCAGGCCCCCAGGTGGGGCTCAGGGGTACTCTGGTGTTCACAGCTGCCTCAACTCCACTGAAAATCTGCGTGTTCCTGCGCTGGGGGCGGGGGCGGCCTTTGGAGCCCCCGGCACTGCCCCTCCTTGGCAAGCACGGTGCCCTGAACCTGTGGGAGAACATAGCATCTGGTCTGTTTGCTCGTCTATACTTGACAAATTGACCACCACTTGACAAAAGGAAGAAAGTATGAAGGTCAGGGGACAGACATCACGGGAGGGGTGGGGAGCAGGGGAAAGTTTGAGCTCATGGGGCACCCTTGGCCTTGGGGCACTAGGGAGACACGCCAGGGCACTGGACTGAATGCAGAATTGGGGCCACCACCGCTGCGGACCTTAGAATAGGGTCAGTTGGCTTAGGGCAGCGGCCCGAGATTTAAAACGCGACACCAGCGACTTGGCCAGGGCGGTGGCTGCGCGGGAGCGGGTGCCAGCCGCCGTGGGAAAGACACGCACCTCTAGCACGCGGGCGCGACACTCCCTTGAGGTCCTTTGGCATTTGAAAAGCATTAAAAGTCATAACCCGCAAGCCCAGAGGCTGGAACAACCCCTTTACACTCTCTGGCAACGCGTTAACGTCATTAACTTTCAGCAAGCGGGGAAAGCGGGTTCTTACTTAACTCGCATCTTCTGAAACGTCGTAAGGATCAGCAGCGGTGAGGCCTTGTCTCTCTTTGGCCGGCGTGAAATCACAAAGCACCGCAGCGCCGCCCGGCGACGGGGCCCTGCTGTCGCGCGGAACTGAAGAAAAAACGCGGAGCCCGGCGGGGTGGCCTCTGCTCAGAGGCCTGCGGCGCCTGCGCACTGGCGATCGGATGCAACCCACCCAGACCCTCCGGCAGGAGTGTCGTCGGCCCCTTCACCGACCGAATCTACCCACGTGTGTTCCGCCGCCCGCTCGGGGAGGTTTTAGCTCCTCGGCGCCAGTCGGCTCCCTGTGCACCGCCCTGTGCCCATCTTTCCGTCACACTTCGGGTCACGCGTGCCACGGATCCGCCACTAGACGATATGCCCCGGATTATTCTTCCCGGTTCTGCGTCTCGGGGCAGGTACCCGGTCAGTCGGTTGCCACGTGTTTACGGAGCACCCGGGGTTCCAGGCATTGTGCTGGGCGCCGGCAGCATGGGCGAGGTCCCGACACTCTAGTAGGAGAGAGAGACAATGAAAGGAATCATAGGTGAGCAAGGGCCCGTGAGGGAGAAGGACAGATGCTTCGGGAATATGTGTGAGCGTATGTGGGGGCGCTTGGAAACCTTTTCCCAAGAAACGGTTTTAAACCGAGACCAAGGGGGGGGGGCGGGGGCGGGTGTTGGGAGCTGGGCACAGTTGGGGACAAAGCCTCGCTGGCAGAGGGAACAGCACCCCCCCAGGCTGTCACGGGCAGAGCGCGGGATACCTGGTCGTGCGCAAGACGGGGTCAGCTCAGCAGGCAGGGTGGCCCAAACCTTACGCTTTCCCAAGGTCGTCAGGCCTGCCCCTCAACTGGCTCCTGTGAGGTGATCTCTGAGCTCTTGAAACATCCTGCCTCATAAGGACGTCTTTGGGCACCTGAGACCAAGCCAGGCTGCTTGGGGCCGGGCGGCCTCACTCTGCCCTCTGGGGCTGCAGACCGAGCGAGCGGCGAAGGTCAGTCACACCGGGGCTGCGTGCCTTTGTGAGTGCCCCCTGCAAAACCCCTGGGCACTACTAAGACTCCGGTGAACCTCGCCGTCAGGCAGTATTTATGCATTTTCACAATTCCGGGGGAGATAAATGTGCCCGTGTGATGCCATTGGAAGCCCATGCCTGGTTTCCCCGGGCTCTGTCCCTTGTGCCTTCCTCCTGTGCTGATCGTCATTTGTGTCCTCTCTCTGCAATAATATAATTGGTAATGTAACAGTTTTGTTTGTGAGTCCTTCTAGCAAGAGTGGTCCTGGGGACCCCGAAAAGGACTGGATTCTTTGGGGCCTCGTAGGTCAGGGTCAAACGTAGCACTGTTCTCTCTGTGCACTTGATCCCAGTGTGGTTACTTTATTCAATTCTACTCCACGCCCCAGGCTGCACCCAGCTCCAACCAGCCCTCACAACAGATGCCTAAACACGCAAATCGGTGAATTTGCTTGGCGTGGGCCTGGGGAGCCCAGCGGCACAGAAGATGCACTGCAGGAGGTGAGCAGTGCGACACGTGGGGCATCTACACTGGTTATTCCCCATCTGTCCCACCCTGGGTTTGGAGCAGGCTCACTACTCAGCACGCATCGCCGGAGGAGGACACAGTGATGTCTTTAGTATAAAAGGCAGGGGGGACATCCCAGAACTGTTGGCGGTGCTGAGTCCCATACACCGAAAGCTCAGAGGTGACATGCCACTTTGTTTCGTGATCACATGTCCAGGGTGACAGAGCGAGTCAAGGGAAAAATAGGGTGAGAGGGTGGCCGAAGCAATTCAGGGAATTTGTTGGCACAAAGGATTCGGTTATCAAGGTTGCAAATAAGTCATCAACTTGAGGCATAGACGTGCACCAAGTGTTTCTCAGATTTCTGCTTGCTTGCAGAAGCACAGGCCTTCTCGAGAGTACGCCTCGAGTCCATAATAGCGGAGACAAATTTTTAAGTAATGGAAGAGGTGCTTATGTGACTCACTTCTAAATCAATAGGGGACTATATTTTTGATGGTGCAGCAGGCTTGAGGCGGAAGCCGGCTGGGGTGGCGGCTGGTCAGGCAGGTCAACACTCCCAGGACAGAGCGGTGGTGCCCGTGGAGGGGGGGTGCATGATCCCAGAGCTCCACCGGGAGCCTGTCGGTCCAAATACTTTGTTTCTGGGGAAACACGAGATGCTGCTGTGTGTTTTCTAATGAGAACAATGTCCCCTCTCCACCCCTGAGAGACAAGGCATTTACAGTTAGAGAAACCCAGGTTTGAGTCCTGGTCTAGCTATGTGACTGGGCATGTTATTCAAACTCTCTGGGCCTCAGTTTACTCATAACGTGCACTGGTCATTATCATGACCTTGTTCGTAGGGTCGCTCTGCGGATCGACTGCGATAATGTCTGTCGGGCACTTGGCATAGAGCCTGGCACGCATTAAGGGCTCCAATAACGACAACAAAGCCAGAAAGGAGATTCGAGTTTTCAATAAATCATCGGATATTTTCAAGGGCTCAGTGACATTCACACGTGCCTCCAGATCATCCTGCTGGGCGAGGACATCACAAGCTCCGAGTCCTGTAGTAGCAGCTGTGACAGAGGTGACCTGATGACCGGCTTCCCTGTTCGGGACTTAAACGCTGGGGCTGCATTTTAAGGAACAGCCACAGCTCGGATGCATTGGCTTCAGCGTCAGGTGCAGTGTATTCTCTGACCTCCTCGGAGGATGGACAGAGGGACGTCAGAGGTTGTGTGAACACGGCCCTCGAGGCCGAGCTCTGACCATGAAGACAGACTGCCACACGCGACTGGGGCTGGGGGGAGGTCGGGCAGCGGGAGCAGGGTCCCTGTTTGATCCCAGCTCGGTCGCTGCAAATGTGGGCAAGTTAGCCAGCTCTGCACGCCTCAGTTTATCTATAAAAAGGGAAAAATACCTGATTCGCAGAGCGGTTGTAAGGAGAAGATGGTATAACACGATGTGTGTAAAACAGCTGCTACGCGGTCGGTGCTTCATAAATGGGACGGTTCAGTCACGACGAAGCGTGAGATGCATTCGTGGTCACTGATGCTGTTTTGCGACGCAACAGTCCCGTGAGACCAAATTAGTTTCCTTCTTAGGAAAAATGGCAACGCAGACAGCAGAAGTTTTGGTCTGAGGCTCGGCGCAGGAGTGCGGTTCATTCTGGGAAATGGTTCGAGATCTGGATCAAATCCCTGGTCCCCGTGACGTGCTCATCATTCTCCTGGGGAGACCTGGGGGCCCGGGCACGAGGAGCGGACTTCCTTCACCAGGGGGAGGAGGGGCCACCCCGTGGGACAGGTCCCTACGCGGTGGGTGCAGGATACATGATGCAGACGGATCTCTGCACAGGAGGACGCATGTCCCCCTCCCCCCCCCCCCCCAGGGCGGGGACACATGGCCTGGGAAGAGCCCACGGAGAAGTACCCCTGTGGGGCTTGCGGCAGGCGAAGCGGAGGAGGTAGAACCAGGGAGGAGTGTCTCAGAGAGCGGCCCGTGCGCCTCCTGTCCCGATTCTGGTTGCTCGCGCAACCGAACAGCTTTCCGGGAGAGGAACCGAAACGGCGCCGGCCGCAGAACCCGAATGACGTGGACGGATGTCTTCCACTTAGAACGGCCTCCATCGGGCAGGGATGGCAAGCCACCTGCCGGACCGTAAACGTGAGCTGTAAAGACACGGGGGTGTGAGTCCACATCACTGCAGACGGTGAAAGTGAACGGTGTCTGTCACCATCTTGGAAAGCCACCCTGGGCAAGGCGGCGGGGCTGGGAGCGGGCAGCAGGAAGCGCTGCAAGACGGAAGCGTTTGATGGCGTCTGGCCCTTTCCCCCCCCCTCGAGACGCGTGCGTCCACAGGAGAAATGCCCGAGCACGTTCCTATAGGGAACGAAAGCTCACGGTTGCCTCTGGTGCTTTGCTGGGCCGAGGCACTGGTTCCCAACTGGGGCCAATTTTGTCCTCCTGGGGGACATTTGGCAATGCCTGGAAGCATTCTCGAGGTCCCATTTTGGGGGGGGGGGTAGGCACGCTACCGGCATCTGGTGCGTGGAGAGGTCATGGATGTTGCTAAACACCATACGGCGCGCAGATGGCCTCGCAACCAAGAAGAAGCGTCAGCCCCAGATGCCAGCAGTGCTGAGCTGGAGGGAGCCTGGTTTGAGGGGGGGGCACAGGCTCCGTGTCGGCGGGGGTGGCCCGTTCCTCACACCCGTCATCTCAGTGAAGGTGGGACGGGGAAGGGAGGCCTGTAGCCCCTCCTTGGTGGTCACAGGAGAGGCGAGCAGGCCTCTGCTCCCAATCCCCAAGTATCTGGGGGTGGGGGTGCGCCCAAAAGGCGCCTCAGGCTAACCTCCCCAGGTAGGTGGAAGGATACGGGCAGAGTTTTTCATCTCAAGTCAACTCTTACTTATTTAAAAACCGATTTCCTTAAGCACATAATTATATGTTTATTTCCCCGAGGAACTCTTGAGGCAGCAGAGATCTGCTTGAATTATGGGGACGGAGGCTGCATAGGGGGCTCTAATGGGGTTAGAAAAATGTTCCGTCTCCTCTGAAGGAGCCCCGGGAGGAAGGGAAGGGCAGGCTCCCCTCCTGCCGTCCAGAGGACAGGATGCGGGGGGGGGGGGGGGGGGGTGGGGGGGTGGGAGCGGAGGGCAGGAGTGTGAGGACTGGCTGCTCGACAGGGCACAGCAGGATCAGAGCAGACGTGAACCCTGGGGTGCAGCTTCGAGCCCCCACTTCCCTGTTCCCATCCTGGTGGGTGGAGGGGAGGGGTCCGGGGAGCAAGCCATCCACAGGCTTGCTCCCTTCACGCACGTGTGCACACACACACGCACGCGCTCCCCTGTGGAAGGGGGCTCTGGTGCACGCACGCACGCACACACGCACACACACACTCCCCTGTGGAAGGGGGCTCTGGCACACGCACACATGCACACACACTCCCCTGTGGAAGGGGGCTCTGGCACATGCACACATGCACACGCACACACACACTCCCCTGTGGAAGGGGGCTCTGGCACACGCACGCGCACACACACTCCCCTGTGGAAGGGGGCTCTGGTGCACGTGGGAGAAACAGGCCCAGGCCTCCGGTGAGGCGGCAGGTGGAACAGGTGGCCGGGCTTCGGTGCATCGGTCTCCGAGCCGCTTCCGGCTAGGCTGCAGCCGGAGTGCCTGCAACTGTGGGTGCCTCTCACGCGCGGCCTGGCCGGGCTGGTGGGGACCCAGGGGAGCAGGATGAAGGACCGATTACTCGGCTCTGATAGTCCTCAGCGGAGAGGGGCCCTTAGTTAGTCCGCTGTAGGACTGGAACTTAACGGCCTGTCTCCCTTCCGGGGACAGCGGCAAGACTCCAGCCGTAACACTGCGTGAGAGAGCAGAAAGATGGGTCAGGAGCGGGCGGCTTGGGCCTGCCTCTGGCCTAGGCTATACGGGACGGGGTGCGCGGTGGGGGGGCTGGCCTCCTTCCTCTGTGTCCACTGCATCTGGAAGGCAGGTCTGTCCCACTGCCCCTGTCCGTCCTGCGGCCCTGTCCGCGCCCGTCCCTGCAGGAGGTGGTGAGTCATCTCACTCAGCTGGAGCCTCCGCACCTGACAAGGCCGGGGACGCACAGCACTCAGGACATGGTTCAGGACCAACCTCTGCCTCGTGCAGCCCGGCCTGCCGCACAACAGGGGACGGGGATTCAGACAGAAGTTACAATAAAGAGTCCATGTGGCTGGTCTACCCCATTCATCCTGTGCCTCAAAGGCTCTGGGCCTTCTAGAATGGTCTCCAACCGGGAAGGGAAGGGAACATCAGAGAAACACGCTAAGAGTCACGGCCCCGCATCCCTTCATCTAACCATCAAATAGCCCTCTCCACACAACCGCCCAGGCTGGCTCGGTTCCAGCCTCCCTGGGCCTGGGGCTGGGGGACAGTGTCACAGGCAGGGGCTCACGGGGGAGCCCAGAAGCCCACGGCTGGTAAGAGACGCCTGGTCCTGCGGAACTGGCAATAGTAGTTATCTGTGTGCACAACACCCAGGCCTTCTCCGTCTCGAGAGGGTGGACAGGATGACACAGGAGGGGCATGCGGGTCCAGACTGAGGGGTTGTGTCCACAGGACGCTTCCGGCCTGTGAGCATCAGAGACCCCGGGCCCCTGGGGATCTGTGACCTTTTCGCTGACCGGCTCCCCGGGAGAGACATCAAAGATTGTCAGAGAACAGACACATAGCGTCTCAGCATCTTTCAGGGGCTGAAGACGTGTGCTGTGGTCCCGGCACACCCTTCCACTTTCTAGAAGCCTGGCCTTGGGCCTGGGCCTGAGCTACTTCACCCAAAGAACAGCGATGGCCCTGCTGTCATTCCTGGGTCACAGGGCTAGCGTGAGGCTCCAGTTAGTTGGCATGTGGGAATGCTTTGTAAACTGCACGGGGCTATACACTGCGAGCTGGCTCTTCGAAGTTATTTATTCGGGGAAGCAGCGGAGGCCCCCCCCCCCCCCCCCGGCCCCCCTGCAGTGCAGCCCCAGCCCTCTCTTTGGTCAAGGCCTGCCTGCAGGGAATGGCCACTCAGTCTCTCGAGCCAGCGGGAGGGCCTGGTGCTTCCAGTGCAGGTCAGGGCATGGGCCAGGCAGATGGGTGCCGGGGGCCCTTATTTAGTCCGCTGGTAGAACTGGAAGACGGCTTTCTCCTGTTCGTAGGTCTCGATGGAGCCGGGTCGAAGGCGCCGGAGTTCAGCAATGGCATCTCCCGCGGCCAGGCCCCTCTCTTTCACCAGGTAACAGGCCAGCATGGTGCCAGTGCGGCCAAAGCCCAGGGCACAGTGCACTCCCACAGCCTGCGAAGAAGCAGCTTGGTCGGGTGGAACCTGGTGCCCTACCCCTCCCCCCCTGCCCTTCCCTTACACCCCTCCCTCTCCCTGCAGCTGCTGCTTCTGGGTGAGGCCCAGGACCTCACAGGCCGGCTCAGGCTCTCAGGGGCCGGAGAAGTGACATCAAAGTCAGGGAGGGCTGTCCCGTCCCTTGTGGTTTGGAGGCTGCCAATCACACCTCAAGTAGCTGGTTCAAGAGCCGGGTTCCTGGCCTGCCCGCCCACAACCCTCTACCTGCACTGACCAGTGACACCCCCACTCCCCCGCCCGCCTCCCCCCTGTCCCACCCCCCGCGGAGCGCGGAGCCGCTGCTCATCCGGATTGAGATATGACATAAAGTACAACCAGGTTTTGAAGACGTGGTACAAAAAAGTATTAAAATATCTCATGAGGAATTTATATTGATTATATTGCTGAAATGGTAATATTTTAGACTTACTGGGTTAACCTACATCATCAAAACGAGTTTCCCCTCATTCTTCTTTACCTTTTCAAAATGTGGCTGCTAGAAACTTTAAAATTGCAAATGTGGTTCCGTTATATTTGGACTAAGTGTGGCTCGGGAGAGCGCTCACGAGCCACTGCCTTCCACCCGCATGTCGCCCCAGTGCGGCCACCCTTCTGCCTCTCAGCTCACAACACTCGTTGCTTCCTTGCGGGCCCTACCCGCCACTGCGCGCCTCCGCCCGTCTTCTCGTCCTGGCCCCTGGGCGCTCCCTCTGCTCCCCGAGTCCCGCGAAGTCCCTCCCTGCCCGGCCCCGCCCAGTCCCCCCGCAGGCTCCTCCCTGTCCCTCCCCCCCCGCTCACCCCCTGTAGGCCCCTCCCTCCCCAGCCCCGCCCTGTCCCCGCCCAGTCCCCCGCGAGCTCCTCCCTGCCCGGCCCCGCCCTGCTCCCAGCTGACGCTTGCAGGCTCCTCGGTGCCCGGCCCCGCCCCGCCCCGCGCAGGCCCCTCCCAGCCCCCCGCTGACCCCCGCAGGCTCCTCCCCGCCCACTGACCTCCCCGCGCGCGTTGGCCTCGTCCACTATCCGCACGAAGCGGTCGATCTGCTCGGGGGCCGGTGGACAGAAGTCCGGGATGCGCAGCCGGTGCAGCGTGAGGCCGGGGCAGGTGTCGCTGTGCGGGGGCCCGCGCTCCGTCAGGGACACCAAGTGCCGCACGCCCCGGTCCAGCAGGAACTGGTAGTGAGCGGGCAGCCGCGGCAGCGCCAGACCCGCCAGTCGGCCCGGGAGCACCCACGAAAAGTTGGGGGGCTGCACCCCCATGGCGGCGGCAGGGCACGCGACCGCGCCAGCCCCTCGTCCCCCGCCCGCCCCCGGGGCCCGGCACCACCCACCCGCGCCCTGGTACCACGTGGGCTCCGCGCCCCGTCCGGCGACGCCCCGTCCCGGCGCGGGGATTGGCCCACCCGCCTCGGGGGCGGGGCTGGGGCGCCGGACCGACGAGACGGGCGCCGCGAGCCGGCCGCAGTCCGGGGCAGCGCGCTCGTTGATTGGTTGGGTAGCCGGTAATGGGCGGGATTGCCGCAGCGGTGCTCACGGGGATTGGTGGAGCTACTCAAACAGCCGGAGGCAAACCTAGAGGCCGGGATGAATTGCTTTCTGCGCACGACGCCACCCGGGGTCGGGCTCTGCTGCTCCCTGGCGGCCGGTGGCAGTTATTACATCAGTGTCCCCTGCCCCTGCAACCCCAGGGCCTGGCCTCATGGAGTCTTCCTTCACAGTGGACGCCCAGCAGATCTTCCGCCTCCGGGGAGGAACCCCTTCTATGATGACCGACTGGTCTCTCCAGTGACTTGGTGAACCCGTCCAGCTGGGGCGATCACCGCTGCGGGGACTCTTCTCATTTTCTATCGCTGGAATTCTTCAAAAAACTACGGGGCTGCCATCTGGTGCCCTGAAATCTTACCCGGGTAGGAATTAGAGTCCAATGATAATAACAACCCACAGCATAAGAATTACCGTTTATTGAGCATTTGCTACATGCCAGTGTTCTAAGCACTTTACCTGTAGGAACTGATTTAATTGCCACCATAATCTTACGACGTGGGTAATCTAATGCACCCTGCTTTACAGGTGAGAAAACTGAGGCTCCAGGGAGGTTCAGGAATGCCACCGATATGACTAATGTCCGGGGATTTGAAACCAGACAGCCTGGCGCCGGCATCTTTAACGCCCCAGTTTTGTTTGCTCAGGTTAAATGAAAGGATGCTGCCTCTTCATATAACCGTCCTCACACTCCCAAATCATCTGCGTGAAGCAAGTGCAGCACTTCTTAATCTCTTTTCATATTTCATGACTTCCAGGCTGAGTCACCCTCCGGTGGGGAGACCAGAGTTCATCAGCCTTGCTCGGAGAAGGTGGGGACCCAGCTCTGAGCACAGCGCCTTCCCTGTGATCTGACCCGCCCACATCCTCTTTTGGACAATGCGCTTGCTAGTGATGCAGACTAATTATAATCGTGAAAATATTTAACCCTCCTTGAATTTGCTCATGTGCCAGGCCCTGTGCCAGGCGCTTTCTGGAAGAACAACACGCGGACGGTATTTTTATGTCCCTCTTGTACGGGAGTAATCTGAGGCTTAGACAAGTTGGTTAACCTGGTCAAGGACTCTCAACCAGTATGTGGCTGGGCTGGCTGAGCCGAGGCCTCCCTGAGCCCAAGCCTAGGGCACTTAGCCATAAAGATGCGCTTCCCTCCCCCTGTCCCCTCCAGCCCCCGATGCACACATTGGGCCATTGAAAGCTCTGGTTCCAGCAATATGGAAAGGAACTTTCTTCCCCCAAAGTTCAGAGGCTCTGCTGACCCTGCGGAAGATGCACTTACCGTTCACCCAGACAAGGCTGAACATTGCCTCCCCCTCGCTCGCTGGGTGCCAGGAGCTGAGCCATTTCCCCTTTCCCTGCCTTCCCTGCAACCCGAGCCTTGATGAGGCCCTTCCTTTTGGCACTCACATTTCCTACCAACCCCTGATCACTCTTCTTGCCTATCCCCATCCATCCATCCATCCATCCCCTCCTTGCCTGCTGTGGCTCCCCAGGGCTTCCGGCTGCACTGACTGTGGAGAGCAGTCTCCAGGGCTCCTGGGGTTGAGCATTTCTTGGTCCCCCTGTCTTGCTCTCCCGTCTTTGCAGCCCTCACTCGTCAGAGGAAAACTTCCCACATCCCTCCCCGCCACCCGGTGCCCCTTCCTTGTCTCCTTGAGATCTACGTCAAAGCCTATCTTCTCTGGAGCTATTTCTGGGGAAGACAGAGATTCCCTTCTCCCTTGAGCCCCTAACAGTGACTCTCCCCTTGTGCATCCTTCCACCTGCCTGGGCCCCCTTATGGAGAGCCTGTAGGAACTCCTTTCTTCTCTACAACTGTGCCCTTCCCTTCCAACAGAGCCCCGGTGAAAAGGGCCCAGGGTCCCTGCCTTGGGCTGTGTCCCATGGCCAGGGGTGCTGTTTAACTTTTTGTCTTGGGCCTCGGGAGTCTCAGACTGAAAGGAAGACCCCTCTGTGATGGTTTCCTGGCCCAGACCTTTGCCACTAACCACGTCAGCGCCTTGCACGCCCCGTATGATACTGGTTTTCCTTCAGGTGTTACCTGACGCTCAGGAAGATTTAGGCTTTTTTTTTTTTCTTTTTTCTGGGCTCGCCCCTCACCTTATATAAATATGTAGTCCCAGGCAACAGTTATTTTATTGCATTGTGGTTACCTCTTTGTGTTGAAGCCAAGGCTGCATCATTCCGTCTTTGAATTTCGTCTTTGAATTCCACAGATCTAACGTGGAGTCTGATACGCAGTGCTCAGAAGTGTGCAGTGAACCAACGAATGGGGGAGAAAAAAGAGTGCATAGGCCAGACTGAGAAGACACACTTCTGGGAGCATACGTGAGTCTCCGGGACTCTGTGACAACGCGTGATCGCTTCTTAATCGCGTGGATTTGAGGACCGTATTGGGTGTCCTGTAACACCTTCTTATGGTGTGTTTTTTACCTGTCTGTGCGGTATGATCCTGGCTAAGTCTAATTACTAGTTTTGTTAAAGAGGATAAATAACCCTTGGTTTTTTTTTAGAGCTCCTCTCCTGTTGTGAGCGCGTGTGTGTGATTGCGTGTGTATGTGAGTGTGTTGGGGGGGGGCCATATTCCCGGAGAACGTTCTGTTGACACTGATGGTGAGCTGAGTAAGAAGCTTAATTTCCCCGACTTGAAGGAATTTACAACATACTTGCGAGGATTTAGACTCAAATGTCATTGTTCTCATATAATGAAGCACTAAATTCCTCATCAAAGATAATCAGTTAATATATATTAAAACGTTAATTGTGTAGTAAAAATAACAAGCACAAAGAAGTCAGCAGGGGAAAGATAAGCCTGGGTTAGAATCACCAGAAAGTCCTGTGACCTTACATTTTGTTCCCTCCATTGCGAAATCCTACAAGTCACTTTTCATTGGACCACCTGGGTGGCTCAGTCGGTTGAGCGTCCGACTCCTGGTTTGGGCTCAGGTCATGATCTCGAGGTTTGTGAGTTCGAGCCCCATGTTGGGCTCTGCGCTGACGTTGGGAAGCCCCCTTGGGATTTTGTCTCCCTCTCTCTCCGCCCCTCCCCCACCCTCTCTCTCAAAAATAAATAAACATTAAAAAAAAAACAATAAAAGTAAAAAATATATTAGAAGTAACTTTTCATCGACAAGCTCAACAGAACAGTTTGGGGGCATCCTGTACCATAGCTCCCCCTTCCCCAGTCCATACAAATGTTTTGACCTACTCTTACACGTTGTCTGGACTGCTTGGGCTGGGTCCCTGTGGCCCCTGGATTGCAGTCAGAATTCTCAGCATCTGAAGTATGCTGCTCTTCCTTTGTGTAAACGCATTTCATATCTGGAACCTGAGGATTTGGCGATTGGGCTTAAGAAGGGATGGTGTGATGCCGGCCTCCAAGGTGGCCCCCGTGAACCACCTCCTGCCTTGCCTCGTCCTTTCCCACAGTGACAGAAGTGTAGCCGGCAGGATTCTGTGGAAATGATGGCGGGTGACTTCTTAAGTCATGAAAGACATTGTGGTTTTGCCTTGGAGAATCCAGCTGCCATGTTGCGAGGACACTCAACGAGCCTTATGCAGAGATGAGGTGAGGAACTGAGGCTTCATGGCCATATCACTCGAGGGAGCTAGCTGCTGGAAGTGGATTCTCCAGCCCCATCAAGACTTTAGATGGCCAGCATCTTGACAACCTCATGGATTCCCTGAGCCAGAACCACCCAGCTAAACTGTTCTCGAATTCCTACCCCATGGGAACCGGGAGATAATAACTATTTCCTACGCCATCAGATTTAGGTGTGATTTTTCTGCAGCAGCAGGTAACTAATACGAGGGGGGAATATCCAGATCGAATCAGATCGAATCAACTCAAGACGTAAAATAAAATCAGATTTGTTTTTACAAGAAAAAGTTATACCATAAACAGTTGTGGTCTAAGTGTGTCGTACGTGCATGTTTGTCGGGGCTGAGGTGCCGTGGTAGATCAATGCCAGTATCCCATTTAGAGAGCCGGGCTGTGTACAGGATCGAGGCTGAACAGCTTGAGTGTGGGTTGTGTGTGTGTGTGTGTGTGTGTGTGGTGTTGGAGGTATGGGGGTTTACGTGGTATCCGTATAGTTAGGGATGATACACAAATTATTTAATTACTGCCCATGGCAAAGGAAGCAAGCTATCAGAACAGACCCTCCACCAATCAGCTCCGTGGCTGTAAACAAAGAGTGAAGCCACCCTACTCTCTCTTGGATGCTCATCAGCACTGAGTGTGGAGGCTTCCACACGGTCTGGGTGTGGCCAGATTACCTTGGACATTTTAATACAGGTCTTTCCACAAGATGGCACTGATAGCTTTTCCTTGTTTTTCTTTGTCGTCTTGTTGAAAAATTTCTGACTCGTATACTGTTACAGAACGTTCCATGACTGGACCCTCCCAATTCACCAGTTGATGCCTTGTATTCCCGACAATTCCATCACCTTCATGACACTGTAAATTTTTCCTTTAGAGCATTCCAGAAGTTCACTGAGGCTCTAGGTTGAGATGTTGGGGCACGGTGTCTTATACCAGAAGCCGTGATCAGGAGGGTTGGAGGTGGGCAAGGGCAGGGGATCGGGCTTTGGTCCTTGGCAAAGCTACCAACCCAGGCAGGTGAGAGAGCCGAGTCAGAGGAGTGGGAATGCTCACGTAGGTAAGAGCCACCTGCGGGATGGAAACCCTTTCGGGGAGCTCTCTCACATCTACGGTTCATGCTGCTACAGCCTTGGTTTTGCCTTGAATCTGAATGGGAAGAGATTCCTGAAAACCTCCACGTTGCAGTTTTCATGGCATAAAGGTCAAAACTGGAAGGAAACTCAGGGCTCTCCTGGGTTTACCTCTCCATTTCTAGGTGAGGAAACTCATGGGTGGTCCAGACTGGGGACCCCATCCATTCTATCAGAAGTCACTGGGTCACGAAACTGTGTAGCTAGACCAAGTTACTTAACATTTCTAGGTCTCAGTCCCCTCGCCTACAAAATATAGATGTCTACAATAAAACTGATCATTAAGGATTATTGAGAGGGCTGAACATGCTAGGAACCTGTAAAGTACCTAAGCAAAGTGCCTGCACATCATTGGTGCTCAGAGCATGGAGGGCGATGCCACCATTATCCCAGGTGATTCAGAGCCTGATGAGAATAAGTGAAGTAATCACACTTATGCTGAAATAGCTCCAGTGTGGAACACACACTCGTGAGATGCTGTGGTGGGCAGAGTTCTAAGACAGGTCCAAAGGCCCACACCCTTTGGCGAGAGGATGTGGCTCCCATGATTATGTTCGTTGCACGGCCAAAGGGGCGCACCGAGAAAGCAGGGACTTCAGTCCTACAGTTGCAAGGAAGTGAATCCCGTGTCTGAATGATCTTGGAAGAGGACCCTGAGCCTCCAATGACAGTCACAGCCCGTCTGGCATCTCAATTTCAGCCCCATGAGACCCTGGGCAGAGGATCTAGCTAAGCGGCAATTGGATATCTCTTTAGCTCCCAAGTTTGTGGCGGTTTGTGATGTAGCAATAGACCACGAACGCAGATGCCCTAATTGACTTTCTTTCTTTTCTTATTGTTAGTATGCTGGCTGCAATAGTAGATCTTTGAGGCTTCGGAATTGCTGTCTTATTTCTTGTGTCTTGTCCCCTTGTTTTAAGTCTCCCAGTGTCCAAAACTGTAAACTGCACAGGCCCGTTGTCCAGTGCAGAGGCAGCAAACATAGTGAATCAATGGAACTCAGGACCTGTCAATATCTTCTTCCCTCTGGTCGCCTTACCAACCTCCTGGCCGTTCTTCTGAACGCTTTGGAACCAGTCCTTCTCAGAGTGGGGCCCACAGTTGCGTGTCACCTGGGGGGCTTTGAGAAGTACAGACCCAGGTCCCGCCCCAGACCTGTGGGATCCCCAGGTGGTTCATATGCACATCTTCGCCTAGAAGTCCCGGTGTAAGTCCGCTTTGTTCTGTGGCTCTGTGGACCTCTTCTGCTTGACAGTCATTGATAGCACCTAAAACATGGCTTGGTCACGAGGGGACATCTCTAGGTGTCTCCTCCCTGGAGCTGGGAAGCTTTGACCGAGCGGGTCTGTGGGCAGAGGAACCAACCAGTGCAGACAGAGGCCTCAAAGAGGCCCGACTGGCCTGGGTAGGAGCCCGAGGTCATTTAGTAACACCGAACAGTCCCTAATGGAAACAATCTATTGCTTTCTCTACAAGTTAGGCAGATGTCCAAGAAAAATATGCTTAGATGTACATTGTGGCTTTCCTGTTTTGTTTCAAGGAAGGGCTTGGTTCTCAGATTTCCTTTCTGGAGGCATTCTTGAAACATCATTTTCCACTCTCTCCACCTTAACAGCACATTCCAGGCATGACAGAAATTGCCTGATTTATCATCCCCCCCCCCCCCAGCCTCCCTGCAATTTGGGGAAAAGGGGAAGAGAGCCACGGACCACCATCTGTCACATCCCGCAGCCCCCCAACAGACCTCTTCCCACCCAGACCCCATCCCTCTGGCATCTTCTTAGGACCCATCAGCCCCGTGGCTGTCTGGACTGGCCTCCACCATTCCAGCCTCTACACGTTTCCCCTCTGTGCAGCTACAGTGACTTTCACAGAACAGAGATCTGACGTCTCCAGTTCTCCGAGAACGCCTGACTGCCTTCAAGACAAATCCCAATTGTGGACTGGCCTAGAAAGCTCTCTGGGATGAGGCCTCTTGCTTTTCTCTTCAGCCCCACCTTAACCTCACTCTCTGCAGCAATGTGTCCCTGTCAGACTTCGTAAAGTAAGGGTCGTTGGAGAAGCAGAGCTCTCTCCCCGTCTGTGCACCTGCTGTTCCCATTAGCTGTCCTGCGCTCACCTTGCAACTCCTCACCTCCCTCAAGGTCCACTTTGGAACACAGCACCCTCTCTAGGACGCCTTCCCCGCACCCACACGATCGTGTTTTGTAGCTCTCTTTGAGCTTCTGCAGTTATCTCTATCAAAACTTTTATTACGTTACCTATCTAAAACATCTTGAAGCATTTATTGCTTTACCATACAAATGACGTGTTTTTAGTCCAAACGCATTAAAAATATATATGCACAAAAAAGAAAAGAAATGATCACCTCTTACCTAATTATATTAGTTGGCGTTCAAGGAGAAGCCGCTGTACGTTTTCCAAGTATGAAGGGAAGCAATACAAAGCCTCTAGAGGTTTACACACCCGTGGGATGGGATGTGGTCCCACATGATTGATCTTAGCCTGGGACATGTGCGTGAGAGGCTCTCAAAGACCTTGCCTGGAGGCCACTCTGCTATGAAGCTGAAGAATGTCTGGAAAATTCCCACCGATGATCTCAGTCTGCAGCACGAATGTGGAGAGTCTCAAGAGGTTCACCTGGATGCTGTGTGGACCCCTCCATGCATCTGCCCACCTCTGGAAAATAATGGCCTCTTCTCTCCTTTGGAAACATTGTTCCCAGCATCTCCTCTGTGGTGCAGAGGCTTTAATAATGAGGGGCATTGCTGGGAGGTTTACAACAGACAGTTCACCTAAAGATAACCACACTTTGGTGAACCACCTTTCACAGGTATTTGTGTGCATGTGTATATAAGTGAATAATAGACATATAAAGCCCTCCCTTTACTGTGCTCTATCTGTGTATCTCTATACATTTCTCCCCTCTGGCTCCTTGAAGGTTTAATGAGCTTGCTTCTCTACTTTTTAGAGCAAGGATTCCCAGCACTGCTTTGATGACACCCTGGAGTGTCTTCATTTATCTCAGGGGGTGCCTTGAAATTCACAAAACAAGATTAATTTAAATTCATTTTCATTTAAAAAAAGTAAACAGACATTATATAGTAATTACAGGTACAAGTGTGTGTGTTGAAATCAAACTAATAAATGCTTGCCTTAGAGAGAAATCAGCAGGATGGGGGTAGGGTTGGAAGGGACCACAAAGGTGGTGTCGTTTGAATCTTTTTAAAACATCCCCTCCGATTACTTCCAGGTTGGTATTTCCTCCAATTAATCGTGTTTCTCCAAGTAGGAGTCAGGGCTGTGGGGGCCGAGAGCTTCCAGAGTGCAGGTCTGTCTGTCTGTGCTGGCTCTGGGGCGGGGCATGTAGGAAGTCCTCAGAAAAACATTTTGATTGATTGAGGAGGGCGCCTGGCACTGGGGTCCCAGCTCTGGGTAGCAACTCCATTCAAGTCCCGGGAGACTGTAGACGGCCAGACAGCCCAAGGGAAAAGGACCCCGCCTGAGATTCACTGCCTAACGCGACCGGTGAGAGCTTCTGTAATCGTCTTTCTGTCAACCATTTGTGCGAATCAGAAAGTTGGGTCAACGAACATCATAAGCGTATAAATGTGACCTGCCACCGAAGGGACGGTCCCCAAGGTCATGGATGCGGGAAGGAATTTTGGATTCTTGACAAGACTAGCATCTTTGAAGCCGAGGAGCTGGTGGTGGGTTCGAATCCTAGTGCTGCCATTTAAAGCTAAAGGCATAAACTGCTTTCCCCCCACAGCACCCTCCTCTATTAGGTGGAGATAATCATGGCACCTACCTCATAAGATTGTGAGGATTACATGGGTTAATCCATGCAAAGTGCTTTGAACGACATTGGGCACAGTGAGAAATCAATAAATGCCGGCTCTTGTTCTCATCATCACAGGAGGCTCTAGGTACTTACCAGGACTAATTGGTAGTAGGAATGATGTCCGTTCCCCTCCGCCCCCATCTGGTCCCAAAGAATAGGTTCAGGCACTCTCCCTGTTTTTCCCCAGATGGGTGTAGGAGCATCGTTTGCAGAGCTGGGGTCGGAAAAGTAGGCAGAGAGTTAATTACATAACAAGGACACAGACAAAAAATGAACACACACACAAATAAGACAAACAAACAAAAAAACCCACCCCAAAACAACAACAACAAAAAACAGAAGAGAAAACCAGCACAGGCAAGTCTAATTCTCATGAATCCCTTCGTCACACTTTGAAGGGATATTCTGCTTCATGGGGAAAAACAGTGCAAACATACTTAGATTCTTAGAATCACAACTGGTAGCAAGGGCAGAATGTGTCTTTTAGCAGCATTTTATGACCTATCAATCCAGGAACGCAAGACATCATTAATCAAGAGGCAGTTTCAAAATGTGTTCATCATTACCCACTACTGTTGATGGAAACCTCAACCTATTCTAGAGAAAATGATTGATGGAAAGAGAGCTTGTGAGGCCATTGAGACACGTTCACTATTCTCTTTATTTTAGTGAAAAACTAAACATACCTTTTCCTTAGATGAGAAAGACAAATCAAGTCTCATGTCTGATCTTAGCAAAATTCAAATACTGGCTTTGAAATGCCAGTAATTGTATTCACTTCCTTTTCTCTTGTCCAAATACGGAGGAATAGACATTGTGTGATTATCAAGATGTTCAAACAGTTATGTAGGATCAGAAATTTTTCAAATTCATATAGAATTCATTTCTAGGCTTGCCTCTGACCATTACAGAAACAAGGTCGACGAGTTATTTCTTTGAAATTCATGATACCCAAAGACCTTCAGCTAGAAAAGGTATCTGGTTCACAAGAATTTTGGAAAGATGGTGAGAAAAAGGTCTTGTGATGGTTACCATTGTTATATAATATTTTTGGATCTCCAAAATAAGCGTATAGTAGCCCTAGCCTTTCTGGCCCTTGCATTTTGAAAACTCTGTGCTTCTTCAACTCAGTTATACAAACATATACCAAATATGCCTGGGTGCACAAAATATTGGGCTATATACTTAAATGACGATACAGAGAAAAACACAGAACTTACATTTTGGTGCTCTGCGCATCACAGCCACAAGTCCAGTGAAACTCACCTCCCAGTAGCCACATCCTTATGTATTCCTCTTCCGTGTTAAGACCGGGCTCAGCCACACGACTTGTTTGGCCCGTGACACATAGACAAGTGTGACAGAGGCAGAAGATTAATAAGCACTTTCACAACGAACCCTGTCCACCAGGAACCCTGAGATCACCGTACTATGAGGAAGCTTGGATTTCAATACCAGGTGTCAGGAAAGGGCTGTTGGGTCCAGCCCCCAAGAGTCCGTCAGCTGAACGCAGCTGCACAAGTGATCCAAGACACGACCTGTGGAAGAGTGACCCAGCTAACTCACAGAATCATGACAAGTAATGAATTGTTGGGTCACTGCGTTTGGGGGTGGTTTATTACACAGAGATGGAAAGCAGCTCTAAAAATCGGTACCCAGAAGTGGCTTGTTGCTGTAATAAAAACCTACACTATGTGGAATTGGCTCTGGGACTGAGTGGCTGGCAGAGGCCGTAAGGGCAGCACGAGCAGACTTCTGGTGGAGCCCAGAGCAGCACGCTCACCGCCAGAGACCTGTAAGATAGAAAATGCACACCATGAAGTTGTGGCTGTTGCTTAAGGTTTCCATTTGGGAGGCTGAAGAGGTCAATTAACTTAAAAAGTTGTATTTAATAGGGTATGGGAAGAGAGAGATGTGCACTCAAGAAAGAACTGCTTTGTTCAAAAGCAGAATTTAAGTCAATATGCAGGGTCCAGGATATGCTGGGCTGGGAAATAAAACCACTTCGCGTTTCCAGTCTCTGCAACTGGCAAAAGATTCTCAAAATGAGGAATGACCTCAGGGTATAGATCAAATCAAGAGTGGCTTTAAGACTTTGTGAGGACCACAGGAAGATGTAAAGTGATGTCCACTGCACTCTGTTAGCAAGACAAAAGGGCCTCTAAGAATCTTAAGGGCATTGTTTTTTTTCATAGCACCTTGACATACTGACCAAAAATAGTTGTTGGTATAGCCTTTGTGTAATGAAATGGACCACAGCTTGTAGAAAGCCCACAAAGTTTATAAGGGAATTGGATGAGCTTAGACTAAATGGTGCAGGGAGACAGCAGAGAAAATCAGTTAGCTGCAAGCTACAGGCTCTTTCTTATTACAAAGGAAGACCATTTCAGAGGGCAAGGTCAGACACCTCCAGGGAGCAGAACCAGCTCTATGCAAGAACGATTTCCTGCACTCAGAGTAGGAGGTCCTGCAACAATTGCCTGGCTAGATTTCAAAATCGCTATGGACCAGTGACTGCTATGTGGCTCCCCATTCCTCCCCCCTTTAAAATGGGAGTGTCTATTGGGTGTTCCGTCTTAAAATTGTGTGCTGATATGTCTGGAACACATTACATTTCTTTTAGTCCAGGGGTTCTGAGTGATGAGAAGTCACACCCAAGAAGCTGCAGGAAGAAATGCACCTCAGGAGCCTCAGGCACATCTGGACCTGAGACAGATCAGGAGAAGGAGATACCGGACTGGAAGCTTGATGCCATGATTGGATGAGATCTTTGGTGGTTTGGGAGGGGGAGTGCATTTTTCAAATGAGGGAAACGTGAATCACTGGGGCCAGAGGGGAGACCATGGCACATGTTACAGGGATAACCCTCAATGAGTTATGCCTTGTGGTATCCATGCTGTGTGTAGCCCCCTCCCACATTGGCTCTGGGCATGGCTGTAAGTCTTGCTTTGGTCAATGGGACATCAGCACCTGTGATGCAGACAGGCTTGAAAAGCGCTTTAATTCTGGCCTTGTCCTCTTGAAACTGCCCTGAGATCACCATGCTGTGAAGAAGTCTGATGAAATACCACATGGGGAGAGAGGCCCTGTCGCCCCAAACAGTCCTAGTTTAGCCCAGTACCTGGCTAACCTATCAGCTAAATGTGGCTTCGACTCACAGCATCACAAGATATCAAATATTGTTGTTTTAAGCCTCTCGCTTTGGGATGGTGTATCATGCGGCAATAGATTAGTGATACAGGTGTCCCCTCTTAAGCTCCCAGTTACACCTAGGAAACGGTAGAATAGGAGGATGCTATCCACTTGGGACATAGGGCTTTCTGAAAGTCATTGATGTTCTCTTGGCAACTTTGTGTACAGAATGGAGGATTGATGATGGAGTGAGGGTAGGTGTTAAAAGTCTCAGTTGTAGGCAAAGACGCTGAATAATGGGTAGAGTGCCCGATGAACACAGGGTAGAAGGGAATGGAAGTGGTCTAGGAAACAGGGAGACCCAGTGCAATTGTAGTTCTGTGAGTTAACTTTGGGCAGGTTACTGAATTTCTGAGTCTTTGCTTCTGTGCCTGTGAACCAGGAATGTAGGTGATCGCTATCAAGATTAACTGTGATAATACGTACAGAAACATGTTTGCAGTGCCTTGGGCGTGGAAGGTGTGCACTGTATGCCGATCTCTTTCTTCTTGAGTTTTCTCTGTTCACCACACAGCATTTCATTGAGGAGTCCACTGGGACCTTGTCCTTGGGGATGATGGAACAGTAACTCCAGGATGAGGGGAGCCGGGCCATTGATGGCGGGATTGGGGATCTGCAAGCCAATCTAGGGACAGAGGAGAATTTCTGAGTTGACTTCAGGATCCTCTCACATGTGATGTTCTTGGTCTTCTTGACATTGTGCGCTGGCTCAGTCCCTGGAACTCTATTCCTCTCTCAGATGTCAAAATACTCTGTCCTCAGTCCCGCTTCCTTAGGGTCCTGCTGAAGTACCTCTTTGTCTTATAAATTACTGTCAAGATATGAATTCCATCTAGAAATAGAGTCAGTAACACGTCTCTGATACAACCCATGGCATATAAAGGAAGATATCCCTTATATGAGACAATGAGGAGCTTACTTCTGGGTCTGGGATGTGGTCAACCCAGGCAAGGGCAATGCTGCCATCTCAGATGATGAGCTGGTCCCCCAAAACCAAGCAGAAGACTCAGTTGGGCACTGCATTCAGGACGTTTCTGGAATAAGGTGCCAGGGGAACCCCTGGCCAACTGGAAGAACACTGTGCTTACCAGTGGTTGTCCACTTCAGTCTAAATCCCCTTTTGACTCTGCTGGCCACCAAGATAGTTTGTGCCAGCAAGAAATGATCACTCTGGCGCAGTGGGGAAAAAGTGTTAATTGACTTCAAAACATAAAATGGTGGAAGAAGAAAAATGTTGCAGCCCTTCTGGGGCAGGGAATGAGAAAAGTCCCTTAGATTACTATTCCTTACAGTCCCTTTGCGAAGGGAAATCATCAGGAAGGTCTTCAAAATGTACATAACAGTAGATGAGGGATACATTGTCAACCTATTCCTCCCCACCTTTTTTTTCCCCTGATCTTGCTGATTTTTAGACTGGTATCAGGAAATAACTCTTTGGTTTCCTTTTGTTGGTTTTGTTTTTGAATTTCCATTTGTTGAACAAACTTAAATGCGTTAGATATTGTACTAGGCATTTTACATGTGTTCTTTTCCTGAATCCTCATACCTACCCTACAGTGCAGGTATGATTTTCTCCACTTTATAAATGATATTGACTTGGAGAGATTTGAGGGCAGATCTGCCTGACTTTGGGGATCCTGTTCATTCACCGCAACATGGTGGTGGGGCATAGGGCAACAGCAATGCCTTTTTTAAAAGTCTTTTATTTTAATTCCAGGATAGTTAACATATAGTGTTATATTAGTTTCAGGTGCACTGCCTTTTAAATTTTTTTAAATGTTTATTTACTTTAAGAGAGAGAGAGAGAGAGAGAGAGAGAGAGAGAGAGAGAGCGCACACACATGCATGAGTGGGGAAAGGGCAGAGAAAGAGTGAGAAAGAGAGAATCCCAAGCAGGCTCCATGCTGTCAGCACAGAGCCTGATGCAGGGATCAAACTCACGAACCATAAGATCATGACCTGAGCTGAAATCAAGAGTTACATGCTTAACCAACTGAACCACCCAGGTGCCCCTGAGGTGCACTGCCTTTAACTCAAGAAAGACTGCACTTATGTCTGGGAGAACGGGTCTCTTCACTGATTGGATTCTGGTTTTCCTTCGTCACATAAGTCCTGTTGATTGCAAAGTGCCTTCTGGAGACTTCTCACTACCAGAACTGCTCAAGTTCTGCTTTAATTCAGAGCCGATTTGTTTACTCTTATTAATGTTATCTGGTTGAAGCCTTCCTTGCTCTGCCTTTTTTTTTTTTTAAAGGACAGTATTGTTCTATCAAATCATAGAACCATTATTTTGGGGGACTTCTCACTTAAATGTTGTGCTGGTGTTGTTGTCTTTCATAAATTAGAGTCCTGGATTTTTTTCTGACTGATATTTTCTATGAGGAACGGGTTGGACTTAGGTATAATGTTCCATCATTAGCCATGTTACACTATCATGTGTTGGAAAATTTTGTCAGGAAATCCTTGAAGATTACTTATAAATGTAATCGACCTTGCCCTGGTCTTTGTGCATAAAGCTAGTAATGGACTAGCATATCAGGGCTTGTCAGGAAATAGCCCACACAAACCGGAAACTGAAGAGGGGTTAATAAAAGGGGCTCTCTACAAAGGTGTAAGCAAGGTTGAGGAAAACCCGCAGGGGTTGGTATGGAATCTTGGAAGCCATTGCATCTTGCGGCTCGGGATAAACTTGGCATTCAAAGAGTGCCACTCTGTGAAGACAAGAGCTGCAGCCTTGGTGGCCGGGCAGGGAGGGAGCTGGGCGGACAGAGAACCTAACTTTTCTGTCCTCCCATCTTCAGTCTCCTGCGGGTATCACCCATTGGCTGAGTTCCAGAAGCCCGGGGGCAAGGGAGCCTGTTTATACAGCCCACAGGGCCAGCCTCCTGGGGCACAGAGCAGAGGTGGGCCTGGGGTATGGGGAGGCTGAACAGAAGACTTCCTGCACAGCTGGGGTGCAAGATCCAGACCCGACAACTAATGCTCATGTTCAACCTGAGCTTTAGACCAAGGAAAGCCTTCCTGAGAATGGCCTCCTAAAAGATCAGATAATAATTCCAGCCTTTAAAAATGGGACAGTGTTCCGCTTCGTCCGATGCTTCTTTCTAATTTGTTTCTTAATGATTTTAACAATTTGCGCATGATCTGGCTGTGCATACCCCTGTTATGCAGAGTCTAAAAATAACTATTCTCGATGCTGGGGAAATATTTTTATTGTCACTAACCAGAAAAGGCCCCTCCGCCTTACCGCAAGACAGAGCGGCTTCACTTCGACTTTTCTAAATCCCAGATCATCGTTTTGGCAGTTAGCATTTTCAATTTAATTGGCTTATCGCTGATGATTATATATAGCCGGCCAACTCTTTCAGCTACTAAGGGGTATATTTTGCAGCCAGTTTTCTCTGGTGGTTTCATTAGAAAATTATGCTATTAAAAGTAGATATTTCAGGGCACCTGGGTGGCTCGGTCAGTTGAGCGTCCGACTTCGGCTCAAGTCATGATCTCACAGCTCGTGGGTTCGAGCCCCGCGTCAGGCTCTGGGCTGACAGCTCGGAGCCTGGAGCCTGCTTCGGATTCTGCTCCTCCCTCTCTCTCTGCCCCTACCCACTCTCATTCTGTCTCTGTCTCTCTCAAAAATAAACATTAGAAAAACATTTTAAAGTAGATATTTCTTGGGTGCGTTATTGACGTTTGTTTGTTTGTTTGCGTGGCCTAGGACATTAATAAAATCTGTTTTGAAAATGTTCTCAGGTACACAGGGTAGCATCCACACGTGGTTGGTAAATGCTGGCTGAATGGGAGAGTGAGGGAACTCCCTCGTAGCTCGGATTGTATCTTTCTCTCCTCACTGACTTCAGGAGACGGTTTTTGGAAACAGTCTAGAGGAACGTTTTGGTCTTGCTGGCCTCTCCTGAAAACCCCCACTTGAAGGAGGGATGGCTAGCAATCTGGGTCTTGGCTAGGAGCTTTTATTTACTTTAAAGGGAGTGAAACTATCTTTTGTCCTATTGGCTTGCAAGCTGTGTGGGAGTCTCCTTCATCAGCGATACAGATTTCATGCAGTTCATACGCCTGTCAGATGTTAAAATTTGGACATTTCTGCTGCCCAAGGCCTACAGGCCCTTAATAAGAAGCATGAGCAATTCTGATTGGCGGCCAAAGGATGTACAGTTCTTTCGTTATTCCAGACCAGCAATATCCAGGAGAACTTTCTTCAGTGATAGGAACGCTCTGTAAATGTGCCGTAAAGAATGACAGCGCTAGCCACCGTGGTCACCGAGCATTTGAAATGTGGCCATTAACACACAGAAGAATGGCATTTATGCTTTTTAACTTCATCTTAATTAATTTAAATGACCAGGTATGCCACTACCCCATTGGACAGTGCAACTCTCGATAGCCTAGATTTTATCCCTCGATTAAATCGGACCGTCTCTTCTTTGGCTTTCAAAAGAAAAGCATTTATCGGACTGCAGATTTCTGTTTTTGGGAGAGAGTGGGGGGGGGGGGGGAAGGGGCAGAGGGAGAGAAAGAGAATCCCAAGCAGACTCCTTGCGTGGAGCCAGACTCGAGGCTCAATCCTACGACCCTGGGATCATAACCTGAGCCCAAATTAAGAGTTGGACGCTTACTGACTGAGCCACCCAGGTGCCCCCGGGCTGAAGATTTCTACCGTGTAATTTATGGTGGTTTTAAAACATGTCCTCATATTCTTGGACACGCTTCCATGAAACTATGGAGACTCATCGCCCTTCCCTTGAGTGGGGACTGGCCCTAGCGACTTGCGTCTGGCCCTCTCCCTCCCAGCCTGAGCTTCCCTGTAGGAATTCTGGCTGCTCAACGGCTACCATGCTGAAGTCTTGTGGAGACACCACCTACAGTATCTGAAGAGGCGCAGCTGTTCTAGCTCCTTCTCAGGCTCCAGATGATTCCAGACCCAGCTTTGTCTGACTGCGGCTCTGGAAGAGACTTTGAGTGAACACTGCTTGGCTGAGCCCAGTCAGTCCGCAGTGAGATAATAACAATAAATGATTGCTGTCATTTTATTCACTTGTTTTCTAGCTGCTATTTTTGGGGGTTGTGGCATAGCACTGGATCACTGGAGCACCCTTGCACAAAAGAATGAAGCAGGGAACTGTTCTATTAAAATCCTGGGCGTATTCATTGTTGGCTTGTTTTGAGGACAAAGTCTGCTGTATCACTTTCTCTTAGATCTCAGTATCAGCGAGAGCTGCCCTTTCTTGGACGACGAATATACTTTTACTTTAATACCTTTTTGCTTTGGTTGCTAGGAGGCTCAAAGGTGAATTCTTGCCCCACCTTTATAACTAAGCAGGGCTGTAGAGAATTTCTTTCTGTGTATTTACTTTTCCTTTGGCCTCATCTTATTATCCCCTTTCCCCTTGTTTCTTTTAAAAAGTTGATTGATTGATTGATTGATTGATATAATTTATTGTCAAATTGGCTAACATACAGTGTGTAAAGTGTAGTCTTGGTTTTGGGGGTAGATTCCCGTGGTTCATCGCTTATATACAACGCCCAGTGCTCATCCCCACAAGTGCCCCCCTCAATGTGTCGGGCATTTGTTGAACCGACCTGAGCTCCAAGCTCAGCCCGTGGGTTAGTGATGATGGTGGGGAGGGCCCTGGCGGTTTATAACTCTCAGGCGGCCTTAGTTCCTAGGAAGGAAATGAGGGCCTGATGGCTGAGGCATACGGGGCTGGTGGGCAGCAAAGCCTCAGCTCAGGTGAGGCTGTCTTACCACCCCGTCACCCACGTGGCGCTCACGGTCAGACGCTGGTTCCTTACCAAGGGCCCGCTCTGGAGTTGGGACAGTGGTACAAAGATAAAGAAGACCTCCCTGAGGGATTGACCCTCAAGATTGTGCCTGGTGGGAAATAGCACACATGTGTAGACATAAAGTGACATGCCTCGTGAGGAAAGTATGGATTCAGAGTGGTGAGAGATCACTGGCAAGCAGGGGACCATGGGAGGCTCCACGAAAGAGCGCTAGGAGCCAGGCGGGGAACGGGGGTGTGACTCATGTGTAGATACCCGGGGAGAGGGTGGGGTGAAGGGCAGACAGGACCAGCGGCGGTGGGTCTAATGCTGGGAATTCGAGGCACTGCGGCATTTGGCAGGGAAGATATTTTGGGCAGCAGAGACGGTGACACATCTCACATTATGCTACGCGAGGACTTGCTTACTCTTGTGTTTACGAAACCAGCTCTGTCCAAGGGCATGCGGCCTGCACACGTGGACGGGATGGACTCAGGGCGAGAGACAGATGCTAATTAAAGCTTCCACAGAGCTGAGTGCTCAGAAAACCCAACAAAAGCCATGGGACTTTGTTCTGAGGGAACTGCCTAAAACCTTTTACCAGCAAATAACATGTAGACTTCAAAATGGAGAGAAGGCTGGAAGAGATCTTCCAGCATTGAGGAACCCTGCAAACGGGACATTTCAGGACACGTCTGAGGAGTCCAATGGTGTGTGCTTGGCTGCTTCTTTGATTGCCCTTCGTTTCTTGGAGCCTCCTCGTGACCACGGGAGCCTGGTGTTCCGTGGGCAGGACGCCCAGCGAGGTTCCCAGTGGGGCTCCGTGGGGATGAGTCTGAAGTCCTTTCCTGTGCCTGATTGATGTGTTTCAACTAGTAATAGGCGGCTTTCCTGAAATTCCACAATTGCCTTTTGAAATAGGAAAACCCCGGGGTCAGATGGGTAGGAAGTTACTAATGGTGTGAAAACTTCTCCCGGCCATTATAACCGAGATCCTTCCCCCTGCCTACAAGTGAAAGTTTAAACAGACTTCCTTTCTTGGGTAGGGAAACGGCAAAAAAAAAAACCCCAATGTCTGATTACGGCAAAGTTCAATGCCATTCTGCCAGATTCTTCTGGGCACACAAAACCCTGAAAGGGCAGCGGTCCACAAGCGTCTGGACTCAGAATCCAAGTTCTTGGGGCGCTTTCCACAAAGTGCTTCCAACAGTGTTAAAGCATCAATAGTCGTAGAAGCTGTCTTCACTTTGCGCCGAGCCATACGGCCGGTAGATCATTTTCATACGCAGTATCTCATGTAATCCTGTTCGCAGCCCAGGGAGGGGAATATCACTCTTCTACTTTTGCAGAGGACAAAACTGAGGACCAGATGGTTTAAGAAAATTGTCCTAAATCTCAGGGCAGTATCAGCGGAGGGGTTTCTAGCTGGTCTCTGGGGTTGAAGTCTGTTTGTGTTCTTGAGCAGCGTCTGAAGATGAAAGGCAGGGCTGGAAAGAGCGTGTAGACGGGTGACTGCAGAAGTACGCCGGCCAAACACCCGATCACGTAAGGTTACGCTGTTTCCAGAAAGGGACAGCCTATGGCCAGCTTTCTCTCTGCCTGGGAATGTCACGTGCTCGGGTCACAGACCCCCAGATCCGGAAGTGACACAAGTTATCACGTAGTTCAAATCCTCTGTTTTTCAGGGACGGACTCAGAGGCCCCAGAGAACATAAGTATCTTGCAGAGACTTCCACAGCCAAGTGGTGAGAAGCTGGGATTGCTCCCCGGTTTCACGGATCTTCTGTGGGACTTTCTCCTGCTTCGCCTTCCTGCCACAGTGTCTCCCTGGGACGACGTAGAAAGCTGTTTACGGTGGAAGGCAGTTGGGCATCCCCTTAGGCAAGTGAGCTCATATTAACAATCGCTGGGATTCATGAGTGTGCCGGATACTTGCACACGCCTGATTTGTAATCATCACAAGAACTCTGCAAAGTGTGCATCCTTGTGTCTGTGAGGAAATGAGGCCAGGGATGAGGAGGAGGGACTTCGCGGGGACAAGGCCGAGTTCATGCTCTTTCCGCTGCGCAGTGTGGCCTCTGTAATGATTTATCTCTTGTTCTAGAAAACAGAAATGTTTGATTTTTTTTTTATATGGCCAAGTATTGTTTTTGGGAAACCATTAAAATTCGAGTTGTCTGCGTTTAGTCCTAGAACTATATTTGATTAAAAAGGGAGATAAGGGAGACGAATCAGTTATCGCTTTCAGACAGTCCTTAGACGTCTTGATTTTTCTTTTTATTGTGAAGGAAAACCAACAACGTTTTAAAAAAGCTGTAATTCAAGTCATATGCTTACGTAATTCTTCTTCTTTTTTTAGAAGAGAGACTTTTTTTTCTTTTTTGTTTAACCCATATTCATCTAGAGTGCTGGGGGCAGAGCCCCAGAGACTCTTCTGTATTAATTTGTTCTTCCCTTCATGTACGAATACCTTCAGGGGCACTAAGCATATTCATCATTTATACCTCAGTTAGAGTTTTCTCTGACACACCTGCTTCCCTCTTAGCATCTGTGACTTGCTTTCCAAGTTTAAAAAAAAAAAAAAAGCATTTTTTTTTGTTTTTTTTTTTTAACTTGGACAATGTTGAGGGATGGAGAGATGTGACTTCCATGCCTTCCAGGAAGAATTTGGAACCACAGTTGGGCAGCATGGATTCGCTGGAACCAGAGAACCAGCAGGGAAGGGAGCCAGAAGGTGGGGACACAGAACCGGTAGAGAGGGAGTTGGGACAGTGTCAGAGTGACATTTCTCAATTTCCATTCCACACCCCCCCCGCCCCGCCCCCTCATGGCTGTTCCTGGCCGGGGTGCCCCCAGCTGACAATACAACATTGTCAGCTGAACACTGTCTTTTTTTATTTTTTATTTTTTTTTTAATTTTTTTTAACGTTTATTTATTTTTGAGACAGAGAGAGACAGAGCATGAACGGGGGAGGGTCAGAGAGAGGGAGACACAGAATCTGAAACAGGCTCCAGGCTCTGAGCAGTCAGCACAGAGCCCGACGCGGGGCTCGAACTCACGGACCTCGAGATCATGACCTGAGCCGAAGTCGGCCGCTTAACCGACTGAGCCACCCAGGCGCCCCTGAACACTGTCTTAACAGTCCCAACCGTCACCAGGCACTGCGCTGGGGGGGCGGGGGGGGGGTGGTTCACGACACATCTTTCAGTGTGATTCCACACACGTGCCTCTGTCGTTTCACTTCATCCCTTTTCACACGGGCCCTCTGCCTTTACCTGCACGACCCAGAAGGGTCACATCCTAGATTGCCCCCACAGAACTGGGGCAGGTACCTCAGCGTCAAACCCGTCGTGAGGATGACTCTGAATCTGTTGACTTTTCACTTGGTTTCTGGCCCTTGGACTTGTATTGCCTGGCTCTGGTGGCTGTGGGTTTCTTGGTCCCTAACTGCTGGCTTCGTTTATAACCTACATGCTTAATCTTGACTCTTGATAGGCACGGGATGTCTGAGTGGTCATTTGGCTTCCGAGCCCTATTGGCTTTTCTGATGCCCAGCTCCTACCTGTAGTTCTTAGATTTGTTTTTTTTTTCTGCCTGGCTTCCCACCCTGGTTCAGGATGCCTTCTCAGCAGCTATCCTGACCCAGTGGGGAGATTCGATATCATTGAACAGCTAGGTATACAAGAGGACCACGGAAGGGTCGACAACCTTCACGTTACCATCTCGCAACTGGCAGAATCATCACGGCCTTTTTGATGATGGAGCCGTTTTATATGTAACAAGCGTTCACAGACCGCTTGAACAGGAGAAATGTTTTGTAATCAAGGAGCAGTAATTGTTATTCTTTCCAGTTGTTGAGTTAGCTATGCCTCTATAAATTATAACGTAGTGTTCCAAATTTATATTGAGTTCCTGCGGTGTCCTGAAATTGGGGTCAGCCCACCTCTCCAAAGAAGACCAGACATGTTCCTGTGATGCGGGTTCATGAATGATAATTTCGATCGCTTCTTCCTCATTCTAAAAGCGAACAAAAGTCAGCGTCCCCACAGAGCCTAGATTTCCGAAGTAACTTTACCTGTGTGAAATCCCAACTTATCTCGATAGGATATTATCAAAGGAAGGGAAATTTCCCATCCAGGATAAGTAAAAACAAATCAAAACAAAACAAAACTCAATATCTGATTCCCAGCAAAGCTCTGGCACTTTGTCTCACAGGTTTGTTGAGAGTTTATAACCATGGTTGATTTCTTGGGCGTTAATTTCTTACCACTTTCTGGGAATCTATTGAGGCAAATGCAAATTAGGATAGGGTGGGTCCTCAAATATGGATTCTTTCAGACTACTGTTCTTAAGAATTCACATTGAGCTTATTTCGAAACTTATAACATTATGACAGAGAGGTCAATGAGTCAACTCTGAGTTCGTGACGACTTTAAGGGCGTGCCATCGACCACATTTCTAACTCAAATCAAGCTGTTTTAGGTGTGGCTCTCAAAATCATTGCTCTCCGCAATGTCGCACTCGACTGCTCTTGTACCACGTTTTTGAGCTGCAGGGTCCCTGGGGCTGGAATGCTGGCCTCGGGAAGGACTCTGGACAGGGTTTTGCAATCGTGTGAACCACCAGGGTTCCTTCCCGCAATCAGCCTGGCATCGACTGGATCAACAGCAGAGCCCTATTCCCGGTCCATGTTGAAATTCCCTGTTGTCCTTTCAAATCCTAAGTAAAGGTTTCCTCCCATTGTGTAAATCGAGAAGCCTGACAGAGAATTGTGTTCGGCATTCTGTTTGTGGAAACCTCTCTCGCAGAGGCCACCCAGAGGTGTTCGAGAGTTACCCCAGTGATGGTCGGCGCTGATGATGCAACAGAGGCTACTAGCCAAGTCTGTGTGGCAATAAAACTCATCCTAGAGGTACAGAGGCAGAGATAAGCAGGGGCAAATCTAAGAAGGATGTAGCAACAGCTCAAAAGATCTATCACTCAGACAACCAAGGTTGTAGGGAGTAGAGCAGGAACAGCGAGCGAACAGTCCTGATAAACCAATGCGGTAATTGGAAGTGTTTCTGGTGATGTGAAGGAGGACTCTGGAGGCCTCCGGGGTGAGATAAGGCAAGCAATCAACATGTCAGGGTAATTTGCTGGCAGTTCTGGCTTTGGGTCAGGGGCATAAACTTGCCTGCTGTGATGTATGAAGCCTGCTAGCCTGAGGAACTTGGTCATAGAAGGACAATAGCAAAGTGGAGGCTGCTTGGGACTGACAAGAGGGGCCACCTGGCCCTGCGAATGTGACATCCAGGCTGAGGAAGGCGGACCTTGATGACAAACTGCTATTGTAGGGGGAGGGGAGGGCGTGGCCTCCCCCTAGGACGGCAGGGTCTGTCTCACAGCTACTGAGTGGTCCTTGAGGACGATGGTCTCAAAAAGCTGCAAGATGGGTAGAAAGGCTTTTGTGAAAGTTCCTCCATACGGGCCAAAGGGACTCTACGTCAGCCGTCTGACCACGCACCGACTTTGCACACCCTTCCCTCTCGCCGAACCCACCCAGATTACGCACCGCTCCTCACTCTGTCGATCTCGCACCTGACTCTGCGCGCTTCCCACCGTCCTACGAAGTTCCCACCATCAGCGCACACCCCTCGCCACTTGGACGGCTTCGCTTCCCCTGGGCTCAGTTCAGATCCCACCACCCAGCCCACTGATGCCACACAGATTACGTATTGCCGTGAAACCACTTGCGTTTTGCCCACTCGGTATCTATTCTTCCATTCTGCCTCGAAGTTAAACCCTGGTTCTATTTCCCAGCCTCCCTTGCTGCTACATTTGGCCATGTAACCAAGTCTGGCCAATGGGATTTAGACAGAAGTCTTCAGGGGGGACATCTGGGAAGGGTCCTTGAAAGGGGGCAGAAGGCTGGGGCATAAACTTCTGCCCTTAGTCTTCATATTTTTCCCACCAGTTTTGAAAACAGATATGATGGCTCAGATCTCGTCAGTCATCTTGTGCTTTTGAGAACAGAAGCCAGCAAATACGAACGCTTGGTTCACAGGTTAGAGGGAACTTGGGTTCTTGATAACGTCGTGGGACTAGAATACCTCCTCTGCACCTTGTGTCTTTCATCGCTTTCGCGTGACAAAACGAACCCTTCGTGTCACTTAGGCTGCTGTATCCGGGTCTCCGTTACTACAGCTGAAGGTGATTTCTCCGGGCACGGTGCCCGCCGTGCTTCTGAGCCCACGCTGTGCACACACTCACTAGCCTCCTTGGCCAATGTGCGTCCTCTGCATGGTATCATCTGACCATGATGTTGCGTGAGTGGAACAACTGTCTTTTTTTTGTTTTTAATGCCAAGAGGAGTCTGTGCATTTTCCTTTCGACTTCTCCAGTTGTATAGAGGAGAACGGATCAGACTCTATGAGGTACACAAATCGCATTCTATAAATGTTCACGGGGCGGGGTTACCAGTGGCAAACGTTATCGTTTCCTGGAGTAAAGCTGAGTCACGCCCACCACACTTCCCAAAGGGCTATATTTGGAAAAAAAAATGCACATTCATCTCTTTGCCTTGTCTTGAATCTTTCCCCCTAGAAAATCCAGAAGAAATAAGAGTGAAGGATATTACACCTGGAAGGCAGGAAGTGGGGGGGGATGGGCTGTCCACCACAGGGCCCTGATGTGAGTGGCTCCCCAGAGGGGTGAAAAGCCGGGGGCTGGCCTGGTCCCACTGCTCAGCTGCCGGCAGGGTCCTGGGGGCTTTGCTATGGTCAAGCTCTTACTCTGTTCCAGGGCCTCCTTTGCCTCTTGGGAGAAGCCCCTTCCCCAGGCTCCAGCACCGGGGGGGGGGGGGGGGGGGGGCAGGGAGAGGGGGTCCTCCGAGAAGCCGCGTGTGACAGTGAACGATTCCTCCACCGAGAAGCCTTCAGGCTGCAGAGAGCAAGGTGGAGACGTGACTGAAATCTGCAGGTGGGAAGTGGTTACCTAGGGCACAAAACCTCCTCGGGATCCCCGCAGAACGAGGGGGTGCGGCCCGAGGCTCGCAAGCAGCAGATCTGGGAGAACAATGAAAAGACACGACGTTACACGGGGCGCCCGTGGGTGTCCGGACCCCCCACTGCTCGGCCGCTACTCTTCTCACGTGGTCGAAGGGCCTAGAAGAAGCGGGGGGGGGGGGGGGGGGGGGGGGGCGGTGTCTGCACGCTCGTCTTCACGAGGCGCGTCACCGCCAGCGGCGAATGGCAGGCGGGGCCCGTGACGCCTCGGTGGCCTCAGGTTATTTGTGAGACCTGGGGTCCTGGGGAGTCACACGTGTGAGTCATGGTCACGCGCTCATTCTGCTCTTTACCGATTCCGTCGGCATTGGCATTCGCAGAGTCATTTCTCTGAAAACGTAACAAGGGGAAAACAATAAGCCGTAATTTTTCAGTGATGGATTTCCCGTCGTTTTCACGTCAGGAGCCCTCCGTCCGGCCCACGCGGCCCACCTCGGCCTCTGGACGTCATTCTTACGTTGGGACCCAGCCCGCGATGCAGAAGCCGCAGCTGCGGGCCCTCGTTCTCTCCAGTCTGCCCCCGGCGCTGACCTGTTGGAACAGACCAGTCACTTATCCCACCGGAGCGTCAGCTCCCTCCCTCCTTTGCAAAATGAAGTGACACTTGCCCTGCGGACAGGCCACCCACGCAAGCCACCTGCTAGCACGAGGGGGAGTGGGGCCTGCGCAGGTGTCCCGGGCCCCCTCGCTTCTTCTCCGGTGGCACCGATGACTCACACACAGCTTGTCGTGCAAGTCGGAAGGGGCGAGGAGCGGAGAGGGTTTCTGCTCTGAAAGGTGGCGGGGGGGGGGGGGGGGGGGGGGGGGGGGGGGGGAGGGATCCGTGCTATCGTTGCTGGGGACTGAGGCTCCCCAACCCCCCCGGGCGCAGGCTGAGGCCTCAGCCCTGGGAGAAATTTACTTTCCTTGTGCGCGTTCTTTCTCCCACAAACCTCAGGCGAGTGGCTTCTGGGCTTTTTAAAGAACCAACTGATACTTACGAGGCTCAAGCTACAGTTAACGAAGCTTCTGCTGGTCTTTTCCAGCGGGCGAGTCTTCTGCGGCCTCACGGTAAGCTGGTTCGCTGTCCTCCGCTGCCAGGCACCGCGGTGTTGACCCCTTAGGTGAACTGTGTGCGTACCGGTGCGTGTGTATATATGTGTGCGTGTGTGTGTGCGTGTGGAGGTACGCGTGGGCATGTGTGTGTATGTTCGTGTTCGTATGTGTGCAGGTGCACGTGTGTGTGCCTGTGGAGGTACCTGTGGGCACGTGTGTATGCGCGTGTTTATGTGTTTGTGTGTGCATGTCTCTGCATGTGCACGTGTGTGCACGTGGGTGTATGTGTGAGTGCGTGCGGGTGTGCACTGTGTGTCTGCGTGTGCACGTGTGTGCACGTGGGTGTATGAGTGCGTGTGGGTGTGCACTATGTGTGTGTGCACGTGGCTGTATGTGTGAGTGCGTGCGGGTGTGCACTGTCTGTGTGGGCACGTGGGTGTATGTGTGAATGCGTGTGGGTGTGCAGTCTCTGTGCACGTGGGTGTACGTGTGAGTGCGTGTGGGTGTGCGGGTGTGCACTGTGTGTCTGGGTGTGCACGTGGGTGTATGTGTGAGTGCGTGTGGGTGTGCACTGTCTCTGTGCACGTGGGTGTACGTGTGAGTGTGTGTGGGTGTGTGGGTGTGCACTGTGTCTGCGTGTGCACGTGTGTGCATGTGGGTGTATCTGTGAGCGCGTGTGGGTGTGCACTGTCTCTGTGCGTGCACGTAGGTGTATGTGTGAGTGCGTGTGGGTGTGCACTGTCTCCCTGTGTGCACATGGGTGTACGTGTGAGTGCGTGTGGGTGTGTGGGTGTGCACTGTGTGTCTGCGTGTGCACGTGGGTGTATGTGTGAGTGCGTGTGGGTGTGCACTGTCTGTGTGGGCACCTGGGTGTACGTGTGAGTGCGTGTGGGTGTGTGGGTGTGCACTGTCTCTGTGCGTGCACATGGGTGTATGTGTGAGTGCGTGTGGGTGTGCACTGTCTGTGTGTGCACCTGGGTGTACGTGTGAGTGCGTGGTATGTCTGCGTGCGCACGTGTGTGCATGCATGTGTAAGTATGTATACACGTGCATGTGTGCGTACATGTGTGTCCCTCTCCAGAGTCACAGAGATCCCGTGTCCCCGTCTGCTACCTCCGTGGCTCGCAGCCAAGCTCGGACGGACCCTGTGGCGGTCCCTGCGCCTGAAAACCCTCCCGTGAGGAAGCCCCTCAAGAGGCGCCGTCGCGGGGAGTCGTAGGCGAGCTGATCCCGGAGGCGGAGCAGGGCCCCTTCCGCGGGCTCTTTGCCAAGAGCCAGTCTCTGGAGGGAGGTGATGGAGACGTGGACGCGGGGGCGGTTCGTCCCAGAAGCGGCTAACGCCGTGCACGCGGGCTGCCTGTGGTCCTGTCGCCTGGTGGCCCTGGCGTGTCCCCACGTCCCGCGGTGGCCCGGGCGCCGGCTCCTCGCACTGGGGCCCCCAGGCTGTGTGGATGGCCGTCCACACCGAGGGCGGCCCCTCCCTGTCCATCCCGCCCGGGAAGTGTCCGGGGGACAGGTGCGCTCCTGAGAAGAACCAGCTTCTTTGAGAGGGTTTGCTCTCCAGAAGCGATGGAAGTGTAGGATCGTTGAGACGAAGGAGGGTCTCGGAAGCCTTGCGGGGCAAAGTCCCTGTTTTCTAGACGGGGACGCTGGGGTCCGGAGAGGCTCAGTGACTCACGGCCGGGTCTGCCGCTCGATAGCATCTGGGGGCGATGATGGTGCGGGTTTCTTGGTTTGTAATTAAATGATCGTTTCTACTGAATCTTTTTGTAATCAGGAAGAAGACAGTCTTTTGACGCATACCTCCAGGAGGGTTAGGGCAGATGCGAGAATCGGCGGATTTATCGTCTGGGGGCAGTGGCCACTCTAAGAGAAATGGCTCTGAGTTAGCTTTAAGAAGCAGTCAGGGTCCCCGACACGCACAAATAAATTGTAACGTCCCGTCCACATCTCCCAGGGCTCCTCATTTCTCCTTGTGTCTATGGTTCCAACTCCCTGTGTCCTGTGTCTTCATAAACCGAAAAGCAGAGAGGCGCCGGTAGGAGCTTCTAGAACAGTCTGCCTTTCCCCTCCCCTTCCTTCCTCCTCCTCCTCCTTTTCTCCTCCCCTCCCCCTCCTCCCCTTCCCCTCTCCTTCTCCCTTCTCCCTTTCCCCTCCTCTTCCCCTCCCCTTCCCCTCCTCCTCCCCCTCCCCCTCTTCTTCCTCCTCCTCTTTCCCTTCCCCTCCTCCTCCTTCTTCCCTCCCCTCCTCCCCTTCCCTTCTTCTCCCTTCTCCTTCCCCTCGTCTTCTTCCTCCCCCTTTCCTTCCTCCCTCCTCCCCCTCCTCCCCTCCTCCTCCTTGTGCACAAACACAAGGTTCTTTCGAAAGCCCGGAAAGGAAGAGAATAGGAAGGACACATTTCCCACGTCTTGATCCTCGCTGACTGAGGGGCTGGGGAAAGGGGTCCCAGGCTTATTTCCGAGGCTACATGTCTGGGAGTAGAACACTTAGCGGTGGTGTTTAGGAGTTTTCTTCTCCAAACGTAGGTCCAGAGGCACCGGCTCAGGTGCAGTGTGTCAGGCAGGTGGATGGGGAGGCCTAGGCCAGACGGTTGGCAAAGTGGGGGCAGGTCCCGTTTACATCAGGACCCAGACACCGCCCCAGGTGTCTCTGGTTTACATGTCTCCTAAATCTCTTCGTGGTCTCCCTGTTTGTCTGTCACCTTTCCGCCTTGCAATGTGTTTACTGAAGAAACTGGGTTACTTCAGTGATTGAATTCCCGTGACATAATGCACCACGTTCCTCCATATGCCGTATTTCCTGTACGTTATTGTTAGGCACAAATTTGTCCCTGTTTAGTAATGATAATAAAATAATGATAGATATTCTGATTGTTAAGCTCCATTCATTTTTATTATTGCTATTTTTTTCCTAATAGACTTTATATCTTAGAAGAATTTTAGATTTACAGAAAAATGGGAAAGACCATGCAAAGAGTTCCCCGTCTACTCCCAACTTCCCTTATTATGAGCATCTTACTTTAATCTGGTACATTTGTTACAGTTAATGAGCCAATATTGATGCATTATTATTACCTAAAGTCCATGGTTTATTCAGATTTTCTTAGTTTTTACTTAATGTCCTTTTTCTGATGGAAGACTGCATCCAAGGAATCACATGACATTTGCTCGTCCTATCTCCTCAGGCTCCCCTGGGCTGTGACAGTTTCACAAACCTTCCTGTGTTGTTGTTTTTTTTTTTTTTTTTTGTAATGTTTTAATGTTTATTTATTTTTGAGAGAGACAGAACACGAATGGGGAGGGACAGAGAGAGAGGGAGACACAGAATCTGAAACAGGCTCTAGGCTCCGAGCTGTCAGTACAGAGCCCGACGCGGGGCTCGAACTCACGAACTGCGAGGTCACGATCTGAGCCAAAGTCAGATGCTTGACCAACGGAGCCACCCAGGCACCCCAAACCTTCCTGGTTTTTGGCCAGTTGTAAAGAGTGCCAGTCTGGTGTATGGATGGTAGTGCCCTCACCAGCTAGAATTCCTGGGACGTTTTTCTCCTGATGAGACTGTGGTTATGGGTTTGGGGAGGAAGATCACAGAGGAAAAATGCCATTTTCATCACGTTCAGGAGTGCAGACGGCGATGGGATTTGTGACTGTTGGTTTCTTGACTTTGCCACCTGGCAGAGGTGGTGTTTGTTGAGTTTATCACTGTGCCTTTGCCCTCCTCGCCTCACCTCTACTCCTCCATGCTCACTGGTAGGGAGTGACACCTCTGGGGTGGGGGTCACACTCCTCCTCCCCGCTAACCCTCCCCGCCCCAGCCGTGGAGTGTGTGTGTAAAATCATTTGGAATTCTTCTGCGTGAGATATTGGTCTCTTCTCCTACATATTTATTTACCGAATCCTTTATTTATATCAATATGAATTCATAGGTATTTATTTTATGCCTTGGGCTCTAATCCAAGGCTTTTTAAAAAAAAGTTTATGTATTTATTATCTTGAGAGATAGAGAGCACCCATGCAAATGGGGGAGGGGCAGAGAGAGGGAGAGAGAGAGAATCCCAAGCAGGCTCTGCACTGTCCTTGTAGAGCCCGATGTGGGGCTTGAACCTACGAACCATGATGTATCATGACTTGGGCTGAAGTTGGATGCTTAGCTGACTGAGCCACGCAGGCTCTCCAGTAATCCAATGCTTCTTTGTTTTGTTGCTTGAATTATTCTAGCTCTTTCGGTTGGATCTTGTGTCTCTCTGACATACGCTTACCATTGTGGGTTATTATTTGTCAGTTTGGAGCACTGCCTTAGTTGCTGGGCTCCAGAACATTTTAAGGAATGGAAACTCAATTTACTTCAAGTTTTGAGTGAGGGGACTGCATTTTATGGCAGGAAGTACACGGAGATTGCTCTCTCTATCTAATGAAATGTGACGGCCAGTTTTGCTGGACTTCCTAAACCCCTGGGGTCAACAGCACACCCGCCTGTCCCCCATTCACACTTAATTCTTTGAACTCCTTCCAAGTTACATGGCCCACATCACAAATTCTCCATCACAAAAATTATGCATGATGCTCTATCAGCGGATTAGATCCTCCTTAAGGTTGTCGAAAACAAACAAACAAAAATTCAAAAACCGTCTGACTTGCAAACAGATTTATTGCCCTAATTTCAGTTTCTCTGAATTATACTGAAAAGACTTTATCAAGACTCATCAAGTGGCCCTTGATTTTATCGATTGCCTTTTAGAAGTCTCTGTTTAACCCGACATACTTAGAAAGGTTTAGAAGTTTCTGAATATTAGTTTTAATACACCACTGTTAATATATGTTTCAATGATATATATTTATTATGTACTTCCTGGGGGGGGCAGTAAACATAATCCTAACTCTGGAGATTTAACTCCGTCCACTTATGGAAGTTCTCCACCATACAATCTGATGGTGACGGGTTGCTAATTATCAGGAACCCCTGCCCTGGGCACACGGAGACATATGTTTACCTTCTTGTAATGAGCAAAACCACTACTCATTGTCAAACTAATCAGCCAAATCAGCTTCTCTTCTGTCAGAAAAAGTCTGACTTCATATTTAACCCGAATAAACATGCCATTATGCATTTCCATGACAACCGTCTCTCTTCTGAACACAGGGACGAGCCGGGGATAAGAGGATCCCGGTTCCTCTCACATCAATTTGAAAAGATGGCAAGTTTAACTCCCTTGATTTTATAATATTTACAATGTAAATGGCATCATGCATTACTCCCTCCAAATCAGAACTTCCTTTTTTTTTTTTTTTTTCAAATCTTGTTTGTTAATAAAATCATGTTCCCAAGCTAAAGCAAGTCTTAATGCATGGATAAAAGACATAAAACTTAATTTCTGCATGGTCATTATAACGATCGGGACCCGTTACATAATTTGCAGGGTCCTATGCAAAGTAAAAATCCAAGACCTCTTATTCTTTTTTTTTTTTAATATAATTTATTGTCAGATTGGTTGACATACAACACCCAGTGCTCATCCCAACAAGTGGGGGCCTCTTATTCAAAAATTACGTATTTCAAGATGGCCAATGGCAGAGCCTTAAAACTGGTGTGGACCCTACTGGCTGGGGTCCCTCTAAGCGCAGGGCCCTCTGCGACCCCCACGAAGCTCATCTGGACAACAGTCTGGCTTGTAGAGACCCTACTCCCTTTCCTGATGGAGGCCAAATTCATGTGAATGAAAGTTTCCAAGCTAAAAAAATAACATCACCAAGATACTCTGCCTGCGTTTTGTTCTCTGTAAGTGTGGACACAATGTATTAACTGGAAACATCTGTGGGTTTTCCTGTCTGTAACGCATAAGACATCAACCTACCACACTCTTCACCGTGCTCCGGTGAGCAATTTTCTTAATGCCTCAGTGTCCTCATCTGTAAAATGGGGATAATGCACGCACCCTGACCTGTAAGGACTAACTGGGTTAACATGGCAATACGCTTAGAACAGTGTCGATAAGACTGTGTGTTATTATTATGATTGTTACTGTAATTATTCTGTCATTTCATTCACAACACAAACTACGATTAGAACAGGGACCTGATGTAATGGCCGTGACAGAGTCAGCATAGAAAATCTTTTCCCCATCAAGAGTATGTTGGGAGCATAACCTTCCCGTATTTATGTAAGATTTTCCACTTTTCACTGGAAAAATCACGACACTCGAGACAACGCCGCCTCTGGGAGGCCCCCACTCCAGCCCTGGCGACCAGACTTAAATGTGAGGCTTACTGGGTCCTCTCCGCTCACGGCCGCCACACGCAAACGCTCGACCGCCTTGTCTGGCGAGTGGTCCAAGCACAAACGTGGGTCACCGAACGCAACACTTCAAGTGCCATTTGCAGGTACACGGCAGCCATCGTGACACGAGCCGGAAGGATACTGTTTCAGTTACTAGGGATTCGAAACCTTCATACCAGCATCAGCATTAGAACGGAACCACTTCTGGGCCGCCTGGGTGGCTCAGTCGTTAAGCATCAGACTTCATCTCAGGTCATGATCTCACGGTTCGTGAGTTCCAGCCCCGCTTCGGGCTCTGTGCTGACAGCTCGGAGCCTGGAGCCTGCTTCCGATTCTGTGTCTCCCTCTCTCTGCTCATGCTCTGCCTCTCTCTCTGTCTCTGTCTCTCTCTCTCCAAAATAAACAAACATTAAAAAAAAAACTGAGCCACTTCCAAATCTTAGGACACATAAGACCAAAGAGAAGTGATAGCCACTCACACAAATTAATGTGCCCCTCTCCTTTCTCACTCTGAAAGGCGTCTTCAAACCACATTATTACATGTAAGAGTCAAAGTGTTAATTCCTCAGCATTCCTGACAATTGGAAAACACACTCACTGGAGGCCGAAGGTGTGGGAGTGGATGGTTTAACCTCAGCGTCTGTGAAGAATGGTGCCCACAGAGCCAAGAACACTGTCCGGTTTCAGTCAAGATTAATGCAAATTTGGTTAAAAAAAAAAAAGCCACCAGGTAACCCAAGGGTTCCCGTGGAAGAACTCAGGAAAAGTAGTCGACACTGCACACAGCAGGTCTGAACACCTCCCTTGTGGCAGGTACTCATGTGAAATTCAAGATAAAGGTTTAGTCTCATCACTTAACATCAGTGTTTTCCCCCACTGTGAAGGGAATGAAGAGGGGTCCTCTTTTCCCCCCACAAAAACAGGGAGCCACATTAATTTGTGTATATTTCAGGACTCACGTAAGGGCGACTCTCCAAAGCCTAGGATTTTCCCTAAGACAGTGGGCCATTTTGGTTATCCTTTTTTTTTTAATGTATATTTTATTTATGTTGGGGGGGAGGGGCAGAGAGAGGGAGAGAGAGAGAATCCCAAGCAGGCTCTGCGCCATCGGGGCTCGGACTTATATACAGCGAGATCACGACTCAAGCCGAAATCAAGAGTCCGATGCTCAACCGACTGAGCCACTGAGGCGCCCCTGGTTACCCTTTTTATGAGAAGGGCGTTCCACCATACAGAGCCGGGGGTTTCCAGACGTGTGTAGGAGAGCAGGTGTGCGAGGCGAGCCAGTGAGCGCAGACAGCATCACGGAAGACATTCGAGACGTTAGCTCCGTGAGGACGGGGGTTCCGCAAGAGGACTTGACTGGGTAGCCTGGTCTGACCCAGGAACGTGAGAGCAGAGTGTTGCTTCAAAGCTGGAGACTGTCCGCAGCAGGCTCATGCTGCTGGAAGAGGTTCTTGTGCCGGCCAAGGTCAACCTGGGCCACAAGGCTGCTGTCCTCACCCTCAGTCCCGAAGCAATGCTCGGGATGCGATTAAAGGCCTTCCGGTAGATGTCCCGGTTTTCCTGACTCTGTAAGAACTCAATCTTATCCACGCCTAGAATGAGAGCAAAGAAAAGTCTGCGTCTGTGTGTGTATAAAAAAACCAAACAAACCACGAGGCTCGCTGACGATCTTACCAGTGCCCTTAGCTTTCCTCACGAAGAATTAATTGATTTAATTTTGGACTCTGAATGTTCTATAAATACAGTATTGTACACTGTATTCGATGTTTTCCTCCTGTTGTTTGGCAGTGTTTTAGGAGGAAGATCACAAAGAGTCGTTCTGAGAAATCCGTGTTGCGTGTGAGATTCAACACGAGTCAGTGTTGGCATCTGATAGTCCCTGGAACCTGGGTTGAAAAACTTCCGTTATATAAAAACCCAAATCGTGTTGCTTTTCTGTGTCCGAGGGAATCGTCGTGTCTGCTTTCTTCAAGATTCTGATTCCTAACGAGGAACCTTAGCCACAGCCTGGCAAATTTAAACAGCGCTTAATGATTTAAATTCCAACTCCTGGGGGCCTCTGGGTGGCTCAGTCAGTTGAGCGTCTGACTCTTGATTTTGGCTGAGGTCGTGATCCCAGGGTCATGGGATCAAGCCCCGTGTTGGAGCCTGCTTAAGATTCTCTTTCTCTCTCTCAGAAAAAAAAATTACTCTCTCTCAAAAGTAACAAATCAACCATAAAAAATAAAATAAACTCCGACTCCTTTTACTAGAGAGTGACAGAGCAATTCAAAGCGGAAATCAAGTTGCTGTGAGATACATCTGTATCAGTTCCCCGGGCTTGCTGTAACAAAGCGCCATGAACTGGGTGGTGAAAACAACAGACAGTGATGGTCTCCCAGTTCTGGAGGCTGGAAGTCAGAAATCCAGGCGACAGCGGGGCTGTGCTCCCTTGCAAGTTTTAGGGGAAGCCTCGCCGACCCCCTCCAAGCCGTTGGTGGTTTGCTGGTGGTCCTTAGCTTACAGCCACGTTGACCTGCTCTCTGCCTGTCACGAGGTGTTCTCACGGTATCTCTGACTCTGCACGACCATCTTCTTATAAGGACACCGGCCGTCCTGGATGGCGCCTACCCCACTTCAGTGTGACCTCATCCCAACTGATGGCATCTGCAACAACCCTATTTCCAAGGAAGTTCCCAGCCTGAGGTCCTGAGGGTTAAGACTTCAGGGAGAGGGGAACATTTCGACCCATCACAATACTGTATTAAAATTTTTTAGACCAAAAGGTGAAATTGGGGGGCCCGGATGGCTCGGCCGGTGAAGCGTCCGACTTCGGCTCAGGTCATGATCTCACGGTCTGTGAGTTTGAGCCCAGCGTCGGGCTCTGTGCTGACAGCTCGGAGCCTGGAGCCTCCTTGGGATTCTGTGTCTCCCTCTCTTTCTGCCCCTCCCCCGTTCATGCTCTGTCTCTCTCTCTCTCAAAAATAAATAAACATTAAAAAAAAGGTGAAATTTTACTGGAGTTTTAGTAATCTTAAAATATTCAGATATTGGAAAATTTTGCACCACAAGATTTTTTTTTTGCATCATAACTAATATAAAACTGAATTTTATTTATTTATTTATTTATTTATTTATTTATTTTATTTTTGGGACAGAGAGAGACAGAGCATGAATGGGGGAGGGGCAGAGAGAGAGGGAGACACAGAATCGGAAACAGGCTCCAGGCTCCGAGCCATCAGCCCAGAGCCTGACGCGGGGCTCGAACTCACGGACCGCGAGATCGTGACCTGGCTGAAGTCGGACGCTTAACCGACTGCGCCACCCAGGCGCCCCCAAACTGAATTTTAATTTCATACATGCCAACAACAATGTATAGTTGGCTTATCAATAGTTAATATTATATTTTCGAATAATACTTCTCACTACCTAGATTTGTATTTCCAAAGGTTATTATGAAAACCACTGAGAAATAACTAATGGGAAGAATCTTGTGATATAGATTACTACAATCAGTAAAATCCAGATTAGAATGCTGTAGATCGAATACGGTTATTAACTTTTATAATAAATCATAAAAAATCAGATAACATGTCAACTGTGCTCTTTTTCATTACTTAGTTTGTAGTAATCTGATGTGGTGTGAGACTAAACTTTTAGGAAATCATTTCACAAAAGGCATGATATTTCTCCTGCACATGCATGAGAACACACATAGCACGCTCTGGGGTTTGGCTTTTGGAGGGAGGTAAGTCAGAATCATGTGTTAATAGCAGAAACCATCCCATTAACTTCATTAGACATCATGATGAAACTTTCTCCGTCCATTGGAGGAAAGACAAAAGGTGTATATACTTCAAAAGCTAATCAGTCTGGAAGCTACGGGGCGTAGGGTGCACCTCATTTCTTCCGGTGCAAGGGAGGCAAGAAAGAACAGCCTATGAGCTTCCTCAAGAGCAAATACTCCAATGGCTCTGTTCCAGGAACAACTCACACGGTAGTTGTAAATCGATTCCCTTGCGAAGTCCTTGTGCACCCAAATAGATACCTTGTGACAGTTACTGGTTGGCTAAACTTAGGTCACACGCAGAAACTTAGTGGCAAAAAGAGCTGGGAAATGAAGCCTGTAGCTTTCCAGGTATGATAGATTAGGAAGGGGAGCTTGGATGTGGGGATGTGGGTCTTGAGTGAACCCAATAAGTTTACACACTTTACCACCATCAGTGGAATCACCAACAGAGATGCTCTGCACTTCTTGGGAACAGACTTGACACTGAGTTTGTGTGTGTGTGTGTATGTGTGTGTGTGTGTATCTGATGCTTCACACTGTGATTTGTAAATGCCTTAGAAACTGGAGTAGCTGGCCCATAGGTATGTAGTCCTGTCCCTGTGAAGGGAGGTAAGACGGTTCTTGAGTCCTGTGGCCAGAGATGACGAAGTGACCCTGTCATTGAGTACAGGACAAGATGATAAAATCGCACAGAATGATGGCCATATAAAGTCTGGAGAGAGAATCTGGACAACTCTTTCTGTGCCTGCTTTATTAGGCTTCGTGCACGTCTCATGTCAGCCATTTTTATTTCCTGTGTCTGTTTCATTCATGTTTATTGTAACAATCGAAAACAAAAACAAAACCTAAAATAAAGTCTGTCCACTTACTTGGAGGGGGAAGGACAAACAACCAGACTGGGGCTCATGACACACTGATTCTGTAGTGAGTCGAGGGAGTGAGGAGTCGGTGAGAGGGAGGGCTGTGGGGGCTCCGGGGGCCTTCGGGTCCTCAATTATTCAAAAAGAGCACTGGGTAAGGTAGTTGCAAAAGAAGGGTATTTTCGGGTCATTTGTCTATTAGTGAGTGTTTTGTTAGCGAGGTCATCCGTGTTCCTGGCTCCTGCCTGGAAGGTGGCCAGGGACCTTGTACTTTTCAGGTCCTCCCAGTAGGACAGAAAGGGCAATATACTGGACCGGGCAGGACCTCCAGGCTGTGCAGTTTCAGTAGGGTCATCTGAGGTGTTTGGGTTGTGATCTCTGACGTTCAGCCTGCTCTGATGCTCAGTTGTGTTTTCCTGTCCGGTTGTGCCCAGAGCCCTGGCACCAGAACAATGCAGAAGGGGATGGGATTCATGCCCCAAGATAGAGATGGAATTCCTCTGTCCTGCCCCATCGTCCTTGACTTTGAATCTGCACCCCCTGAACTGAGCTCTGCAGTAACATGAATGTCAAGTACGTAACCCACACTGGCTTCTCTGTTGGGGAACAATCCTGTTTCCTTTCTTGATAAAGCTTAGAATCCTGGTGCCATGATGCAGTTGTGAAGCACTATTTGCATGGGTGACTGTCCCCTTCACCCCTCTGTTGTGTCCGAGTCCAGGCCGTATCTGTCAAAGCCCTCAGTGACAGGAGATACATTCATTCCCTAAAACAGAAGAGATGACTTTCTTCCTTTGGGCTCAGTTTTTACGTCCCCTGTTTTCTAAGAACGGCCACACAGTGTTTCAGGGACAGGGAAACACAACCGGCTGCCCCTGATTTGCCAGTTTGCAAACATTTTCTCACAGAGTTGGGATACCAGCAGGCACAGGAGACTTTTATAACTATCCCTGAGGGGGTCTCCCTTTTCTGGAAAGATCCTGCTGCCTTTACCCCGGAGCCCTGACTCCTGGCCTAACGGTCTGAGTCTGGGAAGTCATTCACATATCAGCTGTGATGTGCCCACTACTGTGGGTATCAACCCAGAAGAGTAGGTCTTGAGACCATCGCATCCGGGTCACCAGAGCCCTGGGACATTGGCCTCCGTCATCCTCTCCGTGGACCCATCTTTGAGACTCAATTGCAGACACAGCAGCGACTAGACACGAGTGGGTGTTGCCGTGTTGCCGGGTATTTGCCAACTTCAGCATTTTTGCCCGGGAGGGAGAGGCTGCCCGAGGCTGGGCCTGGGGTCTGGTCTGAGGGAACTGGTTGCTCAGAGCAAATGCAGGCAACTGGCAGCTTGGGGGGGTGGGGGGAGGCTAAGGGGCCGGGCAGGATATGTGGTTTCCTAATTTATACAGAGAAGGGAGAGAAGACATCTTGGTGTGTTCCAAGTCGTGTAACTTCTTCTTTTTGTTTATTTATCTACTTATTAAACAATTTTAAGTGTATTTATTTTGAAAGAGAGAGAGAGGGTGGGGAGAGGCTGAGAGAGAGAGAGAAGGGGACAGAGGATCCGAAGCAGGCTCAGCAGAGAGCCCAATGTGGGGCTTGAACTCATGAACCGTTAGATCATGGCCTAAGCCGAAGTCTGATGCTTAACTGACTGAGCCACCCAGGCACCCCAAGTTTATTTATTTATTTTGAGAGGGAGAGAGAGCAATCGCAAACAGGAGAGGAGCAGAGAGAGAGAGAGAGAGAGAGAGAGAGAGAATCCCAAGCAGGCTCCGCACTGTCAGCACAGAGCCCGACTCAGTGCTTGAACTCATGAACTGCAAGATCACGACTTGAGCCTAAACCAAGAGTTGGATGCTTAACCGACTGAGCCACCCAGGGACCCCCCAAGTCACGTAACTTCTCTCCTCTACTTTTGTCTCCCACACACGTGGGCAGGAAAGCCTTTGTGTCCCCCATCGAGCTGGGTGATTCCTTTGTCACCCCTGAGGCACAGCCAGAGAAGCCGCCACGTCCTTCACAGCTGTGGGTCAGGTCCTGTACTAATCTCTGCGTGGCGCAATCTCTGGGCCTAGAGCATCCCGGAGCAAGAAAATGAATCCTTCTCTCTGAAGAAAGGGCTGAAGTGTGTAGTGTGTTAGTGGGTGGTTCTGATACGTATTTCGAGATCCCACAGAGCTCCCCTCGTCCAGAGTGCCTGTGTTCGGGCTGGGAGTCTCCCGCAGGGATCGCTGAGCTCCTGGTAGACGGGCCACCCCTGGTGAGGAGGAATCTGAAGAAGGGACACTCTGTGGGACAGGGACAAGCCTTGTTCGGGGCAGGAGCAGATTGCTCGAGGGTGGGTGGTCTTGGATCAGAACCAGTCCTTGGTGGGAGACATGGGAGCTGTGAACGTGGCGGGCTTCGTGTTATCACCAGTTGAGATTGGCAGCGTCTGCGATGGCAGGACCTTCAGTCCTAACATCCTGGCCGGGAGGATGCCAGGGTATGAGCTGCCTGGTTGGCATGTTTTGAGTCCCCACCATGGCTCTGAGGTCCTTCCTGCTCCGCTCAGAGCACAGGGTGCTGAAGGGCAAACTTTCAGAGATGAAACCCCCTTCCCCTCACGTGTCAGTGGTTGTGTCCCCCACAGTCTGGGTCCCACACATCAGAACCTTGCCTCAGCCCTGCCGGGGCTGCCTGCCTTCTCTCCTCAATGTGCCATCCATCGCCTGAAGGGAGTGTCGAAGGGTTAGCGAGCAGTCCACTGGAGCGGTCATCACTGGGGATCACAGCCGAGGAAGCTTTTTGAACTTCAAGGTACCTTAGGGACCACATAAAAATGGTGGTTTCCTTTTCTTCCTTTCTTTCCTTCCTTCTTTCCTTCTTTCTGTTGAAAAACTTGGTACCAAGTAAGACCTTCTGGAACATACCACCCAAAAAGCAGGTGGAAACAATGCACCTGTTCGTCAAGCTGTTTAGATCTTCCTTGGTTTGTGAAAGTGTTAGCTGCTTGCGGAATCCCTGACTCGTGCAAGAGCCCCTGGTTCCCAGAAGCACAAAGTGAAAAGTGACGCTTTCCTTCACTGCACAGAGTGTGAAGACTGAGAGGCAAAAGCCACTGTCCTGAAAGGAAGAGCCCAGCTCAGTGGAAAGGAAACGCAGGTCTTCCGATGCCCTGCTGGAGGGGATTCATTTTGGCTTCTTCCAGCCTCTTTCTTCCGTAACTGAGCCCCCACCCCACGTCCAGGTGGTTTCTGGCAACCATGTTTTTATAGGGCTCTGAAATCACCAACCACCGTCGATTGGGACCAATGGGGACATTACCTAATCTGCACTCGGTGTGTTCATTCTCTGTTTATACTTTTGAATCTGGACCAAGAGCTTATTCTTCAGTTTGAGCAGAGTTGAAGGAAACAGAGAAAGTCAGAATTGCTTGGGTTCCTGGTTCTAGTTCCTCACGAGGCAAAATCCTTTCAGATTACGCTACCCGCTGCTCGCTGGAAAAGTCTTTTGCAAAGACCCTACACAATGTTTCTTCTGCCCTAGTTTCTACCCTCAAGAGACTTAAATGAGCAGCTTTTGGTGAACAGCTGTTGCCGATTTTCAGTCGTCCAACCATTTGTTTTCTGTGTAGAGTGTCTGTCTACATTATCAGACTTTGGCTTACAAGGTTGGTTCCATCTTAAAGACGGGAAACTCCGTATAAAACATTTCAGAAGACTTTCCATCTCTTTGTGAATATCTCTCAATTGATATTTCTGCTGTAATATATCATGAGGAAGCTTTCTATTCTTTCAAATTTTTATCCTAAAAAGTAACAGGGATTATAGGGGAAATATAGTTTAGGGCATACCATTAAAAACTTCTGCAACAGGGGCTCACGGGTGGCTTAGTTGGTTAAGCCTCCGACTCTTGGTTTCGGCTCAGATCATGATCTCACGGTTTGTGAGTTTGAGCCCTGTGTTGGGCTCTGTGCTTGGGATTCTCTCTCTCCCTCTCCCTCTCTCTCAAAATAAATGAAATAAACTTAAACAAGCAAACAAACCCATAAAACCAAAAAAAAAAAAACCCAAAAACTTTTGCAACGATGGAATGGGTTCAATGACACAAACAGTAACTATTCTAATAAAACCACTTTCATGACTAAATTAAGATAAAACAATCCAAATTTTTGCCTTTACCTTAAAAAAAAGGGGGACTAGGTAAGTCTCACCTGATGGAAAGATGTATAAGTAAAGATTGAGTGACAGAGAAAAGGCAAACACACCAAGAGGGTCTTTCTAAGACAGAAGCATGTGGCCGGGTGGACTGAGAGGAGAAACACGTGACTCCATGTTCCTCCAGGCTGATGTACTCCCTGTGTTGGTGTCCACCGTGGTGGCTGCTGTTACTTGGCGGTGGAGAATAGCCATCGGCCACCGCTACTCCCTCACTTATCTGTCACACCTGAATTGGTTCACGTTGCGGAAACAAGTGTTGTCGTTGAACAGAATGAACCAGTGGCCAACGGTGGTGGTGCTACAAGTTGCCTATCCGACGGGCAGAGGAGCTGGCACGCTGGTGGGAAGGGGGTGCTAGGGGCCTTATGTTGAAGCTAAATTTGAATGGCAAGTGTATTTTATGTATTTTTTTACTTGACTTGGGTCACCCCTTCCAAAGTTGGCTCTGGCTTTGTTCATTATGTAAGAAAATGGCAGGGCAGGAAGGGCGCTGCTCAGGGATGGCCCGAAGCATTCGCAAGCTGACGGAGAGACTCCTTAAGGAGGGTGCTTGGCCGCATGGGCTAAGCTTCAGAAGCATCAACAGCAACTTCAGTTCAGAAATCTGCTTGGGGTGTTTATAAAGTTGAAAGAGATGTGAGCACCCAAGAAGGACCTTCTCCAAGCGTATTTCACACGCCTGAACAATTCTCGAGGAGGAGACATTCCTGCCCAGAATGTGTCGCTAGCTGAGAGCCTGCAGGGGGTGTCAGAAATGAGATATCAAAGCCGTAAGGCTCAAAGGGATGGGCAGGAATCAAGAGGGTTTGATTACGCACAAAGGAGAAGAAGGATACATCAAATAGACATGGTGACAGGCTTTGCCGATATGGCTGATGACTGAACTGTCAAGAGGGCAGCAATGGCCCCAGTCCTGATCTCTGGGTGTGCAGGGTAAATCCCTGTATTTCAAATTAGTCTTTCAAGAGATTCTTCCCAATGAGTTTATAGGTTATAGACTCAGGGCAACGAACCTTAATTGACTGGCATCTCGTGAAGTCCCAACCAAGATGTTCTTCGACCATTCTCATTCTCTCAGACATTATGGAGTTTCTGGTACTGCCTTTGGCCAACACTGAGTCCTGGGTCTGCAGAGCATTATTTTGTCTGGGATAGCTGATTCAGGAGCTGTGGTTTTGGTTTGTTTTCTACATTTTACGGGGGGGGGGGGGAGTGCATGCTGTGTTACTTGTGTGCGTCCCATTAAACTCTTCGAATTCTTTAAAGGAAGGGCTCTTCCAACTTTGCAGGAGTTGAAAGAGCCACACTCCTTTCGAGGAAGAGGCCTGGGCCGCTGCTGCTGAAGGAATGTGACTCTGCACAGATTATGTAGTGTGACTGGCTAAGGCAAATAGATTTAGAAATTGGGGCTGGGTGGGGGGCAGAATTCCTCCGGAGTTTCAACTCACAAGAGTGAGACAATTTGACTTTGGACTTTAACTAATTTGTACTTTACTTATAGGGGAACTTAATTTTTGGAATTTAATCTCTCCCTGGAGATGTAATAATGAAGATTGACTTAAAATTTAGATGGATGCATCTACCTGCTGTTGGCATTTATTACTGAAATACTCTGATGTGGTCATTTAATTTCGTCGCAGAACTTTTGGTGGGACTATAGTTGGACAATATGAATAGAAGCAATTTCGATTGGAAAGAGTAAGGAGTTAGTTTTAGATTTGGCGTTAGCCTGGCCTTATATAGTTAATGTAATTAACCTACTGTTTGGACCCATTTCCGTTTCTGGAACACAGGCTACATTGGCCACCGGCAGTCATAGGAGAGTTCGTAAAGGAGCACTGAGGACAGCCACATGTCTGGTTGGTCACAGGTGTATTGGTTGAGCCCTATGGATGAAAAGAACGTATTTGGGGATGCAGTGTTTCCTTCCCATTCCTTGTGTGATGGAAGCAGCCTCAGAGAAACGTTCCTGGCCTCACTTCCCTTCCACGCGGTTCCCTCCAGGGGAGAAGTAGGGTGTCCCGCAGCTGGCTGGTGGACGCTCTGCGCGCCTCTTCCAGACGTCACACCGAGAGTCCGAAGTCAGCCCTGGTGGGAACATTTACGGCACGGAAACCAGCAAACACTATGAATCGGGAGTTTTCGTGCCACAGAACTGGCTCTCCGGGACTCCAGCCTCATCCACCTGGAAGGAACGACTTGCCCATTGATGACTTTGGGATGGGGAACCGAGCATGCGCATGGCCATCCCTTTCTGTCCCCTTCTTCGTGTGTGGATGTGTGTGTGTGTATTTGGGGACCCGCCTGTCTGCAGATAGCACGTGTTTGAGTCTGCTCTCCGCTTTGGGGTGACTTTGACAGTACGTGCCCTGCACCCACGGGGGGACATCTGTCTGCTCCAGAACTCACCGCGGCTGCGTGAGTGAAGCTGTCTACATCTGAGGGTCAGGATGAAGCCATCGTAACCAGCACAGCCCCTTTAGCCTCAAAGCCAATGTCTTGACCTCTGTCTGACATCTCGATTTCTCTCAGTTGGTTCGAAACTCAGCTAGAAAGGAGAGCAGTACAACTTACTAGTTTCCTTATACCTCAACACTTACGTTTTCTCTCTTTTCTTGTTTGGAAGTTGTATGTATATATACTCTTCTAATTGTAACTCACAAATATCCCTCTTTAGGGCTACACCCAGCCGGTTAAGCGTCTGACTCTTGATCTTGGCTCAAGTCACGATCTCATGGTTTGTGAGATGAGCCCCACACTGGGCTCTGCACTGACAGCACGGAGCCTGCCTGAGATGCTCTCTCACCCTCTCTCTCTGCTCCTTCCCCGCTTCTGTACTCTCTCTCTCCAAATAAATAAACATTTAAAAAAAATATTCCTGGGGCGCCTGGGTGGCGCAGTCGGTTAAGCGTCCGACTTCAGCCAGGTCACGATCTCGCGGTCCGTGAGTTCGAGCCCCGCGTCAGGCTCTGGGCTGATGGCTCGGAGCCTGGAGCCTGTTTCCGATTCTGTGTCTCCCTCTCTCTCTGCCCCTCCCCGGTTCATGCTCTGTCTCTCTCTGTCCCAAAAATAAATAAAAAAAAAAACGTTGAAAAAAAAATATTCCTTTTTTTAAAAACGCGTCTTTTTTGTTTTGAGAAAGGACTGCACCAGGGATGGAAATCTGCGTCAGATTTTTTTAAAAACTCAAACAATTGAAAAAAAAAAACAAACTCAAACAATTGAAAGAAAGTTTTGTCCTCTGACCCAGATGTAAGCATAATCATGAAATTATGTTGCATGTTTCTTACATATTTTTTTAATGAGTAGAACTTAAAAAAAACTTTTACTTTGCAATAATTTTAGATGGGTAGATAAGTTACAAAAATAATGCAGAGTTCCTATAAGCCCTTCACCCAATTTCCCCTAATTTTAACATTTTGCGTCACCACTGGTGCATTTGTTAAAACTCAAAGACAATGGTTGGCATATTGCTCGTAACCGAACTCTAGTCTCCATTCAGATTTCTCTAGTTTTTACACTAATGTATGTTTTCTGTTCAAGGACTCAGGCCAGGAGACCACACTCCACTAATTGTCATCTCTCTTTGGCCTCCTCTGGTCCATGACAGTTTCTCAGGCTTTCCTCATGTCTCATGACCTTGACAGGCTTGAGGAGTACCGGTCAGGTCTTTTGTAGAAGGTCGCTCTATTCGAATATGTCCGAGGCTTCTCTCCTTGTTAGGCCGGAGTTGTGACGATGAATGAGATAGGATGAATTATTCATTAGAAATACTTTCTCAAGTCTGTAGACATATAGATATTGATGTACATTATATCCTATTGTTTGTGATTTTAAAAGCCGAGTCCGAGATAACATTTATGTAGCTTTTGTAACTTGCCTTTTTCATTCGACATTGTTTTAAGCTCCATTTTGAAATAACAGGCATTTTCCCTGTTATAATGTGATATATGCATTCCTGAAAATCCTCGTGTTCTGCATAATTGTACACTAAAAATAGCAGGGCTTGTGGGATAATTAGACCCATACATAATTAGGGGCGGACCACTCGAAACGTGCACACCAACACGCCAGAGCACTAACACACGGACAGTAATGATCTTGTGAATCATGGGCACAGGACGGGCTCACAGCCCCGCCGCCCCACACTCCTGCAGCCTGCAGCTCAGGGCTCCTAAGACCTTTGGGGAGTGTGTGTCTGGGGGTTGCCACCTTCAGGACGTGTTGGTTTTATAAAACTCTTAATCTGATCCCTGGCACAGCTTCATTATCAAAACTATTTGGAACGTAGGGAGAAATCTCTTGGTAGCTCCTGGCAACATCATGGGGTGGTTTCAAGCTGGGGATGCAGAGCGGTTTTTGAAGCCTTATAAGCCATCGACTGCCTGCACCGGTGACCCTGAGCCAGGCCTTTCTGGCTTTTCGTTAAGGTCTTCATGTGTTACTAAGAATTTTTCTTGCATTGCATGGAAGTGTGGTCATTACTCGGAAGCCAAGCCGAGAACCTGCCATCAGCTTTTGCCTACAATACTTACACGTGTGGGTAAACCCCTCTCATCTCGAGGTTCCCAACTTTATCGATAAGTGACCTTCCTTACCTACCTGGTAAAGCTACTGGGAACCCTGCAAGTAAGGCACCAGGCTCTTTTCCCAAGAGGTTCTCTTGGTTTCAGAAAGTCAACCTTAGTTCCATAAAGCTATCTGGTCCTATCTGAGGCTGTACAGATTATTCTCAAGTCAAAGCCTTGAGAAAACCAGTCAAAGCCTTGGTATACAACCGACGTTTTCAAGTGTGTCCTGTCACAAGGAGAAGGGATTTTTATCGAACTTGCATAAATAACCATATTGCCATGAAAATAACAATATAGACTGAGAGTTTCCAAATTCTGGAGGGATCAGGCAGGGGGAAAACGACAAATGTTTCATCTTTATCCACAGAGGTATATTTCAGAAAACTGCGGATAGATTCAGAAGAAAAGGTTTTCTGAAACCTAGAAAAACAAACATAAAAGAACCAGCAGGGCTCCAAATTTTACAACCATAAAAGATTATAATCACACTTAGCAGCTCATTTAGTCCCAGGTGATGAATTCTTGCTGCTGTTACTTTTTTGGTTAGAAGTTGTATGAAGCCCTCAGTTTCTCCATTAGAGTTGTGCAATTCTTCCCCAGTTCAGTGCTGTGATTGGAAAGTTATCAGAAACCTGTGCTTGTGAGTGTCCTTTCCATGAAAAGCCATGAAGATGACTTTTGCAAAAACATCAGCATAAAACAGTAACTTCTATAAATGAGAAAAAGTGTTTTAAAAAGACCATGGTTAAACATCTGTTGGAAATTCATTATTGATTGTTTCAGTGGCACGCAGCATTTTAAGATAATACCTGGGGAGGGGGGCGCCGGGGCGGCTCAGTTGGTTAAGCATCTGACTTCGACTCAGGTCATGATCTCATGGTTCGTGAGTTCAAGCCCCGCATTGGGCTCTATGCTGGCAGCTCGGAGCCTGGAGTCTGCTTCGGATTCTGTGTCTCCCTCTCTCTCTGCTCCTCCTCTACTCACACTCTGTGTCTCTCTCTCTCTCAAAAGTAAATAAACATTAAAAAAATTTTAAAAAAGCCAATATCGGGAATTATGATTGATAGCTTTATACCAGGACATATCAGGATTTCGCACATTTCCTAAAAATTCTGGAACCACTTATATTCACAGTGTATACCCACACAAATGTAAACTAAGGTTTTACATCACTTACGTGATCATGCTTTTCAAGTAATTTAACATCAAATCAGGCTAACAAGTTTAAAGTTTGTTTTTTTGTTTTTTTTTTTTTGAGGAGGGAGAACAAATCTTTTGAGGTGTTCCAGGGACTTTCTGGAAAATTACACCCAGATAAAAAAATTTCACTTAGCATTTGACTTGGGAAGTTTGTTAAACACATCAAAAGGTTTGGATGCTTGACAAAATGGAATCACAGGCAATTATGAAACAATATTTAATTATCTATGTCATCAAAATCTTTTATTTTTTTTTTAATTTTTTTTAATGTTTATTTATTTTTGAGACAGGGAGAGACAGAGCATGAACAGGGGAGGGTCAGAGAGCAGGAGACACAGAATATGAAGCAGGCTCCAGGCTCTGAGCTGTCAGCACAGAGCCCGACACGGGGCTAGAACTCACGGACCACAAGATCATGACCTGAGCCGAAGTTGGCCGCCCAACCGACTGAGCCACCCAGGCGCCCCCATCAAAATCTTTTAAAAGCAAATACGGAAGTGAGTTAAGCAAAACTCACTTCTTAATATTAAGATTCAGTTAAGTCATCAAAGACTTGATAAAGACAACACAAAGCACAGGACATGGTTTCAGTAAAGAAAATATTTGCTTTCTTGACCAGTTACTTAAAAGGCAAAAGAACTTCCATCACATCTTTTCAAGTGCAGACCAATAGTCCAAGGACACTTTTTCCTTTTAGCACATGAAAGAAACTTACATAAACAACCTATTGATAATAATATTTATTTTGAAAGACCCGACAGCAATTCAATTTCTAGCCAACTTGACTATATATGGTAATATTCTCTCTCTCTGCCCAAATATACATTTAGTTTGTTCTCCATTATTTTCCTTCCCGTTCTGAAATTACCAATTTCACTTCAGGACAGATCTACTTTTTTTTTTCCTTAACAAAAAATGCATCTCCATGCCTCAAAACTTTCATATCCAAAAACGTATCCCACTTTCCTTGTGTACAGAGTCGTGACCCCTTATTGTATCTAGCAATTGTACCTACACGGATTAATTTGAATTCATTAACCCTTAGAACCTTTAATATCTAGTCAAAACTAAGAAGTAAGCACTTGTGAACTGTTCCACTAGCATTCTCCAGGTTGGTGAATTCATGAGTACGTTTCAATATGGCACAGTTGACACGTTTACCAACAGACCCAAAACCTTTAGTTTCTACGTCACAGAAGCCAAAGGTAGATAAGCCTATGTCCAGTCATCACTGTTTCCAGTATTTTGTCTTCTTTGGAAATGATCTAGATATTTAATAAATATCCATCACTTAACTTAGCAAAACTCTAAGGTTTCAAGTTACCCCAAAGATTTGGGAAACATAATTTTGGCTGAAAAGTTCATCTATAAACTTTTATCACACTTACGTATATCTGAATTATTTGCGCTCAACAATTCCATTTAGACTATGCGTGCATCCGTCATGAGACACTCTGCCATGATCCCAAGCTCTTTTCCTGGCTGACAAATTTTCTAAGAGATAGCATGCATGTATTTGACTAGTGGACGTAGGTGGGATAAATGTTGTATGTCTGCATTAGATTCAGTGTCGATAACTCTGAAGCCATGTATATTTTATTTTTTAGTTAAAAATTCTTAAAGTTTATTTACTTATTTTGAGGGAGGGAGAAAGAGCATGAGCAGGGAAGGGGAGGAAAGAGGGAGAGAGAGAATCCCAAGCAGGCTCCGCACTGTTCGCGCGGAGCACGATGTGGGGCTCAAACTCACACAAGGTGAAATCGTGACCTGAGTTGAAACCAAGAGTTGGGCGCTCAACTGACTGAACCACCCAGGTACCCCGAAGACATGTATCTTTTAATTAAACTAACAAAACATAAACTAGCTTGTATATAATAAAGATTACCCCAGATCACATGAACTTGGAAAACACGCGTGTTAGCTTCTATGTTTCTGAGTTTTAGGAATGCTTATTTCATAAGCACTTATTTTTAAGCCAATTAAATAGGGATGTTTACAAATTAATTTTCACAATACCCTCTGGAGGTAGAAGAAAATACCATCTCTCTGTGCGTGTACAAACATAGGCATACATAAACATACAGGCAGACACAGAGATCTTAGAGCCTTCATTCTAAGATTGTAGCCATGAATAAGGTACAGCAATGTTAAAGTCACTAATTTATAATGTTAATTTATTTTTGAGACAGAGAGAGACAGAGAATGAATGGGGGGAGGGTCAAAGAGAGAGGGAGACACAGAATCGGAAGCAGGCTCCAGGCTCCGAGCTGTCAGCACAGAGCCCGACGTGGGGCTCGAACCCGTGAACCACGAGATCATGACCTGAACCAAAGTCGGACACTTAACCGACTGAGCCACCCAGGCCCCCCTGAAAGTCACTAATTTATAAATAACAGTTGAATTCAAATTATATCTCTGTCAGAACAAGTTAAGGTTACTTGCTCCAATGGCTAAAGCTGTAAAGTATTGATATTTACTAATTAGTATTTACTAATACTTACGGAGAAGACATTTAAGATTTGTATTTGTCCTTGACAGGTGATTGTATGGGGGCTATGGGCTAATGTTTGGCAGGTGGACCTTTACAGCAGTTTATGATTTAAAAAGCTACCCACCCCCCTTCAGTCTCAGGTCTGATTGTGGACTGTGTTTTAGTTGTCTCCTGGGGTGTTTACATTTTAAAGACGTGGCAAGATTTACATTTTGCAGGGACAGAGAAAGAAGGTGAATTTTCTCCTAGGGGTCTTGAGGCATATTTGTCTGTTACAGAAGTCTAGGATAATTACTATTTCAATTTTTTCTGCCTTTTTTTTTGAAATGCGGAACAATTGACTTCCAATATTTGGATTTTTTCTTTTTTGGTGCAAGATCTGCAAATGTCTGAAGGCGAACAGGAAAGCGTCTGAGTGGACGCTGAGTAGCTCTTAGAATTACGCTTTGCCTCTCCCAAGACTCAAGTGACAAATGGAGAATCGTCGGTTTTAACTCTCTTTTTGTCTTGCATTCTTGCAAGCTATCGTCAAAGACTTGGGTCGCTGCTTCCACTCTCATGCTTAGAAGGGGACTGGTCCATCAGACTACTCTATTTTGAATGTGTCTTTTTAGATCAGGGAGAAAATTTCCCCTGAAATTAAGGAGGGAAATTAAAAGATTTCTGTGTTGTGGAGCTTTAGGGTATAGCGCCTATGCCTTTGAAAGGTCTGTACGAAGCATTCAACAAAAGCCTTTGGATGCTCTCCATCCTGAGAGCACAAGTCAACCTTGTACAAATTCACCGTAAAGGGGAAAGACTCTGCTATTGCTTCTATCAGCCCCCAGTTCGTCCATTCCCCTACCATTTCTTCGTAGGAGGGCCTGGGAGAAATTCTGGCTACCTCTTGTCTCCGCGAGAGGGGTTTTTCCCAGGGGGCCCTTTGGCCTGTTAACTGCACTACAGTCGTGGGTGGGAGAATATCCCTCCGCCTTCAGGCAAGGTCCTTGTGAATGGAGCGGTGATTGGCCACTCGTCTTCTGATTCCTCCATAAACTTGTCAGGGCCTTTTGAAAGTGGAAGTTAAAGGGTGTTATAACTTGGAAAATCTGTTGCTATCCAAGGGAAGTGAATTCTTTGTCGCTGTGTGTGTGTGTGTGTGTGCCTGGCAGGGGGCAGGGGGTGTGTGACCAGGATGTATCCACAAAGGACGTCACATGGAAAGACTTGAAGCTGTGACTGATTATGGAGCTCGTGAAGCACCTGTCCCAGGTGCGCCTGGGCTTCTGCCTTCACTTGAGTAGCCCGTGTACCCTGGGCCTCAAGAACAGGCTGGAGTGTTCTCTGTGAATCTTCTAGGGAAAGGATGGCTAAACCAGGGGGCTGGGTGTTCAGGGGATTTTCTGGGGAAAGTGGAGGAGTTTGGGGAGTTGGAATTTGCGAAGGAGGTGAGGCCGGACTTTAGGAGGGGGAATTGACGTTAAATGTGGACTTTCATCTTTGTTCTAAGTCTAATTTGTGTTCTTTGTGTGTCTTGTTAAGAGGGTCCCTAAGAGTAGCTGTTATTCTCGTTTGTATCCACTTTTTCACATGGTCTTTCCATAAGAGGCAATAAGGATGAGAACTCTCCAGAAAAAAAAAAATTAGTTTCTTCAAATACAGACATTTTCTAATTCAGAAGATACTTTGGCCATTGACTTGTCGGATCTTATATTGGTCTCAATAGTGACTCAAACCAGTTAGCCTTTTCGTGGCTTGACCAAGGATGCCAAAGAGATGCACTAAAAAAAAAAAATGCACCAAAAAAGGGTGCAAAAGATACCGCCCTCACAAGATTCAGAAAGTTCGCTCCCAGCGTTAGCCCGGGAAAGCAAAACCCTTTGTTGTCATAGGCAGTCGGTGGAAATGGCATCTCCAGTTTCTCATGAGAACATGAGGGGCCTCGGCCACAGACTTGCATATCTGTGGCCCCTCATGGATTGGAGCCCTTGTGACAAGTGCCCCTGTGAACCGGTACAGGGTAGGTAGGTAGGACAAGAGAGTGTTGCTTGCGGACTGCACGTCTCGGAATCCCAGTCTGTTCGACTGGCTGCTAGATGCAGACTGGCAGGTGCACCTTCCAGCTGGTGGGAACCAGAGGGATTATTTTCACTGGTCCCAAAGCCAAGCTCTAAGGACATAGAACAAGATGAAAAGAAAACCTCGTCTGGTTTGCACACAAAATTTGCCTCAGCAGACGCCAGTCCGGCGAGAACCGTGAAGTCAGCAGTCTGGGAGGCTGGCTCGAACAGCAGACTTAGGGGGCCTACGCCTATGGTTCTACCCTGTGGTTTCCCTCCTTATGACAAATGACATAAAAGAGAAAAAGGAAAACAGTGACCATCTGAGGGAGGAAAGGGGTCAATGGCAAACAGGGGTACACATAACAAATCTTTACGATAGTTGCTCTATCCAGGGAACTAGTCCACACAAGTATTTTCTTCTGCTAATCTAAATTCAGAAAAGAAAAGAACTCTCTCCACTCTCACTCCCAACAGACGCTGAGGGCAGAGGCCCAAGAGACTGATATGGTTAAGAATTCTTACTTTCTGGGGCACTTGGGTGGCTCAGTCAGTTGAGCAACTGACTTCGGCTCAGGTCATGATCTCACGGTTTGTGAGCTCGTGCCCCGCGTTGGGATCTGTGCTGACACCTTGGAGCCTGGAGCCTGCTTCGGATTCTGTGTCTCCCTTACTCTCTGCCCCTCTCCGGTTCATGCTGTGTCTTTCTCTCTTTCTCTCTCAAAAGTAAATAAACATTAAAAATATTAAAAAAAAAAAAAGAAGAATTCTTACTTTCTGCCGGCTCCCATCGGGGGCCCCAGGATTCCTCAGCTGCACCATCTGGGCGCGACAGTGAGAGCCCCACATTGGGCACCAAAACTGTAGGGGAGGAGAACTTTTCCCTTCTTCCCTTCCAGGTTCTTTGGCTGGCCTGATAATTAAATTGACGTAAGACAGGTTAACAGGAGGAAAACAAATTTCGTTTCATATGATGGGAGCCTATAAAAATGGGACATCCAAAGAAGAGACCAAGCAGGCAGCTTTTATGCTTTTTAGCCGAGGAAACAAAAGATTTGTGAGGAGTTGATGAGACAGAGGGATTTGGACTTTGGGTAGCAGGTTAGTGAAGAAGTAACAAGGTTTGTTTATATAGCCTTCTTGGCCCTACGTTTCCTACCTCTGGTGTTAAGGATGCCTTCTACTTCCCTGGTGCGGAGAGGGCACCTTCCACATGGGAGATTTATTTCCCGCTTCCAGAGGGACAGAGGAGGTTCGGGGTGTCCTTCCTGCACTATTTCTTACGTGACTTTGATTCAAAAGAATTGATATGTCAAAGTGGCGTATTTTGGGGTGGCCTGTTCTGCCCCCCCCCCTTCGGTAGCAAGTAGCTCAAAGAGTTGTCATAAGAATCAAATAGGATCATGGCTAGAGAACACTTAGTGTAGCACCTGGCACGTAGGAAGCTCTCGAAACGGTCGTCTGCCGTTATTATCATCAGGCTGTTTTGCGTTATATCCCTGAACATAGGCTCATTATATACCATCAGAGTATACTTTGGTGGAATTGGTCTGAGGTACAGCAGTGGGAGGTTTTGCTAAAGATTAGGTCCAGGGTATTAGGGGGACGAACGGCAAACCTTTCAGGCAATTATTTGTGAATATCGATTCCCCTAATTGAGTTTTGGTAACTATTTGGAAACCTGCAAGGTAAGGATATATTCTCGGGCAAAAATGTGAGTGCGAATATTCTCTGTTGTCCAATTAGGGAAGATCCATATTCCCTGACATTCAGCTAAGCAGAAGAGGGGGTTGACACTTCTTTCTGGTTAAAGAATCCAGTCAGGAGATATGTCTTAATTATAGAAGACCATCCCAAATCCCCAAGGATGTGGGCTGAGCTAATATTTTCCTCGGAATTCAATTACTGTTACCTTACTACACATAGTTTAGTGGACAGCCTCTGGCCCTAATAATTTTAGCCAGGAAAATTTTTACAGCTGGCATTTGCATTCAGGGAACATTAAAAAGCTCTCGATAAAGCATTCCTGGAATGCTTAAATTTAAACAGTTTAGCTCACTGGTAGATATTTCCATGTAATTTTGTTAGAAAATATATCCCAAGGTAACTGATGTATTGTCGTACTACATAGAGCTGTCAGACATGATCCAATTAAATGTTGGGTGACATCTTCCAAAAAGGGTGATTTTAGTTTGGGTGAGTTGGTTCTAAGCAATTCTTTTTCACAGTAAATGGGGAGTAAGATTAATTGCCCACTGAGGCCACTTCTAGCTGATGTTAGTACAGCCACGTCATCAGCGCTGGTTTTCCTTTACAGAAGGGGTCTTGTATCCTGTTTGTTCAGAAGTAGAATCTGGCGTTAAGGCTGAAGTTAAAAGGACAGAGGGCCAAATGATACCTAAATCCTATGATAAAACTACCGGGGGCGGGGGGGGGGGCACCTGGGGGGGCTCGGTCGGTTAAGCGTCCGACTTCAGCTCAGGTCATGATCTCGAGGTTCATGAGTTCGAGTCCCGCGACGGGCCCTTTGCTGACCGCCCAGAGCCTGGAACCTGCTTCGGATTGTGTGTCTCCCTCTCTTTCTGCCCCTCCCCAGCTGGCACTCTGTCTCTGTCTCTGTCTCTCTCTCAAAAACTAGTAAACATCAAAAAAATTTTAAAAAGGGTATAAACAAATTCATGTTAAGTTTTCTCTTACAGCATCATAAGCATATTTACGTGTTGTAGCATAAAATTCACAACCGCCGTTGTAAACGGCTGTCCATTCTGTTCAATGGATGTGGATCTACACCATCTGTTTAAACGTGCCCACAATTTTCTAAGTTGTGGTTGTCTTTGTGAATAAAGCCTCCTCCACCCCCCAAGCCACCCCACCCCCACCCCGCCCGATATTCTAGAATGGATTTCCAGGATGTGACTGTTTTAGTTCACCAAGCACTGCCACCCAGCGCTGTTGGAGAACCAGCAGGCACCGCAGCGTCGCTAATAAATAACCCACATTGATCTCTCATTTTGCGATTTACCTTGGTTTATTTGCTCTTCGGGCTTTGATTCATGGCACCAGAGGGCAATTTTGGAGAATCATTTACCCATCAGCTGAAGTCACTGTGATTGCGGCTCATAAAAGGCCAAGCAGAGCAGACCAGAGATGGGGATCCCAGCTGCCAATACTTTTTCCACGACGAGAACCCAGATTCCGGGCCCGGGGACGGCGGGGCGGAGGCATGGACAAGTTGTCACTGTGTTTCCTGGTCGTCATCGGCCTCCCTGGAGCTTTTCTCCAAAGCGGTAAGCGCGGCTCAGGATGGTCGCTGAGTTCTCGTCTCCCGGCCAGGCTGTGTAAGGCCATGGGGAAAATGGCCAGCGCGGGGAAGGGGTGGTGGTCCGGGGAAGAGGGCAGTCTGGTTTCTAAATCCACATAGTGACAGGATACAGCTTCGTGGCCTAACAAGCTGTTAAAAGAGAGACCACAGGCCCTCATGGAATCACTTGTGTTAAGCCCCACCCACATCGGCAAACCGAGACTGACTACCTCACCTGGTTTCAGTGCCAGCCTCCCCCTGGAATAGAACCTTTAACTGGTCAATCTGGTTGGCAAGCTGGTCAGCACTAACGAGGTTAATTCGCCCGAGAGCAGCCCTTCCTCCCCCCATAGGACGGTGACCCTGCTTGAAGTAATCTACCCCTTGCTAGAAACTTGCTCTCCCTGAACCTTCTACCCTGTAGTTCTCAGAGCTCCTTTCTTTCTGCTGGAAGGGATGCTGCCCAACTCAGGAATCAGGGAATAAGGCCAATTAGATCTCTAAATTTACTCCTCTGAATTTTGTTTTTTAACTTAACTCAACTGCCGCCATTCTCTCTCTCTCTTTTCTATCCCACAGACATGCAAAACAAGGCCTTTGTGTTCCCCATAGAGTCCGATAAGTCCTATGTAACCCTGTTTGCTCAGGTCCAGGAGCCATTGAAGGCTTTCACCGTATGCCTGCGAGTCTATACCGCCTTGACCCGCCCATATAGCCTCTTCTCTTACGCCACCAGGACACAGAGCAATGAGATCCTCCTCTTCAAGGACAGGAGTGGAGTATACAGCGTATCTGTGGGTGGCTCAGACGCCTACTTCAAGGCTCCGGAGAAGTCTTATGCACCAATGCACTTCTGCATCAGCTGGGAGTCCAGCTCAGGGATTGTAGAGCTCTGGGTGGATGGGAGGCCCATGGTGAGGACGAGTCTGAAGAAGGGATACACTGTGGGGGCAGGAGCAAGCATCATCCTGGGGCAGGAGCAGGATTCCTTTGCTGGCAACTTTGATACGAACCAGTCCCTAGTGGGAGACATTGGAGAGGTGAACATGTGGGACTTTGTGCTGTCACCAGTCGAAATAAACTCCGTCTACAACGGTAAGGCCTTCAGCGCTAACGTCCTGAACTGGCAGGAGCTGAGCTACGAAGCACAAGGTGAAGTGTTCGTCAAGACCCAGCTGTGGACCTGAGACCTTCTGCCAGTCCCGGAGCTGCCTCCTGGGGGTGGGGGGTGGGGTCACACCTCACATGGCCCTCGTTCGATCCGGCTCTGAGGGGGGACCCCTACACACGTGGGGGGGCCGTGTTTCCCTCTGTTTTCATCAGCACAAGGGACAGCGCCGGGCAGCGGGGCTGTTCAGGACCACACCACCTGACCTGGGGGAGGGGCGCCTGGGTGGCCCAGTCCTTTGAGGGTCCAGCTCTCGGTTTCGGCAAAGGTCATGATCTCACGGCTTTGCGGGTCGGAGCCCCACGGCGAGCTCTGCGCTGACAGTGTGAAGCCGGCTTGGGATTCTCTCTCTCTCTCTCTCTCTCTCTCTCTCCGCCCTTCCCCCGCCCCGCACTTGTCCGTGCCTCTCGCCAATAAATAAATAAATAAACTGAAAAGAACATCTGCTTTGCGGGACCGTCGATGTTTTTAAAGTTCTCCAAGTGAGTGCAGTGTTTGGTCAAGATGGAGAGCCATGCATTTTAAGTGTCTCTAGGAGGAAGTGAGCCAACTTTTGTGTTTTTTTCTCCCGGAAGACGGCATATGTTTACCCGAGGTCCTGCCAGCATTTTAATTTCCTTTTAAAGGCAAACCCACCCCATTTTATTGTGCTTTCATGAGTTATCTGCATAACCCAGGAAGAGAATTTTTCCAGTGTTCTGACCCCCCCGCCCCCCCCCCCCCCCCCCCCCCCATCCATCAGGATGTGGTCACTGGAATTTAGAATTCTCTCTAATTATTTAATCCTTTGAATTTGAAGGTTTAAAAAGCTAAAGAGAAACGTTTTGTTGTCGTTTCTGTTTAATTTGTTCTTTTTTCCTCAGGACCACCAGTTTTCCTCGTGTGATATTTCCATTATTTTGCCTTCTCATTTATCATCGCCCAGACTTCTCTGAACCTACGTGCTTTGTCCTTATAATAGGAGCTTTTCTTTTTTTAAGGCTTTCCTCCACATCAGTGATTTCTTTTGCTGTAAGGCATATTGGGATCCCCGCGACTTCTAATGCCACTGAAGATCCCGCAGTGCTCGCTGAGTTTGTCTGGAACCCCTTCTTGGGTTTAGTATGTTCTCTCAACTCTCATCCTTTCATCGGGTCCCCGTTTTCTTCAGTTTGCTTGAGGGCTTGATGCCTAAAACTTTCCGAATTTCCCTGTTATTAATCTTTTTGGAATAAATCTTTTCCATGCCTTATGTACTGGTCTTTCACATCTTAGCGTTTTTCCACCATCCGGCAGCTCAAAGCCAGCATGAGGGGTGAGTTCTTGAGCCCCTCCTGCTCGGCTGGCCACAGGGAGACCCTGACAGCTTCAGCAGGCCACCTGGGGACTCCTTTTCATATGACAGCCTGCTGCTCCCCTTCCAAGTGACTGTCGCCTCCACCAGGTTCTGCCAAGCGTCCCAGCGTCTCGTAGGTGTGCGTTTTCAGTTATTTGTGTCATTTCCCTATCTGCGGAATGACCGGGAATGCTGGAGAGGACACGGGTGACAATAGCAGCTTGATCCTGCAAGACCGGGTCTCGGTTCTTCTGGAGAGGGTCCTAGGCTGGGGAAGCTTCCATTTCCCTCTGACCTGCTCGTCCTTTCGGGAAGAGGAGCGGCTTGTGCGGGCTTGTCCCAAACCTGACATCCACTGGTCCACAGCTCAGGGGTCAAGTTTCCTGTGCACGTGACCGCTCTGTCTGGGGCTCTGGGAACTTTCCTTCTCCACCAGGTGGGAAGTAAATAGAGATTCTCATTTCTGTTCCGTCTGGAAGCTTAGATCTGGGGGGGGGGGGGCGTTCAGGAAGGTCCCAGGGGCATTCTCTGCCAGCCACAGGTCTGGTGCCGTGATTCTTATTTAAGTCCCGTCTCTGTCTTTCAGTTCCTTTAGAGCGTGCAGGGAGGAGATAAGCCTGTCCCCTCAGAGCCGTAAATGCCACAAAGAGAGAAGGAAGCTCCCGGGTCGAGAGGTCTGTACTTTCTGCACCTATAGCAGCAGGAAGGGGGCCTGGCAGGGCTCCAGACCCAGTAGAGCCGTAACCGAAGAGGGAACCATCTCTCACAGGCAGCCGGGCATCCGCTGCCTCTGGGGACAGGGCTTACACCTGGGGCCAGCTCAGACTTGCCCAAGAGTTTCAACTCTGGACATTGCAGTGCTCCCCAGGGGCTGGGGCAGATTCACCTCAACACCTACAGAGTCCTGGTGCCTGGGTCTTTGGCCTTTGCATCGTGGGTACCAAGCACTGATGGGCAGAACTAGGTCTGTTCCTCTCAAGATGCTTTACTCGTGTTCAGGGTCAAGGAGGGTCTATTGAAGGTCTCATCTGTACCTTTATAGGGGCCACTGCAGTTTCTTAAAGCCCCCGCCCCTTTCATTCAGGGTTTCATGAGACCACATGAGCTCATGTCCTGGTTCCATATCTTGTTGGGCAAGTTGTTTAAGATGTTTTATTCTGCGGATTTCCTCATCTTCCGAATGGGGATAATGTAGGGCCTCCTTCCCTGGCACACGGCTAGGGCTCCACGACCGTCATCTCTGATTTGCTGGTGATACTGTTCATTGGATCACGATGGTGGGTTTCAAAGATCCAGGCTCTGGGTCAGAGACCCCGTAGGTTGAAGGGATCCAGCAAAGGACAGATGCCCAAGAAGGGGGTCTCCGGCTCTGAGGGGGACGTGTCAGCTTGCCACAGAGACCAAAGTCATGGTCGTGATTACAAACTTAAGGGACAAGGGGCACATTTGGAAGGACTGTCCTTGGGATGCTGTGGTTTCAGGAAACACGTTCAAAAGCAGAACAGAGAGACGGTGAGAGGCGAAGAGCCTTCCGAATTTGGCAGAAAACCCTCACTCGGATTTTTAGGAGGACATCAGAAACGTCGGGATGAGGCACTCAACTTAAGAAGACAGGCTTCGTGCTAGACAGAAACCACCGGGAAACGGGAAAGGAGAGGGGTTCTGTGACCCGTCCTGTGGGGCCGCAGGACAGAAGGACAGGGTTGGTGGGCAGCTGGTCGCTGCTCTCACAGCTCAGGGCAGGCTGGCTTCAAAGGACAGAGGGGCCACCAAGGAGGAGGGAGATGTCACAGGGAGCCTCACAACCTCAAATTTCCCGGCCACAGAGGTGACGAGACAGGCGTCTCTGTCACTAAACAGCCCATCACGTTGGGCCAGGAAACTCTAACCTGAGGACAGGAGGTGGCTGGGGAGGTGCTGGGGCCGGAGGACACGGGAGACCCTAGAGCGAGGGCGCTGGCCGCGAGGTCGCCGACCCTTTCTTTGCTGGAAGGTTGGGCCCAAACAAGAAGCTTCTCCACACAGGTTTCCCTCTTGCCATTCAGCACAGAGAACGATCCTTCCAGATGTAAACGAGAGCCGCCCTCCCCCTGGCCCTCCCCCTGTGTTTTCTGACCTGTCTCCCTCCTGCCATTTTGCCTGTTCCTTCCCCCCCCCCCCGCCCCCCCAACAAACGTGTGCCTGATGCCAGCCGTGTGGCATCACGGGGCTCGGATGCACGGGACCGGCTGGAAAACCACAGAAACGGGAGCGACAGAACCACACTCACATCAGATCCAGTCTCGTCGCCTGGGGCTTCCTTCACAGCGGGTGTACATGCGCCCGACGTGCGTGCACCAGGAGCTGGCACTTGCTTTGTCCAGAGCCTCACGGGGCAGGTTCCACATCACTCGCTTTCCTGCTCCATTAGGACTTGCAGATACCACTCTCGGAAAAAAAAAAACAACAACTGGGGGTGCAGGTTTCCTTGCGTCCTCTCCCCCTAGATCGCAAATTCTACGAGAGCAGCTGCGTCATTACCCAGCTTCTAGGGGGGTGTGGCTTCTAATACGTCCTCAATAAATATTTGATGAATTCGTTAATTCCCGAGAAGGCGGATGCAGGGAAGAAACGGCTTGGATGCCACTGAGGAGGGAGAAAGGGATGCCTGGAGTGGGAACTTGGGAGGCCACAATTTTGCTCACGGGATGCTGTGCTGTACGTGTGTGACAGCCTGCTTCTCAGAGAGGGGACAGGCGGCCAGAGTCTGCTTTGGATTCCAAATGACACTTCCGGGGATAAAGCAGGTAGGGAAACGGGAATTAAACAATTATTAAGAATAGGGGCACCTGGGTGGCTCGGTCGGTTAAGCATCCGACTCTTGATCTCGGCTCGGGTCGCGATCTTGTGGTTTCATGAGCTCAAGCCCTGCGTCAGGCTCTGTGCTGATGGCACGGAGCCTGCTTGGGATTCTCTCTCCCTCTCTCTCCGCCCCTCCCCTTCATTCAAGGTATAATGAAGGGGGACAGAATATGCCGCCTCAGAATACGCCTCTGTGGCATATTGGCTATGTTGAGCTGGTTATTTTTAAGAAACAACAAGCAGAGGAGGCACTCTGAAAACTGAGTCAAAGTGACCCTGTTGTAAGAGACATTTGCATTTGTAAGGGAAATCGCCGTTTGTAAGGGTGTCCCCCTTTCTGTACCAGGAGGAGGAGGAAGGGGACACCATCTTTAGAACCTCTTATCAGTGGAGAAGGGCAGGATGATTCACATCTGCTTAACGATCTCACTCTTATAACAGTCTTGTGCCTGTTACGCTAACATTTTTCCGGGCAAGCTCACGTTCCTTTGGGACAGTCGGCCATCTTGCCAGGTAATCCGCAATTTGATGGAAGGATAAGACCCTTGTTCTCCTGCGGGTGAGTTTGAGAGCGGGAACGGGATATATCCTAGAGTAGAGAGCTTCTAGAATTGTAAGGTGGTCTCATTTGCTGTTCATTCCACCCACCAGGTGACCCTGCCCTTTAGCTCCCCCGCCCTGCCCACCCGGCCTAAGTATTTCTTTTTTCCAGAAGTGAGACTAGGGGACGAGGGTGTGGAAGGGAAAGCTTGGTGATTGGCCTGTCTCCACTTCCTGTTACCAGCTCTTCTCAGGGGAGGCACCCGCTCTGTATGAGGCGGCTGTTTAAGGCTGGTGCTGGTACGGAGAGGGGCAATCATCCTCCCAGGGCAACATGGGGACGAGAATAAGGGGCCTACGTGGATGACTGCTTCCTGACACTCCCCCACTTGTGGGGCCTGGCTCCTTTTTGCTGGAAACTTCTTCTTTTCTTTCACACTGGGGTGATCAGTCACCTCATCTTCTGAACCACTTCTCCCTTTTTTTTTGTCCTGGAATCCAGCGGTCTTCCTCACATGCTGGTGGCTTCTCCAGTTTGGTTCAAAGGAAGGAGCCCCACGTCCACACCAGTTTGTCATACTCTACAGAACTGTCAATCTCTTGAGGAAGAAACTTAATGGTAGAGTGACAAGATCCATATGAAGGAAAGAGGAGCATTATTGAAGGACAAGACATGAATAAATTGGAAAGATATGTCATATTCCTGGATGGGGAGGCTTCATATGATAAAATCTTGATCATTCCAAGGATGTCAATCATTCCAAAAGTAATATATAAATTTAATTTAATTTGAATAAAATTTCCAGCTTATTTTAATCAAAAGAAATAAATCTGAAATTGACCTTGAAAAAGAAATGTGTGAAGAATAAATGGCAAGGAATTTTTGAAAAAGAAAAAAAAATAGCAAAGGGAACTTGTTTTTTTTTTTTAATAGAGAGCAGAGCTTATGATCTCTAATGCCACTAGACTCAAATCAATATGGCATTTGGATAGGAATCGATGATAGACCGATGGAACACTAATAAGAACCCTGAGACAGATCCGGGAATATATGGAGAATAGCGATACGTTTCGGTGCAGAAGAGGCAGCTCAGCAGTAATTGACGTTGGAAGGCCGTCTATCCATTTGAACTAAAATAAAGTGAAGTCTTAATTTTGTGCAATATACAAAAACAAACACTTGAAGGGCTAAGTCTTTATATACGAAACCACAAAACACCAAAAAATGTTGAACATTTTAGGGAAACATGTGTAAAATCTCAAGGTCCTGGAGACTTTTCTGAGCAATGCAGGAAATCTATGGCTACAGAAAAGCCCTACTACGACCAAAGTCAGTGTAAACAACAACAAATACCAAATGAGAAACTAGGAGAATATTCTCTCTCCTCTCTTTTTCTGTGTGTGTGTGTGTGTGTGTGTGTGTGTGTGTGTGTCAGAGGGGTAATATCTTTAATATACTAAAATGGCTTACAAATAGATAAGAAAATCAATTAGGTGGGCAGTGGGTACATATGACAGGACAGTCACAGCACAGAAATTGGAGATGACCAGGAAAGATCTGAAATGACACTGCACCATACCTGCAACCCATGAAATGCAATTTAAAGACAACAATAGGGGGCGCCTGGGTGGCTCAGTCGGTTGAGCGTCCGACTTTGGCTCAAGTCACGATCTCACGGTCCGTGGGTTCGAGCCCCGCATCGGGCTCTGTGCTGACAACTCGGAGCCTGGAGCCTGCTTGGGATTCTGTGTCTCCCCTCTCTCTCGGCCCCTCCCCTGCTCATGCTCTGTCCCCAAATAAACACTAAAAGTAATAATAAAAAAAAATAAAGACAACAATAGTATACTACTTTTTTAATGTTACTAGGTTGGCAAAAAAAAAGTTGTTAATATCTAGTTATCATGAAGTTATGGGGAAATAGGCAGTTTAGGGCATTTGTGCTGGGAGTGTAAAAATTTATAGAAGCTTTTTGGAATTTAATTTGACAGTATCTATTATAATTTTGAAGTGTTCATATTCTCTGACCCAGTAATTCTCATAAAAACCTCTCCTGCATCAGTAAGATCAAAGTTCTTAAGGAGGTATGTGGGGGACCTGGGTGGCTCAGTCAGTTGAACATCTGACTCTTGACTTCAGCTCAGGTCTTGATCCCAGGGTCGTGGCATCGAGCCCCTTGTTGGGCTCTGCATGGAGCGTGGAGCCTGCTTGAGATTCTCTCTCTTTTTCCCTCTGCCCCTGTCACCCACTCGCATGCTCTCTCTTTTTAAAAAAGTTCGTAAGGAGGTCTATAAAAAGATATGCATTACAGAGCACTCACAGTAAACATTTGGGAAAACACATGCATTCATCAATAGGGATTGTTGACTATGATTGAATAGATTATGCTACATACTATAGAGTATCGTGCAGCTACTAAAAAACAACGAGACTAATGTACCACTCAGTGTACCTTGTTCGTTCAGGGTAAAAAGTAGGTTGCAGACCAGCTTTGCAGTGTAATTCCATTTTGTGACACAAAACTGTGTTTATGTCTGTGGGCATATAGATAGTAGGTACCTAAGTACGTAGGTAGATAGATCGATAGATTGACAGACAGATAAAAGGTAGATCTGTGTAAAGGCAAGACATGTTGGGAAAGACTTCATGTTACAATAAATGGGAAGAAGTGAGAATTCTCTTATTTTATTATAAAATTTTTGTACTGATAGGATTGTGTTCATCTGTGTTCTATGTGGAAAAGAGAAACCATTCCAAATACTCTAAGTGGGGAAGGATTTAAAACAGGAAACCAAGTGTCCACAAAGTCAGTGGAAGAACTGAAAAGGTAGGCTCTCGGATAACCTCCGGGAACAGAATGATTCCTAGAACAATCGAGATGTGATGCATGGGGGTCTCCATTGAGGTCCCTGCTGGGATTCCAAGCTCAAGAACACAGTCAATGCCCCTTACACCTGTTAGGGTGGCTACCATGAGAAAGATAAGTGCTGGCCAGGATGTGGAGAAGAGGCACCCGGTGCTCTGTTGGTGAGATTGTCAAATACTGTAGCTATTCTAGAAACCAGTATGGAGGTCCCTCAACAAATTAAAAAATAGAACTGCCGTGTGATCTAGCAGTCCCACTTCTGGGCATATATCCAAAGGAAATGAAATCACTATCTTGGAGAGATATTTGCACCCCCATGTTTACTGCCTCATGTGGTAAGTATACTCAACAAGACATAGAAACAACCTAAGTGTCCATCGATGGATGAATGGATACAGAAAATGTGGTATACATACACAATGGGATATTACTCAGCCATAAAAAAAGAAAGAAGGAAATGTTGCCATTTTCAACAGCATGGGTGGAGCTTGAGGGCATTAACTAAGTGAAATAATTTGGAGAAACATAGACCTTGATTGATCTCACTTCTATGTGGAACTAAAAAGTCAAAACCCGTAGAAACAGGGAACAGGTTTGTGACTGCCAGAGGCAAGAAGTTGGGGCCAATGGGGGAAAGCGGGCAAAGGGTATGAACTTTCAGTGACAAGGTACTTAAGCTATAGTCACGTCACGTACAGCATGGTGACTACAGTTAAGAATCCTGTATTATCAAATATCATATGACTTCACTCATGCGAGGACTTTAAGACACAGAACAGATGAACATAAGGGAAGGGAAGCAAAAAGAATACAAAAACGGGGAGGGGGACAAAACATAGGAGACTCTTAAATATGGAGAACAAACAGAGGGTTACTGGAGGGGGTGTGGGGGGGGATGGGCTAAATAGGGAAGGGGCGCTAAGGAAGCTACTCCTCAAATCATTGTTGCCCTAGATGCTAACTATTTGGATGTAAATTTAAAAAATAAAAAATAAATTACAAAAAGAATACTCTCTTACCTTTTTGAAAATTGGTAAGAGAGTAGATCTTAAAAGTCCTGATCCTAAGAACAAAAATTGTAACGATGTGAGTTGATGAATGTTAACTAAACTTTTGGTGGAATTGTTTCTCAGCATATACGTATATCAAATCGTTACGTCATATACCTTAAACTACCAGAAAGTTGTATGTCAATTATATCAATACAATTGGAAAACAAACAAAAACCAACCAACCAAACAAAAACAATCCCACCCAAACCGTTACAATCCCATAGTTACCATCTCAGGGTCACGGAGTTAAAATCAGAAGGCAATGGCAGCTTCTTTTTCACCAGTTACCTCCCAGAGTCCTGCAGAAAGGGGCATTGGAACACCGCCCCTACGAGATCTCTTACCTCCAGGACTTTGTTATCCAGCAAAAACTATCTTAAAAAGGGAAGGAGCGGGGCCTCCCCCTCAGTTCCACCTTCTGATTTTCATGTAAATTCACTGAATGGGCAGAACCTGATGCACGTCTAGAATCAAAGCCGCAAGGGAGCCTGGGGAAGGTAGCATGTAGCATCTCATGATTCCAACAGAGAACATGGATGGAGAGTGAGTGGACTGATCCCCAGGCTCCGGCACGGGGATCATGTGCAAAGTTGACTTTGTTGGGTCTTCCAATGTTTTGATATGGGCATATGCTTATACTGCATCTCAACTAAAAAGAATAGACATCAATTCTCACATTTCTCCCTAAAACTTTTTTTTTTTTTCTGGAGTCTTGGAAGCTTGACTACCCTACGTTCTCCTACAAATGGACCTTGAGACCTTGTCTGGAGGTTCTAGCAGGGGAGCGCTGCTACCCGTATACCCTTGACCAAAGAACGGTCCTCCTCTATCGGGGAGGGTCGTCCTCTTCGACCGAGCGCGCAGCTTCGGGAGGGACGCACATGGAGCGGTGAGGGAGGAAGGGGACACCCGCCTAGCCAGCCAGATCAGCCGAATCAACCCTGGGGATCAATGGGGTGACAGATGTCGCAGCCAGATCGCCCTCACATCCTAAAAAATTTTTAAAAAATGTTTATTACTTATTTTTTGAGAGAGAGAGAGACAGAGTATGAGCAGGGGATGGACAGGGAGAGAGGGAGACATAGAATCCGAAGCAGGCTCCAGGCTCTGAGCCGTCAGCACGGAGCCCAAAGCGGGGCTCGAACCCGTGAACTGTGAGATCATGACCTGAGCCGAAGTCGGACGCTCAACCGACTGAGCCACCCAGGCGCCCCTGGAATTTTCCATAATAAATACATCTTGCTTTTTAAAAATTACTAAACTTCAATTTTTAGAGCAATTTGAGAGGCACAGCAAAATTGAGGGAAAGTGCAAAGCGTTTCCATGTGTCCCCCGCCCCCTGCACGTACAGCACCTCCCCTTTCATGATCGCTCCCCTGAGTGGTACGTTTGTTATAAATGATGGCTCTCCATGGACACATCATTATCACCCCAAATCTATAGTTTATATAAGAGCTCATTCTTGCACATTCTGTGCCTTTGGATAAATGTATAACGACACATCCATCATTATAGTATCATACAGAGGAGTTTCACTGCCCGAAAAATCCTCTGTGCTTTGCCTGTTCATCCCTCTCTCCCTCTGACCCTCAGCCGCGGCCACCACTGATCTTTTTTACTGTGTCTCCGTAGTTTGCCTTTTTCTGAATGTCATCTGTTGGAATCATGCGGTGTGCAGCCCTTTCAGATTGGCTTCTTTCCCTTAGTAGCGTCCATTTAAGTTTGATCTGGCTTTTTAGAAAAGTTACACATTTTTAAAAGACACGGAAGAGAGGACGCATTCCTGGATCACGTAGCCTTTGAGTTAGTGCTGTATTCTGACCCGTTTCGTGAGCTTCTGCGAGGGACACCGCGAAGGTGGCTCTTGGGAGCCCAATGGCAGCCTTGTTGTTTCCAGACTGATGCCCTGAGTGGCCGAAACGAGGTGGCGGGCAGGACATCCCTAAAGTGCTTTGTCTGCCTCTGGGAAAGCAGCGGGATTTAATTTACCCCGGATCCTGTGCAGCCCAGTGGGTCAGTAGAAACCATTCAAGGAGCACAATGTGGGAATGCTTCAAGTCCCTTCATCTCATTTCCTGTCCCCTCCTCTCTGAGAAAGAGAGATTCTAACTGATTGGTCACGTTCGAAGACTCTGATGGTTTCTGGTTTGGCGAATTGGAAAAATGAAATCTCTTCTACCTTTTCTCATGATCTCTGAGTGTGGAAGGGCCAGAACCTCGTTCTCCCTCTGCCTCTCCCGGCCGAGGTCAGTCTGTCTGCCCTCTGACTGGGTTTCATGTTTTGCTCTCACGGTCTCGGGACGGTCATATATCTGGACAAGGGGCCCCGCATTTTCATGTTGCTCTGGCTCCTTCGAATTATGTAGCTGCTCCTGCCTGAACGCATCGCCTCGCCCCACCCTGGGTTGTGGTCGCTCCTTTTGGAGATCCCTAATCCCAAGTCACTTAGTGTGTCCTTCAATGCCTGTTAGGAACTTGTGTCCCTTCATTGCTCTTTTCTTTCCTCTGCCTCCTTACATTGTAAGCACGCTCCGACCCAAACGGAGCCATTTGCTAGTCCCAAATGTATCACGCGGCCCCCTGACCCTGCCTTCGCTTGGAGTATGTCTTATACTTGAATGCCTGTCCCTGCCTCCCACATCCGGAAAACCACACATCTCGAAAACCCGCTCAAATGTAAGCACTGTAGGGTTACTTGCCAGGTCATCAGTGCTTTGAGGGCAGAGAGCTCGCTGTCTGATGAGATGAGCCGGTAAGTGAGGTTATCTCTCTCGAAACGCAAAGCCCAGTGCCCTAGATCATGTGCTCCCCAAATGTTTGCCGAACTGCATAGATACGAAGAATACTAGGCAGAACTCTTTTGTTGCAAGGGAGGGAACCTAGCTCAAATCATCGTAAGCCAGATCAGGAATCTACCTGTCATGGAAGTGAATTGTCAAAAGAAGGAGGCAGGGCCGGGCCTTGGGGGTCGCTGGCCCCTGGCTGGACTGTTGCTAGGGCTTTCTCTCACCCATGCCGCCCTCTGTCTCTTTCTGCACGCTCTATCCCCTCGCACCTGGCTCTTCCCTAGGGCTGGAAACATGCCGCTAGCAGCTTCCAGTCGCACACCTCAGGCCTTTGTTCTGGAAAGTTCAAGTGATCCAGGAAATGGCCCGGACCAGTTCAGGCTGGGCCAGGAGCAACCATCGCTGGACCGACCACTGATCCCAGGTTCTCAGCTTTCTCGGAATGTGCGTGTGGGAGGGAGTGGTACAGAGGAGCAGAACCCCACAGATTCTGGAATAGCTAGCTTCTTGGACAGATTCACCACCCCACCCCCCCACCCCCACCGCCCCAGCTTTATTGTGACGGAGTTTATTGTGATGCAACTTTAAGTTGTACACGGTGTTGATCTGATACTCTTACATAGTGCCAACACGATTACCACCGCCTCAGTGTTGGGACAGCTCTTCCCCTTTGGCTCTGTTATTTTTCCCTTTCACCCCCACAGTTTCCAGTTTGCTTCAAATTCCAGCCAGCGTTTCACTTGGTCAAATATGTACCTATAGCTGTGTTTAGTTTCCCTGCTTCCGATAAGACAAAACTGCATCGCTCAGTTTTCCTATTTCACTGTCACTATTCATTTCCCTCTTTAAATTAGGAACATTTAAAAATTGGATTTTGGGGGCGCCTGGGTGGCTCAGTCGGTTAAGCGGCCGACTTCACTCAGGTCGCGATCTCGCGGTCCGTGAGTTCGAGCCCCGCGACGGGCTCTGGGCGGATGGCTCAGAGCCTGGAGCCTGCTTCCGATTCTGTGTCTCCCTCTCTCTCTGACCCTCCCCGTTCATGCTCTATCTCTCTCTGTCTCAAAAATAAATAAAAACGTTAAAAAAATTAATAAAAATTGGATTTTGACGTGAGAACGTGGATCGGTTGTTTAGTAAAGACAGGTTGCGAGGTGAGCAGGAAATCCCCGCAAAGAAGATGATCATCAGGACGGTTCAGACAAGCGGCTGTCAGCGAGGGTGTGGCGCCCATGACATTGTCGCTCAGGAACTGAACAGAGAAGACGACAAAACCACCCCTTGTCACGATGAATGAATCGGCAGCAAATAGCAGCGGTCAAATTATCAAAGGCCGAGGATATGTTCGGAAAACTCTCCAAATATAGGTTTTCTTACGTTTAAATGCGACTCAACATAAAACGTTCACTTCTGCATCACAGAAGTAGCTGCATTCTCAACTTTCAGGGGCTCCCTTCTAAATCTTAGAAAGAATATTCATCTCCCCAAATGTAACGATTTCCGACAAAAACCTGAAATCGTTTTTATAGTTTTGCTTTCAAAATCATTTAACTAAAAGGAACTTATGTAATTTAGGTTTGGCTATATTTTTTGCACAATCGTCCTTGGGAAATTTTTGGAAGGGAGAAATTCTACCCCAAATAATTAAATTAAGAAAATTTAGGGGCGCCTGGGTGGCTCAGTCGGTTAAGCGCCCGACTTCGGCTCAGGTCATGATCTTGTAGTTCATGAGTTCGAGCCCCACGTCGGGCTCTGTGCTGACAGCTCAGAGCCTAGAACCTGCTTCGGATTCTGTGTCTCCCTCCCTCTCTGTCCTCCCCTGCTCATGCTCTGTCTCTCTCAAAAATAAATAAACATTTAAAAATTAAAAAAAAAATTTAGCTAAGTTTTCAGTTAAAAAAATCTATTTATTTATTTGAGGGGGGAGGGGCAGAGAGAGAGAGGGAGAGAGAGGATCCTAAGCAGGCTCTGTGCTGTCAGCACAGAGCCTGACCTGGGGCTTGGACTCATGAACACTGAGATCATGACCTGAGCCAAAACCAAGAGTTGGATGCTTAACTGACTGAGCCACCCAGGTGCCCAGTTTTCAGTTTTTAGAAGTTATTTTCTAAGGGAAATATATTATGAGCAGGGAAAAGGTTTTAAACATTGCTTCTCAACCCCACCCCTATCCCCCTGCCCTATATAGTCATACTGAATTCATTGAAGGTGTTGGTCAGAGCTTACAAAATCAAGACTGATTTCTTATTTAGCTCCAGAGAAAATAAAGATGCTTCAGAAAGGATACAGATCTGGATGAAGTCAGTTGATTAAATTCTTATCTGAATCATTGAGAAAGGGCCCACAAGTTTGACTTCCTTGGCAATTTGTAAGAGCCCCAATACTCTCGATAAATAACGGAAGGCAGAACTATTAAAGTTTATAGGGCATAAAACAAGCATACTGAAATTTGAGAATTAGAGACAGTTGATTATGGAGACTGAGCCATTTGAAATTCTTTATTCGTCTGGATGTGATAGAAATGATAACTCTTGTGGTAAAATGAAGAAACATCATCCCCCTCCCTCTTTGTTGAAACCAAATTTCTTTGGCAAGTCTTTTCCCCAAACAGTAAAATAAACTGGCTCGGTGAATCAGCCGGTGTTTTATTTCACAAACGGCGAATGACAAAAGCTACTTAATTTCTCAGAAAGAAAATACGCTGATTAAAAGGTCCACGAAGTACAAGTTGCAAACATTGGCAGCACAGTATCCTGGCATCTCACCTCGGCGATCACTCGGATGTACCAATAAAGCGTCAAAGCAAACCAGCCGCCTCTCTGCCCACCAAACGCAAACCACAACCACCGGAAGCCGATGCCATTTGTACCCAAAGGAGTGAGCCTAGACTCTTGAGATACGGACCAAGACAGACCAGAGCAATCCCAGGCTTGCTGAATCTGGTTCATCAGGTGTCAGTTCAGTTCAATTCGGCTCCGGTCCTAAGAGTGACACGTTGAGTAGGGGCGCCTGGGTGACTCACTCCGTTAAGTGGTTAAGCATCTGACTTTGGCTCGCGTCAGGATCTCGCGGTTCATGTGTTCGAGCCCCACGTCAGACTCTGCGCTGACAGCTCAGAGCCTGGAGCCTGCTTCTGATTCTGTTTCCCTCTCTCTCTGCCCCTCCCCTGCTCTCTCTCTGTCTCTCTCCCCAAAATAAATAAACTTAAAAAAAAAATGGGACACGTTTAGTATATCGGCCTCTTCACCTGCAGGGCAGTGGGACAGGTGGGGCATGGCTGGGTTATTTAATGAAATTTTGAGTAATTTCACACCTAAATGGAATATGAAAGAAAAATCAATATGGTGGAAATTGGAATGCCAAATAAACACTCAATTCTGGATGAAACACAAAAGTGGTAAGACACTTCATGTTTGCAACAGGTTTGCTTCACAGGGTAACCCGTGGTCTCCTGTAGGATACGTGTTCACTCTTACCTATTTTAAGGGGTGTGTGTGTGCGTGTGTGTGTACAAGCCACGAGCTCTGGGTTGGTGTTCTGAAGTCAGGGTTTGAGGCAAGTTGACAGTCAAGGGGTGAAGCCTATAACGGGAAGTGAGGTTTTTGGTGGAGAGCGGAGATCGAGGGACGAGAGAGGCAGAGGCTGACAGTGTCCCCATCACCCTTGCTGTGGGCTGATCTCTGGTCCTCAGGTGGGGCCCATAGGCAAGTTCCACACAAAAGTAGAATCTCGACTCTCCCACCAAAGATCTGGATATTTCAGTGTCATTCATCATGAGAAGAGCCCCATCTTAAGTCGTAGGAGGTGAAGGTGGAAAGAGACGAATCTCGTTCCCGTGTGAGGGCCCTGCTCGCCGTGTAGACGCGGAGGAGAGAAATGTGTCATCCTCAACTCCTGCCTCAGGGCATCCCCCTGAGCTGGCAGAGAAGGGGGCTGAGGGCGTCTGAGGAGGATCAACCAGACCCTGTGGCTCCCGGAAGAGGCATATCCAGGAGCCAGATGGAGGGGCCACTGTGCGTTGTGTTTGGTTCTTTTTGAGAATTTAGTAATGTGTTCCTGAACATAACAACCGCATGGGCTGAGTTGAGTTGTGGAGAGCTGAGGGAAGGATTTACGTCCGTTCTGGGGTTCGGTCACAAGGGGAAGAGAGGATCCTCTGAGGCCATGATGCACTGACGGCAGAGAACCTCTGAGGAATGCAAACTTCAGGGAGCCGGAGCGGGAGCTACCAAATCCAGCCGTCCTTCTCATCAATGGATTCTTTCACAGTTTCTTACCCTAAGGGCTTCCAAGAGATGAGGGGTGTGGTAGACCGGCAGAGCACCCCGAGGTATCGTAGCAGAAGCCTTAGGGAGCAGCGATCAAGGACAGTAGACTGGGTTTTGGAGGTGTCGGCGATTATTTATTTCTTCATTAGCCCCTTCTTCCCCTTTGCTCGGGCGAAAACGAGTCGCTTAATGTCTCCTGAGATAGAGGGCTGATTAGAGTGCCTGGCACATAGTGAAATAAGATATTTGTGGAGAGGATGCGTGAATGAATGAAGGAATGAATGAATGAACGAGTGAATGCCTCAGCCCTTACAGCTCACAGGTGACGGAAACACACTCGAGCAACTATATTCCGATGAGATACCTAAATAGTGACAGATTAGTGAGTAATGAACTCACAGTGATTTATTCTTTCCTTTGAAACAAGGGGTGGGGGAAGAGTGTGGATGGAGTGAGGTCAGGGAGGTGCTCAAGGGTGGTTAGATTCTGGATGGAAACTGAGGGCGAACACTCAGCCATACAGGGAGGGCAAGGAATGCAGACTGGATACTTCATGTATCTGGGGAGACATCAAATGCCCCCTACTTCTTGGGGAGAGATGGCAAAACTCTGCTGCCTTGAAGACTGAACAGAGAGCATGCACCCCGGCACCTGGTGAGGGCGGCTTCAGAAGCCCTCGGGGTGAGCATCCCCGGGGTGAAGATGTGGCTGCTCACAGAGGGCAACGAAAGGGAGAGGGATCTTGCGAGTTTCAGAAAAGTGCAGGAAGGTGAAAGTCCGGGAGGGGACTAAACTCACATGAACACCACTAGGGACCCTCAGAAGTGAGTGAGTCTAACTCTGGCGTTAGGGGACGGGCCATGAAAGCTTTCAGCTGATGTGATTCGATGCTCTTTCCTAGGTGGGTGAGGCTCGGGAAAAGCCAGATGTTACGGAAAAGTCGATGGAGACTGATACTCCAAGGCTTTGCTTTGAGCAGGTACATGAACACATACCGAGACTTGATAATCGTGTCATCGAACCCCAAAACATTTTGGGATTTGGGAATATCAGGGGACACAGAAAAGAGCATCTAGACATGATGAGAACAGACACTGTTTATCTTACAGGGGTTAAGGATTCTCCCTTTCTTCAGTGGGGTGTAACAGAAGAGGGAAATCGTTACACCTGGTCTAACCTGAAAGGCCAAGTAACGACAATCGCATAGGAACAAGAAACATATTGTTATTATTACCGAATGTGGATCCTCAATGGATCCCTTTGGTGTTTTTCTAGAGGTTTTTTGATAAAGATCTTTCATGTGTCCTTGTATGGACGGAGATTGACCGAAAGGACCCAGGGTTTTAGTTTAAAATAATGGTGTCCAGAGAGAGTAAAACCAGGTAATAAGCACCATTTATAGGACCCTGTCACTGTGAGCCTGTTTCTCCCTGGTCATGCCACTGCTGGTTTGAATGACTGCTTATTACTTCATCCGTCACACGTATGCACTGTAATTCACTAAGCCATCCGTTTATGCAGTGAATATAAATCTTATTCAATAAACTCAGGTGGGCAGGAAATGTCACATCTCTATTTGCTTTAAATCAAGTCACATGAGCCTCTGGGCTTCTGTCCCATACGGAACGTTGCTGAGCATTCTAACTCAGTTACTATCGGAGGTTCCTATTCTGATGACCCCAGGTCATGGAAGGTTCCAGGAGCGTGACACGAACACTCAAATGTCAGGGAAGCCTGCCGGGTACTGCTGAGATGCCCACCGTTCAAGCCCTCCCGGGACCCTTAAAATCTGCAGCTCTGATGCGTCTGCCGGGTAGACCCCGGGTGTCTCGGTCGAGGCTGGGAGTTCTAAGGATCTCAAGGTACATTTTGCAGCCATCCTGTGAGAGACTGTGCTCCCTCCGCACAGGGCTGGTACCCTCATACCCACCAGACCTGCTTCTCTTCCTCTCCCAGCTGGGGGTGTTCTCGTCATTTCTCCCCCATTGCCTCCCTGTGTCTGTCTCCCTCACCTTCCTGCACGATCTCAGCAGGAGCTCAGGGTTTGAAGAACACATATTCGATAGGAGATTATCTCCAGCAGCCTTGCTCGCTTGCTGTTACCAACCTTCCCTCGACACAAGGCAGCTCGATGCTGCTTGCTTAGAATAAGATAATTCCAACATACCGGGCAATGGGGCGAGCAAATTACAGCCTTAGAGGGGGGTATCGCTGCCTTGTTTATTCAGCAAACAGCGATCCACCCCCAGCTCTGTGGCCGACTCTGGACCAGGACCTGAGAAGACGACAGTGACACTGCGGTAGTGGATGGCATGTGAGAGTCAACGGCCAACGGCAACACAGCGGATGCATTTGGGAGGGTCCGGGAGGTGAAGAAATCACGCTCAGAGAGTGCTTCACATAAGGGAGAATGAAAAAACGGACCAGAGGTAGCTGGTCAAAGGGGGATGTGAGTCAGAATGAACATGTGCAAACATCTGGGGTAAGAGAGACATCGGCCCGTTTTGAGACCTGGAAGAGGCTGGGCTACTGAGGCTCAAGGTCGCGGTGGCAGGAAATACGAAGCTAGAGGATTGCATGGGTCGGTGAGGGGCTTGAAGCGCAGGGCAAAGTCCTTAGAGGGGCGGGCCTTGGCTCACTCGATGCCCATTCCAATCTCATGTTCTTGCCTTACTTTTCTATAGTGACTGGAAGTGAAAATAGTCAACTTCGAACCCCCCTCGGAGTTCGGAGGGCCGCGTGGCCCGGTTTTGGCCGATTGATACCCAGTTCAAGTCTGTGCCGCTGCGTCATTTCCTGACTCTTCCTGCCTGCAAGGGCAGGTCCGAGGTCATCGTGGGGACGGTGGCGCAGGAAGACTTCCCTGATGGCATTGTGGAGCCACGACCCAGTGCTGAACTCCCTCCTCCAGGCTTGTGGAGCCAGATGGATAAGCCTGTGCTTGGTTGAACCGCCACGGCTGAGTTCGATGCAGATGAACACTAACCCGAAGGCAGGGGCCGAGAGCGTGTGAAGTGTGGGACCTGACGGTTCTATGTTACAGTGGTTGCCCAGCAACTTTGTGACCCCTGGTTTGGAGGGGGGCTGAGGCCAGCTGTGGGGCGCCAACGAGAGGGTCGCTGGACATCCACTGAGAAGTGCGGTAGGGTGGTTCCCTGCAGGTAACTTCCTACCTGTTAGGAAGACAAAGCAAATGAGAGCTTTCTGGCTTGAGTCCTCAGGCAGAATGAGTAGCCTAATTGTTTACTTCTCTAAATAAAGTTGCGGTGTAAAAAAAAAAAAAAAAAAAGTGTTTGTTTTTATATTTGGATAATTTTCTTCAAATGGTGGATGCGATGAATTTTCCCCAGGTTTTCCATCATGACTGTAGAGATTTGGAGCTCCAATAATGCCCGAGATCCCTAATCAATAAATCTTGTCAATTTCTCAGCTCGGGAATGACCCTGCCACCTTGGCCCCCGAGACACAGCCTGAAGGGGCAATTTGGAAGGTGACTCACACACTAGCTGATGTCCGGAGTCAAGCTGCCTGAGACGTTTGGGTCCCGGACCTCAGCCACCAGCATCCTTCCGTAGAGAACAACAGCGGGAAGAGTGAGGGGGGCAGAGCCGCCCTTGTGTCCTGGTCCTGATCGTGCAAAGCTGGGTGCGGGCTGGGGAGAGGGTGAGTGGAGCTGTGGGCACCCACAGCCGCGGGGGGCAGCGGCGAAGCAAATCTCTAGTTTCCAATACTGTCCACTATAATAGGTAATTAAATTTCTTATTTCTGCCTTCTTTTTTCCTTCCATGCCCCTGAACACAAAAGGCTTTTGTGTTCTCCAAAGAAGGAGAGAGGAAGACTTCCTATGTAACCGAGTAAGCATAACTAAGCTACACCCAGCGGCCATCTGAGGGTGCAGCCCCTTTTGGTGTTCCTGAGCCCAAGTGCTCACTCTTCCAAGGGGGTGAGGCTGGTGTAGAGGGTCACACTGAGTGATATGGCAGCCCTTCCCTTTTCCAGGGCTCCGGGCTATCCTTGCTTTGCTGCACGTGTGTGGGAGTTGAGAGTCCCTGCAGGGATTGCGAAGCTCTGGGTGGAGGGGACACCCGTGGTCAGGAATCTGGAGAAGGGACACTCTGTGGGGACAGAGGCAAGCACGGGTCCGGGGCAGATTCCTTTGGATAAGAACCGGTCCTTGTATTTACAGTAGCCAAACTATGCAAGGAGCCCAAGGGTCCCTGGACTGATGAATGGACAAGGGAGATGTGGTGTATATGTACACAATAGAATATTACTCAGTCATAAAAAAGAATGAGATCTGGCCATTTGCACAGCGTGCCTGGAGCTGGAGAGCATAATGCTAAGTGAAGTAAGTCACTCTGAGATAGACAGATACCGTATGATTTTTTTTTTTTTTTTACATTTTTTTTTTAATTTTATTTTTTAATATATGAAATTTACTGTCAAATTGGTTTCCATACAACACCCAGTGCTCATCCCAAAAGGTGCCCTCCTCAATACCCATCACCCACCCTGCCCTCCCTCCCACCCTGCCCTCCCTCCCACCCCCCATCAACCCTCAGTTTGTTCTCAGTTTTTAACAGTCTCTAATGCTTTGGCTCTCTCCCACTCTAACCTCTTTTTTTTTTTTTTTTTCCTTCCCCTCCCCCATGGGTTTCTGTTATGTTTCTCAGGATCCACATAAGAGTGAAACCATATGGACAGATACCGTATGATTTCACTCACATGTGGAATTTGAGAAACAAAATAAACGAGCAAAGAAAAAAAAAAAGAGAACAAACCAAGAAACAGACTCGTAACTACTGGGAGCAAACTGATGGTTACCAGAGGGGATGGGGTGAGGGGTGGGTGAAATAGGGGTGGGGGTGCAGGGTCGCACTTGTGATGAGCGGCAGGTGAGGTATGGAAGTGTTCAGTCACTATGCTGCACACCTGAAACTAAGGTTACACTGTATGTTAATTACACTGGAATTAAAATAAAATAAAATAAAATAAAATAAAATAAAATAAAATAAAGTAAAATACAATAAAGTAAAATAAAATAAATAAAATAAAATAAAGTAAAATAAAGTAAAATAAAATAAAGTAAAACAAAGTAAAATAAAATAAAATGAAATGAAATAAAGTAAAATAAAATACAGTAAAATAAAATAAAGTAAAATAAAATAAAATAAAGTAAAATAAAATAAAGTAAAATAAAATGAAATAAAGTAAAGTAAAATAAAATAAAGTAAAGTAAAATAAAGTAAAATAAAATGAAATGAAATAAAATAAAGTAAAATAAAATAAAGTAAAATAAAATGAAATGAAATAAAGTAAAATAAAGTAAAATAAATTAAAATAAAATAAAATAAAATAAAGTAAAATAAAGTAAAATGAAGTAAAATGAAATAAAATAAAGTAAAATAAAGTAAAATAAAATGAAATAAAATAAAATAAAGTAAAATAAAATAAAATGAAATAAAATAAAGTAAAATAAAATAAAGTAAAATAAAATGAAATGAAATAAAATAAAATAAAGTAAAATAAAGTAAAATAAATTAAAATAAAATAAAATAAAGTAAAGTAAAATAAAGTAAAATGAAGTAAAATGAAATAAAATAAAGTAAAATAAAGTAAAATAAAATGAAATAAAATAAAATAAAGTAAAATGAAATAAAATAAAGTAAAATAAAGTGAAATAAAATAAAATTAAATAAAATAAAGTAAAATAAAGTAAAGTAAAATAAAATAAAATAAAGTAAAATAAAATAAAATAAAGTAAAATAAAATAAAATAAAGTAAAATACTCTTCCTGCCCTCTCCTAAGGGAGTCAGCCCTTAGGAGACACTTTTCTCTGTGATGTCTCCCTTTGGCTGGAGCATAAGCCCGCATAAAGTCTTGCTTGAAACTCGAAAAAAACAAAAATAAAAAGAACCAGTCCTTGGCGGGAGACATGGGAGGCGTGAACATGTGGCACTTTGTGCCATCAGCAGCTGGGACTGGCAGTGTCTCTACTGGAGGGACCTAATGTCCTGGGCCGGAGGGCACCAGAGAATGGGGTGCTTGGTAGCGTGCTCACCGAGCCCCAGCTGCAGCTGTGGGCTATGACCCTCTCGGACAGCAGTGGTCCTGAGGGTGCCTCCTGGAGGGGACCCCAGCTCCGCGTCTCCAACTCTGAAGCCTTTCTGCCTTTGTTCGCTGCACTGCGGATGCTGGCTTTCCCTTCTCTGATCTTCATTAACATCGAACAACGCACCTCGTTACTTCTTTCCCCGTTAAATCTCTTTGCTCTTAGAATTAAAAAGAAGAGAGCAGAACAATGATAGACAAATACAGATGAGGTGAGCAAAGAGGCCTGAAAACAAAAGCGATCATATTATCCGTATGTTTCTTCTCCGGTGAAAGGTAATTCGTATGTGATGTGCTTTTGGGGACAGGATTCAAAACCGAGGGATTCATTTTTTATGTTGAATATGATTTTACACATTTTTCAACATCCTTATTTATTTGGGTTTTCTATTGGTGCTGTAACAAATCATCACAAATTTAGTGGCTTAAAACATCACCAACACAAACGTATCACCGTATAGTTTTGCAGATCAGAAGTCCCAAACAGATGGGTCCACGGGCTTTCCCAGCAGCTGCAGTCTGCCCGAATTCCTGGGCTCGGGGCGTCTTCTCCGCTCCCCCCCACCCCAGCCCCCTTAAGGGGCAATGGAGAGCATTTTCTCTTCTCTCTGACCTCCTGCCTCCCTCTTGTAAGAACCTTTGTCATATTGAGCCCACCTGCAAGCCAGGATAATCCCTCCATCTCAAGTCTCCCCCTTAATTACATCTGCAAAGAGTTGCCTGGATGGGTCACTCGACTGAGTGTCCAACTGTTGATTTTGGCTCGGGTCATGATCCCAGCGTCATGGGATCGGGCCCGCGTTGGGCTCCACGCCGAGCGTGGAGGCTGCTTGGGATTGTCTCTCTCCCGTGCACACGCTCTCTAAGATCAAAAAGAAATTCATTACACCTGCAAAGTCCCTTTTGCCATATAAGGCGACATATTCATAGGTTTCAGCGTTTAGGACGTAGACAGCCCTGCAGCCCATCACATTCATTTTATAGAAGAGGTGACCGAGACCTTAAAGGAGAGTTCTTAAAAAGTCTGGGTTGCTGCTAGCTATATGGTGCTTTTGTGAGAATGGGTGAAGTAAGTCAAGGGGGCGCACACGGGCCTGTGAGCTGCGCGGGGAGATCAAGTCCTGACTCACACCCCCTGTCGCGCACCCGTGGGCCGTGCCCGTCCTGCACAGCACACACGGCGGCTGTGGCTGGTGAGTTTCTACACTGGGAGGAGTAACGTCCATCTCATGACTTCCTGCTTGGATTTCCCCACCTCACCCCTGCTCCCCACCCTTTCGTGGCCGTGACTCTCTGAGGCCACGGATTATCTCAAAAAGCCGGCTCAGGAAATCGAGGACGTGTATTGACTAAACTCTTCAAGGGACCAGGTCGTGTCACCTTTGAACCCTGCCTCTGAGTACCTTCCGTTCAGCTCCTGGACGCCAGGCTGCTTCCTTCGCCGACAGGATTTCCATAATCTTCTTCCTGTGTCATCCCACCCATGTGCATAAACACCCACATCCCAGACAGAGCTCCCGTCTTTTACAGGAGGACTGCCTGTATCTCGCTCTGCGGCACCAAGGGTCTTAGCCATTTGTAAAAGGGCAAGGCACGTTGGCTCTGAGTTTTATAAATCCTCTGTGGCCATGTTGCCTTTCTTCTTTTTTTTTTTTTTTAATTTATTTAAAAAAAATTTTTTTTAACGTTTATTTATTTTTGAGACAGGGAGAGACAGAGCATGAACGGGGGAGGGTCAGAGAGAGAGGGAGACACAGAATCGGAAACAGGCTCCGGGCTCCGAGCCGTCGGCACAGAGCCCGACGCGGGGCTCGAACTCACGGACCGCGAGATCGTGACCTGAGCCGAAGTCGGACGCTTAACCGACTGAGCCACCCAGGCGCCCCCATGTTGCCTTTCGATACCGTTATTCCGGGTAATGGATACCATTATTCCAGCCCTGCCTGGAATGGGGATTCCTCCAGACTGGCAGGGTCCAGTAGAACTTTCTGTGAAATGTTCTAATCTGCAGTTCCATATGGTGGCCATTAGCCGTAGGTGGTTGCTGAGCACTTGGAGTGCAAGTGGGACTGAGAAGTTGCATTTTGAATTTACGTTTTAAAATTAATTTAAATTGAAATAGGTCCAGGTGGCTAGCAGCTACTGCATTGGACAGCACGGATCTACGTTCTTTTCTTGAGATAAAGGAAAATAGTGTAGGAGGTAGGAAGTGGTATTCTCAACCATCAATGCTTATATTTAGGGAGAAAAAAGGAAGTTTTTTTTTTTCCTGTCCAAGTTTAATATTACATTTTGATGAGACCGACGGCCGTTCATAAGCTCTACGTACGTACACTTAGTTTTAAGCTTATAGATTTTGAACCAGACACGAGGTATGGTACATTTTTCTATCCTGCATGGTCAATGTACAAAATATCCCCAATTCCGCTGAGAAAGAATGGCACCCCTAAAACACACTTTGATGAACTCTGAACATTAAAACATTGTATGGGGGCGCCTGGGTGGCTCAGCCGGTTGAGCGTCCGACTTCAGCTCAGGTCACGATCTCACGGTTTGTGGGTTCGAGCCCCGCGTCGGGCTCTGTGCTGACAGCTCGGAGCCTGGAGCTGCTTCCGATTCTGTGTCTCCCTCTCTCTCTGATCCTCCCCCATTCATGCTCTGTCTCTCTTTATCTCAAAAATAAACAAACATTAAAAAAAATAAAAAAAAAACACATTGTATGATGCCATATAAATGGATTAAACAGAAGTGAACACAAACACTATTCTTCAATTTTCCAATTTATTCTATGTATCATAGTATGATAATGTGAAGAAAAATATTTGAATTTATTTTTAAGTTCGTATCTTCTGGCTGCTCTCCACTGAGAGGGCTTAGAGGTGAAATGATAATCAGGTTGCCACCAAAGGAAAAGTGTCTGGAGTGTTCTTTTTTTTTTTTTAATGTTTACTTATTTTTGAGAGAGAGAGACAGAGCATGAGCATGGGAGAGGCAGAGAGAGAAGGAGACACAGAATCTGAAGCAGGTTCCAGGCTCTGAGCTGTCAGCACAGAGTCCAACGCGGGGCTCGAACTCACGAGCTGTGAAATCATGACCTGAGCCGGAGATGGATGCTCAACTGACAGAGCCACCAAGGCACCCCGAGTGTCCTGGATGTCCTTAACGTCTCCCCTCCACCTGAGTGAGCGGAGTGAACAGGTTAAGAGGTCAGGAAGGTGACATAGAGACCACCACTGGAATGAGAAGAGAAGACCCTGGAAAGTTTAAGAATTGTCTCCCCTCAAGTGGGGAACCCTGATTTTCTCTTGTTCATACCCAAGGCTGATCCATTGTCATCAAGTTGTTTAATGTATTCTGGGGAAAATCTTTACAAGTAGGCCCTTTATGGTTTTATCCCTTCTTTTGTGTCCAGTATTTTTCTTCAGACTCATTTTCTCTTGTATTTTTTTCCTTTCTCTTGAAAAGAGGTGAGTTTATCCATATTTGCTATTTAGTTTTATTTTTAAAAGGCGGGGGTGGGGGGCACCTGGGTTGCTCGGTTGGTTAAGCGTTTGACTTCGGCTCAGGTCATGATCTCACGGCTCATGAGTTCAAGCCCCGTATAAGCAGTGCTGGCAGCTCAGAGCCTGGAGCCCGCTTCAGATTCTGTCTCTCACTCTCTCTCTCTCTCTGTCCTTCCCCCACTCACGCTCTCTCTCTCTCTCTCCCCTTTGAAAATAAATGAACATTAAAAAATTTAAAAAAAAAAAGAAAGAGCTACGCCCAGAGCACCTTTGGACCCTGCTCCTGTGCCCCCGTCATATGCTGTCTCTCGAGACTGTTGTGACTGGGTGGTGAACGCACTCCAGAAGCACGATGTCTCTTGTGGCATTTCATGTGTCGCCAGTTCAAAACCGTGCCCCAAATGGGTTTTATTTTAAGGACCGGAGATGGTGGAGGGGCCTTGTGCCTGAAGAAAGAGAAAACACAGCATGTGGAGGGCGTTCGAGATTAGGATGTAGGCAGGGTGTTCGTCTGTAGCTTCTCTGACAGAAACAGAAGTGTGGCTTTTGCTGAGAGGTCAAGGGTGCGCTGTGGCCAAAATAAGATAGGGCTCTTGAGACAATGGAGCAGGTGGACCTGTGGCGGAGGTCCTAGGACTGAGGCAGGGACCCTGGGATGAGTCAACAAAGGCGAGGCTTGTAGGAGATGGGGAAACATGGGGGCAGCCCCCGCCCCGAGTTGCTGAATTAAGGAGGGTTGAGTTACACACGCTTGGGGTCAGCGAGGCAGAATGACTTTCAGCAAGTAGGACCAGTAGGAGCTACTGGTCAGACTCTAGGAAGCAACAGAAGAGGTAAAGCGGTAACAGAGTCGTGATAAGGGACACGAAAGGCAAAAGGGTGAGGCTAAATATTTGTGTGGAGGACGCCTAGGGCCATTTGCATTCCGTCTACCATGGAAAACACTGGGGCCCTCAACGGAGGGGAAGAAAGGAGGCTTCCTCGATGTATCCGTACAAGACATGAGGGGGACTGACAATGGGGGCTTTCTGTGACATTTGTAGCACAGACGAGATAAGCAGCTGTCTACAAGAGATTACGGTGGTAGAAATCCCCATTGGAAATGCATCCTGAGACATATCTGTCGTCCTGCACGCCCAATACAAAAAGGACTGTAGGTTACAGATAAGTAAAAGGATAGGATGTGTCTATGAGGAAATATTTAAAAAGAGAGCAATGAAAACTGGAATACTTTTGTGAATTTTTCAGGAAATGCTTTATGTTTCCATCCATCCACCTGCTGATCTAACTCATACTATAGAGAGCCTTCTACTGAGCCAAACTCTATGCACGAAGCAACTCTCTGTCCAGCAGGAGAGGAACCGTATCAACATACGGTTGTGCTCCCGTGATATGTGTGTGTGTAAAGAATGGTGGAGTGATTTATTCTTTCTAGAAAATAGTCAGGAGGACATCAAAAGAAGAACATCCAAGGCGGGGGTAAGACTTCAGCAAAATCAGAAAGTCAAATAGAACTTTGGGTGGTGCAGAACTTGGGAGAAGACAATTCTTCTAGGCAGAAGAAATAGTATGAGTGGGGACAGAGATCCGATGGGGTGTGGGTTGGACTTTTAGTGACACATCTACAGTGGCCACAGGGAGGCAGTGGGATATTACATTCAATACGAGTGCTGCTGAGGAAGATCCATCAGGTGCCGGGGCGTCCACACCCAGTGCGTCTGAGCGTTACCCAAGGATGGATAGGAGAGAGAACTGGACCATCTGGGTTCTTCCTGATGTTCAGATGATTACGAGAGAACGTGGGCATCTCCAAATCCATTTTGGTTTGTGTCCTCAGTTCAGAAACAAGCAGGGCAGGAGACAAGAAAACGGCAAGTTGAGAGTTTTGTGAGTTGCTACGTCACTGGAGGGAATCTGGCCTCTTCCAGACTGCAGACAGTCTCAATCATGCCAACACTGGGATTCAATTTTCAAAACTGAATTTCGGTGTTAAGAATGGGTAGAAGGCTCTTGAGAAAACGAGTTACTCAAGGGATTTTGGCTGAGTCGGGATGGAGGTTTGCTTGGCCAACGGGGACACGGGGACAGGGGTGGCAGAGGGAGGATGGAGTGGCTTCTCACGTATTGGTTCCCTGGTCAGGGCTGTAGGGCTCTAGGCAGAAACTGAAGGTCTCATGAGACTGTAGGCAGAAGTGGGAGCAGGTGTTGTCAACAGAGATGGGGACACACAAGCTATGTCGCTGCCCAGGTAACAAAAGCACGAGGCAGAATGTGCAAGAGAGACATCTCCTTCTTCTTTAAAATATTTTTTTTAATGTTTTATTTCTTTTTGAGAGAGAGAGAGAGCACAAGCAGGGGAAAGGAAGAGAGAGAGGGACAGAGGATCTGAAGCAGACTCTGCTGACAGCAGGGAGCCCAATGTGGGCCTCGAACTCTTAGACGGTGAGATCATGACTTGAGCCAGAGTTGGATGCTCAACCGACTGAGCCGCCCGGGTGCCCCTTCTTCTAGAGAGTGAGGTGCAGCTTCTCTGGGCCGCCAGACCCCAGGATGAGGGACAGAAGCACGCTCTGGTGTGCTTTGACACCCGGAAGACACAGCACATGTGGCATGGACATCAGTGTTTTCCTGGCCATTGAGACGACAGTAAGACATTCCCCTCGGGTAGTTTCAAGGCGGGGAGAATAAAAAAATCACCAGAGGCCTGTTGGTGAACTCATATGGGACATCACTGGGGATCCCTGGAGCAGCTCAATGAGGCTTGTAGTGGTGCAGGAGGGGTCCTGAGCCAGACAGTGTGTGTGTGTGTGTGTGTGTGTGTGTGTGTGTGTGTGTGTGTGTTTATCATAGTCAGATATATATAACATAAAATTTATCATTTTAACCACTTTCAAATGGACAATTCACGGGCACCTGGGTGGCTCAGTCAGTTAAGCATCCGACTTCAGCTCAGGTCACGATCTCATGGTTCGTGGGTTCGAGCTCCACATCGGGGTCTGTGCTGACAGCTCGGAGCCTGGAGCCTGCCTTGAATTCTGTGTCTCCCTCTCTCTCTCTCAAAAATAAATAAACATTAACAAAGTTAAATGGACAATTCAGTGACATTAAGTACGTTTATAATGTTGTACAACCACCGTCACTAGCCATCGCCAGAATTTTTAATTGTACCAAACAGAAACTCTGTCTCCATTAAACTCTCCCCGCCAATCCCCCCCACCGTCAGCTTCTGTTAACATCGCTTCCACTTTCTGCCTCCATGACTCTACCTACTCTAGATACCTCACAGAGTGGAAGCATACAGTATTTGTCCTTTTGTCTGGCTTTGTCACTCAGCATAATGTTTTCAAAACTCATCCATGTGATAGCATGTATCAGAATTTCCCTCCCTTTTAAGGCCGAATAATATCTATTATATGGATAAACCACATTTTGTTTATCCTTTCGTCTGTTGATGGGCATTTGGGTTATTTCCAAGTTAGTTAGATCTTAATGATTACTATAGGTTGGTGATATTTGGGAAATTTTGTTTTTGCATCGATGTCAATCGATAGAGAGAGTACACAATTACATAAACAAAAAGGCAGCAAGGCAGAAAGAGACTGCTGGCAGCTGGTCACACTAGGTGGGGCAAAGTATGAAACCATGTTTCATACTAGATCTAGGTTGAACCAGACATAAAATGTTTCATTGATTGCAAGGGACAGAGGCTATCATTATTTAGTTCGTAAGAGGAAATTGGAGAATTTTATCAGGGCCTGTAGTAGAAATATATCCTTAAACTTCTAGGCATGCCATCCTTAAAATGGATGTGGGCTTCAACCTTCTCTGTGATTCCTATGTGGTCTTTTATAAAATATTTCAAAAAGGGACTTCACAAACACACACACACGCACACACACGCACACACACACACACATGCTGAAGCTTATAGGAATTTAAATTAATTGGAGTGAAAATTTTGACCTTTTAAGTGGGTGACGCCAGATACAATGTACCACTCAGAGAATTTCTTCGTCATGTTTGTTCCTTTGCATATGTTGTGTTTTAATGTTTTCGTCACACCTCAATAAATACATTAGGCATATAAGGGTTACACAATTATTCACTCGCTCACAGCTATGCATTACACCCCTGTTTTGCAACACGGTCAGGGCATACTGAGCCTGTGCCCTCACACAGTTATAGTTTTGTGGCTAACAGGACAGAGTTCAGAGTAGTACGGAAGATTGGGTGCCATGGAAGAGGTGAGGTGATTGACCCAGATCTCAGGCATCAGGACAAGTTCCTGGAGGACATTCAATCTAAACTGAGACCTAAAAATGCATCAGAATTGGCCAAGTTTAGGAGAGAGAGTATGTGAGTGTGTGAGTGTGTGTGCATTGGGGTGGGATCATGAGGTGAGTAGCGTTCCAGGCAGAGGGAACAGTATGTGTAAAAGCCCAGAGGTAAAGGGGTCACGGTACCCTTGGGACAGGAAAGTTCAGTGTGGCTGGAAGACAGAGACGAGTGAGACTAGAGAGTTCCTAAGGGCCTGTGGGGAGTTCAGACTTTACCCTGAGGTCGGTGAGAAGCTGTGAGAGTATTTTAGGCACCAAAGAGGTGTGACAACCTTCCCATTAGGGAAAGCCAGCATCTGGAGGGCTGAGGATGAGTTGGCAGAACAAGGCACGGGCAGGACGAAACTCAGAGCAGAGGTGGTGATGCCCTGGACGAGGCTTGTGGTAGTGGGCAGGGAGAGAAAAGGAAGGGTCTGGAAACTAATCAGGGGACTAAGTGGACAGAGGAGAAGGGGAAAGTGGAATAATAAACCTGGGCTTCTGGTGTGGGGTGCCCTGTGGGTGAGATATTTAGGATGTTTCTGTCTTTTTACTATCTTCATTGGTCATACATTGAATATATTTAACCATGGTACTGCCTCAGTACTCACGTTGTTTCCTTAGGAGAGATTCTGAGACCAAAATACGTACTTATTTCAGGAATTTTTGTGAAACTCGATATTCTCAGCTTCCAGTGGTTGCCATAGAGACTCAGAGCCCCAGCCCTGAGTCCCTATCAGCCCATGTAGATTTCCTAGTTCAGGAATGGTCCTCATTCCTCCCACCCCCACCTCCAGAACCCTAAATCTTAGACCTAAGAAGTAGTTTTATAATGTTGTTTTACATATTAATGGAGTTGCCTGTGCTGTCATGGGCATAATCCTACAATAGAGCAGATGCTGGGATTTGAGGGGTCTCAGATTTTGAAGCCCTGTGGTTTTATGGCCACGGCCCTTGTGAAGAAAACAACTGTGTTGGCCTAATTTAACCAGAATCTGGATGAACGTGGAGAACCAATTGATTGTGTTCTCTGGTCGGTTGTTGATCCCTGAGTGCCTCCTGGCCCTGAGCTGATGCTCCTGGCTGAGAGCAGATCCTCCTGGTATTACCCTCACTGCTCAGGTCCTAAGGATCTGGGGTCCCCTACCCAGTAGAGCAGGGCTCCTATCCTGCACATCTCTCCATCGCCAGAGAACTGTCTAGAGAGTGGACTCTGCCCTGTGTGAGTATTGGAGATGTGGCAAAGTAGGAACTACTAAGGGGTGAGAGCTATATTCCTGCAAGGAATTGTAGAAGCAATCTAGACCAATAGATTTCAGCCCTCCTTATCAGACCCAACCGCTATTTAACGATTATGTGTAACACCCCCCCCCATGATCCTGAAATGAAATCCATAGAAAATATAACCTACCAATCATGTAAATTAAGCATGCCAATAGAATGCTTATGCTATGAAATGGAAAAGCAATGAAAGTAATTTGTGATAAAACACTGTGTTTCCATATGAAAAGGCTTAGGCATGAAGAAGGTACAAGATACGTCGAAGCCGTCTGGCGCTCGCACCTGAACTAGAATTTCTGTGAGTGCAACAGCCACGCACATGTCCCATGCATGAGGGGAGATGTGTTCACTCAGAGATCACAACAGCCTTGTGATTTTCCGAACCGGCAAGCAATTCTTGCAAAATTCTGAAGCAAACCAATAACGTCTTTCCTTCGTAAACATGGCGGCTGCATTCCTGGAAAACCAGCTTCGGTCAAAATCCTGTAAAATATGTTTGATGTTTACACGAAAAACAAAGAGGGGGAAGTGCTAGGCTTGGGAAATTATGAAGATATTATTATTTTTGTTAATTAGATGAAAGTCCAGGAGAACACGTAAAAGCCTCCAGGGGCAATTTTGTTTCACATGGTTGCCCTAGGATTTTAGGACTTGGAGTACGTGCCCTTTACTGCCAGTAGGTCCCTCATCATTGTAACACTTGAAAACGCCCCCCACTCAGTGGGTTGAGCATCTGACTCTTGGTTTCCGCTCAGGTCATGATTCCAGGGTCCTGAGATTGAGTCCTGCTTGAGAGTCTCTCTCTCTCTCTCTCTCACTCTCTCACTCTCGCTCTCTCTCCCCCTCTGCCCCTCTCCCCAACTCGTGCATGCTCTCTTTCTCTCTCTCTCTCTCTAAAATAAAAAAAAAGAAAAGAAAAGAAAATGCCCCATCAAATGTCCATAACGGCCTTTGGAGAGTGGGATCACCTCCTTTGAGATCCGCTAATCTAGAGAGAACTTCTCGCTTTGCAGGGGACCTTACCAAGGTTCAGGTAGGATGACTGATTTTCTAAAAGTCATGTGGTGAGTCACATTCAGATATGGGGCTTAAATCCAGTGTTGGGAGTTATTCAGTGTTTTTCTCCCTGTCTTAACCCACTAACATGTCGGGAATTGAAGGAACAGCTTTATTTGTGAGTTGCTAGAAAATTTAATACAGTTTTCTAACCGTCCATTCTTCTTACCATGAACTTTGAAGAAAATGGCCGTTTGAAAGATTATTCGTTCAGTTTAAATAATCCCGTAAGATATTTATTGGCCCTGTTCACATTTCCCACATTTGTTTGAAACCCTTATGTCTAAGACCTCATAAAATATATGAAGTCGCACTTCCTTTAGAATTTAATAGATATATTTACATTTTTATCCAACTAAAATATGCTCCTAATTAAAAGGTGAAATTGTGCAGAAGTGTTTTAAAGAAAACCAAGTCTCTTGCCTTGCCATTTTACCCCCAGCCCTACTGCACTTTGAGCTTTTAAAATTACTTGTGTTTTTGGAAGTGACTTCCATTTCCCTAAAAAAAGCCATATTACTATTTCTTATTTTGTCCATTTTAGACATTATCTATAGATTTTCTCTCATGATGGAAATGGAGTCTGCTGGTCTTTCCCACTCCCCCCAGATGAAGGCGTCTCACTACTGGGGTTAATCTGTTGGCTACTTTGTAACATTTTTAAAAATTCTAGTCTGTAGAATTTTTCTCTTTATTCCTCACTTTCTCTTTTGCAGGGTGAAGAAAATTAATGTCCCTGCCCTTTCTTTCACTTTCTCCTTCCGTGACTACGTTCCTCTATCTTCCATGTTTTTAAATTGCCAAATTTAATAGTATACTTACAACCTATGAACACAACGAAAAACTACAAACTCTGTCTACAGATTAATCCTCAAAGCTGAAACTCAGGAGTGTTTACACGGTTTTGATTTTGTGAATATCGTTCACTGACGAGCCAAATTACATGCTGTCTTTATACTTCTTTCCAGCTGTTTATGTTGTGGTGGTTGTTTTTGGAGTTTCTAGTTGCCCCTTTCTGCTGGTGTTCCACTTTCTTTCTTTGATTTTGTATACACACACACACACACACACATATATTTTTGCTGGATTTTGATTTTGTATATATATATGAATATATATATTATGTAAGTAAATTATTATTTTTATTTAAATACATTTACTTTTATATAAACAAATTTTATTTATATAAAATTTATTTATATTTATTTATTTAATATTTATTTATAATATATATATTATTTATATATAGTATTTATTTATATAAATATATATAATATAAATATAATATATAATAAATATATATAAATATATATTTATATAATAAATATATAAATATATATAATATACAATACATATCATATATAATACATATTATATATAATACATATAATATATAATATATAATAAATATATAATAAATAATATATAAATATAATATTTATTTATATAAATTACACATATATATGTGTATACATATATATGTATATATGTATACACATATATATGTATACACATATATATGTGTATACATATATATACACACACACATACATACATTGCTGGAGCACATCTCAAGGTAATTTCCACAGAAAGAGTGTGGTATAAGGGAGGTGAAGTTCTGGGTCTCTACATGGCTGCAAATGTGTTAATTCTGCTCTCCTTCTGAATTGATTAGCTATCAAATTCTAAATTGAAAATAATTTTTGCTTTAGTACCTTGGAGGGTTTTTAATCTCTTAAAATTCATGCTTATTTTCTAAGTCTGATGTCAATCTGCTTCTCCTTACTGAGTGAACTCTTTTTTTCCTCCCAGGAAAGTTTTAGCATTTTCTCTGTATCCTTTGTATTCTGAAATTTCAAGAATTTGGGACTAGCAGCGGGTATTTTTCTCTTCATTCACTGTATCGCACACTGAGCGGACCAACTTAGTCTGGAAAATTGTTTACCTAATTCTGACGATTTCTTATATTATTTCTCTAATAAATATCCACTCTGCTTTCTCTTTCTAGAATTCATATTGGTTGGCTATTGGAACTTCGGAGTTGATCTTCTCATGGCTTTAGTTTCTGTCTCTCTGTTTAGGTTCTACTTTCAGAGAGATTTGCTTCATTTTATTTTCAATTCTTTATTAATAATTTTTAACTTGGCAATTATACATTTCCGTTTCTTTTTTTTCTTTTTTTTCAAGTTTATTTTTGAGAGAGAGAGCAAGAGAGAGAGAGAGAGAGAGAGAGCACGGGGGAAGGGGCTGAGAGAGAGGGAGAGATTGAGAATCCCAAGCAGACTTCTCAATGTCATCACAGAGTCGCAGGCGGGGCTCAAACTCACGAACCGGGAGATCACGACCTGAGCCGAAATCAAGAGTCAGACTCTCGACCCACGGCACCACCCAGGCGCCCCTTGTGCGTTTCTAAGTCTTTCCCTTTGGTTCTCTGATTGCCCCTTTTTTACATCTAGAGTGTTGTATCAGGGGAGGGGGTCGAAAAGCAGCAGCTCCTACAGGGGGCCCTACTCAGCACAGGTCCTTGCTCTCTGGGGTTGAGGGGCCCCTGGAGGAATGAAAGTTGTTTGCGAACGTCCCGGGGTAGCTGCCGTGGAAGCTGTGATGGACGGAGCGATGGATGGGGTGTGAAGGCCCCTCCGGCCCCCCATCCTGCCACAGACTGTGTCTTGGGACCCTGGGGTGGAGAAAGTGCCACTTTCATTCCTGCCTCTCGGGATGGTTGACACCACATAGTGACAAAGAATGACAAACAGGAGGAGCGCCCTGCCCACGTGTTGGCGGTCGGGCGAGCTGCCCTGCTGGTCTGTGTCCACCCTGCTCAGCTGGCGCTTTCTCCTAACGCCCCTGTTGCAGGAGGTCATAGAGAGGACGTGACCCCTGGGTGACCTTCAAGCTGCCCCCCCCCCCCACCCCTGCCCCAGGGATCCCAGGCTTCTTGTTCTCTCTGCTGTCCTTGGACTGTACTTTCTGCCCACTGTTCCCATAGCCGGAGCTGTTTCAAGAACTCAGCCTTGAAAGATAAGGTGTCCTTGAGGTTGTCTTGACTGTTACTGTAACTAACCCCCCTGAGCCCCTCTGCATAACCTTTTCAGGTTCTGGCTGGGGCGTGTGGAGATCTATCTCTCTTGCTGGTCACCCAAGACCCGCCTCGGTGAGTAAGCTCTCTTCTTCCCCTGCCTAGTAAACCTGCCACCTTCCAACCTGGGGTGACCCACCTCTTTCTTGGGTCTTGCCTTGCCCTCTGCGTTCGGGGCTCAGTGTCACATTGGCGGGACGGCTCCAGAAATTGCCACCCCCCTTCTCATGATATGAGATTACACTGTCCGAAAATATTAGCTTTTCCCTCCTGCTAGAAGTTCTTTTCTGCTCCCTAAATAATCCATGCTGCCTCCAGAGTTACTTTTCTCCTTTCTCCTCTTAATCTTTTGCTCAGTGTTGCGGTCTTTCCCACCATACTTGAAATATGTATCATATTTAATAACAAGACTACAGAAAAAAATCCAGTGTGTGTGTGTGTGTGTGTGTGTGTGTGTGTGAGTGGGCTTTCGTGTTCAGCTGAGTTTGTGCGCTGGAGATCCATAGCTAACACAATCTAAAGGGCCCCCGGACCTTTGGGAACCCAGACTCTACCACCAGCTCTCTTTGTTTTCTTGTGGTCAATTTCTTTACAAAAGCGCCCATCCACTGTGTATGTATTTTTGGCCTGGATGTAAGATGCATATCTAGCAACCATTGTGATCAAAGGATTAGGGGAGGGGTTCTCCGGGGGTGATGCTATTGTTTTCAGGGTTCAGTTTCCAAAGCTGGTGGTTCCCAGTCTTGGGGGCAGGCATCTTTCTAGAAGGTTTTCTGCCTCAGCGGCTGCCCCTTCCCCCCAAACCCCTCGTCCTTCATACATTGAAGGACATGGTTTCCTTTGCCCAGCCTCAGAATTCCTCATTCGGTTTTTCCTCTTCTGGAAATGTATCGAAATATTTCACTTGCTAATAGCTTCCCTCCTGTTCTTTTCATTGTTGTGGGTTTATATCAATTTTGTTCCTCTAACATCTTTTTGATGTGGTCTTGGAAGACAGAGCAGATAAACATTTGTGCACAGTTTGCAATTTTGACTGGAAAATCCTTTGTATTTCTTTTTTCCCTCCATTTGATATTCTGAAGATTTTTCACATTAAACATCTTTTTCTTGTGCAGGTAATACATGTATATACTACAAAATTCAAGAGGCCCAAAAAGGTTATATAGTAAATTTAGTCTCTCAGTCCTGTTTCCTAAGCACCCAATTTCTTGTGTGTCCTCCGAGAAATATTCTATGCAAACATACTCTGTTTAATTTTTTAAAAATGCAAGCACAAGTACACAAACACATGTTTCATACCTTCCTTTTGCACTTACTAATGTCTTCCAGATCATTCCATACTGATACAGCATAGAGCTTTTTAATTTCTGCAAAGTGCCTTACTAATGAACACATTGTAATTTATTTAACATTTCCTTATGGGTTAACTTAAAAAAAAAAGAAATGTAATCAGCATACAATATCCTATTAGTTTCAGGTTCTGACAGGTTAATTTATGTTCTCCTATCTTTTGCTTTTGTTGTTATAAACAAAGCTACAATAAATTTCCTTTTATGTATGTTATCTCACACACACATGAGTCAATCTGGATAAATTCTGGACGTGACATTACTGGTCAATTGCCAGCTTTCTTGTGTGTGTGGGGGGTTGGTGGTGGTGTGTGTATCAGTTAATGGTCACTGCAGTAACGTAGGGATTGTCCGTGTCTCCAAGCGTTTGGCCACTGTACCAGTTAAGATCCAATCAGAAGCCAGTCAGAAGTTATTTCAGCAGGAGTTTCATACTAAGAATTGTTGGCTAGGGATAACGTTGAGAAGAGAATTAAGGCAAGAAGGGAATAGTAAGGTATAGAGACGCAGCGACTGATTACAAGAAGGGACTGGTGAAGAAGTTGACATTGTTAACATTTAGCAGCTTTTTGTTTCAGCTGCGCTGTGAGCTCCGAGAAACCCTATGGACCAGGACTAGACTTCTCAGGAAGGAGCGCCAATTGGTTCGAGATGGTTCTCCGGGAGGGCAAAGGTCACGCCGACTCTTCAAGCAGTTGGGAAATGAGCCAGCTGCCCAGCAACAGAGGCTGCAGGTGAAAAGAGTTGCAGGAGGAACGTGGCCTGGAGCAGGAGGCCTAGGGGGCGGGGCGAGTCCCTGCTCCTCCCCGCACCTCCTATTGGCTGAGCCGGGGCAGGTGACACCGGGCAGGTGCCTCGGGCAGCAACCACAGGAGCTCCGCCAAGTGTAAAAGGCTTTTGGCGGGACCACCCGGAGCTGGCGGGGCCGCCTGGCAAGTCCACCAACGTCTCGCTATTTGCCAACGTGACCGGTGAGCACTCAGACCTTGTCGTTTTGCTTAGCGGTTTTTCGTATTAGGACGGAGAATAGTTCTTAATATTTAGAATTGATTTTCCATTTTATGGACTATGTTTTTATCTGCTTTACGTTGGTTTTCCTTGGTTGTCAGTTTTATTCTACTTGAAAGAAGTCAGGTTTTTGAATACATTGTGGGTTGCAAATAGTCATTTATGTTTTGATATATGGTGGATTTTCCATGTATGTATGTGTTTTATTTCTATAGAGTTGAGTGGACCAATATTTGCTTTTGTGACTTCATGGTTTTAGTTCACCTTCAGAGAGACTTTTCCGACCTTGAAATTATAAAAACATTTTGCCGTTTTTTTGCCAAGTGCTTTTATGGTTTTGGCTTTAAAATTTAAGTATTTGATCGAATCAGAATTTTTCCTGTTATAGGAAGTATTAACCTAAATGTGTTTTTTTTCTGCTTTACTATCCAGATGTCCAAACACCATTTATTGAATGATCAGTTTTTTCTCTATCAGTTTGAAAATTTACCTTTATTACAGTATATATATATATATATATACACACATATATATACATATATACATATATATATATACACGATCTGTCTATATTTTGGCCTATTTCTGGACTTCCTAACCTGTTTCACTGATGTTCATTCATATACTAGCTACACACTGTTTTAATTACTCTAGCTTTATAATATGTTTAAATATCTGAGTACCTCTTCCTCATTTTCCCTTTGTAGAATCTTGTTCTTGATTTTTCTTTCTCCCCTAGGAGCATAAGTTGCTTGTCTAATTTTAGACCCTGTTGGTAATTTGAGGGAATTGTGTAAAAATACAGACTAAGTGCTGACATTATGAGTTTTTCTGCTTCTAGAACATGGTACGTTCGGTAGTTTTTCCTTTGCCCATGAAGTGTATTCTAGGGTGCTTGCTCTGTGTCTCCCCCTCCCCTGATTTGCAGCCTCATGCACCTTGGTGCCTTGCCACCCCAATTTTGTCTTCAGGGCACAGAGCCGCAGCCCCACTCTGCATTGTTCAGGTAGAGATTTTGTGGTTTTATGGAAGATGGGGTTTGCCCTTTTCTTTTCCTTGTTGCTTTTGGGTGACTCATGAGAAAGTCAGGGGTGATAGCTCTTTTGTTATTTAAAACGCTGATGCTGCTTCCCGTACATGCTCAGGCACTCCGGGATCCCATTTCATTGACTGCAAGAGATCCAGTTTCTATAGCAGTAGTTCCGGGAATCTGTGGAATGAGAAGTCGTGCCTTAGATACACTCTGAGTGTCCTTGTGGCCTCTGCGAGGGCCTCCCTGGGGCTTTTCCCAACCACTCTGCAGACCAGTTTCTCTTGTGTTAGTGCCTTCACCGATCCCACCTGTTCTCAAAGTGGGGTGACTGTTTCCCTGGGGTACAGGAAGGCATTCCACGGAATGACAGGAACAATGATTGCAGAGTCTCACTTTATGTCTGCTTTCCTAAAATGGTGCCTGAGAATATGCCAAGCGTCTGGAAGTTCTCTCCCTATTTCCCCTTCCACTTTCCCCCTTTTGTGTATCAAGCAAAGGCACGTCTGGCGCCCTTTCTTGATCTTTGATCTTCAGTGCATTGGCCTGGGGCAGAAGAGCATCTCAAGGGCAACTCAAAGTGCTTGTGATGAGCCCAGTGGATGGTGGCAGTGATCGGTAGCAGCTGGGGGGTGGGGAGTTCCAAGTCTCCAGCTGGGGGGCTGGGGCGGTGGTGGTTCCAGTTAGCTTTCATTAAAGCTGAAGACTTGAAGGGGTTGTCAGTGGACAGATGACTTAAACTCCTTTCTTGTCGACTGGTGATACTGTGTACAGCTTGTAAAGGAATAAAGAAAAGGAAGGACCCCACTGTTGTAAAGCTCCTCATTTGTGCATCTATTTACGTATGTGAGAAATCGTCTCAGGTGCTTACATCAAAGATAATAAAATTTATAAACTTGGTCTCTAGGAATGAAAAATGTTCATCCATGTATGTCTATTTAAAAAAACACATCTCGGGGCACCTGGGTGGCTCAGTCGGTTGGGCGTCCGACTTCGGCTCAGGTCATGATCTCGCGGTCTGTGAGTTCGAGCCCGAGGCTCTGGGCTGACAGCTCAGAGCCTGGAGCCTGTTTCGGATTCTGTGTCTCCCTCTCTCTCTGACCCTCCCCTGCTCATGCTCTGTCTCTCTCTGTCTCAAAAATAAATAAATGTTAAAAAAAATTAAAAAAAACACATCTCATTAGGAAATGCATTTCCTTCAAAACTATACCTTCTAAGATGATCAAAGCCACATACAAATAAAAATTAGAACGATCTACAAAAATGTCCAGTCTTTAGATCCTTCTGGCCACTGGAAATGAAAATACCTATTTTTCATTAATTTTTGTTGCAGAGACAGGGTGATCGATAAAATACTTTTGGGCATAAAATTTACATTGTGACAATTCTCTGGGGGAAGAGGAATGGAAATGAGTTCTAGGAGGGAAAGGAATGCTGTAAAATTTTGGCTGCAAAAACTTGTTTATATATTTAAATAGAGTACATGAAATGTCAATATTCTGTGGAATGCTTTTAACAAATGATATAACAGTTTTGTTTTAGAAGGTTAATATTTATAATATGCCAGAGTTATGGTCTGTGTGATTGTTTAAACTTACGATGAGAAACCTTAATTGCCAAATCAAAAACCTGTGAGGGCACATGGTTTTTCCCCCTAAATTTTTAGAGGGCTCTCAAGAAAAAAAAAAAAAAAAAAAATCTAAACTCTAAAATCTGGAAAAACCAAACTGAAGGCTATTGCCCTAAACCTTTACTGCAAGTGAATGCCCAATTTTAACTTCAAACTTTGAGCATAAGAATGAATGAATGAATATACAGGGAAGACCAGTTGACCCCAGACCTAGTTGGGGAGTTTTGGAGCACCGACTACTATGTATGAGGGCCCTAGGGGACCCATCCTTGCCCTCATCTGGGCTCTTTCTCCATATAGAGGCTTTTGAGCCCATGCTAAAGGGGGAACTGCTACCCCTGCCTCAGGGAGTCCCTTTGAACCTAAACCATCCTTTTAATCTAGGACCGAACTTCTAGAAGCACAGGGATATGGAATGGTTTCTCACCTCTGGTGAAGCTCATTTGCATATGTGCAAGCTTGCCCAGCTGCTAGGCTACCAGTGTGACTACCCATTTCCTTTGGGAAGCTGAAATCCACCCCAATTCCTACAGGGGTGGTCCCCCCCCCACCCCCCGTCCCACCTTAGGCTTCCTAAACGCTACAGAACATAGTAGACCTTTATCTTCGATATCCTCTAGATAATACATTAACAGTGAGGGGTACCAATCTGGCCAAGGGTTGTCTTGTGATGAAGTGGTGAACATCTTTTCTAGCCATCTTCCTAGTTTCCATTCTCTTCTGTGTAAGGACTTGAATAATAGAACAGGCCTTCCCAGAATCCTCAGCAAGAGACCCTCGCACAGGGAAGATAAATTTACCTATTAGAGTACAATCTGCAGAGATAAAGCTACATGAAATGGCACGTGCAATTTATATCCTTTAGCAACACGACCTGCTCAGCTGAAGCCTTTCACGTTTGATTATTTCAGTCTGTTCTCCAAGTTCAATAGGAGGGCTTAAAATACATCAGGAAATTAAAAGGACCTTCACATGACCTTCTATCCTCCCTACCCCCACTCCCCCACGCCCATCTAGAACCAAGGGTGGCCTGTCCCAAGAAGTTGGTTTCTTTTGGTAACTCTTGTAAGGGACTACATCCCAGACTAACCAAAGATGACCTTGTGTCTGTTACCAAGCTGGAGAACGCAAGGACTCACCGGTTAGTTTCTCATAGGGCCCCTGCAGATTTTTATCCTGCAAACGTGGAGTCTCGTAAATAACTGAGAAGAAGAGGCTTGCTGTGGGGCTGGGTGTATGTCCTTTTAAACATTTTGCAAAGGTTGTACGAAGTGATACATGGATAGGTTTTAAGTGTCAATGAACTTAAAACCAAAGAACCACAAAAACCCATAACCATCCCCACTAATCCCATTTACCGTTCCAGAGGTATTTTATTACTTTCTTGCATATACCCTTCTAGAATTCCTCCTCCCTAACCCTTCCTTAAACACAGGAGTACAGGGTTTTTCAGCAGCTTTCCTAAGTTCCACATGTTTTGGAGATCGTCTCCCTGTGAATGTAAGGATGGCTAACTTTTTTTTTTTTTTTAATTTATTGTGAAACTCATTCTTCTATATGGTTGACTTTCCTTCAAGGCTAATAGCACAGTCTGATCTTTGGGGACATCCCATATTGGCTAGCTCACTTCTTAAAAATTGCCTTGTAGTATAGGGATCCCATAACATAAAAGCTTATTTTGAAGTTGCCCTCTTGATAGACCTTCTTTCCAATTTCCTTATAATTTTACAACTCACACACGAGCCTTTATACATACATATAAAGGCTTTTCTTTTTCTTTGTTTGCCTTTATTCCTGATTAAGGAATATCTTTAATTTCAAACTGTTCAGACAGATTCATTACCTGTGATAGACTTTGCAAATATTTTCTCCTGTATCTAAGGTTCTAATGATGATGTCTTCAGTCTTCAGAAGTTAAAACTCCGGTGGCCAAATATATCCGTTTTTAGCATTTCTGTTTTATTTTGGCTGTTTGTACCCCAAGAGTCTATTAAAGTTTGTTACGTTTACATGGATAATTTATCTTTGAGCACATTGGGAGGTTGGACACTGATTGGGTCAGTGCTGCTTTTTTCCCTACAAATCTGAATGCCACCTTTACACTGTATTTGTTCTGGATCTCTGTGGTGTTCTATTGATCTACTTGCTTTAGCCTCAAAAATCTAGGCTTGATAAAACTAATATGTATTGATACTTGGTAAGAAGAGTGTCTACACTTTTATTACTTTTCATAGAATTTCTTAACTTTTTGTTAAAGATCTTATTCAAGGAGTTATGAACAGGGTTTTTTTTTTTTTTTTTTTTTTTTTTTTTTTTTTTTTTGTGTGTGTGTGTGTTTTGGCCACATTAACTTTTGAATTATTTTTGCAAATAATAATTTTAGGTTTTCCCATTTTTATTGTAGTAGTGACTATTGCTAATACCTCTAGACAGTTTAAACAGGAGGGAGGAGAGAAGGCCTCTGTTTTATCCCTCACTTGCAAATATACTTCATGCTGAAATCTTTTAAACATTACAGGTTCACTGTCAAAAATGCTTCTCAAATGATGATCTTGTATTTTGCGAACCTGCTAATTTAATAGTACTTAAATTGTATTCTCAGCATTGCTACTTATTGTTTCCTTTCCTTAGTTGATGAGGTATTCTGATTTTTTTTTTCCCCCCTGTGAAACCATTCTTACGCTCTTGAGATGAATACTGCTTGGTTATAAGGTGTATGTTTCTCATTCAGTATACTGATGAATTTGATTTAATATTTATATAAACTTTTATACATGCTTTAAGGTCCATGTTCAGTTTTCTTAGACTCCTCTTGTCTGCAATTTGTATTGTTACATTAACATTATAAAGTGAGTTAGCTTTTATCTTTTTCTGTATTCTGAGACCGTGTATGCTGGGAATGATCTATTCACAATCTAGAAATTGCCTGTAAACCGTCTGGGACCGGTGTATTTTAAGGGCAATGGATCTTTGTAGGCTTCTTAATTTCTTCTATGGTATTGGTCTTCTAACACTTTATTCCAGTATTTTCCCCACCTCTGAAAATTCCTACTCCTAGAAATTGTCTAATTCTTTCAGATTCATTTTGCTGGTATACACTTATATATAGTAGTCTGTAGTTTTTTTTCTCCTTTCTATTATGATTTATTCATGCTTTTTTCTCTGGCCTATTTCATCGGTCTTTTCCAGTAACACAAACCTTTGCTTCTAATACCCGAATTTGCTAGTTTTACTTACATTTTAATAGTTGCTTTTATTTTCATTAGTAGTTTTATGCCATTGTCTTTAAACTGAGCTTTTAATTCAAAAACTTTAATGGCTTTTAAATAAATGTGTTTATAACTAAAATTTTTCTGTGTTTACACATTTCAAGCTGCTGTGTGTAACTCTGTTCGAAGTCTAAATTATAATTTTGATTTTAAAGAGCTCTCTTGGGAGGCAATGGAAACTGTAATTTGATTTCCAGTTCAATTGTATTAAAATCTATGAATAGGACACAATGGCAGCTTTCTGGGATTGGCTGAAATACTCTTTATGGCCAATACATGGTCAAATATGTCTGTTCCTGTGAACAGTTACAAATTCTTGGTTTGTATACAAGTTTGGGCATGTGTATATGTATGTATATATGTTTTTAATTTTAGATATTTTTTCCAAAATCTGTTTTCCAAAAAGATCCTGCATTATATACTTCAGATTGCTGAGACTAGATCTTAAATGTTACCTCAAAAATGATGATTTGTGATGTGATAGAGGTGTTAGCTAACACCCTGGTAGTAATCACATTGTAATACACACATCAAATCAACATGTATACCTTAAACATAATGCCAATTATATCTCCATTAAAAATTTTAAAAGGTCTGGGGCGCCTGGGTGGCTCATTTGGTTAAGTGTTCGACTTTGGCTCAGGTCATGATCTCACAGTTTGTGGGTTCAAGCCCCGCATCAGGCTCTGTGCTGACAGCTCAGAGCCTGGAGCCTACTCCAGATTCTGTGTCTCCCTCTCTTTCTCTGCCCCTCCCCTGCTTTCACTTTCTCTCTTTTTCAAAAATAAACATTAAAAAAATTTAAAAATAAAAATAAAAACTTAAAAGGTCAATTGATTACATAGCTAGTAATATAGTTTTTGCTCATTTCAGAACTGTTTCTGAATAAATATCAATATAAAATATTAAAGTTAATACAAAATGTCACTTTCTTATTAAAAAAAAAATTTTTTTTTTTAAAGACTTTATTTATGAGAGTGAGACAGCGTGTGAGCAGGGGCGGAGCAGAGAGAGAGGGAGACACAGAATCCCAAGCAGGCTCCAGGCTCTGAGTTGTCAGCACAGAGCCCGATGTTGGGGCTCAAACTCCCGGACTGTGAGATCATGACCTGAGCCGAAGTCGGATGCTTAACCGACTGAGCCACCTTGGCGCCCCGTGTCACTTTCTTAATTGTATCATGAAATAGCATCTTTTAAAAGCTTTTGGTCTTGAACTCTGATCTCACATTGTTGTACTAATTTTCTTATTTGGTGTTTATTTTTTTCCCTGTTCTGTTCTTGTCATTCAGTCTTCAGCTTCTCTCTAAAGGGCATGCAGTTTTATTAACATAATCAAATCCTTAAGTTTTAACAGATTTTTATCTAATCACATGTAATGTGATTATGGATACTGAGTTTGCTATTTAGAATTCTGTATACACCTCCACACCCCTTGCCTTTGGGTTGACAAGATTTTATCTTCCTATTTACCTTTAAATCTAGGAGCTTCTATTCCTGAACTGATAAATGTTTAAATATGTTTAAATGTGTAAAAACACCTTGAATTAAGCAAATGAGCCAGTTTTTCGTTCACCAGATCCTCCAACCACTTCTGCTATTTGGACTTGGAGTGCTGGGTTACAATTTAAAGTTTTACAATCCAAATAGCTGAGAGTCTAGATCTCCAGTCTCCGTTATAGAGCGAGGAGGTGCGAAGTCCTCTCTCTTAAAAAGCAACTGTGGAGCCGGAGAGAATCGTCCAAAACCACCATTTGAAACACGCTGAAAATTCACTGAAAGCCTACAAGGCGCTTAGATGCTTCTACTCGGGAACGCTGGAGTCCCGAGTCCAAGAGCAGCAGGCGTCTGTGGTGCTGTCCGGGGATCCCCGTCACCTCCCAGGTCCCCAGGCCGCCCCTGCCCCCGAGACTTGCTGTCCCCACCGGAAGAGGCTGCTTTGATGGGCAGCGCGATCCTTAGGTGGAGGTCCCAGTGGTGAGCTGATGGGGAGGACGGGGGTCTCTCACAGCCTGAGACGGTGCTCCTGCAGGGAGCCGGCGGTCTAGACAGGAATGGGAACAGGAATCCGGAATGTGAGCGTGCCACAGCGGGGTTGATCAGGTCTCCATACACCTCGCTCTGCTGGCAGGCTGTGTGAACAAGCAGCGGAGGCTGGGGGAGGCCCGGAGTCCCCCACACCTCTGCCCAGCGGGGCCAGGGAGCCCGGGGTTAGGTGAGCGCAGGGGGATCTCCAACCGTCTGCTTGTGTGTGCGCCCAGCCCACGTGTGGGTCCGGCAGCAAGCTGCGGTGGCGCTCAGTGTTCAATGGCAACCCGGCAGTTCTCTGTCTGAATAAACTGTCCAGACACAGGGGTCGCTCCTAGGGAGTCAGCCTTAAACATGAAAACCAGGGGGAATACACAAAAGCAGCAAAAACTATAACCACAGATATTAATGTTGGTACACAGCGCGGTAGACTTCAGATCTAGTTCAGATGAGTTACTGAAAGCGCAACCCCCCGGGGGGAGGGGCGGGGACACATCAAATCAGGTGTTTGTACATTCCGTGTAAGTTCCCTAAGCCAGGCAGCCTGCAGAGAAACACAGGTGACTTCTAGGAGAAAGGTGGACAATAGATTGTACCTGTGTCCCCAGAAGCTGGGTTTAGCAAAGATGTCAAAGCAGCTTTAATAAACATTAAAAAAAAAACCCCACAAAACTCCATGTTTATAGCCTTAAAGGAAAGCATGATAAAGTGACTCGATGAATAGACCATCTCAGAGATGGAAATTTCATTCAGTTTCTGTTCTAGAGTTGGGGTACAATTGAAAGGTTGTCCTGCTTAGCACATTCGTGATGGAAGGAAAAGAATCCGTGAACTCCAAGTAGGCGAATTAATCTGAAGAACAAAGATTGAAGAACCCCCACTCCCACCCCACCCTGAAAATCCTGTGAGCCTCCAAGCACACGGTTGTTACTCTGTTGGGGGGCCTCAGGAGAGGAGAGAAAGGAAGAGAAAAATGGGTAGAAACCAGTAACAATGGCTTCGAAAACCTTCAGATCCAAGAAATGCAAACTCCGGTAGCAAAACACAAGAATACCCCCATCTAGGACACCATAGTTAGTTGGACGCAAAGACAAACGAAAGCAGTAGAGAGAAGGAGCCCGTCACCTACAGGGGAACAGCACGGTTAATAGCTGACTTCTCCCCCTGGAGGGGTATGGCATGCAGTGTTCCCAGAAAATGCCCTCAACCAGAAATTTTACATGCAGTAAACGTGAAGGTGATAGACATTCCTAGATGAGCGTGCCGAGAAACTTCTAAATTCACCGGTAAGGGCATTCCCCCCTCACCCGCCTTCTGTTGTGAATCACAGACCAATAACCTACTTAAATTACCGCAACTTCACAGTATATTTGGATGTTTGACAGGCCGACTGGTCCATTCATTTTTCCCCTTCCCACGTGTTCACAGTGGTTCTTGTGCATTTAGTTTTTCAGGTGAATTTTAGAGCTAGCTTGTTATATTTCCTACAACTCTGCACTATTGAAAACTTGACCGGAATTTTGACTGCACTAATCTATTAGCAGGGAATAAAATCCACATCTCTTCTTCAAGCCCGTCTAAAGCATAAATGACCTAACTATGGGCATTTAGCAAAAGGAAATTGGAGTCACTCAGAAAAGTAGAAAAGTGGATTAAAGTGAGGGAGGTTCGTGGCTGTGACTGTGCTGTGTTCCTTAGCAGCAGAGTCTGTGGACCTGCCCCGGGGGTCTTTGCCATGAATGTGACTCAGAAATCTGCCTCTGTGTTCCCCTCTCTGTTTCAGATTCCTGGGGAGAATGTTCTGGTCTCCCCCTTGGATCCTGTGTGCCCCTTCATCAGCTGTGACCAGGTGGCAGGGTGTGGTTGTTGAGATATCACCACTGGGCCCACTTGTTGGAGACCACAGCCAAAGTCTTAGGCTTCTCCTGTATCTCTCTCTCTCTTTTTTTTTTTTTTTTTTGTTTATTTCTGAGACCGAGCACGAGCGGGGGAGGGTCAGAGAGAAGGAGACACAGAATCTGAAACAGGCTCCAGGCTTTGAGCTGTCAGCACAGAGCCTGACGCGGGGCTCAAACTCACAGACTGAGATCATGACCTGAGCCCAAGTCGGACGCTTAACCAACCGAGGCACCCAGGTGCCCTATGCTTCTCCTGTATCTGGAGGCAATGTCACCTGCCACGATGCCCCTGGATCTTTGGGTTCTGCCATTATTTCTCTAGTTTGTTGTGGGCCTTATGGGTGGGTGTTGGGGCTTCTGCACCATATCTCTAACCCTTCCTTCTTTCCAACCTTTTAAAAAAAATTTTTTTTTTTTTTTTTTTGGGGTAGATTTTAAGGGTTGGTGTTGCAGCCCACTGTGTAATTTCGTGGTTGGGTCCAGTTTGCTCAGCCTATATACTTTGGGATATTACATTTCAATCAAGTTTAGCCTTGCATTATCTCAGTTGACTTTTCTGTGGGTGCTATAATCTAGCACCCCTCGAAGATACGAGTTTTAGGTTAAATCCCTGTTCTTCCCGTTAGCTCGGTCTCCTTGGGTAGAAATGTGGTCTATGGAGTTTGGAGTCTGTCTGTCACGTGCTGGTCTTCTGCACATATCTTAGGATTATTGGCTCTTTGCTCGTGGGATCAAGGTGCCTTTCTGGTCTGCTATATTTATTTTGCTATGATTTTTGGAGAGAGTTGTCATGTGCTGCTCTGTGGGAGGAGGGGAAGCACGTGCCATTAAGTGCTGGCACCCTGCTGAGTATTCCAGGAGCTGACTGTCCCCATCTTTACAAAGTGTCAGACACCTGGGATACCTTCCTTGTCTCTGCTGCAAGCCCGACTACTGGGTGCTTCCTGCTGTCCTGCGGGGAGGGGTGTGTGTGTGTGTGTGTCTGTCTTATCACTCCTATTGGTACTTCAACAAATGACCCTCTGAGCTGACCTCGAGCGTCCTCCCCTTGTCCAGTCATGGCCCATTCTTGGTGTTCTCCAGAGTTGTGGAGCAGTGCTGTTTTGACCCGTGGTTTGCTTTTATGTCCAATTTTCCACTTTCAACTGTTCTTAAACAGGGATATGAAGAAATTCTGGAACATTGGAGTGGTTCTTTTTTTGTGTGTGTTCCCACAGTATGGGAGAAGAAGGCTATAAAGTCAACCATCCTGAAAAACTGTTTTCGGACTATTTCTAAAGGTCTAAAAACCAAGCAAAATCGTTTAATCATCTATTTTTTTCAAATGTTTATTTCTGAGACAGAGACAGAGCATGAGTCGGGGAGGGGCAGAGAGAGAGGGAGACACAGAATCCGAAGCAGGCTGCAGGCTCCGAGCTGGCAGCACAGAGCCTGACGCGGGGCTCAAACCCACAAACTGTGAGATCGTGACCTGAGCCGAAGTCTGTCGCTCAACCGACTGAGCCACCCAGGTGCCCCTAATCATCTATTTCTTAATATAAATTTTAATAGACTTGTAAAATATCCTAAAAACATAAGTATTTAGAGTAAAAAGTAGAATTTCCTCTCTTTCTTCCTCTAACTTCCTTTTACTGTGCTCCAAAATACCTTGGGGGTGCATTTATCTAGCATTTATTTCTGCATTCACCAAAGTATGCACACACGTATACATGGGGCATCCTATTCTGTGACTTTTTTTTTTTTTTTTTTAAAGTTTATTGTGGGTTTTTTTTTTTTTTTTTGTTTGTTTGTTTGTTTTGTTATCTCTACACCCAACGTGGGGCTTGAACTCACGACCCTGAGATCAGGAGTCCCGTGCTCTTCTGACTGAGCCAGCCAGGCACCACCCACCCACTTTTTTTTTTTTTTTTTTAAGTGTTTTTGTTTTGTTTTAACTATTCTGTGACTTCTTTCACTTCCTATATCCTTTCTTCCCATGTCACTATATATAGATCTTATCCTTTTCAAAGGCTAGGTAATATTCCGTAATATAAGTAAACTGGGATTTTATTTTTCCTATATTTATGGGCAGTTAGGTTTGTTTATTTACAGTTCAACAGCTGTCCGCTGAACATCCAAATTCCAGCTCTGCTGTGTAACTATGAGCACCCTGCTTCTCCTGTTCACGGCGTCTGTAGGATAAGGATGACCTCTAAATCAGATGTTTAGAGGAGTGAAGGGTTTGTATAATAAAATGCTCCGCCAGTGGCACGTTGTAAATTCTCCAATGCTAAACCGTTATAACAGGAACTACTGTTGAGGTGCATGTGGGTAGAGAATTTGAGTCCCGTAGCCCGTCTAGTGGGGTGGGGAAACCTCAAGACCCCCCAGTCCTGTGGCCAGAGACGTTGTGGTAAGTGACATGGGGAATGCTCTGTAAACTAAGAGATCTGAGAAAGTAACCAAGGAGCCCAGTGTAGGTTGGGGTTACGTGCTTTGAGAAAGCTGTCCCTGAGGAAATTGGACCTAAGAGTCCCGTAGGATGACTGAGTTAGCAAGGAAAGTGTCCCTTCCAGGGAGAAGATCCAGAAGTGGGAAGAGCTGGCCATGGGCTGAATCGTATCCCTCCCCAAACTTCTAAATTGAAGCCCTAACCCTCGTTATCTCAGAATGTGACGGTATTTGGAGATGGGGCCTTGAAGTAAAATGAGGTCCTACGGGTGGGCCTCACCCAATATGGCAGGTGTCCGGGCAAGCGACGAAGGCACAGATGCACGCGGGGAAGACCGTGCGGAGACTCGGGGAGAAGCCAGCCATCTGTAAGCCAAGGACAGCAGCCTCTGAAGGAACCCGCTTGACCCCTTGGCTTGGGGCTTCCAGCTTCCAGAACTGTGAGGAAATCCATTTCTGTAGTTAATCCATGTAGCCTGGGGTCCTTCTTATGGCAGCTCAGTTGAACTCCCACAGAGGTCAAGTTCATCCTCTAGCTGCTTTCTGCATTTGAGTGGCTCGGTGGTAACTTTCCATTTTCTTCTGTTCTTGATCTGCCACCTAAAGTAACCATTTCTTTTTCATGGTCCTAACAATTTCGCTGGGCTGACGGACCTTCCATCTAAACTTTAAGGTAATTTTCTTTCGTAGGTTTATTTCGTTTCCTACAAACTTTATCGCGCCCAAATTACTGCTCCCACAGTCAACATTGTGCTACCAGTCATCCTCAAGCTTCTAGCCACACCACTTCCAGGCCTGCCATTTTCCCATATGCTCCTTCTACTAGCTTCTCTTGCGGCCCTGGATTTTGCTATCCACAGAGATCTGGCAGAATTCATTAGCCGGAATGGACACTGGGATTCTGAGCAGCCCTTTACAGCCCTCCCTGTCCTTCCCAGCCTTTGAGACTTGTCACTCTTGGTATCCGAGGTGGCTTTAACTTCATCCAGTAGATGTAATAGCAAACAAAACGAGGAGACCTAATACAATACCAAATGTTCTTGAGCGTGTATGTTCATATATCTTCGTCTATCGCGTATATTTATCACAAACACCTAGAAGTAGAGTTGCTCGATTGAGGGCTATAAGCTGAACGTTTTACTAGATGTTGCTTAATTGCCCTCCGTAAAAGCTGTAAAAAACTGACATTCCTGCCAAATGGGCATATAAGTACCTCTTTTCTCTCATTTCCAGTATTTCCCATCTGATCCTTTTCAAACTTCAAAGGTTTTGCCAACACGATGGGTAAAATATTCCATCTAACTGGTGTTTTTATTTCATGCTTCCCCAATTTCCAACAAAGCTGGGCATCTTTCCTTGTGTTAGTGGCCGCTTGGATTTCTAGTATGAGTAGCCTTTACAAATTCTTTGCCCGTTTTCCTGCCTTATTTGTCCCTCAGTTTCTAGCTTTTTATATGTTAAAGCAATTTTTGTTAGATCTGTACAAAATATTCTTCCAAGCGTATCAGCTGGGCTTTAAGCTCTGGTGGGGTTTTTAACTGTATAGAAAATTCAGATTCTTCGAGTATAATCTTCATAGGTTTTGTTTTTGTTTTTGTTTTTAAGTTTGTTTATTTTGAGAGAGAAAACACTAGTGGCAGAGGGGCAGAGAGAGAGGGAGGGAGGGAGAGAGAATCCCAAGCAGGTTCCACCCTGTCAGTGCAGAGCCCGATGTGGGGCTCAATCCCATGACCATGAGATCATGACCTGAGCCTAAATCAAGAGTTGGATGCTCAACCACCCAGGTGTCCCTGTTTTTTAAGATTCTACTTGGATTATATTTTTTCTTTCTTTCTTTCTTTTTTTTTTTTTTTTTTTTGGTTTTTTAAGCTTAACTCCTTTTGGATTCAATTTTATGTATGTTGTGAAAGGAGGGTCTAGGCGTAATCTTTTTCCTCTCATGGATAGAAAATTGCTTTAGTATTTAATACTTTAAATTTCTACGGTATTCATATATAGGTGGATCTGTTTCTGGGACTTTCAGCTATTGGTGAACACTTATAGCAAGAAGATAAGTTACTGTGGCTTCATAATTTGATATTGACCAGGCTCATTCTCCATTTTCTCTTTCCCACATTTCATTCTGGTTCTTGAGCATTTAGTTTTCCAGGTGAAATTTAGGATTTTGGAGGGGGGGGGGGAGTATAATAAGCTGTTGAAAATTTGATTGGAATTTTATGACTGTACTAATCACTTTATTTGTAGGAAATAAACCGCTCTTCTTCAAGCCCCCTCTAAAGCATAAATGACCTAACAACATGGGAGTTTGGGGAAAAGAAATTGGAGTCACTCAGGAAAGTGGAAAAGCAGATTAAAGTGAGGGAGGTTCGTGGCTGTGACTGTTCTGTGTTCCTTAGCAGCAGAGTCTGTGGACCTGCCCCGGGGGTCTTTGCCATGCATGTGACTCAGAAATCTGCCTCTGTGTTCCCCGCTCTCAGTTTCAGATTCCTGGGGAGAATGTTCTGGTCTCCCCCTTGGATCCTGTGTGCCCCTTCATCAGCTGTGATCAGGTGGCAGAGGGTGTGGTTGTTGAGGTCTCACTGCCGGCCCACTTGTCGGAGACCCCAGCCAAAGTCCTATGCTTCTCCTGTATCTGGAGGTAATGTCACCTGCCACGATGTCCCTGGATCTTTGGGTTCTGCCATTATGTCTCCAGTTTGTTGTGATCCCATTTCAAATTTCTGCAATCTGTAGACAAAACTGTGATGTCAATGCCACCACATCTTCTATCCGATGGTGAATGGAAGGAGGAAAAAGACTCCTTTTTTAGAAAGATAAGGAAAAGGAGATAACTACATTCAGGTGATCAACGGAAAGCGGAAGGAAGCCTCAATCATGTTTTTTGGTCACAAACGTTCTTGAATTTGAACTTCCCACTTGGCTGTTCCGTGTTCTCCTGGTCTTAGGACCTCATCTGGATTTCTCCCCCCACCTCCCGAGTGGATTGGCTTTGGGGTGTCTAAGCCATCCGTTTTCTCCAAGGATTTGGGTTATCTTCTCAGTCTGTAACATTGGACATAGAACAGGGAATTTTCTGTCAGTATTGGCACTGTGGCAGCTTAAGTCACAGGTCATCCATTCAGAATGTGTGCTTTGGTGTTGAGTGTTTAATACAGCCCAGCTCGGTTCATCAGTCTCAACACGAGGGACTGCGTGGGGGGAGGAATGGTCCTAGGATGTTCAGTCTTCAGAACACCCCCTGAAATGTGACTCCTATTTCCTATAAAGTTAGCCAATCACCCCCGCCAACTTCCTTCTTTGACTCTTGGTGGCTTGAAGTTTCCAAAGTGGCTTAGTGGCTATGTCTGTACCAAATCAGGACAGTCTTTTTATTCTCCAGCTTTACTGAGTTAATTGACTTTTACTGTGGTTTTTCTAGTAGAAGCAATCTTAGGTATTAAAATTTCCAGAATGTCCAATTATTTACTCTTATTTTCTTGTATCTCAATTGCCTCTTTTCTTTGGAGCTATTAGGGTGTGTGTGTGTGTGTGTGTGTGTGTGTGTGTGTGTGTGTGTCCTGCAAGCAGTTGGAAATCCTTGAGATTAGTCCAGGTGACCAGAAACATAAGGAGGTGCCACTCCCACCGCCATGATTGGCTGCCAGATGTGAGATCGTGCAGCTGTGAGTCATCACTGGGTTGCGGGTCAGAGCTTCATGACCTTCATAAGAGCAGCCCAGCTTTGTCTCCGCTGGCACTGTGGTGGAGTCTCCAGAGATCAAGTACACTAGAATGGCTCATCTGGTGGCTCCCAGGGTTCACAGATCTATCCAAGGAGGTTTGTATTGAAGATAGTAATGGGATTTGGTTAGGTATCAAAATATTTCTCACTTTCTAGTTTTCCTTTTGGAAATAGAACAGTTTTGGCACCCGGGAGCATAATCTGTCATTAACGGCAATTCGACTGATGTGCTCAGCAACCCTCCTTCAGGGCCGCCTGGGTGGCTTAGTCAGTTAAGCGTCTGACTTTGGCTCAGGTCATGATCTCACGGTTCGTGGGTTCAGGCCCTGCATCGGGCTCTGTGCTGATGGCTCAGAGCCTGGAGCCTGCTTCTGATTCTGTGTCTCCCTCTCTCTCTGCCCCTTCCCCGCTCATGCCCGCGCTCGCTCACTCTCTCTCTCTCTCTCTCTCTCTCTCTCTCAAAAATAAATATTAAGAAAACAAACCTTCATAGTTCTGGCCACGATATTGGTTTAAATAACATGCAGCTATGAATTACTGAATTCATACACATGATGGACTATCTAAAAAACATAAGAGCTATAATGAAGCTTGATGTTGAAATAGAAGTTAATGACAATTCAGCAAATTCACCTCAATATGATCTTACCAAATCCTTGAGTGGCATTCAGCTAATTGAAACTCTTAGAAGCATATTAAGCCTTCTCTGTATTAAGAGAAATTTGTCATGATTAATTCCAACATGATGTTTATAGAAAGCTATATTTGGGTTCCAGATCAAACATGATCTATCAAATCGTAAAATGGATAATGCAGTTAGGTATTCATATGTACCTAAAGCAAATTAAATAGCATGTCACTTGAATAGGAAAATGCCTTTTTATATTACAAATTAAGGATAATATAAAAATGAATCAACTGTAATATTTAATGATATTTTAAAACTTATAATCATTTATCATATTTTACCCCCAAATGAAAAGAATTGTAAAAATTCTTGCAGGAGCCACAGGAGATAGAGATCATTGTGAGAGCCTTTCATAAATCAAACTTTAGAAGATTTGGCTGGTGGCTTCCATGGGCATCAGATTATTGCCTCACTTTCATTGTGAAATGTGTCCCTCAATCAGAGGCATTAAGTAGGATGCCATAATAAGAGATATCTAGCAAAGATATCTAGCAAAGAGAGATATCTGCACAAGAGATATCTAGCAAAGATGACGTTTGCAGTTATATGATGGGGAAACAAATCTGAATTCCTAGTGTGCCTGTTTCTTGAAGACCGATTGCTAATCCCATTCGTGATGGAGGACAATGGCAGTTTCCACTTGAGAGTTGGGCATTCAGCCTTGGAGTGCCCAAGTTAGACTTAGTGAGCGAAGTCCATGCCGTTGAGCCCATGCCTATCCGGTCTTGGTCATAATGGGCTTCTACTTTATTAGTCCCATTAGCAAGGAATGGCCTGTCCAGAGAAGGGGGGTGATTGACAACAACAGGAAGTCCTCCTGACTTTGATTAAGAAACGCATCTGTGGGTGGGGGTGGGGGGGGGCTGCTATGACAACTTCCATGTGGCACAGATAATTTACTAGGCTCTTTCTGAAAAGTCCCCTCTGAAATGACCGATCCTTTTTTTGTATGTGGAATTCACCATGTTGGCTTTACTAAAATGCAGAAGGTACTTGCTACTTCTTTCAGGGATCAATCCGTGTGACCTTGCCGATATAGTAGGCTAGTGAGGTCCTGAGGATTAAGGAGATGGTCAAGTCCCTGTAGATTAGAAGGCATCAGATGGGTTTACGAAAGGGGGAAGTTCTATCTTTTGCGAAGGAACAAATGACAAATTGTTTTCAGTTTTGGTCCCTAGAGAACACAAAGATGCACTGGCCGCTCATAGTGTCGGGATATGTACATTAGCAGCCATGATGATCTGTGGCTATTAACGTGGAATACTCCCGCATTTTCCCCTCCCCCCAACTTTATTGGATATAATTAACAAAACTGAGTGTATTTGAAGTGTATAATGTGAGTTGTTGTATACATTGTGGAAGGATCACCACGGGTCGATTAACACTTCCATCTCCTCAGGTGGTTACCTTTATCTGTGAGAATGCTAAGATCAACACTCATGGCAAATCTCAAGTATGGAACACGGCATCATTAGCCCTAGTGACCACGCTGTGCGTTGCATCCCCAGGACTTATAAGTGGAAGCGTGCGCCCTTTGGTCAGTGTCTTCCCATTTCTCCTGCCCTTAGGCCCTGGGAACTGCCGTTCTGTTTCCGTGGGTCTGGCTATTTCAAGATTCCGCGTTTAAGTGAGATGATACAGTGTCAGTCTTTGGCTTAAACTTTGCATAAGGTCCTCCAGTTTCATCCGTGTTCCAAATGGCTGGATTTCCTTGTTTCTTCCGGTTCGGTAATATTCCGTTGTGTGTATATGCCACGTCTTTGTCCAGTTCATCCATCGACGGGCACCTCGGTTGTGTCTGTAGCTTTGCAATTGTGAATACTCCAGCGGACACAGGAGTGTCCTGACTTGTCCTGACTTCAGTGTCCTGAAGTCCTGACTTGTTTCCTTTGGATATCTACCCAGAAGTGGGATTGCTGGATCACACGCCAGTTCTATTCGTAACTTTTTGAGGAACCTCCACGCTGTTCTGAGGGACTGCACCAATTTATATTCCCACCAACAGTGCACGAGGGTTTCCTTCATATCCTTGCCAACACTTGCCTTTTCTTTTTGTTAAAAGCCATCCCAACAGGTGTGAGGTAATATTTCCTCGTAGTTGACTTGCCTTTCCCTCATCAGTGAGCTTATTGGCCATGCAATATATCTCTTACGGAAAATGTATTCAAGCTCTTTGTCCCTTTTTTAATTGGATTTTTTTTTACTATTAAAATCTAAAAGATAAGGAACTTTTATCAGATCTGTGCATTAACCCCTTATTAGATCTATGGTTTGCACATATTTTCTCCCACTCCATATGTTGTCTTTAATTTCGTGGATGGTTTCCTTTGTGCAGAAGGTTTAGTTTGATATAGGCCCGGTTGTTTTTGCTTGTTGTCGACTGTGCTTTTGTTGTCCTAGCCAAAAAAAAAAAAAAAAAAAAAAAATCCTTGCCAAGACCAGTGTCCAAGAACTTTTCCCCTTTGTTTCATGGTTTCAGATCTCCCATTTTAAGTCTTTATTCCTAGTTACTTTTGAGAGTTCCACGAGTTTTCTTTAAAACCCATTAGACTTAGTAGACCTACCAGCAATCTGAGTAGCAATTCATAGGAATCCACTCACTTTCATCCTGGAAATTTTAGCGGTGATCCTAATACCTTGAACATTACCTGGAAAGCAGCTTGCTGTTGACAGAGCAGACAGGGTAGGATCCACTGGCTTTTGCGGGGACGGGGGGGCGGGCATTCCTACCATAAAAGCTTGGGTCACAGTCTCCTTGCGGGGACTTCCTTTCATGCCAGGGTCTCAGGAGTTGTGGTTCTCTGTGTCCTGACACTCCCGTGTGCTGCTTAGGGTCTGTCTGCCCTTCGTTGGTCCTAGAGTCGGTCTTTCTTTTGAGATTCTGCAAATACAATGAAATCTTCTAGACTGGTTTCTGAGAACTTCATGGAGGAGAACGAGTAAAGTCTGTATGTAGAAAGAATTTCGAAGAACCCTGATGACTGCACATACCTAAGCCCAATGTGCCCCAAGTGGTCCTGTGCTGCAAGGTAGTTTAACAAATCCTCTAAGTGTACATTTTGTGCGTGTCAAGAAATTACCTCTCTGTGTCCTCCTGTGCATCTAAGCAAGTTTTAGAGCAGGCTTTTACTTCAACATTCATTTTTTTAAACATATTTTTCTGCATTTATCTTAAACTTGTACGTTTCCGTGGAATCCTTTATTGCGTTAATAGTTCACAGCTACATGAATTATATAAACCTGCCTATGGGTTTCATAGCTTTTTAAAAAAATAATCACTACTTCTTAAAACTTGAAAAATTATGAAATATAGTATACATTCAGAAAAACGCATAAAGGGGCGCCTGGGTGGCTCAGTCGGTTAGGCGTCCGACTTCAGCTCAGGTCACGATCTCACGGTTCGTGAGTTTGAGCCCCGCGTTGGGCTCTGGGCTGATGGCTCAGAGCGTGGATCCTGCTTCCGATTCTGTGTCTCCCTCTCTCTCTGCCCCTCCCCTGTTCATGCTCTGTCTCTCTCTGTCCCAAAAATAAATAAACGTTAAAAAAAAATTTTTTTTAAAGTTAAAAAAAAAAACGCATAAAACTCACAATATGGTTTAATCCAGTGAAAACCATTACCCAGGTCAACAGATAGGCAGATTTTTGGGGTGCTGGAAATATTGTGACCTCTGCTCACAACACTGTTCCTTCCCTGTAAGGAAGGAAGAGAAAAGTCCTCCTGATTTGTATGGTAATCACTTGCTTTGCTTTAGTTTTACGATCTCTGTGTGTATCACAAACAACAGTTAATTTAGTTTTGTCTGTTTTTGAATTTCTATGAAAGACACACATATTCTGTACCTGGCTTGTTTTGTCCCACAGCATATCTTCAATAGTCAACCCTTTCATGTGTGGTAGGTAGATGCAACTCCTACACATTCCACAATTTACCCATTATTCTGTTGACAGATGAGTCACTTCCGGGTTGGGGACCCTCTTAACAGTGCTGTGAGCACTTTCACGTACAGTAAAACCTTGATTTTCGAGCACCGTTTGTTCCGGAAACATGCTTGTAATCTAAAGTACTTACAGATCAATGTGAATTTCTCCATGAGAAATAACGGAAACTCAGGTGATTCATTCCACAATCTGAAAATATTTCAGATGATTACAATAGTGCAACGATACAAAATAATAAAGAAGATACAAAATATAAAGAAAAAGAAATCAACCTGCGCTTCCTTTTGAAAGCCTTCATGGCTGGTGTGAGGGAGATGAGCCAGGAGGGTTATTGTGTAGGACGACTTCCACGATCACTGACGGAGTCACTGCTTTCGTGACTCAATGAATCTGTTTTTCTTTTTGTGCAACTTTAACAAGGAACCTATCCAATGACCTAGAATGAAGCAGAGCATTTGTAAGCTTACTCTTGGATGGAAAAGCAAAGGACTGTCCATAGGTGCTTTGAAGTGTCAAAAAAAAAAAATACACCAGTGCCAGTTGTGGGCACCTTACAGTGTTCTGAAAAATCCCTGATTTCTGCTGAGCACCGTGTGAAATCTGAGACTGTGCATCTGAGCATGGGGGATGATCACCTCACCATCTTGCAGCGAGAGGCTGGGGAGAGAGGGAGAACAAACTATTAGCTCCGTTGTGATCACGTGACACTCGGTATCACCTACTACTTGTATTGCAAGACCTCGCTCGTTTATCAAGTTAAAATGTATTAGAAATGTTTGGTCGTCTTGCAGAACACCCGCAGAACAAGTTACTCGCAATCCAAGGTCTTACTGTATTTCCTAGTACGCAGGTATGTTCTCATGCCCATTCCCTGGACCCAGCTAGATGTCCTGCAATTAAGCTTGATGTGGACACTATCGAGAGCTGGCGCGGGCCCCACGGGTGAAAGGCGGAGTCCTTCATAAGCCTGCCCTCACGTCCCGTGCCAGCTGCACATCTTCAAGGACGACCCACCCACCGCCCAGCCAGCTAGAAATTTGAGTTGTGTTGCCGAGCCCCTGGAGCTCGCCTCTGATCCACCAAGGAGCTCAGTCCTTCACAAACTGGCCCCACTCCAGATGCCGTTTGCGAGTCCTGGGGCCACTCGCGCTTCTGACTGGCTGTAAACTTGGGAGTTTTCGCCCCCCTCTCGGATTCGATCACTTGCTAGGACTCTCAGAACTCCCCGCAAGCACTATACTTAGGATCGGTTTTAGTATAAAGAATCCAGAAGCGGTCTAAAATGAAGCATGGGGAGAGCTTCCCAGCCTTCTTGTGGAATCGGGGTTCGGCAGGCTTCCAGCATATCCGTGTGGTCACTTAACCAGAAGGCTCCCCCGTGCCTCTGTCTGCAGGGTTTTTCTTGGGGTTTAATTACCTAAACTCCATCTCCAGCCCACCTCTGCCTAGAGGTCAAGAGGCTTGAAAATTCCACCTCTGTACCGGTGTGCTTGTCTTTCAGGTGACGGGCCCCCTTCTAGAAACTCTCTAGGGGTTTCCCTCATTAACATAGCAAAGATCCTAGTACCCAGGGAATTCAAGGACTTCTGAAACTTTGTTCCTGGAAGGAAGGACGAAGACCAGATTTCTTACACAAGGGGCAAAGAAGTTTTTGGTGGCAAATACCTGCGTCTGACTTCGGCTCGGGTCATGATCTCCTGGTTCGTGAGTTCGAGCCTGGCACTGGGCTCGCTGCTGTCTGTGTGGAGTCTATTTCAGATCCTCTGTCCCCCTGTCTCTCTCTGCCCCTTCCCTGCTGGTGTGCACATGCACGCGTGCTCTCTCTCTCTCAAAACTAAACATTAAAAAAAACTAAGGTATTTGAAAGATTTTATTTTTTGGTTTTGTGGGCAAGGGGGTCTGGCTTTTAAGATTTCTTTTCCGTTGTCCTTTGTTTTCTACAGAGACACAATAGTGTATCTAGATGTGGGTTTCTTATTCTAGAGGGATTTCGTCTTAAATGGATTGGTGTTTTTTTGGTTCTAGAATGATGCTGGGGCACCTGACTGGCTCATTCCCTGGAGCTTGTGGCTCTTCATATCGGGGTTATAAGCTTGAGCCCCCATTGGGTGTAGAGATGACTTTAAAAAAAAATCTTAAAAATCTCTAGAAAGTCCTCAGCCATTTTACCACCAAACACTGCTCGATTGCCTCTCTCCATATCTGATTAAATGTAGGTTATGTAGCCTCTGTGTATTCTCAGGTGTTCTGTTTTGACTTACTCCACGGCATTCCTGTTGTCCTGGCTTACAGATTTGTCTATTTCTTAAAACCTCCATTGTACTCATTTTAATTTCAATTTTAGAATTTCTATCTGGTTCTTTTTCAAAAGTTGCAAATTTCAAATGTGACTTGTGAATTTCCGTTTCCTGTTCTCAGAGCACTTACTTTCAAGTTCTATTTCTCTTAATGTCCGCAAGCATAGGAGCTATATAATCTGTCTGATCACGTCCACAGGAGGCTGTGGAGATAACTTTCTGATGTTCTTTCTGGTTCTTACAGACTGTTTTTCCATGTGCCTTATTGGACAGCATTCTCATTGTAAATAAGAGTCCCGGGAATGATTTCATATATAGAATGGATCTCTTCCTCCAGGAAAGATTTGTGTTGGCTAGGTGCCAGCAGTGGGGGGGTGGGGACTGCTGATTTAGGGACATCGTAATCCAAGTTCGGGGCCTGAGGTTCCCCGGGCTGCAGTGATGCAAACCCCCTACGGCAAGACTGTTTGAGGGTTGGTCTCCTTCTGGTTCACCCTTCTCCTAAGGGTGTAAGCCATTAGGATCCTCATTGTGGAGAGATGATTCTATTAGATTCTCTGTCTTGTGCAGGCCCTTGCTTTTGGTTCTGCTTCTCTTGCCCTTGGAGACGCTAAAAAAAGTTCAAATTGGCTAAACTTGGAACACACCCTTCGGGCCAAAGTAGGTCCCCTGCTCCCTTGTCTCCTTGGTTTTCCGTTTTACCTTCCGTTTGGCTTTGTATTTACCTTGCTGCGGCTTTCATTTCCCTTTTGATAAGACTTTTTAAAAATTCTTTTTTACCTAGGATTTTTCTGAATTTTGCCTGCCATTATTAGAAATGGGAAATATATTGTTTCTTGAATCCTTTTTTGTTTGGCTGAACATTCTAGAGTAAGTTTTATTATCTATTTAGAGAATGTATGGGAGCATGAGTGGGGGAGGGAGGGAGGGAGGGAGGGAGGGAGGGAGAGAGAGAGAGAGAGAGAGAGAGAGAGAGAGAGAGAGAATATCCCAAGCAGGCTCTATGCTGTCGGTACAAAGCCCAACTCAGGGCTTGATCTCACATACCATGAGATCATGGCCTGAGCTGAAGTCAAGAGTTGGGCACTTAACTTGAATGAGCCACCTAGGCGCCCCCTGGAATGTTTTTTGTTTTTTGTTGTTTTTTTATTTTGTTTTTTTAGTACCTGAGCCGCAAATGTTCTACGTCTTTGCACATTCAGAAGTCTTTGTTTTGCCCTTTGAATCTGAGAGTCTCAAACCTGGAATACTCTAGCCAACCAAGGTACTTTACCTCCGCACCTGAGGGGCTGGCAGGATTTTCTGCCTTGAATTCTCTCTATGTTGCCTTTCTCTAAGGTGCACCCCATGTCACATGCGTGGTCTTTACTATGGCGGGGAGGGGGTGGATATGTGGGCAGGGGTGAGACCACGCAGGATGCACACTGCTGACTGAACAAGGAAGGCTTTACGCCGGTGTAGAAAACTATCCTTTTCATGCCTGGATGCAGCTGGTTTGTGGAGTTTAGGCAACTTTTTAATAGTGGAGACCTGGAGTTCTACCAGTTCTCTGTGCAGGCTCCTCACTCAGTTGGAAGGCAGGGCTGGAGTTTTGTGCTAAAGCACCAGCAGTGCATAATTAGGGGACGTCCTTACTGTGAGCTGCTCTATGGGAGGTGCTTTGGTTGGTTAACCTGGGTGACTTTGATTTCTTAATTGCGCTATGTATGATCAGAAATCCTTGCCTATTTCTCGACCCTAAGGTAGTGAAAGCTTAGGTTGGGTTCTCCCATCCATATATGTAAAAGAAAATGTTTTGGGAGGTGAAGAGGTAAGACTGAAGCTTTCTGCATAAAGCTAGGACCCTCGGTAGACTCATTACCGAAACGAGGAAATAACAAGGAAATATACACACATAAGCTCCAGGTGGGGAAAAATGCTCCCCTAAAAACAGACACCCTGAGCCTGCACACTAATAATCTGCAGTCTGAATTTACACAATCCATATGCTCTGATAACTCCCAAAGAGAGATAATAACATGTAAAAAGATTGCCTTCCTATGACACTTTGGTGTCTGGGAAGTGTTTTTTTCCTAAATTCTTTGGGTGCTGAGCCAGTGTATTTGAAATCATTAAAGAGCTTTTCAGTTTGAAGTTGGTAGCAGAATGTTGACTTTTCTCTTGGAAGTGCTGTAAAAGCAGAGAAGCGAAGGAGAATCAAAATATAAATTATATATTTGGAAAGTTAGGAAACGTTAAAGACATCGGATCACAAAGTAAGTGCAGAGAAAATTAAGCAGGGGCGTGCACAGGAGGAAGCAGGGAGAACTTGTCAGCAGAGGACATCTTTTTCTTTCTTTTTTTTTTTTTTTTTAAGTTTATTTCTGAGCACAGCGGGGAAGGGTCAGAGAGAGGGGGACAGAGGATCAGAAGTGGCTCTGTGCTGACGCCCACTAACCCACTAACCATGAGATCTCAACCTACCAAGCCACCCAGGAGCCCCGAGGGCATCGCTTAAAGTTAAGAGTCCCCACTGAGGAAAATTCCTTCCTTTTCAGTAATGGTAAATACAGCCTATAGACTGTAGGACAAGCTTTTGTTCTAAAGCTTTTGTTCTCCTGGGCCAGGTTTGTTTCCAGAACCTGAGGAAGTGGGGGTAAGTGAGAAATTATGTAGCAGGTCTCCTGTGGAAATGACCTGTCTTGGTGATGTGAGTCACAAAGGGGCGGGGGGAGCGCTGGGAGGAGGGGGTAATGACTCACTGAATTCTACAGCAGCTTGTCCCCATGCTGAATGGCATAGCACAAGACGAAGGCTTGGATCATAAAGAAGTCCAGGGATCCTGGAACACCATCCAGGTTCAGGGAAAATGCCCCAAAGCTGAGTAGGTGGAAGAGGAACCCTCCCAGGGTGGGTACCACGATACAACCAGAAAGTAGGAAAGGAATAGCCTAAATCAACTGGCATATGAAAAAGAGATCCCAGCAAAGCACATCTATGGAGGAAATGAACGTTCCCAATTTTAAAATGCAGTGAAATTGTTTCTCTGACACCAAAGATCCAGGAGCTTAGGGAAAAGGCAAAACCTAAGCCTATGAGGAGCAAGGAATGAAGTAGAAGGAAACGAGTACCCTTATCCCATCAACAAAAGTAAAAGATAAAGGAGAGAAAAGGAGAGTAGACAGATGATGAAGATTTGGAAAAGGATACCAAGTATAGAAATAAGAAAGTAATGGGGCGCCTGAGTGGCTCAGTCAGTAAAGCATCTGACTTCAGCTCAGGTCATGATCTCACAGTCCATGAGTTCGAGCCCCGCGCCGGGCTCTGTGCTGACAGCTCTCAGCCTGGATCCTGCTTCGGATTCCGTGTCTCCCTCTCTCTCTGCCCCTCCCCTGTTCATGCTCTGTCTCTTTTCTGTCTCAAAAATAAATAAACTTTAAAAAAAGAATTAAAAAAAAAAGTATCCTTTTCTCTCTCCCTAATGGTTCTATTTGGAATTAAGCAAAGGAGATCCAAAATAATTGGGATCTCCGAAGAAAAACTAATAGATCTGGGAATGCGAGCAGAGATGCTGAATCACTTATGACAAAGGAGGCCAACATTCGGATTTCTCCCGAGCCATGTACAGTTAGAGACGGCAGAGTAGTGCCTTCCGAACTTGAAATCTGGTCCAAAACATGGCCTCCAAACAAACTGTTTACGAAGGCCACAATATTTTTGTCTTGTGCTCTTAGGTTTTTTTTTTAACCTGTAAAGACTCAAGTGTTTTTGTGAGTCCTTCAAACATCTGGTGGGTGAACCTCTCGCCAATTAGGACAACAAGCAAGTGTATAGCAAGGAGAAGGGAATTGAACTGCACACTTGGAATTTACCTGACAATTAAGGAGCCAAAAGATCATAAACATTCTGTGAACTGACAATATAAAAGTGCTGTCATTACAACAGGGAGGACAGGGTAGAGCCTGGGAGGGTTGTATGGGTCTACTGATTTTAATTTCTGTAGCTGGAGATCAAAAGACGTGATATAAAACAAATGCCAGATATGTATAAGTATATTCAGGAACATAAATAGGGGTGCCTGGGTGGCGGTTAAGCATCTGACTTTGACTCAGGGCACAATCTCACGGTTCGTTGATTCGTTGATTCGAGCCCCGAGTCGGGCTCCGTGCTGACAGCTTGGAGCCTGGAGCCTGCTTCAGATTCTGTGTCCCCTCCTCTCTCTGCCCCTCCCCAGCTCATTCTCTTTCTCTCTCTCTCTCTCTCTCTCTCTCTCTCTCTCTCTCAAAAATAAATCTACTTAAAAATATAAAAAGAACATATGGGGCACCTGGGTGGCTCAGTCGGTTGGGTGGCCGGCTTCGGCTCAGGTCATGATCTCACGGTCTGTGAGTTCGAGCCCCGCGTCGGGCTCTGTGCTGACAGCTCAGGGCCTGGAGCCCGTTTCAGATTCTGTGTCTCCCTCTCTCTCTGCCCCTCCTCTGTTCATGCTCTCTCTCTGTCTCAAAAAAAAATTAAAAAATATAAAAAGAACATAAATATAATACAATAAACCAAAATAAGATAATGGAGGAGAGGGGAATAAAAGGGACCAAGAGGAAATACACTCTTCTGTCGCTAGTCCTAAATTAGATTATCTAATAATTAAGGACACTGTATAAAAGAACAGTTATAAAGGGGATCACTACAAAAAAATGCCAGCATTGAAAATCCTGAAAAACACACCCCGAACAAAACCCGAGTCCAGGTAGAAGAAACCCCACAGAATTTAACATAGATGGCTTGCTTCAGGAGCACCTACTGATCAACAGCAGAATAAAAACTCAAATTATGTCAAATATAAATAAGCCAAACTTCTTTACTCAAAAGGGTCAGATTATATCACAAGACTCCATTCTAAAACTGATTCAGAAAGCTTGAAAATGCAAGTAAGGGCAGTCACATCAGGCAAATTCAAACAGAATGTCTGCTACGGTTGAATTCTGAGCCAAAAGCATTAAACAAGAACAAAAGTGCCCTTCCTAATACTCCAGGATGTGAATCATAATGAACACTCATAGATGAGAAATTGTAGAAAATAGATACACATTACTGGCCTTTAAATCTTACTTTAGCTCATGATGAAGTGGACAAAAGGTAAGTACTTACAAGCTTTTGATCTCAAAAATAAAATTGATATATACCAAACTTCGTAGCCTGAAAACGGAATGCATGTTTCATTCAAGTTCCCATGGGCTAGTCACAAAATTTGAGCATACATTAATCCATGAAGAATCCATAAGCAAAGCAACGCATTCTAGAAAAGGGAGCTGAAATATTTTCTGATAAGTCAATAACAGATAATGAAAAAATAGGAACCCTCCCCACAAAATTGGTTCTCTTAAAACCTACTCCAACCACATTAGACAACTCAAAAAAAAAAAAAAAAAATCTGGGTCTCAATGGCAACAGAATACCCACCTGGGAAATAATGGAAAAAAAAACCTGGAAATAATGCTAGAACTCCAGTGTGGTTTGTGGACTACTAAGGCAGTGCCCAGGGAAGTATTGATCTCAATTTATAGTCAATGAGAATAAATGGATTAATCTTCAGTTAAAAAAAATCCTATGGAAACACTGAATAAAGGATTTAGAAAAAAAGCAAGAATGATCTGGGAAACAGGAAAATGACTAAAAAATAAATGAAGGCAGGCCCTTTGGAAAAAATAAAACAGAAAAACCAACAAGGAATTCAGAGGTCAGGATTCTAATAGCCCTGGTGGCTTCCTTGACTGGGGGTCCATGTGGCGACCCCCAGAAGGGTAGGCTGGGACTCTGGGTCAGCCGGTTTTGCAGTGTGAGCAGATTTTCTTCTGAGAAGCCTCTCTGTTTGCTCTTGAGGCCTTTTGGCTGACTGGATCCTGTTCGTTCAGGTTCTGCTGGAAAGTCTTCCTTAAAGTACACTGTTGAAAGACTTCGATCCCATCTATAAAATACCTTTAGGTTAGTGTTAGATTGAACGACTGGGGGCTATTGTTGACTATCCCCTAATCTAACCAGACGGGCAGGTAGCAGTGTTCCTCATAAAAGGTGATTGTTAGAGTTCCCTTGACCTGCAGTTCTTAAACTTTTCCTACTGAAACCTCCACATTGAGCCAGGGAACTTTCTATAAATAATGATCCCAACTAATTCTGGAAGATGTAGAAAATCTGAACACCAGTTCCCAAAGACATGTCTTTAGGAGCTCTTCCTTGAGAGCCTATCATGCCCTAATGTTCATGTAGAAAAAGAATAGCCAGGAATCGGGGTGCCTGGGGGCTCAGTTGGTTAAACTTCTGACTTCGGCTTAGGTCATGATCTCACGGTTCATGAGTTTGAGCCCCATGTCGGGCTCTGTGCTGACAGCTCAGAGCCTGGAGCCTACTTCGGATTCTATGTCTTTCTCTCTGCCCCTCCCTTGCTCATGCTCTGTCTCTCTCTCAAAAATATGACCAAAAAAAAAAAAAAAAAGCCAGGAAAATTTCTACCACTGAACATAAAATTATACAGGTTAAAATAGTTTTATACCAGCACGTAAATAGGCCATTGATTAGAAGGTCTGAGTATTGACCCAAATGCATGTGGGAATGTAAGCTCTCATAAAGGTATTTCAAAACCCTGAAAAGGAAGAGTATTCAGTACATATCCAGTACATGGTATTGAGCCATCTAGAAAAAGGTTGCATTGTGCACATGTAATATACTAGACAAAATGGGTTAATGTTTTAAGTGCAAAAAAGGCTATACATGAGGAGAAAAACCAAGAAAGTCTTTAAAAATACTTCTGGTTAGGAGAAAGCCTATCTAAGCATGCCACAAATATAGCAGTTATAAAAAAAAATCTTAAAAATTCTTTGACAAAAGCAAAGTCAAAAGACAAATTACAAAGGAGAAATACTTAGTATGGAACGCAGTCCTTTGTGATAGGACACTCTCTATAAGTGGCCTTTATAGATTATTTGGGAACAGACCAATAACCCGCTAGAAAACCCAGCAAAGGCTTGGATACATAGCTCAGAGGAGAGAGCAGACAAGCAACTCCTAAACCCATGAAAAGATGGGCGCTCTCCTTTATAATTAGGAAAATGCAAATTAAAACTTCACGGCTATGCTAATTTTCATCAGTCAGATGGACAAAGATGAAAAAGTTTGGAAACGCTGCGTGTTGGCAAGCGTGTGGGAAAGCGGCACTCTTTTATTGCTGTGGGAGAGCTAATTGCTACACTCTGTGTGGCCGTTGGGCTTGTGTTTCGCCAGATTTTGTGACTACATTTGCAGGGGAATGGTTGGAGAGGAGTCCAGCTTTCAGGATATAAAGGACATCGGGTTCCGCAACTGTGCCTCGTAGCTTAGTCCTCCTCTGCCGTTGGTGTGCCGTGATCGTAACGTGCAGTGGGGTGTAGAGTCCCCACCACACAACCGCAGTCTGAAATTGCCTGCTGGGACTTGTGCCCTAGGCTTTCAATTCTTTCCCGTGAAAGCCCTGATTCTCTCCGTGCTAAGTATTCACTGTGCTAAATCCTGGGAGCTCTTCTACTCTGCACCCGTACTTCTAATTCTTGCTTGAGGTGCAGCTCGTCTTGACCTACACAGCATAGGCACAGGCTTGCTCTCACTCTCCAGTGTTGACCTGACTATTCTACCTCTGGTCTGGTGCACCAGGGCGCTGGGTCTTTGTACTTGACCTCCGGTGAGCCAGGGCGCTGGGTCTTTGTACTTGCTCAGCCTGTCGTCCATCCTGCCTCCGGTAAGGTGACACTGTGCAGTGACGTTATGCCAAAGACCTCTTCTGTCCCGACCTCAGAGCGTTAATTCAAAAGCAAACACGAATTGGTGGCTGGCTAAGGTGCAGAACTAGAGACACAGCCGTTGATGAGGGAGGGCTCTGCTGTTGGATGGAGTGGGGATGATGGTATTAAGCCGGGAAAGTACTGCTCAGGGAGGGTGGCCCCTGTTGCCTGGCAGGAGGCTTTCATTTAGGGCTGAGAGGTGGCTCAAGCGTGTCCCTGAGTAAGGATCGTGTTTGGTGAAGCGAAGCAGGTGTGCCAGCTGCTGGCCCAGGAAGTCTCGCCACGTAAGGGAGGAAGTGTGACCAGGGAGGCAAACCTGGGTTCATTGCCCAAGGAGAAGCTGTAAGGAGAGGCTAGCTGTGGATCCCGGATCAGCTGCGAGGGAAGAGTTGTATCACAGGGGATTCTCCCCTGAGTTCTGCAGACTGACTGCAGACAACCCCAAAGGTGAGCTCAGGCGAGGGTGTGATCTCAGGAATTCTAAAATTAAAGGAGACGCAGAACTTCCTGCGTAGCAGGTTCTGTAGAGTGTGTGGGAATCCTCTTTGTCAAAAAGAGGCATGTTCATGGGGAGCAGGACTCCTTTTAACATTTATAATTAAATGGGTCTTAATTATGCATAGGGTGGTAAGTGTTAATTGATGTGAAGTGGAGAAAAGAAAGAGGTCTATTTAGAAGGGTATGTGTGTCCCAAAGGGCTTGGTATTAACCATCCAAGGCACGATTCCCCCTCTACATCCGATGAGGAAGTGACAGAAGCACCCCTATAGCCTCGGGGACAGAGGTAATGGGAATGGGGACTTACCCTGCTGTTCCAAATCACATGTTTGCTAGAACAGACTTTCCTCTGGATCCCTCCCACTATACGTTTTCTCTAGTCTGGCCTTGGCTCCAGGGTATTAATAGGGGAATTAACAGATGCTTTGAAATCCGACAAATGCATATTGTTTGGCTTCCATCATTTTGTTATGGCTGATATTAAGTGCCTAACACATGTCAGTCACTATGTCTAGTGCTTTGCTTGTGTTAAGGTTTCAAAATGGAAGCATTATGTCCATATTATATATGTACACAGGGGAGTATGTTACGCATGATCATAAACACACTTGTGGAATTACCACTTAGATCAAGGGAGAATATTCCTTAGGACCTCAGAAGCATTCCCTGTACTCCTGCCAGGGACTACACTCTCTTCTCTCTGGAAGTCCTTACCTCTAACACCCGAACTTTATGTGAAATGGGATCTAGCAGTTTGCATTGTGTCTGGCTCCGTTTCCTCCACCTTATTTGTGGGATTCATTCTCGTTGTTCCATGTAGTAGCAAGTTATTCACCCTTGTTGTAGCATTTTAATGTGTGAATCGAGCTCTATTTATCCCCGGTACTCCTAATAGGCATGCCCAACGTTTCTGCCACTGGTCTATCATGAGTATTGTTTTCGTGAACATTATTGTATGTATCTTTTGGTGAAAATATATATTTTGGGTATATGCTGAAAATAAAATTGCTAGGTCCCGGGGTACATAGGTCCCAGGGAAGTGGGGCCTTCGGGAGGTGCTTAGATCATGGGGACAGAGTCCTCACCAATGGGATTACTGCTCTTATAAAAGAGACCCCAGAGAGCTCCCTTGCTCCTTCCACCATGTGAGAAAGTCTGTGATCTGGAAGAGGACCCTCTCCTGACTGTGCTGGACTTCCAGTCTCTAGAACTGTGAGAAATGCTATAATCCACCTAATCTGTGGCATTTTGTTATAAGCAGCCTGAAAGACTAAGATGTTGTGGTCTTCAATCTGATTTCCCTGATTGCTAATAAGGTTGATATATCTTGTTTTACTTGTTTGCAATTTGGATATTACCTTTGGTGAAGTGTCCCCTCGAGCCTCCTGACCGCTTTTCTTTTGGATTCTTTGACATTTTCTTGAGGAAGTTCTTTACACACATTGGATATAAAGCTTTTATCACCTTTTCCCAAATTAATAGGTTCAATGAAATACCAATAAAAGTTCCAATGGTTTGTGTAAATTGAGAAACTCTACAATTTACATGGAAATGCAAAAGGCTAGGAATAGCTAAGAACACTCTAAATGAGGAAGTTGGAGGATTACTTTACCGGATTTCAAGATACATTGATGTGAAAGTGGTTAAGACCTGTGGCATTGGCACAAAGACAAATAGATCAATGAAATGGCATACCGGAAACAGACTCACGCTCAGACACTTCTGACAATATGGCATTGAAAAACAGCGGAAAAGATTTTTTTCCCTACTGATTCCGGATCAGCTGAATATACAAACAGAAAAGATTAAAAACCTGATCCCCGCCTCACACCTTACTCAAAGATAAAATCCAGGCAAATTGTAGATGTAAACATGTAAGATAAAATGTTAAAGCTTCTAAAAGATCACATAAGAGCATCTTTATGGCCTTGGGAAGGGAAGAGTTTCTTAAGTAGGACATTCAAAGCACTAACCATAAAGGGAAAGGCTGCTACATTGGACTGCGTTAAAATAATGTCTTTATATCAAAAAATGCCATTAGGGGGTAAGGCCAGCCTTTGCAGAGGGGGAGAACGTATTTGCTGGGGGTGGTTGCCAGATGGCTGTGTCAGCTGACTTCTGGCTGGTGTTGGCCGATGGGAGGTTAGAAGGCAGAAGGAAGGGAGAAGCAAGGATCTCTCCACCCCCGCCCCACCTCACCCCCAGCTGTGGGTAGCCTTTCTGGCAGCAGCTGTATCTTCTCCATGGTTCCCACTTGAATTCCTGCTTTTACTAGTTGGTGACAACCCCTGGGTTCTGAGAACCCTTCCCGTATTAGGTCCCACTAGTGCCCGAATTCCCCTCCTTTCAGCCCCACCTGATTTCAGCACTGCTGAGCCGGACAGCTCCGGACAGTTTGACTTCCTTCAAGCACTCCTGTGTCATTCACCTTCTGGCCTGGGGTTTCTAGTCCACTGCAGAGATTTCCAAAAGCCCCCTTGGCAAGCAAGCATGTACAGCCAGGAAGTGTAGGATATCAGCCTCCTGAGGGTTACCCTCAATATATGAGAGATGGAAACTGATGAACAAATACTTCTCCCACTCAGTCCTCAGGTGGAAAAATCTGTGTGTTCTACGTGTTCCTTGGAAGATCCTGGGTGGGATTGGGCTTCCATGACCCACAGCATGTGACCTCACCAATGCGCCCTTATGCTGGAGTTTTTTTCCTCCCTTATTCTAACACCTCACTCTAGCTTCTTGGAACCACTCCCTAAGTTATAGTTAACCCTTGAACAACATGCATTTCAAAGGCATGGGTCCACTTACATGTGGATTTTTAAAAATCTAGTACTGTAGATGTATTTTCTGTTAGGTTTTTCTTAACATTGTCTTTAGCTTTATTGGAAGGATAACAGTATATAACACGTGAAACATACAAAGTATGCGTTAATCAACTCTCTGTTATCGGTGAGGCTTTTGGTCAACAGTAGGCTATGAGTAGTTAAGTTTCTAGGGAATCAGGTTATACGTGGATTTTTGACCGCATGGGGTAGATGTCTGTGCCCCTAACCCTTTCATTGTTGGTATCCGTAAGCTGTGTTTGCCCATAAGCTCTGGACTCAGGCTCTGATTTTCAGTGGGAGGCAGGGAATACAAGCCAAGACACTGCTTTCTCTTAGCCCTTCCAGTGTAAGGATGCTACCAGATTTTTGATGTGTTAATCCCTGGTCTGTCTCATTGTATCCTGTTGGAGTTCCTGTATTACCTTCCTCGTGTCTTCCATATGTTAAGTGGACTCTCTTCTCAGTTACTCTGACTGATAAACCATTCTGGCCTCTACTCCTCCACTCTACGACCTTGTAGCTTTTCTAAATCCTGGCCCTATTCCTGCCTCATAATCATGAATCTGCAGGGGCTCTTGACCGTTTTCTGCATGCTTGCTATAAAGTCATCTGATCGTAGACATTTGTCGTTTGTGTCGCGAGAACAGGAAAGCGTAACTCGGCAGGTAGTTTGTTGACCTTTGGAGACCAAGGTCCACATCCTGACTCTGTCGTGAGTGATGGTGGCGGCAAGGTCTTCTCCCTCGTTTCAGGTTCCTCACGTGCAAGGTGGAAACACGAGTATTTGTTAGGTTTAAGTGAGTTAGTTCACTTAGGACAATCGTGATAGGTAAAAAGCATTAAAATGTTTTCATGGCGACTCCAGAATCTACCCTTGTTTTGTTTTCAGTCCTGATGCATCATGGATATTTCCCCTCAACACTTTGATAAACTAATCTTATTCATTCGCCTAAGAATACTTGCTGAGTGTCTATCCCACATTTGCATTCGTAAGCCTCCTTGTCACTTGTAGCTTAGCATTCCAGAAACCAAATTCTCCGTCTGTTTCTACCAGAGACTCTCACATCCCCCAAGATAAGCTGTCATCTCTAACATTCTTGAGAGTATCGTTTCACTTTTTCTAGTCATCACAGCTGTAATTACCATAACTTCTACAGTGGCTTATCTACGTGAAAATGCTTTTTAAAACATAATGCTAAACTATAAACATCCCGAGGACAGGGTTAGTGCCTTGATTGCATATCCCCAGCATTATTTTATAGCAAATGACCAAGAAGTGTTCATTAAAGGGGTTATTTTAGATCTTAACAAACCTTGCTATATGTCAGAGTGATCCTAGTTTCCACATGAAAAAGTAGCCCCAGGGAGATGGGTTACCGATTCTGTGCTCTGCATCTTGACCCAGAAATTCACACAATGTTTAAGTGGCTGAGACAGAACTTCCATTAGTTTGGAACATGTGTGGTTTTTACTCATTCTTTCCTTCATTATCCTTGTTCGGGATTGTTCCTTTGCATTCTATCTGCTCGGACTCTGCTACACCGTCTTCACCCTGGACTCACCATCCCCACTGGGGGCCCCCCCTGGCTGCTTGTGGTTCTCTCGCCCCCTGTTGGAGCTGAGCCGGGTCAGCCTGAGGACAGACTCGTCCAAGTATCGAGGAGCCAGCGTGGAGCTTGCCACTAACAGCAAGCTTCCAGATTCCGACCATCCTGGGTCTGTTTCCTTACATGTAGAATAAAACGAGTATCAAGTTACTGGATCTGAATGATCCTTTGAAGCGGTGACATCCTGGTGACACCCGTGTGCTCCTGTCACTGTCTTTCTGCCTCATCTTCAAGCCCCTCCTTGTCTGGCTCTGCCTCCCACCTGCTCGTATTGTTCCTAGCTCCCTCTCTGCCCAGCAGCAGGTCCCCTGCCCGTGTGTTTAGACGTGGAAGGCTCCTTCCCTCTGGCTCTTCCTAAGGCTCCGGGGAAGAGGGAGGGGAAGGGCCGCATGCGGTGATGGGGGTTCCTCTCCTACCAGTGCGTTAGCTTTGTGCTTTGCTGCCTTCCCTGTGTTCGTTTCCTGGGGCCGGGCGTTGTGTGCGTGTATTTCCATTCCCGTGAACTCCCATCACCGTGTACCCTTCACAACGTGAAGGCCAACCTTCCAAAGAAAAAGAGCAGATCCGATCAAAGCCTAACGTTTCATGGAAGGGTGAAAAGCCACTCACCATCTTTCCTTTAGTCTGGGCTGGGGGGAGCCGGGAGGGGACTCTGTGTGTGTAGGCTTCTCGGGCTCATGCCATCCCTTACGCCAGTCCTGTCCTCCTCCTGACCTGAGAGCAGCACTCTGAACGTTCGGCTCCTCTCTCTCTCAGGTCGACAGGTAGTGCAAGGATGCCATTGGGGAACTTTCTCCCTGTGAGAGTCTCAGAAATGAAAAAACAGCGTGGCGTGGTGCAAACTTAAAATGCCACGAGGAAGAAAGCTCGGTAGGAGTGCGAGACCAAGGAAATGTTTGTCAGAATGAGGACAGCAAGTGGCGTGTATGTTGATAACGATGCACTTACGGCACGGGGGCAACTCCAGAGCGGGGCGGGTGGGGTGGCGCTGCCAGTCTGAGCTGCCAGGAACTCCATGCCTGGCAAGAATCTTGTTTTGGTCTAGAAAGAAACTGGAATAGGTGATCTAGGATGATCCTCTGTAAATTTGATCTATGTGTAAATGACTCTGCAGTGAAATTAACCTGTGGCCACTTCTCCGGAGGTCTTTGAAAACAAGTAAGTTCTAGGGTGCTGGTAATGGATTAAGTGATCTCCTAAGTATGTATGATAATCGGGCACAAAGAAAAAAAAAGTATGCAGCTAGAAAGAAAAACCCCACAGCTTTGCCTACACGCCAGCCAGAGCTTCCAGGGGAAGAATGTGCAGCCTTTGTTTTTATCTGGTGAGGTACTTTGGTGCTGTTTCAGGCACCAGAGCTCCAGCTGCTGGCTCAGGCTGGGTTCAAGGTACGGCCCATCCTGCTTGCTTGGGTGACATCTCACGTGGCTGTCAGTCTCTGGGTCACCACCCAGCCCACCCTCCTTGTTCAGATTCATTGCACCGTTGACATCTGATTCCCCGTCTAGACTGTTGGCTTGAGGATGGGTTCCCAGAGAATCCAGGAATTTGATGGTGGGCTCCAGGCAAGAAGCTGAGTAGGATTTCTTTGCCAGTCTTTCTCCACATTCTGTTTCCCTGGGGCTGGCCGCCCGTATGATACCCCTAATCCGGTAAGCGTTTTCACGGAGCCCACGATTTGGCGACAGGGCCTCGGTCCTCGATGTCTCGCCTGAAATACCCTTCGCAGTACCCAGCCTCCCCTTGCTGCCCTAATTTACAACCATCCTCTTTCACTTTCTATTGTGCTTCCTCATCTGCCTGCCTTCCCTCTCTCGCTCCTTCCTTTAGGAAATCCTGCCCTCTCTCTCCACCCTGTTTTCTTTCCTCTTAGGTTTCTACGCTGCTCCCTTGGTGTCCTAGACGTGACTCTTTCGGAACACTTACCAATATCTGCTCACTTGTTTGAGTGGCCCCCTGGATTGTGAGCTCCTTGGAGCAGGGCTTTGTATCAGAAAACCTCGGGGAATGATGGTTGATCAATTCATTAAGGAATTCCTTTTCTTTGATCTCCCTTTCTGTTCCAGGGACTTGATTTGTCTGTTCCAGGCATTAGAACTAGGATCCTGTCTTGCCCTTGCCAGCTGGTATCCCTCTTTAAACCAAAGCTCGTGCTCCTCAACCTTGGTCCAGGGTCTCCTGCCTGTCAAATTATGCACGTTCTTGTCTTTTAGGGTATAATCTGATGCCTTCATCTCATGTCAGTATGAATTAAGACCGAAAGGTGTTCTACAGTTACCTTTTTTTTTTTTTTCCTCCAAGTCAGCTAAACTTGGTTTTTGTCATCAGCAGGTGCACTGCTAACCTGGTCCTTATGGGTGGGTCCTGGGAAGTTCCCGTAGTTTCTGATTAAAGACACCTGAGGTTCTCACCAGTGAGAAGTCCCAGGTTCTTCATGCTCGGAGTTGAATGATAGAACCCAAGCGTCCATGCAGGGCCGGCTGCATGGGTTCATGGCCTTGGCATGGACACTTTCTCTGAATGTGGGTTAAAGCTCTTCTGGTGTTGCCTTGAGATTTTGGTAGCCTTTGAACAAAGGATCCTAGAGTTTGATTTCGTGCCAGCACTTGATTACGTGGCTGAGCTGGGTGTGTGTGTTTGAGGGAAAGGCCTAAATAACAGTTTTGAAGACACAAACATTCCCTGACTTTCTTCAAAAACCTACTGTATGTAGGGGCACCTGGGTGGCTCAGTTGGTTAAAGTGGCCGACTTCAGCTTAGGTCATGATCTCACAGTTTGTGAGTTTGAGCCCCGGGTCGGGCTCTGTGCTGACAGCTCGGAGCCTGGAGCTGCTTCCGATTCTGTGTCTCCCTCTCTCTCTCTGCCCCTCCCCTGCTTGCACTCTGTGTGTGTTTCTCTCTGTGTCTCAAAAATAAATAAACGTTAAAAAAAAAAAAAAAACTACCACGCAGACTTTTTAAAAAGTTAATTGCTAATATTAGGATATGAGGAAAAGAGCAGTCTCCTTTATTACTGGGGTAATGTAATTTTCCTAGAGGGAAATATGATTTTGTATATATTTAAACCTTCAAAAAGTTCCCTTCGTCTTGAAATTCAGAATCTTAATACATCATCCTCCATATCTTTACCCTCAAGGCTATTTTTTTTGTTTTGACTTTTATTTTCAAATTTTATTCTTAAACTATGGGCATGTATTACCTTAAGAATCAAGCAGTACTAAAAAAGCTTCTAATGAAAAAAAAAAAAACAAACATTTCCTGCTTTATTCTTCCTCCCTCCTAAGTCCTAATTCCCAGAAGCAATTCGTTTAGTGATGTCTTCTGGTATTTACCTCTGTTCCTATACTATTCCGTGATTTATCAAATTTAAGAAATCTATTAACTTCCCGTTCTAGTACAGATAATTTAAGTCTTCTACCTCCCCATGATCTTGCTGATGTCCTTTTTTTTAAAAATTTTTTTTTAACGTTTATTTATTTTTGAGACAGAGACAGAGCATGAATGGGGGAGGGTCAGAGAGAGAGGGAGACACAGAATCTGAAACAGGCTCCAGGCTCTGAGCGGTCAGCACAGAGCCCGACGTGGGGCTCGAACTCATGGACCTTGAGATCATGACCTGAGCCGAAGTCGGACACTTAACCGACTGAGCCAGCCAGGCGCCCCATGCTGATGTCTTTAATGCAGATCTTTCTGCGTACATTCTTAGACATTTGTTGGCTCTCTGTGCATAAGTTTTAGGGTTATGGGATTATTATCTATTTTTCCACCAAGCTGTGTGGGCCACGTGCATTTCTCGTTCTCATGGTGGGTGACCAGGTGGTGACTCTAGGGGGTCTCTGGGCACCTGGATGCTCCAGCGATGCTCTGCCCCCTCTGTGCTCCCTCTCTGGGCCAGCCTGGCCATCGCTTTGTGGACAGTGCTTCTTCTCCAGTGTCTCTTTTATTCTGGACCCCAGTCTTTGGAATGCTCCACTTTGCCCTTTTTTATTCCGCTGGGAGGAATTCCAACAGCCTATGAAAACAGAGCCCAAGTCGTTTAAAAAAAAAAAAAAAAAGCAAAAAAAACGTTTTCATTCTTTATAGGTTAATCCTATTATGGAAAACAAAGGACTGAATATTCAAATATGCGATATGTAATCAGATTTCCTGCTGTCCTATTCGTTCATCCGGTTTTTGCCTTCTCCGTTCCTTTTCTCTTCCCCACGGGGAGAAGGCTGGGGAAGGTAGGATTAGAGATCCAGGATCCAGGAGGGCAAACCCGCCCATAAGCCAGGGACAGCGTAGCTCTCCGGATGAAGCTTGTCAAGAAGTCACTTGGAACCAACTGAAGTTCCTGCTGTCCCTGGTCTGAGGCCTTCTGTTGGAAACTAGCGACTTCAGCTTCGGCATGAACCCACTGTGGGCCACGTGCATTTCTTGTTCTCGTGGTGGGTGACCAGGTGGGTGACTCCTAGGGGGTCTCTGGCACCTGGGTGCTCCAGCGATGCTCTGTCCCGTCTGTGCTCCTTCCCTGGGCCAGCCTGTCCTTTGATGCCTACAGATTAAATTGAGAAGTCAAGTTTGTTTCCGGTTATGAATGTTAATTAACCCCATAGGACACCCTCAAACTACACACTTGTCAAGTCTTTAAAGAGGCCCCATGGGAGCAGCCTGATCGAGGGGCTGAGGGCAGGAAGCTGTGCGCCTCCGTGAGGGCTGGGGCAGGGAGGGCTGGGAAGCTACTTCCATCTGGGGCGGGGCAGGTCCGAAGATTCCATCAGGCCCCGTGCCTCCGTGGAAGCGTCATCCTTCACCCTTTGGCTCTTGGCACTGAGCTTGCAAACCTTTCTCAGAGATAAAGGGGTTGGAGAACGTTCCCAGATGTTTCAAGGTGTCTTAAATAAGGGGGACAATATTGGGTTGGGGATGGGAGAGAGGTGCCATGAAAGGAATAGGAAGCCTCGTTCAGTGGTTTATTCTCCTGATCATACAGGTGCCTGAGAAGGAACACATCTGAATAAGCAAAGAAATTTAGTATCTTGTCTCTGCCCCCTCTTTCTTAGGCGTGGCCGGGGAAGTCTTGTCTTACCTAAGTGAGAGCAAGGAATTCTCGCCTCCAGAGGCAAAGCTTTGTCTGCGGCCAGTTGAGACCCTGGCCTCATTTCAGAGTTGGCCTCTGTTCTTTGCAGCCAAGGCCAACCTCATCCGCACATTTGTTCTCCTTCAACAAAGGCTTATTGAGCTCCTATAAAATGGCAGGTACAGTCCCCTGCATACCTGCATAATACAATTTTGAAAATGTGTACAAAGTTCTCACTTCTGAAGGTTGAACAAAATCCCGTTACTAGATGGATTCCACTGAGCGCTAAACACTTTTACAAAATTCTATTTATGTGTAATCAGTTTATTGATCACTTTGAACACAGTTGGATGGGTATAAACAGTTTGATTTTTTTTTTTTTTCCCTCTCCAGCTTCTGTTTCCAACCAGGCTCTGTAGAATTTCTATTTCCTGTCTTTTAATGCTATTTTGGGCAGAGTCTATGTTTCCTCCTCTTTCAATTATTAAGAGTTGAGATCCCCTCCCCTAACTCTGCTGGCCCTGTCCATGGGCAGACGTGTGGTTCGGAAGGCAGAGAGATCTGTAGGGTCAGTGGTTTGTTCTTTTGATTGGCCTCTTCCTCCAGCTGTTCGTGTTGGGGATCGAGGGTTAGAAGAGGCAGGGTTTGCAGTTTCAGTGACTTTCTCTTCTACTTTAGCAGCCTCGGAAATTGTGGCTGGGGGAATTGCCAGCCGGGTTCTGAAATTTCTCCACCGCTTCAAGGCCTCTTCAAGGCATCAAGGTGGGTAAGGAGAGAGACAGAGACCTGTGGCTGTGAATTCTGTTGACAGCCTTGTTGGCAACCCCTGTGAGTGGTTATCATGGTTTCTATGGCTGCTGCTGACGGATTTTGGGGTGTAGTAGACCTCCGAATGAGCTCTGGCATATGCAGGAGCTCTTTGGGGGGGGCCTATAGAAGTTTCCGGACACGGGAATGCAGAGTCCCTTCCCTCTGAGACCCTACCTGCAGGGCACTCCTGCTGCCCTCACATGGGGACCCGCCAGTTACCTCCAGCCTCGCCCACTCAGTGGAGTCCATTTGATCTTAAGAAACTTGTACGTTTTTGTCATGCTCTGTCCTGTCTGATCACCTATTTACCCTGTGGGGGGAAAGAGGGATTCCCGGCTGCAGATGGCACGAGGTGGCCAAACGCATGACAGCTGATGTTCGAGGAGATTGGCAGTGGTTGATGAGTCCCATGCAGAGCGGTGGGGGCTGTACTAGGGAGCAGAGTGAACCGGAAGGGCTGTAGGAGGCAGGCTTGCTCTGCAGTGACCAGATGCGGTGGCCCTGGCTTTCCACGGGAAAATAATCGGCCGGTCTGAAAAATTCCACCAGTTGGTGGGTAGGTGAAATCGGTCAGGTTGAGGACCGAGTGGGATGTAGCCGGTCCAGCTAATAGGGAAACTAGCCGGGCAAGGAGCCTTTCTCACTGGATGGGGTGGAGGGTGGGAGGAACCCATGGTTATGTCTCTAGGGCTCTGAATGGCTCAAAGACATCAGGGCAGGGTGTGGAGGTTCAGGTCTTAGAATGAGTATATCCTGCCCTCCGATTCCCTTTTCTCTTCGCCTTCTGGATCCAGGCACAGATCACTGAGTTTGCTGTCCATGAAGACATCCAGTGAGGGAATGAGATGTCAGTAAGCCCTTCTGGAAGCATTGCCCTGTTTCTGAGGGATTCTGGGTCCCAGGAGGATGAGACGGATAGGATAGGTGGGAATCCCCGATCCCCACATTGCCCGGGGTGACCCTTTGTTGGACTCAGTGGAGGGGGGAGGTGCTGAAGGAAGACAGGGCTGTGGTTCTGATTGGGGGAGGGGGTAAGACTGGATCTAGAGTCCCTTGAGGAGCCCCAAATATTAGTGACCATTAGTGACCATCTTTAAAATGTATCTTCCCTTCAGATAGGGTTTTGAATCTGGGAGAGTAAAACACTCCTACACCTGTTCCTTGAAGGGTTGGCTGCCTTCTGGCAAGACTCCTCCAAAGGCAGCTGGGCCCGGGGAGGGGAGAGGCCTCCCGTGTCACTTGGAGGGGAAGGGTAGTGTGACCCCTTCCTCCGCACTCTTCAAGCCGTGTTCTCAGCCTCTCCGCAGGGCTGGGATAGTTCAGAAAGCTCTGTTTCAGTTTCTGTGCTGAGACCCCTTATGAGCCCTCATGCAGGTCCTTCTGGGGTCCACCCGCTTTTTCTAACCTACCGCAGTTTGGAAACCGAATACAAGAAAGGGTTGCTGCCATAGTCCAGGACACTGGCAGCTCAGAAATGTGACCCCTCCCATCCTAACCAGGTCACAAAAGGGAAACATGACATTTCTGAAGCAGGGAGACTAGAACAGAGGCAAAAACTGCCCTCCTGAAGACCTGGACGTTTCACGGCACAGGAGCGTGCGGGACACACGCTGTCTGTACATCTGGCCATCGAGACACAGTTTCAGATGCGTTCACTGCATGTTCCAATTTTATATGATGGTCATTGAGATCCTTACGGCGAGAACCTTGCTGGGCGGTGAGGATCCAGAAGCAGTTCTCATGCCCAGAGGTTTGCTGTGAGGTGTGGGAGGCAGGCGAGGAGACGGGGATGTTTTAACACACGGCCAACAAAGAGACTCGCATCGAGGGGCGCCTGGGGAGCTCAGTCGTTAAGCGTCCGACTTCAGCTCAGGTCATGATCTCACGGCTCATGAGTTCAGGCCCCGCATCAGGCTCTGTGCGGACGGCTCGGAGCCTGGAGCCTGCTTCGGATTCTTTGTCTCCCTTTCTCTCTGCCTCTCCCCTGCTTGTGCTCTGTCTCTCAAAAATAAATAAATGTCAAAAAAAATTTTCTATTAAAAAAAAAAGTATAGGGGCACCTGGGTGGCTCAGTCCGTTAAGCATCCGACTTTGGCTCAGGTCATGATCTCAGGGTTCATGGGTTTGAGCCCCGCATCGGGCTCTGTGCTGAGAGCTCAGAGCCTGGAGCCTGCTTCCGATTCTGTGTCTCCCTCTCTCTCTGCCCCTCCCCCGCTCACACTCTGTCTCTGTCTCTGAAAAATGAACAAACCTTAAAAAAAAAAAAAAATAAATAAAAAGAGACTCACATCGAGTGGTGTGGGGGCTCACGGGGAACATCTCCGAGGTTGTTTCGGGAAGGCTTCCTGGTAGAAGTGACGTCCAGGCCGAGACCAGAGGGACTCCGTGAATATACCACCTCTCAGAGAGGAGGGTCTAAGGTCTTCCAGAAAGATTAAAGGTACAAAATGGCGGAGACAGAGTGGCAAAGACCTACTTTGACGTTAGCTGGCTCGTGTTGGCATCAGCTCTGTTCCTTACCAACGGGCATGACGGGAAGCCAGTCGGTTCCTACTGCTTCCGCTAACCTAAAAAGCGGGCATAACAACTCCCACTTCATAAGGTTATTATAAGGATCAAAGAAGGTACCTGAAGGTTGTCATGACGTGCAAAGCACTACAAAGCTTCGAAGTTCTGTCTTCAAGGAAATAATGGAGACGACTGATGGCGTGGGGCCTGCTGTGCAATAAACCCTCAGTGAATGGAAACTGCTTCGCCATAGACCGTGCTGCTTTCCTGGGTTTGCAGTTCCTGTTCCCCTCGGAGATGAGTTGCTAAAGGGATCCACGTGGCGTGCCCTACTTAGCCCTTGGTGACCTCTGCCTCCTCCCTCTCTGCACTTACTTCCCAGAGCGAGTTGCTTCCCACAACCAAGCTTTGTGTTGCCGACGGCTGGTATTTCTGTGTCGGCTTTCTCCCCGGTTGATCCCTCTTAAGGGAGGAGAGAGAGGTGGGTAGGAAAATTAGGTGGGGAGAAACTGAGGGCTCTGGTCCCAGGAACAAAGGGGCCTGAGCTTTTGTCCAGGAGGAGTCAAGATCTAAAATTATAGAGGGATTTTTTTTTTTTTGGCCTCATGATGGATTTGTAATTTTGTCAAGAGTATTAGGATAGGTCATGATTATTTTTCCCCAGTTCTATTGATAGGATGGATATTGAATATCATATAAGTTTAAGGTATACAATATAATCTGGTGTGTGTGTGTGTGTGTGTGTGTGTGTGTGTGTGTATACACACAGATATATACATACATACAGTGAAATGATTACCACAATAAGTTAACATCCATCACCACACGTAGTTACACATTATATTTTCCTTGAGAACTGTTTTTTTTTTATTTTTTAAATTTGTTTCTTTTGAGAGTGAGTGGGGGGGGGAGAGGCAGAGAAAAGGGGGGACAGAGGATCCAAAGCGAGCTCCACTGCCACTGTGGAACCCGATACGAACCGTTAGATCACGACCTGAGCTGAAGTTGAATGCTTAACTGACTGGGCCACCCAGGCGCCCCTTTTCCTTGAGAACTTTTAAGATCTACTCTTAGCAAGTTTCAGATACACGATATAGTGTTGTTACCTCAAGTCCTCATGGTGTCCATCTTCAGAATCTATTTATAACTAGAGGTTTGTACCTTTTTAACAAAAATTTGTTTTATTTTGAGAGACAGTGTGAGCAAGGAGGGAGGGAGGGAGGGAGAGAGAGAGAGAGGCCTAAGCAGGTTCCACACTGTCGGCGCAGAGCCCCTCGCAGGGCTCTCACAAAACCATGAGATCATGACCTGAGGGCAATCTGAGTCAGACACTTAAGCAACTGAACTCCCCCAGGTGCCCCTGGAGGTTTGTACCTTTTGATACTCTTCACTCGGTTTCCCCTACCCCTTATTCCTCACCTCTGCCAGCCACAAATATGATCTGAGTTTTTGTTAGATTCCACATGTAGGTGAGCTCGTACAATATTTATCTATTTTTCACTTAGGACATCATGCTAAGTGTCCTAATCTTTAATTTTATATGGCGTGTCATTTTATTTAAAAACTTCCTTCCCTTTAAGTTTTGAAGATTATATCCTAGTATGGGTAGGCATGGTTTTTAATGGAAAAGTCAGCTGGTTCTCTGTTGCTAAGGGGTCAGTGCCACAACGAAATTAGAGAGGAGGGGTCCTGAAGCAACTGGGAAGCTGGCTTGTAGGAAGTCCAGGGAGGCAGAGGACCCTGCCACTGTGGCCCAGCTTATTACTGTTCTGGAGGTGAGGGCCGGCGGCAGCAGCCACGTGTCTAGCCGCCGAACACCTGCCAGGAAGTCCAAGTGCGGTGCGATACTTGAGTGGGTACTCGTTCTACCCAGCACTGCTCTGGGAGGGGTCATAAGCACGAGATAAACCATTCCCGGTCCCGGTCCGCTTGTGATCCAGCAAGAGAAACATACCCGCGGTCAAACAACGAAAGCACCACGAGAAAACCGCACTAATGGAATTTCATGCCAAGAACTTGAGGGACGTGTAGAAAGGACGGTTGCCTGCGTTGGAGTGAAGGGCATCGAGCTGCAGGAGACCATGTGAGGCAGCCCTTGTGACCAGATGAGTCGGCACGGAATACATAGGTAAGGGCACTAAAACCATACATGCTTTTATATATAGTTTTTGTATGATATATATACATATATGGAAGGAGGCCAACCAAGAAACAGCCTCTTGACTCTAGACAACACAGTGATGGTTACCAGAAGGGAGGTTGGGGGGGTGGAAACTGGTGATATAGGGATGGGGAGCAAGGAGGGCACCTGTGATGAGCACCAGGTGTTGTAGGGAAGTGTTGAATCACGGTATTGTACACCTGAAACTATTACACGGTACATTAATGTATTAAAATAAAAACTTAGGATATTTTCCTCTGTGGTCAGCAAGGCAGAATTAAACATCGTATTTATAACAGGCGCTGTTGGCAGCTGCTCTTGGGCCCAGCTCTGATATTTAACTCCTGAGTGCACAGGTGGCTTGTGGTGTGTCGGCTGTTGTGGGCGTGTGGATGGAGGGAGAATACGGGGGAAACCTCCCGCTTTGGTCCTCGGACTCAGGAAGAGTGGCCTCGTGGAGAAGTAGTAAGGGAGCAAGGGGCTGGGTGAGGCGATGCTGCCTCTGGGGAGGGTTAGGACAGGTTTGGTCCCCGCCCCACTTTCCTGCTCAGAACAGCCCTCCCCGGCCCGCCACCTCCCTTCTGCACACAAAAGGACAGATCTGAGGACCTGGGTGGCTTCTAGTCCAGAGGGAATTGAGGTAATAAGTAAGAGTTGGCACTGTGGGTGGTCTTGGTGGCAGGGGTGGGGTCCTGTCATGCTGTCGGAGAGACCCTTTCCTTCTGGAGGAAAGCTGCCTTACTTCTCAGGGATGCCAACTTTGGATGTGGGGGAGGGTTTCATGGTGGGCTGAACCTGAGAGCACTGTCGGGGAGGACCTTATGGCAGATAAGGGCACTCGGGCCCAGTTTTGACCTCTCAAAAGCTTCTGTAGGAAGCCTTGCTTCTAGGATGCAGAAATCTCAAAGACCTAGGGCAGAAACTACAAAGAGATGACCAGACCTTGGAAGAACTCTGGCTTTCCCGCTTAGAATCTCAGCCGCTTGTACGGCCAGACCTTACTTGGGGTGAGTTCCTGGGATGGCCCCATCCCTTTCTCAGGAGAAGGGAAAGGAAATCCCTCCTTTAAGAAGACAAATGTCATTAAGCAACGGGCAAGTAAGCCTTCCGAACACAATACTGAGGAGAAAGAGGCATGTGCCTGAAGTGTCTAACTCTCCCTACCATCACCGGAGGTAAGAGTGTAGGAGGTTCTGTGCAGGCGGGAAACCAGAAAAGCTCCCAGAAGCTCTGGGGGAAAGGACAGTTTCCTTAAAAGGCCTGGTAGGAGTAGAGATTTTGGTTTTCAGCCTTTTTTTGGTGAATTGAACAACTACTCCTGACTGCTGGTGGTTTATCTCGTATTACCCAAGAAGTGCCATGGTGTGTGTGCAAATAAAGCATACTTTCATGGTTCTTACTCCCAAAAGAACACAGCTCTGTTTGACCAACTTCTTTTTCTCCAGAATGGCAAGAGGGAAGCTGGCTCCACGGAGAGAACTGGCAGCCAGAGAAACTGACGAGCACGGTCAGACGTGATGTGAGAGTTGAGCGGCTCACAGCCGTGGCCACCCCTCTGGGGACCACACAGAATGGAAGCAAAGCCATTGGTATCAATCAAATAATAGAGGCTACACTTTCAAGAACGAAACTGAATTTCTTAATCTTTTTTTTTTTAATACACGTCTCCCCTTTCCCAAAGGTTCTGATACAATTTCACTATTGACTATTCTTACCTTGCTGAGATTTTGCCCAGTTTCATTTTCCATAGGTTATATTATGAAAGTTCTAGAAGTTTTTATTTTCCACCATAAAAGAGCCACATTTAATATGCTTTTAAGACGTCCCCTGCCCCACTCTAGAAACACAGACACACTTTCTTAAACATAACGCCCATCCTCCCTGACCTTTCAAATACCCAGATGAAAACACCTGGACCAAACTTGGGCATCTACGGAACCAGAAGATTTTATAGTAGGGGTGCTGAAGGAAGATGGGCACATCCCATTCCCGAAAGGACTGCACAGGACAGACTTGGAAGTTTGGAGGCAGTGAAGACACGTGTTGCTCAGGGATAGAGGTCTCTTACGGGCAGGGTCAACATATTAAATGTTTCTTCTCACAGCTCTGCGTAGAGCATCCCTGACCTCCTTGGTCCTAGGACTGTAAACAACACGGTTCAACAACAGGGCTCAACAAAGGAGTGATGATGGTATAAGTCACTGAGAGAAGGTCTTTTTCTATTGAGTTCTCTGACTTGGGCTTGAGGTAGATGACGGAGGCGCAGCCGTAGTGGACGATGACCACCGTGAGGCGGGAGGTGCAGGTGGCAAAGGCCTTCTTCCGGCCCCGGGCGGAGGGGATCTTGAGGCTGGTGGAGATGATGAGGACGTAGGTGATGAAGATCAAGCCCACGGGGACCAGGATCACAGAGGAACTGACACCATAATTGTTGGTCTCAATGACAGTGGTGTCATTACAGGAGAGTTTTAGAACAGGGAGGATGTCACAGAAGAAATGTCCGACCACGCTGACAGGAGGGTAAGGTAAACATGGATGTCACCTGGACGGCCACCACGGCCAGGCCAAGGCCGAAGGCTCCGCACATCAGCTGGACACACACCCTCGTGCTCATGACGACTGTGTACCTCGGGGTTGCAGATGGCCACACGGCGGTCATAGCCCATGACTGTGAGCAGAAATCAGTGGCTGCTGGCTAAGGCAACAAAGAACAGCCATCTGGGCGGCACAGCCTGCCGAGGAGATGGGCTGATTCTGGGCTAGGAGACCAGCCGGCATCCGTGGCCTGGTGACCAGTGTGTATGCAGCCTCTGAACTCATCAGCATGCTCAGGAATAAGTACACGGGTGTTATGGAGGTGACGGCTAATGCAGACGACCGTCACGATGATGGCATTGCCAGCTGGGGTTAATGTGTACAGGATGAGAAAGACCACGAACAGAGTGGGCTGATGCTCCTGGAATCTGGAGAATCCCAGGAAAACGAACTCGGTCACTTCTGTGACGTTCTTTCTCTGCATTCTTCAGTTCCAGCGTCCGAAAACCATGTGGGGCGGGGGGGGGGGGGGTAGTCAGCACAGAGCTGGGATCAGAAAGGGTTGTAAGACCCGCACACACATGCACACGGTCTAATTTTTGGTCTATAACCAGGGTGCTGGCATAGGTCTTATGGCTGGTTTATCCCCTCCTTCCTTTTCAGTTCGTGATGTCTGATCTTCCCTTAAGCCTCCGGCCAAGGACTCAGCATTTGATGAGACCACCACATGGACCTTTTCAAAGTATCCTCGGGCATGCTATTTTTGTAGGGCACGGATGGGGGGCTTTTTCCTCCCCACCCCCTTTAATGTTTTATTTTTGAGAGAGAGCCTGAGTGGGGGAAGGGCAGAGAGAGAGAGAGGGGGACAGAGGATCTAAAGCAGGCTCTGCGCTGACAGCAGTGAGCCTGATGCGGGGCTCGAACTCAGCCGAAGTTGGACGCTCAACTGACTGAGCCACCCAGGCGCCCGGCTTTTTCCTTTAATAACAGCCCACAGGGGCCCTGAGTCCGTGCTGCCCCAGCTTTGCCTGTGTGTCTTCCAGGGAGAGTACAAGCAGCCGGGACAAGAAAATGAGTGTCAGGGAGTCAGGCTCTTACTGAGATGGAGTCACTGCTGGGTAGCTGTCACTTAGGAAGAACGTGGGCCAGGGTACAGGTTGCAGAATTAATCTCAGGGACAGGATCTTCAGGAGCACTTTAGCGGGTGTGAAGATGAGGTCTTCTGGGCTCAGCCCGAGGTGTTCGGTCAAACCGTTGGCAGATCGCTTTGTTGTAAAAGTGCTAACAGGGACTTGAGGGTTTAGGGGCAAGTAAACTAAAGGGAAAAGGGGAAGTTACTGGAAAAGCGAAGGACCAGCAATAGGATAAAAGAAATAACTGATTTTGGGGGCGGGAAGGGCAGAGGGAATTTTCGGGGTGAAGAATATAATATTTGAGTTTAATTTGCTAAACTGTGCCGTGACATAAAGTTCCTCAAGAGCCCCGGACCTTCAGGGTGAGCTGCTGTGTGTTCAGTCTTGCGTTAGGGGTGTTGGGAAACGGAGAGAGGCGGCTGACAGCACAGTGTGGGAGGGGAGATGGAGTGAGGAAGACAGGCTTGCTGGGAATGAGTGGAAGCAGTACCAACCTCTCTGGTCTTACCTCTCCCCCTTGTAAGCACACGCGGGCTTTCCTAGGAGTTTGCTGAGGGACTCTGGGACAGCCACCATATGTCAAATGGTTTGAGCCATTTTACCTAAAGACCAAGATCACCGCGGCTAGCAGCAGTCTGGAGAGTTGGGGTACGTTGAGGAAACTTCCTAGGAATCTTGGAAACACAACGTAGGAAATGTTGCAAACTTTCCGGAAAGGACTCCATCGTGGAAAATAAGGAGGCAAATGTTTAAAGTAGAAACGGGTGGGGCGCCTGGGTGGCTCAGTCGGGTAAGCACCCGACCCTTAAATTTTGGCTCAGGTCATGATCTGATGGTTTGTGAGATCAAGCCCCGTGTCAGGCTCTGCCCTGACAGTATGGAGCTTGTTTGGGATTCTCTCTCTCTGCCCCCTTCCCTGCTCACGTGCTCTCTCTGTCTCTCTCTCAAAAATAAGCATTTGAGAAAAAAAAAAATGGGTGTGCCACAAAACAATTCAAAAGATCAACTGGAAAGAAAGGTAGATTCCAGAGCGACTGTGCAACTCTCTAGGCAGCTTTTTAGAAAGCATGAGGTAGAGCTATAATTTAAAGTTAAAAGTAGGGGCGCCTGGGTGGCTCAGTCGGCTGAGTGTCCGACTTTGGCTCAGGTCATGATCTTGTGGTTCATGAGTTCAAGCCCCTGCGTCGGGCTCTGTGCTGACGGCTCAGAGCACGGAGCCTGCTTCGGATTCTGTGTCTCCCTCTCTCTCTGCCCCTCCCCAGCTCGTGCTGTGTCTCTCTCTCAAAAATAAATAAAAACATAAAAAAAAAGTTAAAAGCAAACATTTGATTCCTGAGTCTTGCCAGCTACGTTTCAGGGCCAAAAAGCCCCATGTGATACGGGGCAACTAGATTGGGCAGCCGACCTCAAGCCTTCCTTCCCTCGGAGAAAGATCTGTTGGAGGGTGCTGCTGTCGTCACCGTGGATGGATGTAGGGACCACACCAAACAACAAAACCACGTAAAGAACAATAGTAGGGTTAAAATCTGTGGATGCACATGTGAAGGCGTGTAAATTATTTTTCCAAGAAAAAGCCTGAAAGGAGATCTACCTGACATTCTTAACTGTTACGTGGGGGCAGGGGCAGTGAGATTACAGGACATCTGACCAAGTATTCACAGCGAGGACGGTGACCCTCGGTTTAAAGTACTTGGGAGCATGAAAGTACGGCTCCTAAAGAGTTAGGAGAAGTCCGGGAGGAGACCGGAGAGCGGACATCGGATTGAGCCAGGACGTCATTGGTGATTCTTGGTTAGTTTCAGTAGAGATTCTTGGTTAGTTTCTTGGGCTGGAAGCCTGGTTCCAGGGAGTAAACAAAGAACTCCAATACGTCCTGGACGAGAAGCACAGATTGTATCTGCCTTTTCTGTTTCTCCATGAGCCTGTTGTAACGAGTGCCAACAAGTGGTTAAGGAGACACTGAGCCAGGAAAGCGGTGCCCCACATTTGTCGTAGGGGAGAGGAGAAAATACCGAACTGAATGGAACCAGGAGGGGGAAAGAAAAAATCCCTGGTCTTTTATTTAAATTAGGGTCTGAAAAGTGCCGCTTTCATCCCAAACCCGCCACAGATTTGGTGTAAGTATGCTTCCTGTAAATACGAATTTTCTTTGAATAGATTATAAAGGTATAGGCTGGATGGCTGACTTCTGGGGGAAAGAAGTAACTTTTTTTTTTGCCTGTGGGGCACAGCGGGATTGGATTGAGCAGACCATGAAAGGCGATCTTAAGACCTTAAAACATGGAAGGAAATGCAGATGTTCAGGTGCGCACGAAGACCTGTGCGAGCTCACAACAGCGCAGCGTTCTTTCCGTGTTAGGATCCGCTTAGGGGAGAGGTGTGCGGGGTGTGAGGGAATGGCGAAGCGCCGCCGCTAGGGGGAGCTACCGCCCCTCCCGCCTGAGTTGCACAGTGTGGGGGCCGGGGCGCTGTGCTAACTGGGATTCACCCTCCACGTGGTCCATCCTCTCAGGTGGTGGCCCACTACGCTTCCTACAGCCCGTGTCATCTGCTCACGCTGACTTTTCCTAGAATTCTTCCCAACCATATTCCACATCCGAAGCCCTGTTTTACCGCATCTTGTTACGTTTCCAGTGATATTTGGGCGGCGAGTGCAGATTAAGGGTAATTGCCTGCTTAGGTCCCTTGGTAGCCTCTCTTTGGAGTGTAGGAGCAATCCCAAATTATTACTGAAGAGCGACGCGTGGCTCAAATGACCACGCAGGGCTGTGGCTGTCCCTGGAGGGGAGGGTGGCCCCGGAGGGTGAGATGGGAAGTTCGGGACATGGGACCGAATGCCCGTGTTCATCCTCCTTGGTCTTCTGTTCTTACACAGAGGACCTCGCGGGGCAAGAGATGCCAGTTGCCCTCCTTGGGAAGGGAGAAGAGGTCATGGGGAGCATCACGGAGCCAACACTGTGGAGGGGGTGGGTGGGTTCAGCCAGTGCCCGTTGCCTGGGATGAGCTCTGGGCAGTTAGAACGTGTGTCGGTGACTGTCAGGACGATTTTGGCACCAGATGGCCCCTCCTCCCCTCCCCTCCCCTCCCTCCCTCCCTCCCTCCCCCCCTCCCTCCCTCCCCCCACTGGCCTGCGCAGCCAGAAGTGACGGCAGCCGTGGAAGCAGCCCTTCTCCCACCCAAATCTGAGCCCTCCTGTGGCTGAGCCCTGAGGGTGTTTCTGTGTGGGGGACACACCGGTAGATGATCTCGGAAGCGTGGTCCCGCGCAGAAAGCTTTCAAAATGATTTATACATTCCAGAAGGATAAAAAACCCTCTGGGAGAATAAGAATACAGAAATGTGCTCAGGCATCAAAATTGTAGTCGTGAAGCCAGGATTTCTAGTAGAGGAGGAAGAAAAATAGAGGGAGGAAAACACCGAGGGTGTAAAAGAGACACCATTTGCAAGGGGAAGAAATTAGGACAAAACCCATAGGTGCTTGTCAATGCCTAAATCTTCCTAAGCAGAATAATGTGCCTAGAAACAGAATCTAGGTTTAAAAAACGTGAAGCGTGCAAAGTGGGCTGAGCCCCGTGACGACATTTTGTGCGTAAGTACGCAAACGTGTGCATGAAGAGAATTGCGAGTTAAAAAAAAAAACAAAAAAACAAAAAAAAACCACGACCGTGCCTTTTTGCCAGACTTTGTGCCCTGTCCTTTACTTTTCTTTGCAAATAAGATAGACCCAGGGAGCCAGCCAGGGAGGAATTAAGAATCTGATTCCGTGAACTGTTTGAATAGAGGAGACTTTTCTTTGGGACAGAAGTGTCCTCCTACCCGGGAGACCGCCTACCTTCTTGAGTCTGGGATCCATCCGTGTTCTTTGCACACCAGGCAGCCGTGACTTATTTGTAAAAACTCATGGCGGGTGGCAACTCGGGTAGGTAGGGATGAGGTTTGGGGGCAGGGACGGAAGGGGAGCGTGGCGAGTCCTTTTTATTTGTAGGAACACGCCAGAAAGTCACGGCAGGTGATTTGAGGTTCTGGAGTCCTTCTCCTCCTCTGTAGCACCCCTGATGACAGTGAGCACCTGTACTATGCAAGGACATGTGCTGAGCGGGTCCTCTGTACGCGTCCTCACGCAGACCCCCACGAGGCAGCCACGAGAAGTGGCTGACATGCCGCCTGTCTGCCTTTGCCTTCCCCAGACGCAGCTGGATTCGCCCCCCGTGGACCGTGGGTCCCAGCGCAATTTCTCCGCGACGTTGGTGCCGTCGCTTCCGGCTGCGGTGGCCGTGTGCCACACGTGACTTTGCCACCGCTCCACCTGCGCGGTGGGACCTCCAGGCGTGTTGGGCCCTCAAAAGAGTGGCCACAGCCAGACAAAACCTAGACGGCAGGTTCTGGAACACAGATGGAGTGGAGTTGAGAAGCTAGCTGCTCGGCCCCGTCAAGATGAGGAGTAAAGGTGACTCAGGTGGGGCTTCACTTTCCTTCTGCTCCTGAGCGTTCTTGGACCCCCGTTTACCGTAAACCACAGGAAGCGCGAGGCGCACCTAGAACGTCTCGGCATTGTTCTCCGGATGTGACTGCACGCTGGGGCCCTAGAGGGAAGGTAAGAGGAAGGCTTTTTCACCCAAGAAAAGTCCTTTGTAGACTTCTCCGGAGCCGTGAGGCTAAGTGCTCTGACCTGTTTTCCTGTAGCTTCACAAATGAGAACCAGACCCTTGTACAAGACAGAGGTTCAAACACTGCTTTTCTTCCTAGAAACGTCTGCAGGTTTAGGCCTCTCTCTGCACACCTTTGCACACTCTCCAGTCCTGCTCCTGGGCCATCCTACCTTCCGGGTCCTTCCATTTTCCTTGTGAGTTCTCAAGGACTGAAGTGGTTTCCTGCTATTTTCCTTGTTGTGACCACCATTATACCTGAGAAGAGAATGCCTCAAGCAAGCAGCCAGAGATCCCATCTCTATTTTATTGTATTAAAAAAAAAAAATGTAATGTTTACTTATTGTTGAGAGAAACAGAGCATGAGTATGGGAGGGGCAGAGAGAGGGAGAGAGGGAGACACAAAATCCGAAGCAAGTTCCAGGCTCTGAGCTGTCAGCACAGAGCCTGACGCGGGGCTCGAACTCACAAATGGCGAGATCATGACCTGAGCTGAAGTCGGACGCTTAACTGACTGAGCTACCCAGGCGCCCCTCCCATCTCTACTTTAAATGGTGTTAAAATGGAACTCTTCCTTCTTCAGTTTGGAAGGAATCATCGATGTGATGCTACAGAATTATAAGAACGTGACGCGGATCCACTTACGTGAATGTGCCAAGGAAATGATTCGGGACAAGTTCAGTGGCTCTTGTATCATTGGGCAAGAACAAGGTGTGCAGAGAGATGGACGTGGGCTGGGAGCTGTGCTGGGGAGAGCCGTGGCTTCACTGCTGTTGCTTCGAGAAAAGAGCAGGTCATGTTCCTGGTACCTCGACAGGATGCTTGCTGGGATTTCTACAGTCTTCACCTCAAGTCTGGTAGTGGTGGCGGGGGGTTGCTTCCACAGCGTCCCTCAAAGCTTAAAACGTGCTCCAAGCTATTGGGAGACTTCAAAGACTTGAGCGAGCTATGGCCATCGTAGAAGCAGAGAAGTGTTGTCTGTGTTCCCTTCATCCTAGCCTCCTAGAGTTTACGGGGACAAGGGATCCAGTTGCTTTGGGAGGAGGTGGGGGTCATCTAGAAGGAAGAGCCGGCTGGCTTGGAGTTGTGTTGTGTTCTGTCCACAAGAGCCATCTCAGGAGGTAGAAGGTCTCCAAAGGCAAGAAAGCGGACAGGCATTAGATCTGGCCGTGGGAGAAGTGGCAAATGATCCCCGAGAGTAAAATAATCCGTGTAACTCAGAGTTGAGAGGGGGGAGTTAGGATATCAACCGGAGATCGAGGAAAGCCTGACGACGGTGAGGTATGGATTACGACACAGAAAGTATCAGATGACCCAGACTTACTAGAATGTAAACTCCAAAGCCAGTCCCATGATGGTTTCACTCCGTGCTGTGTTTTCACCGGGCATAGTGTCTGGGACAGAGTAGGTGCTCAAGAAAGAAACGGATGATGCTATGGAAAGTACGCTGGCTTCGTTTCTTGAAACTTGTTTTAGGTTCCTTGACAGAGGGGGCTGTTAAGCTAAAAGTGTCTACTATTAAGAACAGGCAGGGGGCACCTGGGGGGGGGGGACGCTGAATCAGTTAAGCGTCTGACTTTTGGTTTCAGCTCAGGTCATGATCTCACGGTTTGTGGGTTCAAGCCCCACATCGGGCTCCGTGCTGATAGTGTGGAGTTGGCTTGGGATTGTCTCTGCCCTCCGTGTCTGTCTGTCTGTCTCTCTCTCAAAGAACTAGCAATGGCGGACAACACAGCATCTAGGCAAACGTGTGTCTGTGCTCCTGGTGGAGATACGTACTCTACAGGAAGAGACCCGTCTTGCTAGGACACGGAGTACAGGTACAGAGCTCACAGGACAGGAAGGGTGGTCGACCTTCAACTCTACAGCAAGCCTTGAGTTAAGGGCTGGCGAATGGAAACTAATGTTTCCACGTTGCATTTCCTTCTCACCAGGGAGCAGGTTGAAATGTGCTTGTGAAGTCCCCGTGACTCCACGCAAGCACCCCAACAAACCGTGGATTCTACCCACTCCTGTCTGCCCGACCCTCTTGCCCCGTGAATGGGGCTCACGGGTTCCGTCTTCCTTCCTCGGATCTGGTGCCTGCCTCGTTGTGGATCCTGGGTGAGTGAGTTTGAAGTCATCACTGTTGTCATTCGGAAGCTCTCCTGGATGTGGTCTTTTCTGATTTCCCTCGGCCTGACGCCCCGTTATCCGTGGGCAAAGCCTGCCTTGTTTTTCACACACAGCTGCATTCTCTTTGGGGTCCTTCTCTAAGAAGGCCCCTCGTTTCTGCTGCGGATGTGTGCCTGGTGGCTTCTGTAATGACGGTAACTCCTAATAAAATCCGACAAACATTCCGTAGCATTGTAGTTAGAACGTTAGGTGCTGAGAGTGGTGCCTGAGGGGATCAAGTGACGGAGGGCAATGTCACCTCAAAGGGTTTAAGATGGAGATCCGTAGGACTTTGAACTGGGAGGTCCCAAGCAGTATCCTTGGTGACTTGAGGACCGGAGGAAAAATCCAGCACGATACGCTGGTAGTGTATGGGCTTTGTTGTTTTCGTTTTTGTTTTTTTTTTTTTTTTTTAGAAAAAAACGCCGCGTTTATCTTCCTGCGCAAGGAATGCCAGACGTTCCTACGTTTTGAGTTTTCGTGCCTGCCTGCCAGTTTTCCTCATTACTTGAGGTCAGGTTCCCATTGCCTTTACTTACTCGAGTTGTTTCTCTGATGTGACCTCCGACCTCGTTTGCATCTCTGATCTCTCTTGCATTTGCTGGAAAACCAAACTGGGTTCCTGGCGGAATTTTGCACACATCTGGAGCAAACAGAATGATGCGGAGCTGGTGAGGATCGCCCCTGCGCCGCTCCCTGAGCCTCGGGCGGGTGTGGTGACCCATCCTTTTAGTCACAGCTGCCCCTCCCCCCACTCTGCGCCCTGCTTGTGCTCCAGAAGAACGCACTGACTTCCAAACAAGCGGATCAGAGAGTGCTGGAGATCGCAACAAGTACCCCCCGGATGCAGGCGGCACAATGCAACATACTTGTTTTCCTCGGCAGCATGCAGACGGGGAAATTGAAAAAAAGCAAGAGCCACAGGCAGTGGGATCTCGTGGGCGGCGGCCTTGAGCGGGTTCCTGGCGCCTGGGTCGCGTTCGAGTGCTCTTGTTGAGTCGGGCTCAGCTCCACACCGGGGGCTTGATGACGACGTGCCCTTTCAGCTCATCGGTCAGCACACACCAGCCCAGGACGTTGGGATTCAGGTGGGAGCCCTGTTGCACCAGTAGGATCTGCTCTGGGGACAGCACAGAGTCCCACGTGTACGAGTCCCCAATCTCCCCCACCAAGGACTGGGCCTTCTGAAACCCCCGTCCGTAGGCATCCAGGACCATCTTGGGGTGACCTCCTACCGTGTAACCCTGCTTCAGACCCTTTTTCACCAGCGGCTTCCCATTGACCCAAAACTCGGTGATGCCAGTGGAGGACTCCCAGCTGGTACAGATGTGCACGGGGCTGGGGGCCGTCTCGGTCACTTTGAAGGTGGCTTTGGCTCTTCCGACGTACAGGGAGTAACTCCCGACTTTGTCCCTGAAGACCAGGAGCCCACTGTCCTTGCCCGGGGCGTTGTAGGAGAGGCTGTGGGTACGGAGCAGGTCACCGTAGGCTCAGAAGCACAAGGTGGAGTTCTTCAGAGGGTCCTCCAGCTTTGGGGTCAAGGTCACATAGGCAGTAGAAGATTCTCGAGGGAACACAAACACCTTCCCACTGAGGTCCGTGGGGTAGAGCAAGATGACCTTCACCACACATGCAGGGTGAAAATGACCTACCCACCCCCCTGTCTCATCTCGTGCTCTCTGGCCGCCCCCCCCCCCCCCCCCCCCCCCCCCCCCCGACCACCGTACCTGTCTGAGCAAAGACTCCCAGGAGGCTGGCCAGGGCAGAGACCCAAAGCAGCAGCTTGTCCATGCTCGGCCTGGGGCTGTGCCAGCAGCAGAGTGACTGGGCTGAGGGTACAGAAGGCACCGTGCTTGTACCCCACCCCCCAGCTTCTGAGGCTCACCTCTTAGGCCTGAGGCTCCCCTTGGTTTATATGCGGCTGTAGGACGGGGCTTGGGGGATTTTCCAGCCTGTCTCCAGGGTCAACAGTCAGAGCCCCTGATGGAAGGAGGGTTGGGAAATCACTGGGGCTATTTATTAGGTACGGGGGCTGCCGGGGAGCCCCGCCCCCTGTGACCTGGTTCCTGGCAGGGGGGGGCGGGAGGAGGGGCCCAGTCAGCCCATGGAGGTGGGGGACTCACCCCTGTTCTCTTTAGGAGCCTCTGCTGAGACCTCCTGAGCTCTGGCCTCCCCGGCTTTGCGTGCGAGGCCTCTTTCCATACGCCTGTAAAGTGGACTTCTGTTTACTTGATATCCTGGGATCCTACTTTCTGCAGATCCAGAAGAGTCCCTTCACCTTTGATCAATTCAATACTGAGCAACATGGTCCGTGCCCTCGGTCAGGGACAAGAGAACTGGAGGGTGCACTTTGTCTCCCCGAAGCTGACATTTTCACTATTACTTTCCTCTTAGTGTGGTGGTTGTTCCCTTCTGCTGGATTTTCCCATTGCTCATTAGGACTGACTTTCCTGGCAATCTGTCCACTGTCTGCAGAGATGTTTGCACAGCCCTCTGTTTTCTTCTTCGAGTCCCTGGCATGGAGAGTGTATTTACGTTAAGTTTTGGTGATAGCTGATTTGTGAGTTACTTGTGTTTATTCATTAATTCCCACGCACGACACTAGGTGCTGGGGATTCAGTGGTGACCTACCGTGGCACAACATCAGTGGGACCTCTGTCTCCATTCCCTCTGCTATTACTAAAAATGCCAAGAATTCTCTTAACCGTCATTCAGGTTATCTTTCTAAGTCTCGGCATTTCCCACTCTCTGACTTTTCCTAGGCTAGATCCCAGGTTGTAAAGCCTTACCTGGCTTGTTGCATAGTAAGGGCCCCTAATGGAGTTGGGATTATACACCTTATTGCTTTCTTTTTTCTTTAATGTTTGCTTATGTCAGAGAGAGGGGGAGGGAGGGAGGGAGAGCACGCGCACAGGTGGGGGACAGAGGATCTGAAGCGGGCTCCATGGTGACAGCACAGAGCCTGATGTGGGGCTCGAACTCATGAACCGTGAGATCATGAGCTGAGCCGCCATCGGCCACTTAACCGACTGAGCCACACCCAGGCGCCCCCACCTTGTGGCCTCTGAATTAACAGGTCCTTCAGCTCGGAAGCCAGTGCCATCCACGTTCTGCTGCAACCTCCCCGTCAAATCCTCCCCTCCTCCCCTTGCTGTTTCTTGTGCTCGGCTCCCCTGACTGCATTCTTCCTGGTCCTTGCCTCCGTTCTGCCTTATCCGTCTGTTTTACACGATTCTGACATTCTTTACAATCTCAAAAGGCTGTCCTGATGTCTCAATTAGGCGTTATTTTCACCTTTGACTCCCCGGGAGGTGGAGATCGAAGACATGAATAGAATCTACTAGTGGTTGACTGTTGGGAGTCACTAGGGCTCTGTGAACCTTGGTTTCCTTTTCTGAAAAACACCTCCGTGTTTTTGTGAGGCTAAATGAGATAAAATAATATGCACAGAGTGCACAGCGGCGTTTGGAGGCTCTTATTTCCAGTCCTTTAATGGACATTACCGTTATCTGTCTCCTATTACAGATAAAGAGTGTATTTACCTGCCCTCCTCTCCTCATTGAAGCCGAGCACGAGGGCTTACTCATTTTTAGGGGGCCCATTTGATTTAATTACTCTTGCACATGAAAAGAGCCTGGTGTATATTTGTGGCTTCAAAGGATTCAAACAGGGCGAGGGCTCTTTACGTGAAACCGCAGCAATAAAAAGGAGAATCCAGTTGAGTGGTGGGAGCAGGTGATGCCAGAAGTAACCTCTACCGGGAACCCCGGTGCCGTGTGGTTCCCCTTCCCCGATGCTCACGAGTCCCATAGAAGTTGAGAAGAATACAGGGCTCACCGACCTCTCCTAGCGTCTGTCATGAACGATCATTCCATTCGTCACAGGTGGCTTGGAGATCAGTGTGGGAGAGAACCTTCTCTCTGGGGCATGACGGTGTGGAGCTGGCCTGGGAGGTGAGTGGTCCTGGGGAGGTCAGAGGTAATGGAGTTTATACTGCCCCCAGTAAATGGGAAAAGGTGGGGGCGGGGAGGCCGAGTCTCTTTTTTTAGTTTCCTTCTCTGGAATATGTTTCTTAGCCCTTGGCAGAGAAAAGTCAGAGCTTTAGGAGTCCTCAAATTGGACGTGGGATCCTTCCAGGTGCAGAGAGGAAGGCTCTGATGTCAGCATATAGGAAAACCGAATCCTGGGTCTTCAGAACTGGGTGGAGTTCTCCAAGCGAACCATCCCCGTGGTGGCCGAGAGGCTCCTGGTGCCTCCCTGCCAGCGGATGTTCAGGGCCGAGGTGGCGGTTCCCGTCTGGGTGGCTCTGGAAGGGTTGAGGGTCGGGGAGGCAAGATGGCTCTATGTGGATGTTGAGTAGGAGGGGGGCCACCGATGTGCCTCAGGTCGACTTGTTCTGGTTACATCAGTTGGCAGGCAGTAAGGTTTGCCTAAGGGGGCATGGGGGGAAGAGGGCAGTGCCAGGAAAGGGTGTGGCATGAACTCAGAACTGGAGAAAGGCAGAGGTGTGAGAATGGAACATTGCCTGAATGCTTGAGACCCTTTCCAAGGCTTTGGGTGTTAATGGAAGACCTTACGTCACGGTAACCATTGGGACAGACTGGATAGGGAGAGACTGAAGCAGAACATGAGCTAGATCAGCATTTTGGGGCTAATAAAGGATTATTTGCTATGTGTTCTGTTGGCTGTGAGGAAACCTGAAAGCATTCATTTGTAAGCAACGGAAAGACCATGGAGACATTAAGACGGAGCATTAATCTCATAGGTGGTTGTGGAAGTCAAAGGCACGTAATCTTAGACTGATGGCAGCGTCTTATGGTAAGAGGAGAAGGACAAGGATTTTTTTTTAAAGATTTTAATTTTTTAAGGAATCTCTATACCCGACGTGGGGTTCGAACTCACAACCCAGGAGATCAAGAGTCGTACACTCCGCTGACCGTGCCAGCCAGGCACAGATGAGGTTTTTCTTTTTTCTTTTTTTTTTTTTTTTTAACAGATACACAGAACGTGGATCAGATTTTTCTCCAAAGTTAACGACTGTGTGTGGTTTGGGAAACTGTGGTGCTTATGCTGCAGAGTTGAGAGGAAGGAAGGAGCTTCTTCGGAGGAGGTGGGGGGAAGTCTGGCCACTCCGATGCTGAATTTGAGATGATAATAGGATTTACACCTAGGAAAGGCCAGCGGCGCATCTGTGATATATGTATGCCACTTGGGATTAAAAATACAAGCTTCGCAGATGAACACAGGGGAAGGGAAGGAAAAAGATAAAAACAGGGAGGCCAACCAGAAGTACAGAGAAGAAACTGAGGGTTGCTGGAGGGGAGGTGGGAGGGGCATGGGCTAGATGGGTGATGGGCGTTAAGGAGGGCGCTTGGGGGGATGAGCACTGGGGGTTCTATGTAGGTGACGAATCACTGGGGTCTACTCCTGACACCGATAATACATGGTAGGTTCGCTAACTTGAATTAAAAAAATAAATAAAAATACAAAAAAAAAACCGTGCAAGGTTCAGAGGAGTCGACCTCTAATACATGGAAACAAACGGATTCTCTCCTCCGGTGGGGAGGAAATGATGTGTCGGGCGGGCGGGGGCCCAGCCCCGTCTCGAGGGAACATTCGCATTCATGGGGTTGGAGGCAAGGGAAGAGGAGGGAGGCGACCGTGCTTGGCAGAGAGAAGGGTAGCGTGTATACTGTCATGGAAACCAAGTTAGCATGTTTGCAGGAGGAACCGGCAGGCGGTGCCCTGTGGCATGGAGAGCATCAGCGAGATCGGGGTGGAAAGGATGCTGGATTTAGCAATAAAACCTTCCTCGGTGACCTTTGGCAGAGCAGTTTCCTTAAAGGGAGCGTGGCAGAAACCGAGTCGCGGGGGACGATGGAGAAGAAGGAAGGAGGTGTCCCTCCCGAGGATCCGTCATTCTGGCAAGTAACGGAAGGAAAGAAGCAGGATTGCTGTAGGGACTCAGGAGCCAGCGTGTTTTTCTCTACAGGTTTTAGATTCTCTTCTTGACAGAAGCCTTTGTTTCTCTGCTTCCCACCCTGTAACATTTTCCCCCAACGACAGAGAAAAATCAGTGCCCACCTGAGATCACGACTGACCTTTCTACCCAGCAGCTATTTCAGACTCTAAATGCCACACTGCAGGCTGCCGGCTGGCGTCTCGTCCCCTTCCCCACGCTGGCAGGGTCCCAGGTGCACCTCTGTCCAGGAGCCTGGGCACCACGGCGTCTGTCCTTGATCTCACTCTGTTCCCAGTTTCCGGGTTCGTCTATAAAAGACGATCCCTGACAACCGTGTCACCTTTCGGGTTCAGTCCTCTACCTGGACCCCACGACCTCCGTGCAATCTCACCTTGGAATTCAGAGTTGCACCCGAAAGCCGCCTCCTCCAGGATGTCACCGGATTTACTCAAGCGGCATCTGGGGGAGGAGGTGGAAACAGAAGAGCAAATACGGTGGTGGGGACACGGGGTAAGGGTGCTGAGCGTTGAGAGGAGGTTCCTTCTCTGTGCCGGAATGTGTTCCCCGTCTTCGGAGGCCGAGCGCTCGCGGGGACGAAGCCCGGGAGGCTCCTCGCTCGGGCGGTGGGAAGAGGCCTTGGCTGGGGCCGCCGTGTCTCGCTCTTGCCCTCTCATCTGCCCCGACCCCGTTTCTGCCCACCACCCAGATCCAGGTCAGAGCAAGAATTTTCTCGCTCGAGCCATCTCACTCCTATCCCTCAAACCACAGAACCTAGGGGCGAGGCCTTAGGGAAGTTGGCGGCTCGTCCTGCGGGGCATCGCCAGCGTGGCGAGTGCCCGTCCGTCTCCGGCGGGCACTGCTGACTTCGGCTCCCCCTGCGTTGGCCGCGGGCTGCTTCCAGAGCGTGCTGGCCAGTGTAGACACTGTACATGCTGGTCATCATTCCACAGGGCCCTCTGGTCTTGTGTCTTAGAACCAGCCGGTCGTCTTGTTCTTTGTTTTCCTGACCCCCCATTTTCATCTGAAAATCCCTAGGTACGGTCTTTCCCCCCAACCTCCCGACCTCAAAAAGGCAATTTGCTTTGTTCTCTTGATGCCGAATGGGGGCCGGGGCTGGGCGGCCTGTCTGCCTCCAATCTGAAGCTGTCTGAGCCCGAGATGCCTTGGGGTCTGGGGCTGGTCCACACTTCTCCCCAGTCAGCCCAGCTGGCCGGGCCTGTCTCTCTCGAGTCTAGGCTGCTCCCTCGGCTTGGCGTGGGACCTGGGGACAGTCTTGATGAACAGGAAGGTGGGTGCCCAGCTGGCTGGTGAGGCCTTCTGTATTGGCCCGGTCACAGCTTTGTGTCCAGATGGCATCCATGTGCTACTTGTCCTTTGGTGACCCTGTGGTGGCCCATTTCTTCTGTGATCTCCTTCCGGCCACGCGATGTTCCTGCACGGACAGTGCTGGGCATGAAGTCAAAGATTTTTTATTCCCCGCACGTGTGTTAAGGCACGCTCGGGCTTGGTTTACGTTTCCTGCACCAGTGTGCTCCTGGCCTCCCCCATGTTGAGGATTGCCACCTCTGTAGGCCACCTGTGCCTGTTACCTCACTGGGGTCACATCCAGGATGGTGCCTCTCTTGCCGACCACAAGCCCAAGCTGGTGAACTCAATAGAAAATACACCATCTCCCAGAGACCGACACCAACACCGCTCTCCTATTGGCCCCTGTTTACAGTCAGAGGTTCCTGGAGGTCAAGGGTACCATGTAGAGAGGTGTGGACAAAAGCATTTCTTTACGGATGGACTCCTTTAGCCCTGGCCATTTTTCCCTCCCTGCTTACAAACATTTTACATCTCACGAGCAGACCAGATAAAAAACTATGCCGCGAACTACTTTCGGCGTGAATCCTGCTTTCACGCCTTAGGAAGAAGGCAGAAGCTAGGACTTCGGCTCAGGATGCATGTTCCTCCAGGGACGGGCAGCCCCCCCCCCCCCCCCCCCCCCACCCAGGACACATAGATGGCCTGTTCTCATGCACGAGTGTTTGCAGTGACATCCTGGCTCCCACTTCCCTTGGCCATTTGGCGCTGGGCTTTGGTCAGAGGGTGAATCAGCCCTAGTGACAAGGACAGCATGACTTCAGTTGAAGAATCGCAGGGCCCACCTGAGACTTCTCCGCTTGTGTGATTTAGTTACAGGATCCTTAATACAAGTGCTTCAAAAAGACACTCCTTACCATTTGTTGGTTGAAAAATAAATAGTTGCCCCAAAGAGAGACTCTTGTTTGCATGAATTTATCCCCGCTGGCCACTTAAATAGTGCATATTCAAGCAGAGTAGCCTTTACTTTTGTACGAGAAAACCAAGATCTTTTTTTAAGTTTATTTATTTTGAGAGTGAGTGCATATGGGGAAGGGGGAGAGAGAGAGAGAGAGAGAGAGAGAGAGAGAGAGAGAGAGAGAGAGAATCCCAAGCAGGCTGCATGCCCTCAGTGCACAGCCCAACGCGGGGCTCGAACTCATGAACCATGAGATCATGGCCTGAGCGGAAGTCGAGAGTCCGATGCTTAACCGACTGACCCACCCAGGCGCCCCCAAAACCAAAGTCTTTTAAAACTATGTTCTGGTTGCAGGCCTGGAAACGGAGCAGAGGGGGAACAGACAGGGGTCTCTTCTGTAGGAACGGTGCCTTCCTTGGAGGACTCTTCTTCTGAAAAATGTATCTTGTTTCTCGAAAGCCTTTGAGAATTAATTCTGTAGTGACGGCTAAGTCTGGGCAAGCGGCTTTGCTTGCTCTCTGAGGGCAAGCTGTAGGTTTCCATACAGCAAGGCCCACAGTGCCTGCTTTCCCGGGTGGGGGGTGGGTGCTGAGGGGTTAGTTTTCTCCCATGTCTTTTCCTATCAGAGTTCTTGTGACCAGCTCTTCTCTGCTCACATCTCCCCCTTTTTCCTTGGTTGGACAGTTACGTGTTTAATGAAGGAATTCTCTCGTATCTCCCGTTCGAGGTTGCAAATACATTGGAAGAGCCTCAGTAGAATAACACCTACCTGATATGCTCCTACGGTTTGGAAATAAGTGACTCATTACTGTCTCAGCGCCAAGGTCAGTCTTTCCATGTTCCACCTTCTTTTTGTCACGTTTTTAACCATAAAATTAGTATTGGTCACCTGTGATCGCCTCTCCCTTCGACAGATCACCGAAGGTCAAGGGGCCCGAGCCTGTCGGGTGCCTTCTCCTGGAATCTCTTGTCTCCCATGGGAGACTGGGTGAGTCCACAGGTGATGCCAGCGTCCTTGTGAGGCTCAGCACCTGACGGACGGTCGGGCAGTTCTGAAGGCGAGGTCCGTGGGTCTTGATGGGGTTTCAGCAGATTTGCGAACTGTCTGAAATTGTGCGCAGAGTTGTGTGAGTGTGGGCACATGTGCATTTTTAAATCAGATCTTCAAAGACGTCTGATCTGCCAAAGATAAAAAGCTATTCATGTAAACTAGGATTTTGTAAGACTATTTCAACCGAAACCCACAGTGAGAAATACATTTTCTCCTGCAATGCCGTACGCACGCATATGCAGCGTTTATATATATATCAAAATTACCCTCACTACGAAGGCTTAAGTCAGAAAAATCGCAGAATGTTTGAGAAATGACAAGTCCTGTGTGGCAGACAGGAGTGGCAGGCATGGAGTGAGAGAAGGGCTGTTGTAGGGGCCTCCTCCCTCCTCTCGGGCCTCCTCCCCAACAGCTCCTCCTGCCTCCTCCTTCACCCAGGTAACATTAGTTATCACGGAGCAACCCCATCACATTACACCTGTATCACGGTGTATTTCCTTTTTCAAAAAAGGTGCATCTTCTAATAGAAAACCGTCACGCTTTCAGAGTACGTGTTCTGAATATAACGTACCGTTCCTGTCCTAAGCCGGGTGGAGCCTGTAGCCTTAAGGAGCTCAGGATCTTGAGCAGGAGCTGGATACGTGCACACCCTGAGCGGGGCGGTGGGAGGGGCCGTCGGGCCTTTTGGTCACAGAGGAACGGACACTGCGTTCTCCTTGGGGTGTTCCAGAACGAGGATGAAGCCGGAGTGGAAGATCAGGGTATCTGATGGGGTGAATTTGGGCAGGGAGGGAAGGTGTGGCCAGCTGTGGAGAGGCCTGGCTGTCAGAACGTAAACCTGTGTTGCCGGTGCCCGGCACAGGGCCCGACACGTTGCAGGCACTTCTTACGACTTGGCACGGATGAGATGGCGAGCGCTTACAAAGACTGAGGCCTGTGATGCGCTTTCTGGCATTGTATAGCTGATAGAAGCATCTGGCGACATTACCCTTGGCGCCGAATCGTCTCCCTTTCTCCTGGGATGAGGAGAAAGGAAGTCACCTGCTAGGAAAGTAGACGTCCATGAGGGCTTTTCCTTCCATCCGATCCTTCCGTGTCTTCGGCCGGGTCCTCCCCTCTCTTCCCCACCTTCCCTTTTCTCAGCCTGTTAGAAACTGGCTGGAGGAGATTATAGCACAGTAAGCCGGTGACAAGTCAAGTCTTGGTGAAGGGCACTGAGCCTTCAGAAGAAAAGAAGGTGGTGGGAGAGAGGAGTCTCCGCAAAGGACCAGAGGATGAGCCTGGCACACAGGCCAGATTCTTAGAAAACCAGATTCAGAAAGTGCCAGACACCCACCCAGTTTGCCACTGCCTGTGTGTGTGTGTGTGTGTGTGTTGCATTGGGGGAAGGGAACCGATATTTGAAGGTCGAGGATGTGACCAGCTCTACAGCAGGAAATCACATCACTTAATTCCCCAAGATTACACAGCAATTTACAAAGAACACTTCGTTTTTTCTCATTTGAGATTTGTAACACTTCTGCAGGCACGGTTTTTCCCACTTCACCACCAGTGCCGCTCCACGTCTGTTGTCGCTGGTGGTAGGACTAATTTACGAGCCACACTGTCCTAGGCTGATTGATTGCCAGGCTCCATTCTTCTAGCCCTCAAGGCAAACACGAGGTGGTTGTATACTTTGCATTTCAGGTTCTCTGTGACTTGCCCTAGATCCCACAGTGGGGGGAGGGAGTCTGGGGACCGGAACTCAGGCTCTCTGACCACATGGCCCACACGCCTGACCACAGATGGAGAGGGTCCCCACAGCTCATAGTATGTGACACGATGGGGCCTTGGACCCGTAGGACGGACTCTGAGTTCCAAATACAGACTTATCACCACCCCTCATCTATCCGCCCTCACAGGGTAAGGACAGGATGCGCGGCTTCAGTTAACTGGGCACATCCTTTTGGGCCCAAACCTATCTCCATTCAAGCACTGCTTAGAGATTTCTCGAAGGTCTTCTCTTTGTCTTTGTAAACAAAGGATGCACACTTACCAGCTTCCTCAAATGTTTACTATGTCTTGAGCTCAGGAATTTGAGATGCATGGGAGGTGTTGCCTCTGTGTTAAATTATCATCAGATTGCAGGGCATTTTTGCGATTTTTTTTGAAAAAGAACTTTGAGATCTAACTTATCCGTAAAATTTACCATTTGGGTACGTAACTCTTTAGTTTACTTGTGGGGTTGTACTTCCATCACCATAATCTAATCTTGTGGCCTCATCCTCACCCTGAAAAAGAAACCTGTACGTACTAGCTCTCATTCCTCGCAGCCCTGGGCAACCACTCTTCCGTGGATTCGTCTTGCTAGATTTGCCCTTTCTTGACATTTCACGTAAGCAGAATCGTCCAATGGGTGGTCTTCTGTGTGGCCTCTCTCATTCAGCATTTTCAAAGCTCACCCAGGGCTGCGGCTGGTGTCAGGATTCCATTCCTGTTGATGGCTACGGAATACTCTGTTGTGTGAATACACCGCAATAATTGATTTTTGATTAAGTCGACCTTACATTCGTGGGATAATTCCCACTTGGCTGCTGTAGTGTATAATCCTTTTTCATATTGCGCTGGAATCCGTGTGCTGGTATTTGGTGGATGTTTGCACCTCTGTTCATAGGATACGGGTCTGAGTTGGTAAAGATGGGTGCATGTTGCAGATGGTGCAAGAAATCCCGTGTGCCTTTCACCCAGTTTCCCCCAGTGTTTACATCTTACGTGATTATCGTGCAGTATCAGAATCAGGGACTTGATGTGTAGGTACTGTGTGTGTGTGCGCGCACATGATTCTGTCATTTTATCGCCCACATGGATTCATGGACCCGTGCTGTGTGGGGAAAGAAATAGGTTCTACTTACATAAATGGGCTAGAAAAAAGGTTAGGGCAGAAAGCCGCCACCGTGGGGCGAAAGCGCCCGAGGTTAGCTAGTGAGATATTGTAATGGGATCACTAGTAAATTGTTGTATCACCTGCAGGAAATTACTTTATATCTGACGCCAATCTACTAATGTACTTTGATCACAGACTCCACTTGCCCCCCAGACCCTTTACTTCTTAGGCACACGAGTTAATGATTCTTGTCTGATTGTTTTCTCCACGTTCACGTGGGTAAGATCTTGTTTTCTTCACGTTCACCACGGGGATAATATCTTGTGAGCTCAATAAGTACGGAGACGAAACCTCTGTTTGGGGCTCTTGTCTCCTCCTGGGCATTAGCCGCTCTCGTATTCAATTCAACATCCGCTCTCTTGCCGAACAAGAGAGAACTCCAGACTCCTAGTATGGCACAGTGCTGGAGAGCCCTCTACCCTTCCATTCATAATATAGGCCTTAAACATCTGCCTACACAAAGAATCCTATTAGACAGGATTATAATTTTTGCTTCAATGATCAAACATAATTCGGAAAACTCCAGAGGAGAAGGGGAGTGAATTATACTCATCTGTATTTTTCCCTACCGTGGTCGTCCTTCCTTCCTAATGTTCCAATGATTCTTATTTCTTTTCAATTTAGAGGACTTCTTTAAGCCAATCGTTTAGGGTAGATCTGCTGGTGACAGTTCGTAGCTTTCCCTTCTCGGAATATGTCTCGATGCCTGTCTCATTCCTGAAGAACTATTTTCCCCGATTACAGAAGTCTGGCTTGGCCGCTGGTTTCTTTCAGCTCTAGAAACACCTCGCACCCCTTCCTCCTTGTCCTCCACAGTGTGTGTGCAGAAACGTTCTCTCTGGCTTCTTCCAAATATGTTCCTTTCCCATTTGTTTTCAAAAGTCCTTGCCGGGTCTCAGGGTGGATATTTTTTGCTTTGTTCTGTTTGGGGTTCCCCCCAGATTGAGTCTGCACGGTTAGGTCTTTTGACAAACCTGGGAAACTTTCAGTCCTGGGTTTTGCAGGCATTTTTAGTCCTGCCCTTTCTCCTTCCCCAGCACTCTGACGTGAGCCATAGATCTTTTATTGCAGTCTTGTTCCTCAGACTCTGTCTTCGGTTGATGTTCTCTTGGTTCAGATCGGAGACCTTCTCTCTGTGTTTCCAGTTCACCGGTTCTTCTCTGTTCTTTCCATTCTTCTGTTGAGCGTATCCTTTGCGTGTATTTTGGTTATTTAATTCTAAATTTGTTTGGCAGTGGTTGCTTTTTTTCTTTCCCTAGTACTTTGCTGCTGAGACTCGTTCACATGTTTTGAGCATGTTCATAATTGCCCGTGGAAACATTTTTATGGTAGCTCCTTTAAAAAATTTGTGTCTGCTCTCAACAATAGCCAAATTATGGAAAGAGCCTAAAGGTCCATCAACTGATGAATGGATAAAGAAATTGTGGTTTATATACACAATGGAATACTACATGGCACTGAGAAAGAATGAAATATGGCCTTTTGTAGCAACGTGGATGGAACTGGAGAGTGTGATGCTAAGTGAAATAAGCCATACAGAGAAAGACAGATACCATATGGTTTCACTCTTATGTGGATCCTGAAAAACGTAACAGAAACCCATGGGGGAGGGGAAGGAAAAAAAAAAAAAGAGGTTAGAGTGGGAGAGAGCCAAAGCATAAGAGACTGTTAAAAACTGAGAACAAACTGAGGGTTGATGGGGGGTGGGAGGGAGGGGAGGGTGGGTGATGGGTATTGAGGAGGGCACCTGTTGGGATGAGCACTGGGTGTTGTATGGAAACCAATTTGACAATAAATTTCATATATTAAAAAAAAAATTTGTGTCTGATAATTCTAACCCGTGTCGTGTTGGGTTAGCATCTGTTGATTCTCTCTGCGCACTCTCTCTCACTCTTTTTTTTTTTTTTTTTTCTTCATTCAGCTGGAAGTCTTCCTGTGTCTTTATATGATGAATTTTGGATTGAAACTTAGGTATTTTGAGTATTACATTGTAAGACTCTGGATCTGATTTAAAACCTGTTTCCGCGGGTCTCCCGTGAGGCTCCTCTGAAGGAAAGGAGGCCCCACCTCTTCACTGCTGGGTGGAGGTAGGAGCCCAGGTCCTCTGTGCAGCCTCTGTTGGCAAAGCAGTGATGGGTCATTGTCACTGCTGGGGGGTGGGGTGGCGGTGAGAGCTCAGGCTCCACACTAGACCTCCACACTAGAGAGGGGGCACGTCTCCGCTGCCTTCCAGGGGCTTCCACTGACATGATAGCACGTGGCCTTGTTCCTGCAGAATGTGGTACAACTGGGGACCTTCTGTTAGGGCTCCTTGGATCCCAGCCCTGTAGGGAGGGGTGCAGGCACCTTACCAGCACTGCATGAGGCAGAAGCACAAGCTCCCCGCCTGGTCCCCCGAGGCCACTAGCAGGCTCTTGTCTGTCACTCACTGCCTGGCAGAGAGGAAGCTCCCGCTCATGCATTCGGTCTTCTTTGACACCATTCGGGTGGGGGGTTGGGCGTCTCATTACTGGCAAGGGTGAAACGCAGGCTCTCCGCGTGGCCTTTGGCAGGAACGCATTTGGGGAGGCGGTTTTTTTCTGTGGTATTTTGTTGGAATAGGGTCGTTGTTACTGCAAAGTTTTCTGTCCTGTTAGGATACCCTCTCCTGGTCTCTTGTCTAGAGGTAACAAACTTCTCGCGGGGACTTCTCGTCTGCACCCAGGGACTTTTCCAGCTTCTGGTTGGGGACCTAGGAGCCAAAAGAGAGCCGAATGGACTCCCTGCCTTGCTGTTCCTCAGGTCCTGTGGCCTCTGTCTGGTCTCTCTCCTCCTCTCCCCCTGGTGTTCATGTATATGAAACATCAGTCTGTTTGCATTTCATATACAGCATCCAGGGTTTTTCACTGCACTTCGAAAATAGGAAAAGGTACTTCATCTTCCTGGAGGCAGAAATCTTGGGCATTCTGTGCAACTTCTCCTTTACTAAATACAGAGAAGGAGAAGTACCATGTAATTATGCTGTCCTTTAATAGGTCCCCATCTAATTACCTTTATGGAGCTATTTTTGACCTTATGTACATAAATTCTATGTGGTGGTACTGCCTTTCAGCCTGAGTAACTTCCTTTTCTATTTGTTCTATGGCAGGTCTTCCAGCAACACGTTCTGTGTCTGCTTACCCAGGTGTGTGTTCATTTTGCATTGAGCTTGAAAGGTAGTCTAGATGCAAGTAGGAATCCGGGGTGACATTTGCCCCTTCGGGACTTTGGATATGCTGCCCCCGCTGCCTCTGGCCTCTGTTATTTCGCACGAGAAGTCAGTAGTCAATCTCCTTGGGATTCTCTTGGATGTAAGCGCACCGTTTTTCTCCTGCTGCTTTCAAGACTTTATTTGCCATCTCTGGCTTTCGGCCTCTAGGCAGCGATGAATCTAAGCGCGAATATCCTTGTCTTTGCCTTGGAGTTTGTTGAGCCTCTTGACTGCAGACGAATGGTTTTCCTCAAATTCGGGGAATATTCATGTGCCTTTACGATTTTTTCCACTCCTCTGATCATACCATCACGCATACTGGCGTGCTACATTTCACAGAGGCGCTCTTCATTTTTATGTTTTATTTATTTTATTTTTCAGATTGAATGATGTGTGTTGATCTGTCCCAAGGTTTGTAACTTGTTGTACAAGCTCAGAGCTGTGACTGAGCCCCCGCGGTAAGTTTGTCCTTCGGTAATAGAGCTGCTCAACTCTAGAAACCTCAGCTGCTTTTTAGCATTTCTAAGTTTGTTGCCATTTTTAATTTGTTGAGCCATTACACCTTGTAATTCTTTAAACATGGTTTCTTTGGTTCTTTTAGCATGTTAATAACAGCTGCTTTGAAGTCTTTAAGTCCAACCCGCGGGACTCTTAACAGTGTCTCTGCATCTTTTTTTCCTGTTTGTGTCACACTTATTTCTTTAGGTCTCACAATTCTGTGTTGAAATATTTTAGAAATTCTTTGTTAAGTGTTTATTTATTTGCTTTAAAAGAGAGAGAGAGAGAGTGAGATGGAGAGGGGCAGAGAGACTGAACCCTAAGAAGGCTCCACACTGTCAGTGCAGAGCCCCATGCAGCGCCCGAACTCGCAAACCAGGAGATCATGAACTGAGCAGATATCCAGAGTTGGATGCTCAACCGACTGAGCCACCCGGGTGCTGCCTGTGTTGAAATATTTTGGAAAACATATTGTAGCAATCCTGGCTACTGATCCCTCCTTTCAGAACTTGTTGCTCTCACCGGGTTGCTTATTTGTTTGGTGACTTGGCTGGACTAATACTGTGACATCCACCCCACCCCTACCCAGTGTGAAGCCTCCAGATTCTCTGCTCAGATTTTTTCCATTTATTTAAGGCTGGTTACCTTTTGATCTGTACGGTTCAGTGCTGAGCCACCGATCGGTCAGAATTGAAGCTCTGTGGGATGGGATGGGATGGGGCTGGGGAGGGAGTGGGCCTGGCTAGCTTGTCCTTGGCTGACCCAATGGGGCGGGGGTGGGCGTGGCCAGCTTGTCCCTGGCTGACCCAATGGGGCGGGGGTGGGCGTGGCCAGCTAGTCCATGGAGGACCCAATGGGGCAGGGGTGGGCGTGGCTAGCTGTCCTTGGCTGACCCAATGGGGCGGGGGTGGGCGTGGCTAGCTGTCCTTGGCTGACCCAATGGGGCGGGGGTGGGCGTGGCCAGCTAGTCTTTGGCGGACCCGATGGGGCGGGGGGTGGGTGGGCGTGGCCAGCTTGTCCCTGGCTGATCCAATGGGGCGGGGGTGGGCGTGGCTTGCTGCTTTCTGGCTGACCCACCCAGAACTTCCCAGGGAGTAGCTGGGGACTCGGAGATGGCGCAGCGGCTGCTGGGCAGCACAGATCCTCTGCGGCAGTGAGCTGGAGGAGATGGACTCTGCTCGTGTTCCCCAGCTGCCCAATTCACCTGCAGTAGCTCTTCCACAGCACTGCTGGCAGGGTGGGTTGGGGGGTGGGGAGGCGGGTGGGGGAGGGATGGTATAGGCACAACCACCTGCCAGTCTCCCCCTGTTTGTACCAAGTCCATTCTTGTCAAGTTTCCGTAGACGGTGCCCACTGAATGCTTCAGTGTGTTGTAAGCCGGAGACTTAAAAATGATTCTTTGATGATTTTGACCAGTTGAATAGGTATGTCTGCAAGTGAGTGGTTTTGTTGAGCTGCTCATATTTCTATTCCCTGAGTCTTGATGCTTATGTTTTGCTTTTTTCTTTTTTTTTTTTTACCATAACGATATCAATTAACACGTATTTAAGTGTCGGACACTGGGTGTGGCACTAGGGACGCAGAGATGAGTCCCCAGCACCGGTCCTTGGAAAGGTAACAGTCGAATCACTCTCCCTTACATGAGGGTACCATAGGGGCAGGAAAGGGTGCATCACAGAGTACTGCAAACACAGTGGACGAAGAGCCTGGATTCTCCCCGGAGGTGAGATTTGTACAAAGAGGCAGCATTTGAATTGGGTCTGGAAAGATGAATGAAAGTCTGCTTTTTGACAGGAAAAAGAAGGTTTTATAGACAGTTGGAGGGTACAGAAAGTCAGTTGCTGGGTTCAGGACCATGCAGATGATATAGAAATTATAGAATATTTTAAGCCATGGGAAGCACTTTGGATTTAAAAAATATTTCATTGAAAACATTTGCCATAGGCTATTGTAATAGATTTAAGGTGTACAGTGTATTATTTTGATACATTTAGATACTGTAATGTGACTGCTAAGGTAGCAATATTACGCTAGGTAATTACAGTACTGTATTGTCTGTATTCAGTACGCTGTGCATTTGATCTTTGTGGTTTGTTTACTACTCATGACAAGTCCGTACCCTTAAACACCATCAATCTTATGCCTGCCCCTCCCCGCACTTTGGATTTTATCCTTGTTGGTGTAGGAATATTTGTGAAGGGTTTTAGAGGAGGGAGATGAGAGGTTCACATCAAATAGCTGTCAGGCGTGAGACCAATCAAGGACACTCACTTAGGAGGCTGTGTCAACGTACAAGGCTTCATTCCTCAACAAAGTCTCTCCTACATTCTCTGCTCGAGTGCTGCTTTGTTTCTAGTACATGCCACGACTCCTCTCACCTTTTAGCTTTTAATATTCCATTTTCTCTGTAAAAATCTGGGTGAGAGACAGAGAGGTGATCTTAGGTTAATGTTTTGGGCAACCAAGTAGCCAGTGGGCAGTAAAAAACCCGTCTCTCCGAGGAAGTGGCATTTAAATGGAGATCTTTACTCACAGAAGCAAGCTAGAGATTTCAGGCAATTTTAGAAGCAGAAGTTTCCTTGGGATCTTACCACCATGACTTTCCCGAAGACAGTGTCTCATGGCAGAATAGCTGCAGCAGGAGATCTGGCAGCGTGGGGAAAGAAAGGGAGGAAAAAGAGCAGTGTTTTTCAGAGTTCATACCATTTTTTTTGTGCGAGCAGTCCTCATAGGTTTTCCAGAAAGTTCTGTATGTGCCAGCCGAATGTATCTTTCCGTTTAAAAAGTTGCCAAAGGGGCATCTGGGTGGCTGAGTCGGTTGAGGGTCCAACTTTGGCTCCAGTCATGATCTCACGGTTCGTGGGTTCGAGTCCTGCATCGGGCTCTGTGCTGACAGCTCGGAGCCTGGAGCCTGCTTCGGAGTCTGTCTGTCTGTCTCTCTCTGCCTCTCCCCCGCTGGCACTCTGTGTCTCTCTCTTTCTCAAAAATAAGCATAAAAAAAAAAGTTGCTAAAGAAGAAATAGGTTTCTGAACTTGAGGACATTTGTGTAGCACTTACTCAACACCTGTCTTGTGGGAACACTCTCTTCTAGTCATCTTTGAGTTTTGCTTTCCAAGAAGCAGAAGAGACCTAAACGCTTGAAGATTAGAAAGCACCAGCCCTAGTAAAGGACAACCCTGTGCTGGAACAGACTTGCGGCAAAACCCCGGGGCATACTATTGTGGCAATTAGTTTTGGGCGCATGTAGAATCGGAAGTGCGCGTTCTTGATTGGCACAACAGGCTCTCCTCCAGCTCCCGGTTTGAGGGCCCCGCCTGGTACGACTCTGCCATCCACAGGGTGTCTCCGTCCCGTGCTCCGTTTTCTGCCTCCGGGTGAAGGTGAAGACGAGGCAATGAAACAAAATCTCCCCCTGCTTCTTAACTCTGCTTGGAAAGTGGTACCTGTCATTTCTACGCACTTTCCGTTGGCGTGAGTCCTTCTCGTGGCCACGCTTAGAAGCGAGGAGGCCGGGAAATGTAGTTGTGAGCTGGGCAACTGCTTTCCAGCCGCCACGCCACTCTCTGGGAAGGGGACACTGATCCTTGGTGGACAGCTAGATGGCGGTTTGTGCCGTGGGGTCCTACTGTCTTTAGAGCAATACTGAGTTTCCTGCACTTACATCTAAGAACTTATCAGAATTGGTGTTTAGGTAAGTTTCATTAAACATATCTTCCAGCATATGAAATAAACTTAGCTTGTCTAGTTTCATGGTATTAAATTCTTTTTAAAAAAAAGTTTGTTTTTTTTTTTTTTAACGTTTATTTATTTTTGAGAGACCGAGAGAGACAGAGTGTGAGCAGGGGACAGGCAGAGAGAGAGGGAGACCCAGAATCCGAAGCAGGCTCCAGGCCCCGAGCTGTTAGCACAGAGCCCGGCGCGGGGCTCGAACCCACAAACTGTGAGGTCATGACCTGAGCCGAAGTCAGAGGCTTAACCGACTGAGCCACCCAGGTGCCCCGGTGTTAAATTCGTTTAACGCATCGTTGATTTGCTAAGGTTTTGAGGATTTTTGAATCTGTGTATGAGAGCTACTGTTCTGATGCTTGCCTTTTTTGTAACATTTTTATATAATTTTGGTATTAGTTTAATGCCATTCCCAAAGAACGACTTAGGGAGTATTTCTTTTTCTATTCTCTGGACGACCTTGTAGATAATTGGTATCATTTCTTCCTTAAACTTTTTGTATAATTCACCAGTGAAACCTTCTAGGCCTCCTGATTTCTTTTCTGGGAGGCTGTTGTTTAATTTAAAAGGTTTAGGCTTATTTTTTTTCTTCCTTTGTTTTGAGAGCAGGCATGCAAGTTGGGAAAGGGCAGAGGGAGAGGGAGAGAGAGAAGCTTAAGCAGGCTCCATGCTAAGCTCGAGCCAGACACAGAGCTCAATCCCACTACCCTGAGATCACGACCTGAGCCAAAATCGGGTCAGATGCTCAGCTGATTGAACCACCCAAGCGGCCCTACAATCATCACTTGAAACTCTTGCTCTCTCTGTGTTTGAAACTATTTCTTTTCATGCAACTTCAACAAGGAACCTATCCAATGACCTAGAATGGAGCAAAGCATTCCTAGATTTACTGTTATATAGAAAAGGAAAGGACTGTCCATAGGTGCTTTGAAATGACAAAGAATACATGAGTGCCAGTTGGGGGGCTCTTTCCAAAATTCTGGAAATTCACTGATTCCTACCAAACACTGTGGCCTGAGACCCAGCATCTGAGCATGGGAGACTATCACTCACAATCCTGCAGAGAGAGAGAGAGAGAAGAACCACTGGCTCAGTTGGGATCACATGACATTCGGTGTCACATACTACTTACATTGTAAGACATTGCTCATTTATCAACTGAAAATGTATAGACATTAGAAATTTGCTCGTCTTGTGGAACACTCGCAGAACAAGTTACTTGCAATCCAAGGTTTCACTGTATTGGTAATTTTTGACTTTTTTTTTTTGTGGTTAGCTTGGATAGAGATTTATCACTTTTATTGATCAAAGAACTAGCTTTTGGGTTTTATGGGCTTTCTCTGTTTCACTGTTTTCAGTTTTATTGATTTCTTCTCTAACTTTTATTGTATCTGCTGTAGGTTATTATTGGTATCCTTACTCGTTTCCTGACGTGGAAGCTTGGTTTATGGATTCTGGATCATCTTTTTTAATACATGCATCGAATGCTACAAATTTCCCCCGAAGTATAGCTTTTACCTTATCTTACCAAATTTGATAACTTGAGTTTTTTATTAAAAAAAAATTCCCCTTGAACATTCTTTGACTCAGTTTTGTTTTGTTTTTTTTTAGAAGTGTATAGTGTATATCTGGGAACTTTCCAGCTATCTTACTTCTAGTTTCATTCTGTTGTGGTCTGAGAGTGTGCTTTGTATGACTTTTATTATTTTACGTGTGTTTTTTATGGCCCAAAATGTATTCATTCCATTGAGTGTGAAAAGGCTGTATAGGGGCGCCTGGGTGGCTCCGTCGGTTAAGCGTCCGACTTCAGCTCAGGTCACGATCTCGCGGTCCGTGAGTTCGAGCCCCGCGTCAGGCTCTGGGCTGATGGCTCGGAGCCTGGAGCCTGCTTCCGATTCTGTGTCTCCCTCTCTCTCTGCCCCTCCCCCATTCATGCTCTGTCTCTCTCTGTCCCAAAAATAAATAAACGTTAAAAAAAAAAAAAAAAAAAAAAAAAAAAAAAGAAAAGGCTGTATATTCTGTTCTTGGATGAACCAGGCTATAAATGCCAGTTACTTCCAGTTGATTGATGGTGCTGGTCAGTTCAACTATGTCCTGACTGATTTTCTGCCTGCTGGATCTATGGGTTTACTGATGGAGGGGGGGTTAATCCTGGATTTGTCTCTTTATCCTTTTAGTTCTAACGGATTTGGCCTCCTTTAGTTTGATGCTCTGTCGTTAGGCATATACACATTAATGGTTGTTGTATCTTCTTGGAGAATCAGCCCTTTTATCATCACGTAATGCTCTTCCTCATCCTAGTTAATTTTCTTTGCTTTGAAGGTCTACATGTATCCAGTTAATCAAGCGACTCCAGCCTTCTTTGGATTATTGTCAGCCTGGCATATTTTTCTACATCCCTTTCCTTTTAATCTATTTATAGTTGGTTTCTGGTAGACAACTTACAGTTGATCTCTTGTTTGTTTGTTTGTTTGGTTTTTTTTTTTTTGATCAACTGTTTCTTTAGTTGGTATATTTAGACCATTCACATTTGAAATGATTATTGGTATAGTCGGATTACTGTCTGCCATACTGGTAAGCATTTTTTATCCATTGCATTAATTCTTTCAACATTTTCCTCTTTTTGTTCTCCATTGGTTTTGTCTTTTAAGTTTAGATGTAAATTCCAGTTAACGTACAGCGTAATGCTAGTTTCAGGTGGACAGTTCAGTGATGCGACATTTCTGTACAATGCTCGGTGCTCGTCAAAGCACACGCACCCCTTCATCCTTATCACGCATTACACCCATCCACCTCCCCACCTCCCCTCTGCTAACCATCCTTCATTGGTTTTAACTGAGCATTTTATATGACGACATTTCTGTTCCATCAGCCTGTCGATTGTACTTCTTTTTTTTAAAATTATTTTTTAATTTTATTTTTGAGGGCGAGCGAGCAGGTAGGGGCAGAGAGAGACACACAGAATCCAAAGCAGGCTCCAGGCTCCGAGCTGTCAGCACAGAGCCCGATGTGGGGCTCGACCCCACAAACTGTGGGATCTTGACCTGAGCTGAAGTCGGACACCTAGCCGACTGAGCCACCCAGACGCCCCTCAATTGTACTTATAAAAAGTTTTTGTTAGTGGTTATCGAACAGCGTGCGGTACCTATTTACAAATAACTTAGGTCCACTTTCAAATAATGCTGTACGACTTCATGAGTAGTGCAGGTACTTTATAGCCATATTTCCATTTTCTCAAGTCCCTTGTCACATTGCTGCCGTTCACTTCACCCATCCATAAGCTCTGGTCACGTAATGTGTGTTACCATTATATTGAAGAAAGTTATCTATTTAAAAAAAATTTAAGTTATTTATTTTGAGAGAGACAAAGACAGTGCAAGTGGGGGAGGGGCAGAGAAAGAGGGAGAGAAAAAGTCCCAAGCGGGCTCCACATTGTCAACACAGAGCCCCATGCCGGGCTCTATCTCATGACCACAAGATCATCACCAGGGCCAAAATCAAGTCAGACGCTTAACCGAGAGCCACTCAGGCACCCCAGAAGTTATCTGTTAAATCAATAAAGAATAAGAAAAATATTTTATTCAACCTTCATTTATTCCTTCTCCTTTATTTATGTAGATGGGGGTTTCTAACCTCTATCATTTTCCTTTTTGAAGAAAGTTAGCATAATCTTGGAAGATAGGTCTGATGACAAATTCAGTTTTTATTTGTCTAAGAAAGTATTTCTCCTTCGCTTTTGTAGGATAATTTCACTGGTTGCAGAATTCTAGGTTGGTGGTGTTTTTTCCCCCTAATACTATATGACTAGTTTCTTGCATGGCTTCTGAAGTCAAGTCCAATGTGAGTCTTCTCCTTGTTTCTCTCTAAGAAAGGAATTTTTCTTCCCTTTGGCTTCTTTGAAGATTTTTCTCTTTGCCTCTGATATTCTGCAGTTTTAATATAATATGCCTGGGTGTAGATTTTTTTTTTAATGTTTATTTTTGAGAGAGACAGAGACAGAATGTGAGTGGGTTAGGGGCAGAGAGAGAGGGAGACACAGAACCCAAAGCAAGCTCCAGGCTCCGAGCTGTGAGCACAGAGCCTGACGTGGGGCTTGAACCTACAAGCTGTGAGATCATGACCTGAGCCGAAGTCAGACACTCAACCGATTGAGCCATCCAGGCACCCCTGACTGGATGTAGTTTTTTTGGTATTATTTTTTTGTGTGTGTTCTCTGCATCTCCCAGGTCTGTGGTTTTGTGTCTGTCATAAGTTTTGGAAAACTCTGTGATTATTCGAATATTTCTCCTTTTACTTGTCTCCTTCTGGCCCCCCCTTATATGTATTATGCCCTTTGTGATTGTCCCGCAGTACTCGGATGTTCTCTTTTACTTAGTTTATGTATTTTTTTGGATTTCATTTTTGGAAGTTTCTGTGATGCCTCTTCAAGCTGGTTGATTCTTTCCTTGACCATGTTCGGTCTACTGAGGAGTTTGCCAAAGGCATTCTTCATTTCTGTGAAAATGCTTCTCATCTGTAACGTTTCCCTTTGGTTTTTTTATTTCCACCTCTCAGCTTCTGTTACCGATCTATTCTTGCATGTTTTCCACTTTGTCATTTGTACTGATATCATATTAATCAGTTATTTAAAGCAATTTTTTTAAAACGTTTATTTATTATTGATGAGCAGGGGAGGGGCAGAGAGAGAGGGAGACACAGAATCCGAAGCAGGCTCCAGGCGCCTAGCTGTCAGCACAGAGCCTGACGCGGGGCTTGAACCCACGAACCGTGAGATCATGACCTGAGCTGAAGTCGGGCGC